>NC_133650.1:214188688-214875355 GCF_009905375.1 Apium graveolens
TGAATTGAAATACCCAACCCACGATCTGGAATTGGCATCCATAGTGTTCGCACTCAAGATATGGAGATATTACCTGTACGGGGAGAAGTGTGAAATTTACACGGATCATAAAAGCCTAAAGTATATATTCACCCAGAAGGAACTCAACATGAGACAACGGAGATGGTTGGAGCTAATCAAGGATTACGACTATTCAATACATTACCATCCAGGAAAGGCGAATGTAGTAGCCGATGCCTTAAGTAGGAAGGAAAGGTTAAATACGATAACCATGCCAAGGGAAATATCTGAAGAGATTGAAAGATTTGAGCTAGAACTTTAAGTCTGTGGGACATTGAAAGAGATTTTTTATGCCATGAATTTTCAGCCAGAGCTGTTACAGAAGATAAAGAAATGTCAAAAAGAAGTGATGAGTCAAGAGAATAATCAACTGACGGAGGAAGAGATATGTACGAAAAAGGATGAGCAAGGAATATTAAGATTTGCATCAAGGATTTGGATCCCTCAAGCGATTAAATTGAAGAATGAGATACTACAGGAAGCCCACAACTCGAAATTTTCGATTCATCCAGGGAGCACAAAGATGTACGAGGATTTGAAAAAGAAATTCTAGTGGCCAAATATGAAAAGAGAGATTGCAGAATGGGTCTCCAAGTGTTATACTTGTCAAAGAGTAAAAGCGGAACATCAAAGACCGAGCAGATTGATTCAGCCATTGAAGATTTCTGAATAGAAATGGGAAAATATCACCATGGACTTCATAGTAGGATTACCTCGAATAAAATCCGGACACGACGCCATATGGGTTATAGTTGATCGCCTTATAAAATTGGCACATTTCTTACCCATCAACGAGAAGACTTTATTGGATAGGTTGGTTCATATGTACGTGTGCGAAATTGTGTTACGATACGACGTACCGATATCGATAGTATCAGATCGAGACCCACGATTCAATTTAAGATTTTGGAGATAGTTTCAGGAAATTTTGGGCACAAAGCTAAATATGAGCACCGCATATCATCCTCAGACGGACGGTCAAAGTGAGCGAACTATACAGACAATTAAAGACATGTTGTGCAGCTGTGCAATTGATTTCGCAGGAAGTTGGGATGATCACTTACCACTCGTAGAGTTCCCATACAACAACAAGTTACCACTCCAGCATCGGAATGCCTCCATATGAAGCTTTATACGGAAGAAAATGCAGATCTCCGACAAATTGGGATGAGGTAGGAGAAGGAAAAGTTCTCGGCCCTGAATTAGTTCAGCAAATGAAGGAAACATCCGCCTTAATTTGGAAGAGACTAATTGCTGCTCTAGACAAAAAAAGAAAGTATGCAGATCTTGCACAAAAGGATGTGAGTTTCCTAGTAGGTGAAGCCGTGTTGCTGAAATTATCACCATGTAAGGGTTTGACCCGGTTTGGGAAAAAGGGAAAGTTGGCACCACGTTATATTGGTCATTTTAAAATTTTAAATGAAGTAGGAAAAGTAGCCTATGAGTTAGCTCTACCGCCTCAATATCAGCATGTTCATAATGTATTCCACGTGTCTTTGTTTAAAAAGTATAATCCGGATGTCAATCATGTGATAGAGTATGGGCAGTTAGAAATTCAGAAAGATTTGTCTTATGTGGAGCAACCAGTCAAAATACTCGACTGGAAAGAAAAGAGTCTTAAAAATAAGTCGGTAAAGATAGTGAAAGTGTTTTGGAGAAATCCCAAAGTCGAAAAATCGACATGGGAGCTAGAGTCTGAAATGCGTTCCCGGTATCCTCGTCTGTTCTCTTAGATTCTGAGGACGTAATCCTTTAAGGGGGAGAGGATGTTACAACCGGTATTTCATGTAATAGTTAATTGAATATTCTATAATTATGATTTAGTCGTTTATAAACATTGGTGGATATGTGTTTGTGTTATTGGATTGATGCATAATAATTGTGTTAAATTATTTAAGAATTTTGAAAGTAAGAAATGTATTATTTGCTCTTAAATGTGATTTATAGAGTGTATTCCTTATTTTGAGAAAAATCTTTTTAAAAATATTTTCATCAATAAATTTCAAAAGTGATCTTACAAATTTCTAAAAATTCTAATCTATTTTATGACACCACTCTTGTAATTTTTGAAATTATATTTTTATTTATAAAATTTATTTTCTAGTAATTAATTTGATTATTAATAAGCAAATTACCTAGATACACATGCATGCATTTTACTCCCAATACAAAGACATGGGTATCATTGGAATTTCAAACCCCACTAACTATTCTACACTATCCAAATTATCTAGTTAACCTTGCATGCAAATTTGGTGTATTAGTGGGGGAGGGGTAAATTGGTAAAAGCCTTGTCCGCTCACTTTTGCATGTGAATATAAAAGCCAAAAAGGGATGATCAACTACCAATTCTACACTCCACCCCACCACACCACTCCACTCCACTCCATTTTTCTCTCTTCTCCCTCCTCCTCCCTCACCCTCTCGGCCGAACACCCCATTCCCTTCCATTTTTCATCAATCTTTCACCCTCTTTTAGTGTAATCTCACTTTCCATGATTAGTTTACTGACTTCCCAAAGATTCTTATGCTTAAAAGTTGATGTATTATGGTTGCATGTTGTGTTTTTGTTTAAACTCAAAGAGAAAAACCTTGATTCTTGTTAATCCAAGGCTTCTCCATGGGATACATTACTTATGTGCTAGTATTATGTATTTTTGTAAAATAAACTTGATAAAACTCTCTGCATGTTAATGATGATTCATTTTATGGCTATTTCTAGTCTTGCATGTTAGTTTTAAGATGAGATTTTGATGGAAACCCATGATACTTTTGCTACTATATTCGAAAACATGCATGCATGATTAAACTCTTGAAATTCGAATTTATTTGTGCATAATAAGAGTTGTTGCCATGTTATTTTGATAAAATTAGTTAAGTTAAGATAGTTTTCGTGATTACTAGTGTTGGGTAAGTGTTTAAAGTCGAATTTTTAAGTAATGATCTTTCATGTTTAGCCGAAATCGTGATAAATTGTTAACTTGAATTGCTTGTAGTAAATTGTTTGTATGGAGGTGCATTAGGGTATTAATGGTCTCCCCACTTTTTGAGGCATTATTTGAGGGTATTAGTGCAGTAGGGTTGTTTGGTTTAAGGTTGATCTCTTGGTTTTAAAGTGGAAGTTAAGGTGGAAGGATTAGAGTAGGACACTTGGATTTTCCAGATTTGCACACTAGTTATAGGTGAGTTTTGAATGGGCATTTATTAGGCCTTGGTAGGACCGAGCTGCAGAGAGTTGGAAATTGGTTTTTACTTTATTCCAGAACCATAGATTAAAGAAAACCTACCATTTAGTGAGGTGCACACACGAAAACACTAAATCTGCCGAAACAGGGGACAATTTAGGTTTAGTGTAGTTTGGAGGTCATAAATGGTGTTATGGGTAGACCCTCATTAGGCCTCGGTTAGCACCGATACTAGGGAGTATGTGGGAGGTTTAAAATCCATAGTTTAGGAGTTTAGAGTTAAAACCAAGGGTATAAAGTGAGAGCAAAACAGGGTAGTTTGAGTATCGCTGGAACATGGGCAAGTCAACTTTGGGAGTAGGCCCACGGAGGCCTAGGGTAAGCCTTGGTTTCATTCCAAGTGCACAAGTTAGTTTTAGGTTCTGAGATTCCTGTAGAGTAATTTGAGTAGGAAACATTGAGTGGAAGAGGGTCCAATGACACTAGAAACCATTCGATGTCACCTAGGCATTGCACTAGGAACACTTTGACTTTGCACTTAGTTTTTTAGTCTATAGAGGTAAGTCCTGAGTTTACCATTGATTTCTTATGATAGTTAGAGGTTAGTATGAGGTTAGGCCAGGGTTGGGGTCAAGTGACATGAGGATTGGCTTGATAGGGCACTTCAAGTTTGGAGAGATATTTGGGTTGCATTAGATTAGTTGAGCACTTTGAGTCATTGTGTTGGTGGACTGAGATCATTCAATTCTTATTAGTGCACTATATTTTAAATAATATATTATGTGACTAAATGTGTTATATGCTCCTAAATGACTACTTGGTACATGATGCTATTATGTGAATACTAAGAGTCGAACGTGTAAGTAGGCCTAAGTGCCACTATGATTCGAATTTTCTATAACTAGGATGGAGAATTTGAGAGAATGTATCTTGATGAGGTCTAATATTTTGTGTAGACTCAGGAGAAGATAGTAAGCTTACCGTCAAAATCGAGTAGTTCTCTCGGTTGCTTCCACGATCAAGATGAGAGTTAGTCCACCCTTTTTAAAGAAAGTGTCCTTAAACCCTCTCGAGATATATTGCAAATTATTCTGAACTTTTAAGATGTATTGCAAGTGTTCCGAACCACTCCTTTGAATTATGATAGCATGCTCGTATAATGATCATTAATATTTTTGTCACCATGATATATCGTTACAAATACTCTGATTTTAAATTAAGATATTGCAAATGTTATGCCATGCTTACGATTATTGGACTTGCTTTAAGTCTATTTATGTTCTTATTAAAATCATACCCTTATCACTATTTTGTTTCAATTCGACCTAGTACCTACCATTGACTTAAACCAAATGTCTTGTCCATTTCGAGATACCCTTATAAACTAAAATACTTCAATTACCTTGATTGTGTAATCTCTCTTGATTAACAGTTATCCCTTTTTACTCTCACACCTCCAAGTTACCAACTCTTTACATATATCCTTATAATCATACCCAAACTTTGTCACTAGATATATGCCATATATAACCTCAAAATTTGAGATCTCTATCTTGTTGATTAATGTTATGATTCTTTTTCAATACTTTCTTCCCTGGTTGTCAAACCATCGACGTCAATCTCTGGAAACCCTGCTAGTGAGAAGTTAAATTCATTCTAATAAGAGTTTCATAACTCAAATCCTTGATTGATAATTTAAACTCCTTTATTTAGATCCTTTTATAGTTCTCCCTGGCATCAGTTTTATAAAAGATAGTTGCTCTTTAAATAAAATAATGTTTTCTTGAAATTGGTGAATTGGACAAAGACGCAAGTCCCTTTCACACTTATTATATTAGGCTTAAAAGATGCCTAGGGATCCCAATTTTAATATTTAGAACCCAGCGAGGTTCGGGATTACTTCGCGGCTGATCACCGGCTATAATCCGTAGCGTTATAAAATAATTTTGAGCAATGATTTGGTTACAAATGTTTTGACTTAAATAATGATGTCATACACCTCAATTTCCAGTTATAAATTGCTATGGTGTTAATTTATATCCTATTATATACCTTGCTGAGCGTTTGGCTCACTTCTTGCTTTTCATTCATGTTATTTCAGCTAGCAAGTATGGTTAGATTCAAGCAGACTGCTCGTAAGTCTACCGATGGAGATGTTGAGGCTTATGTGAGAGCTCAGGTAGTATAGTTGGCGTTTGTGTGAGGACCAGTAGCTTTATATAAGAGTTGTAATAGTTGTAGTGTTGGACTGTTCAAACACTGAACCTTTGTGATCTTGGATTATTTAGGGGTTGTTACATTTCTTCCTAAATAAGATTATTTAGGTAGACAATATTTGTCAATTATATCAATTATATAACTCTTGGATAGTTTAGTTGAACAACATTTGTTCGTATTTTTCCAATAAATCTCACCAAACTCTATGCCTCTAAGTTTACAATCCTATTGTGGTAACTTAGTTAAGTCTAATCCAAAGGTCTAAAAAGTATCATATACTTCAACACGTCGTCCCATGTTAGATGGGAGTACTTCGCTCTGGCGAACCCACTCATTATCGATCTAGGGGTTAACGCGTTGGACATATTGAAAGGCATCTAAACAACTTAATATAAACATTAGGGTTTTGTTGGTATTAAAACGATCATGATCCCATCATAAAGATATTCCCAATTTTTTCTTGAATAAAATACTTCAAATCAATACTTATCAATGGTTTGATTTCCAGGTAGTGAGGGAGTCATATCGGTCTCGCTTAAAACCCACAACCTTACAAGTTCAATGAACCCATTTTTGACAAAATAGCCCCATGTTAGAAATAAAGAAGATTCGTATTTTATTCCATATTTCATAAACACGAGAATCTCATAATCATTTGTAAATTTTAAAATCTTGAGTCGTTACAAATTTTATGTTGTTTAGTAGGCATGGCATGGGTGACGTATCTAATACATACATTCATCATGATTAATCTAATTAAAGCATGCATTATTAACTATTCTACACATTCATACATCAATATGTAAAGTGCGGTATGTAAATGTGCTTATTTATGGACTTTATCCTATGTGATCCTTTTCAAGCTAATGAAAGGATCAAGGTCAATATACGGTGAATAATATAAATACAATTACAAGTCTTCATTCTTCTTTCTTCCATAGTTGCTCCATCTATTTTGGACCACCTTCTTCCTTGCAAGTCTCCATTAATAATTACATAGAATATTAAAAAAATATACTAATATAATTACAAGAATAACTCGATTTACATTCAAGATAAGCAAATTACAAAGAATAAATGACATGCAAGTCGTATTTAGAAACTAAAACCATAAATTAAAAACCATTAACTAAAGGGTCTTATGGTCATAACCATACACCATGTTATCACATGACATATAACAAAACACTTATCATCTTAACATGGTATCACATATCATAGTTCAGATTATACAATCAAACACAACATATTTACCAAAATTCAGAAAATTAAAATCAGCTTTCTAAAAACTAAATATCGCTATTTTGAGGCCTGTAACGACATCCAATGGATTCCAGACGCGAACCTGACTTAGTCAGTCTTGCTTAGTGACCCGATTCCAGTCAGGAAACACATATCGTTTGAAAAACTCGGACACTGGACACGGATTCCTTCCAAATCTGTTCAGCTTTTTCAGAAATCGTATGGTATATAATCTCCATAGTAAAAATAAAATATATCATATATACACACACAGCGATACATACCATCATATGATTATAAAATACATGACGAATATCATATATATATATTCAAAATCATATATATAGGCATATTCACACACCAAAAATCATATACATGCTCACATATATCAAAATTGTAAACATACAACCAAAGTAAAACATTTCGCAAGTAGCTCTTATTCCATTGTTGGGATTGGGGCACAAACGCAACGGAAAAAATCAAAAATGAATATGAAAAATGAAACCCCAAACGCAGGATCCATGCGAAACAAGACATTTAATTCGAAGATTAAATGTGTACCTTAAATAAAACTTTCCGTATGATTTTAATGGAAGTTCCGATCTTGATCAAACACAGCAGCCCTCCTTATGAAGATCTGCTCTTCAAGGTATCCACAAGTGATAGGGATAAATAAATCCTGATTGTATAAATTAAATATTATATTAATTATACATGATTTGGGCTGCTAGGCCCAATAAGAAGATGTATGACATTCAGACCAAAAAGGTTAACACATTGATCAGGCCTGATGGACCAGATCAGGCCTGATGGACCAGATCAGGCCTGATGGAACAAAGAAGGCCCAAAAACCCTGAATATTAATTAATTTCATAATTAATTAATAAGGGAAAAATCAGCTATTGAGAAGAGTCCCAATAATGACATAAATCCTTCCAGATTAGCCACTAAGGGACCTGGAAGGATAAGGAATCAGTTTCCTACTATTTAGGACTCCAAAGTTCATTCTAATTCTGAGACTTGGCTACCAAGTCTCCTATACCAAGTCCAATTCAAGGACCACCAACATCTATATAAGGGGTCTTACCCCACAAATCAGAACTACGTTTTTTGACTTGATCCTTGGCAATCAGCAAGGTACGTAGGCATCTTGTTAAGACAGATTGAGTCACGAAACACAAGAGCAGTCAAATCGAGTCTCAAAGCTCAAGTTCCTTAGTAATAAATATAGCAATTATATATCTTAGTTTTTAATCCATAACATTTGGCGTCGTCTGTGGGACAGCACAACAACAATCATGGCGAGAACACGGAGAACAATTAGAGCTCTTGAGGAAGGAACATCATCGGGGACAACCCAAGTGATTTCATCAACCGTAGAGGTACCTCCTCATTCAACTTATGCAGTCACCCAAGGAGAAGCCCAGATAGGGGTAACTGAACCTCACCCACAAGGGACGATTCCCTCAGCCATTCAAGGTACGAATCCCCAAGTTCAACTACATGCACCTGTGAATTCTCGACCCATTGGGTACGAATATTCAACTGTTGTGACTACTAAACCCCCTTATGGGATGCCCCTTTACCCTGAGGTTGGAGGAAGTGGACATACTGGACGCAGTGAAGCACGAGGGCGATCACCCCCCTACATACGAGGTTTGGCTCCTATCCCTGAGGATTAGGAATTTTCTGGCCCTTACACTGAGAGAGACTCCGAATCTTCGGATGATGAAGTAGGCCCAAGAAGGAAACGTGCTGGAAAAGAGCCGATGGCTGATGGTAGCCAACGTCTTAGGAGCACCCAAGGGACGAATCCCCAAGAAGTGCAGGAAAGGATCAGGGCTCACGAGGCTGAGATTCAAAGGCTGAAGCGCGAATTGGAGGCGCACCAGACCACCAGACCCCCTCTACCTCCTAGGGGGAGAAATCCTCCACCTATCATAGACCTGGATGGTCCGATATGGAGAAGGGCTGTTGTCCCAAGGACTGTTGTCCCAAGGGCTGATCCAAGCAATCTTCTTCCCCTTGGAGATCCTGATGATTCTACTCCGCCCTTCACTGAAGAAATAATGAATGCCCATATCTCAAGGAAGTTCAAGATGCCAACTATCAAAGCTTATGATGGCATGGGAGATCCCGCTAATCATGTTAGGACATTCTCTAATGCACTGCTGTTGTAGCCCATGAATGATGCTATTAAGTGTTGGGCCTTTCCTAACACCCTGTCGGGTATGGCTCAAAGATGGTATAGTCGTTTGCCCCCAAACTCTATTGGGTCATGCAGAGAATTAAGTCGGGCTTTTATTAAACAGTTCATCAGTGGGAGAGTGCATGAGAAAAGCTCAGCATCCCTCATGAGCATTATGCAAGGAGCAAAGGAATCCTTAAGAGACTACCTGAATCGTTTCACAAAGGAAGCTTTAAAATTCCCGGACCTTGATGACAAGGTAGCCATGATAGCACATCAACAGGGAACTAGGGATGAGTTTTTCAAGATGTCCTTGGCCAAACGCCCCCCCCCCCCGGAAAGCATGTTACAGCTCCAAGATAGGGCAGGGAAGTATATCAAGGTCGAAGAGAGTATGAGAAAAATAGTCGTGAGAAATGAGCCCGCTGGAGGCAAGAAGCGGAAGACCGATCTGGAATACATCGCTAATGATAAGTATCCTAGAACTGAGCAAAATCCTGACTCAACTCCCAAGAGAGGAGGACCTGGACAAAAATTTACCGAGTATGCTAAGCTGAATGCTCCAAGGAGCCAAATTCTAATGAAAATCGAGAAAGATCGAGATATTCGCTGGCCTAAGCCCTTGAAGGCCGACCCTACTAAGTTAGATAAGAGCAAGTATTGTAGATTTCATAAGGATGTTGGTCATGACACCGATGAGTGTAGGCAACTGAAAGATGAGATTGAATTCCTTATTAGAAAAGGGAGGTTGAACAAGTACACTGGAGATGGAGGGGATAGGAATAACAATGGAAGAAAGAACTTTGAAGATCGTAGGAGGGACCAAGACGATCAGGGGAGGAATCCACGGCCTAGGGGACCGGTGATAAATATAATCTTCGGAGGACCACGACCCCGAGGGCCTGTGATAAACACAATTTTTGGAGGACCAACTGTTGTTGGGTTATCCAAGAACTCCAGGAAAGCGTATGCCCGAGAAGTTATGCATATTGTTGGGGAAGCCCCAAAGAGGGCCAGGACAGGAGTAACAATGTCTTTTGATGATTCTGATCTGGAGGGTGTGAAATTTCCCCATGACGACCCGTTGGTTATAACCCCGATAATAGGGAACAACCCAGTGAGAAGGGTCCTTGTGGATAATGGTGCTTCAGTGGATATCTTGCTCCATGACGCCTTTTTGAGGATGGGATATAACGACTCCCAATTAACCCCAACCGACATGCCAATATATGGATTTGCGGAAGTGGAGTGCCCTGTAGAAGAAATAATCAAGTTGCCAACCATAGGACAGGAACCAAGGCAAACAACTTAGATGTTGGACTTCGTGGTGATGAAGGCTAGTTCGACTTACAATGCTATCATTGGAAGAATAGGGATACATGCCTTCAAGGCAGTCCCTTCTTCCTACCATTCAGTTATGAAGTTTCCCACCCGGGATGGGATCGGAGAAGAGAGAGGAGATCAAAAAATGGCTAGAAGTCGTTATGTGGCCTCTTTGAGGGTAGATGGAGTTGGGGGGCAGATTCTTCCTATTGAAGATCTGGATATCCGAGAGAATGATGAGAAAAGAGGAAAGCTAGCAGAATACTTGGTTTCAATTCCTTTAGCCCCCGAAGATCCTGAGAAACTGATTACTCACAAGCTGAATGTGGACCCAAATCGAAAGACAGTGAAACAAAAGAAAAGAAGTTTTGCTCCAGAAAGGCTGGAAGCTATAAAACAGGAAGTGGAGAAGCTCTTAGAGGTTGGTTTCATTGAGGAAATTCAATTTCCGGAGTGGTTAGCAAACCCTGTAATGGTGAAGAAGGGCAATGGAAAATGGAGGATGTGTGTGGACTTCACTGATCTAAATGATGCATGTCCTAAGGAGTGTTTCCCGTTACCAAGGATCGATACTTTGATAGATGCCACTGCTGGGCATGAGATGCTGAGCTTCATGGATGGATTTAGTGGATACAATCAAATCAAGATGCATAAGGACGACATTCTAAAGGTATCATTCATCACTGACTTTGGTGTTTATTGATATCTTGTTATGGCATTTGGTCTCAAGAATGCAGGAGCCACCTATCAAAGGTTGGTAAATAAAATTTTTAAGGATCTTATTGGAAAGACTATGGAAGTCTATGTTGATGACATGTTAGTCAAGAGTCTAGTAAAGACTGATCATATAACCCATTTGAGGGAAGCTTTCGAGGACCTGAGGTACCACAAGATGATGTTAAATCCTACGAAGTTTGCTTTCGGAGTAGGATCTGGAAATTTTTTGGGATTGATGGTCTCCAAGAGAGGGATCGAGGCCAACCCCGATAAAATAAATGTAATCCTGGACATGGAGCCACCAAAAACTGTCAAAGATGTTCAGAAGCTCACAGGAAGGGTTGATGTGCTGGGACGATTCATCTTCAAGTCAGGAGACAAGTGCCTGTAGTTCTTCAAGTCCTTAAAGAAGGTCAAAGATTTTCAATGGGGTGAGGAAAGTCAGAAGGCATTCTAGGAATTAAATAAATATATGGCCCAGGCCCCGTTGTTGGCCAAGCCAACTTTGAATGAAGTCTTATACTTGTACTTGGCCATTTCAGGGAGTGCCTTGAGCGCTGTGTTGGTTAAGGAGGAACTGAAAATCCAGAAACCCGTATACTATGTCAGCAAGATTCTGCATGGAGCTGAGTTGAATTATTCAACCATTGAGAAGTTTGCTTTAGCTCTGGTAATGGCTTCAAGAAAGCTCCGTCCTTACTTTCAGGCTCATCAAATTGAGGTTCTAACAAATCAACCCTTGAAAAATATAATCCATAGTCCTAAGGCTAGTGGGAGACTAATCAAATGGGCAATAGAGTTGGGAGAATTCGATATCAAGTATAAGCCATGAACGGCAATAAAACCCCAGGCATTGGCTAACTTCGTGGTGGAATATACTATACCCAACCAAGAAGTCGGGGGGCAGGAAGATACCATACCTCAGGACAAGGAAGTTGATAAGGGGGACAAAGAAAAGGATGATAAGGAGAAAGAATATTGGGTTCTCTATTTTGATGGAGCATCAAAAATAAATTCAAGTGGGGCAGGTTTGGTTTTACAAAGCCCTGATGGGTTCTTGATTGAGTATGCCATGAAGTTAGACTTCCCAACCACAAACAATGAGGCAGAATATGAAGTTCTGATAGCTGGTCTTGGCTTAGCGGGGATACTTAGAGTCAAGAACTTAAAAGTCTGTGGAGACTCAAAGCTAGTCATATCCCAGGTGAAGGGAGAGTTTGAGGTAAGGGATGATACGAGCTAAGTATGTCCGCCTAGTAAGGGCCGTAATGACCCAATTCGATGAATGCCATGTTGAGCATATTCCAAGGGAGGAAAATTCTAATGCAGATGCATTATCAAAGTTTGCTTCATCTGAGATAGAGGAAAGTTCAGGATGTGTGTACTTCTGCATCCTGAAGACACGAAGCATTGATGTTAAGCTTGTAGCTCCTATAGGTCTGGGGACGTCGTGGATGGATCCCATTAAGACTCATATTCAAACCGGTTGGTTGCCGAACGATGCTACTGAAGCACGAAAATTGGTTGTTTGAGCACCAAGATACTCTTTGATAGATGGAATTCTGTATAAAAGATCTTTCGTGGTTCCCTACTTAAGGTATCTCAGGCCCGATGAGGCACGCTTGGCTCTTGAAGAAGTACATGAAGGCATATGTGGGAAACACTTGGGGGGCAGGGCCTTAACTCATAAGATAACCCGTTTAGGCTTCTATTGGCCAGAAATGATGGCCGATGCCAAAGAATACGTGAAAAAGTGTGACCGCTGTCAGAAGCACGCACCAGTCGCTAGATAACCCCCCAAGATGCTGACCTCCATCAACTAGCCCATCCCCTTTGCTATGTGGGGAATGGATATACTGGGGCCTTTCCCCATGGCCATGGTACAAAGGAAGTTCCTGATTGTAGCCACTGATTATTTTACTAAGTGGATTGAAGCCAAGCCTTTGGCCAAAATCACAACTAAGCAAGTTGCACAATTTCTGTGGGAAAATATCATGTGCCGGTATGGAATTCCCCGCATCCTAGTCACTGACAATGGAACATAATTCAATAATGAGGAATTCAAGAAATATTGTGAGGAGAATGAAATTGAGTTGTGATTCACCTCTGTGGCTCACCCGCAAGCCAATGGGCAAGCGGAAGTGGCGAATCGGATAATCCTGGATGGACTAAAGAAGAGGATCGAGAAGTCAAGGAATAACTGGGTGGATGAAATACTCCCAATACTATGGGCCTATAGGACTACCTGTAGAGTCACGACTGGAGCAACTCCCTTCATGTTAGCATATGGTGCAGAAGCAGTTGTTCCTGTAGAGATATCACATTCCTCCCCCAGGATTCAAGCTTTAAATGCTGAGAAAAATGAAGAAGGAAAAAGGTTAGCCCTGGATCTAATTGATGAAGTACGAGATGAGTCACTTGCGAAGATAGTGGAATATCAGAAAAAACTTCGTTCTACTACAACCTAAGGGTTAAAGAAAGGTTCTTCCAAAAAGGTGACTTAGTCTTGAGGAAAGTGGAAGCTTCTAGTGTAGGACAGAAAGGGAAACTTGCCCCAAATTGGGAAGGGCCATTGTAATATCCGGGATATATCGTGTAATTATTTTTGCTAATTAAATAATTATTATGTGTCTTCAGTATCTATTTTGTGAATTAATTGCTAAGTGTTATTTGTATTTGGATATTCAAAAATAATATTAATTGAGTATTTTAATTTTTATATGTTCAAAATAAAATATAGATAATTGTCATATCTTCCTAATTATCTTTATGTTGATTTATGAATTTATAAGAATTATATGAAATTTATAAAATCTTTTTCCGAGTATTTAAAATCTATTTTATAAAAACGGGAACCAACCGACGTCACCCGTTGTTACATTTTTGGAACCCGAAACTCTTCCGAGAACTTCTTCCTAACCTAATTGTAATATTCCGAGCATTTTCCATGTTTCAACTTTTTCGATCCGGCGTACGATTTGTCCTGCGCGGGTCCCGGCGCAACATTTTCAATACAATATTCGTTTCGGTAAATCAATAAAACTTGTATTTTCGATAAACGGGAGCTTTTTATTAAACTATCACAATTATCACTTCATAATACGTGTAACCAGGCGCTGAGACCAAGACCGCAGTACAAATTGTACTGATTTGGATAATAATTCCGAAAACCGATACCGTTTGGATCAGTTTTTACAAATAAACGTACCGTTTTATATCCGGAATGATCCAACGGGATACTAATCTTCCGTAAATATAAATAGCCTTTTACCGTATTTTATTTCGTATCAAAATCATTTGCAGACAGATAAATATATAATTTTACAGAGAAAAATCATATAATCATAAACTGTTCCAAGAATCAAACCAACTTTTGAAGGTGTTATTGATCTTTGTTGGAAAAGTTCGAGTATCAGAATTGAAGGTCTTGAAGAGCTCTATCAGATTGCATAACCTGTTTTACTGCAGAATCAAAGGTTAATTTTATATATTTTTATTAAATTTCGAATTATTTTGATTAAAAATATGAATTTTTGTTCGGATGATTGTTTATATGATTTGATGATTGCATGTTGTAGAGCTTGTTTTCCTGATGATTTTGGTATATTATACGTCTGATTTGGAGTTCAATAACATGTTCAAATTTGAGTTTAATTTTCGAATTTTAAAATTAGGGTTTATAACCCGTATGAATGTTTTCAATTGAAATTTGGGGGTTTTTGATTTAGGGGTTATTAACTGTTGGTTTATAGTGGGTTGTGTTCCTTATGAAATTTGCAATCGATTGATATATAGCTCGTTAACAAAGGATTAGTGAATCGAAGGGAGTTGTGTTTTGAAGGTTTACGATGTTCGCCGGAAACCGGCGATGTTCTTGGCCAATTTCCGGCCAGAACAGGAATGATTAGAATGATTTGTTTGCATGAATATGTTCATGGTGAAGTGTAGTTGTGATCTGGACAGTTTGGTGGCCTGAGGTGGCCGGAATCGTGTTCTCCGGCCATACTCCGGCGAAGTCGACGGCGGGGCTGGCAAAATTGCAAACAGGCCCATGTAGTTTTAAAACGATACAGTTAGGTCCCTGAAGTTTCCAGACTTTGCAAATTTAGGATTCCTGTTTTAAAAATATTTAAAAATCATATTTCCTATTTATTTTTATTATAAAAATTCGTTTTTAATTTCTGAAAATTCTAAAAATTATTATTTTAATTCCAAAAATTATTTTTAACTCAAAAATAAATCTGAATTAATTAGTTAATTAATTTTAGTTAATTTTTAATTGATTAATTGGTCAATTAATTTGAAAATTAATTGATTAATTGATTTGATTAATTATTAATTGATTTTAATTAATTATTTAATTAGATTTAATTATTTAAAAATGATTTAAAAATTCCGAAAAATAGTTTCGACCTTTAAAATATTATTCTAAATTATTTCCAAGGCTCGATAATTATTATAAAATTGTTTCGAAGCCAGAATTGGCTAACCGAACCCTGTTTATTTACTCGAAATTGATCCAACGACCCGTTTTAATTCCGAAAAATATTTTAAAAATCATTTTAAATACCAGAAAGCCTATTTATGACCCGAGACTTCTTTATAAATGATATGTCATTGATTACGTGATGTATTATATGTTATACGTGACTTGTGGATTGACTATCAGTCTATATATTCGGTGTTTACTTGATTATTGCGTAACTTTCAATCCGTTAATCGGATTTGGGTGAAACGAAGGGTAGATAGAAGTATGTGTTGAATAGAATCGTATGAGTTGGTTATTGATAAATGCATATGATATGTGAGCAGAAGAGGCAAGACATAGGAAGGGGAAACAGGTAGTTGAGGAGTAAGACGATTGTGATTGGAAGCGAGTGCAGTGTAGTAAGCTAATACCAGGCAAATGTTCTGAACTTTCTCGAGATATTGTAGTACTTGATAGTCTTGTTGATATTGCAAGTGCTTTGAAGCACTGAAACCTAAACCCTGATTCCAGTTATTGTTCTTGAGCCGTAAACCTTATTCTTTCTAAGCCATTGACTATTGTATACCCAAACATGAACCACAAATCTACGATACTACTCCACAAATACACACAAACAAAATCCCAACCACTGAACTGAATTACTTATATACTCAACCCATTGTATCTTATGCTTTGATAGGACCAAATCTTTGAAACCCTGAAATATTGATTCCTTTGTTATCCAATTCTTTCATTACCCAGCATCCAAGCTTTGAAATTTACCTTATTGATCCTTACAAGGATTAAAACCCTTTTATTGTTAAACACTCATTGTTGTTAATGATTCTGGTTATTGTTTATTATTGTTTATTCTGTTATTATGTTAGAATTGGATTGTTTTTATAAAGTTGTGGACCAGATTCGTGGTCAGACCATATAATGGTCAAGTTAGGCCAATGTGTGCCTTGGATCCAGTAGTTAGAGCAATGTTGTGTGCTTTGCTAGGGGTTAGTGCGTGACAGATCGGCAGCCTAACCTTGTTTTTTTTTAAAATAAAAATATAGTATCCAATTCTAAATCATAATCTCTTGTTCACTTGATATCATAACCATATTCACTTGATGATCATTATTCTCAGTTTTGTCATTGTGACTTGCTGAGCTAGTTAGCTCATTTATGCGATGTTGTTTATATTCTTTCCAGTTAAAAAGGAACCAGTTGGTAGCAAGGATCCCCAGTCCAGCGCGAGAGCTAGGGATTAAGGTTGAGGAAGCTGAGCTAGTAGGCTTCTTTTGGAATAAAATTAAGTTTGTAAAAGTTTGTAATAATGTTTAATACTCATTTGAGTTTGAATGATTGGGATTTGAACGATATGTAATATAAGTAGATATGTTTGGCTTGTGTGCATACTTTAACTTATTGCGATCCGTGGTAGTTGATAAGTAGGGTCACTGCATATTATTATTATCTTGATTATTGATATAAGCAGGTTATAAATAAGGTGTGTGTGGACCCCAAACTTCTGACCCGGGTTTGGGGGGGGCGCCATAGGTTTGGTATCAGAGCTATAGGTTATAAGTCACTGACACAAGCCTAGGTTGACGGGAATGGGTAGAGGGTTAGGATTAGAAGTAAGGAATAGAATGATAGAACGTCGAGAGGTTGAGTGTTATGGTATAACTAGTAGTAGTATAATTCGCGTCATGGTTCGAGATTCTTATACTGCGATATGATTTCAGATAGCAGCGATGGCCGACTCTTTTATTCCCGTATCAGCTGATCACTCAGAGCCTTCAGTTGGAGCACCAGCATCAGATCCACATTATGTTATTCCATCGGTATTGGCTATTTTACCTCCACCGGTGTTGCAGCCCGTAGCACTGCAGGCTATTCCACCCCCAGGCATGAGGCCACCTGTCAGAGGACCCCCACCAGCTGATTCAGATTCCACTGGGCATTCAGTTGTGAGTGCCCCATTCCAGTCTACATTTCCCCCAGTTCCTTATTACCGGTATGAGGCTCTTATATTGGAGCGTGATTCCTTGTTGGCTCAGATTAGGGAGCTACAGCATATCATTAGGACTACAGATGTTGATCGTGGTATGAGGGAGCTTCGAGAGGAGATTCATGTGACACGGAGGGTTCTTGAGGCTAGGTTACATGGAGCTACGCTACCTGGCAGAGGCCCTGATGCACTGATGGGCTGGGCTACTGAGGTGATGGAGGACTTTGAGAGGCTGGCAGGACCGGAGTTTCCTTGGAGTTGAGACAGAGATTCAGAAATGGAGATGCTGAGCAGTGTTGTTATGGTTATATAGTATTTACAGTAGTGTGTAGTGTGTATCAGTAGAGTTTTGAGTTGTATTTATAGACTAGCGATGCTGACTAGTGAGTAGGTTGTTGTATACTTTTGCTTTTACTTTCGAAGCATCTTTACGCTTGTACTACCTAAAACTTTTGATCTATATATATCAGTACCTTTTCTTTTCCAGCATTGTCATTTACTTTATTGTACCTGTTTTACTTTACCTTATTTATTACACCAGTTATACCCTGTGATACCATATATCCTGTTTTCCCTAACTGTTTATATTTTGTAAAGAAGCATGCAATTTACTTAGTTACAACTGTTTTCAAATAGAGATATTTCTGCTTTACAAAACTTTTCTTTTATGCAAAAGATTTGATTCAAAAGCTAAATAAGTTGCTTGATTCTTTACAGAAAATGCCTCCCAGAAGAAATACCCGCACCAACACCCAGAATGAAGAAACCAACAACAACAACCAAGATGATACAAACCCGAATGTGAACCCAGGACCCATAGACCCAATAATAGCCCAGATTCTTCAAATCTTGGCCCAACAAACAGTTCACCTGGCACAACAACAGCAAAGGTAGACTAATCCCCATGTAACTTTTAAAACTTTTCAGGCAATAAACCCACCAGAATTCAAGGGTTCCTTAGAGCCGATTGAAGCAAATATGTGGTTGAAGAAAATAGAGAAGGCATTTGCCTTAGTGAAGGTGAAGGAGGAACAGAAAGTTGAGTTTGTAAGTTACTATCTGAAGAATGAGGCCACCTACTGGTGGGAGATGGTGAAGACAGTGGAAGGTACATATGTTATTACTTGGGAGAGGTTTAAGGAATTGTTTCTAGAAAAGTATTTCCCCCAGTTTGTTCAGGATCAGATGGAGCTGAAGTTTTTAGAATTAAAGCAAGGGAACATGTCGGTGGCAGATTATGAAAGTAAGTTTGAGGAATTGTCAAGGTATGTGCCGTCGTATGTAGATACTGACCGGAAGAAAGCCAAGAGATTCCAGCAAGGCTTGAAGCCATCGATCAGAGGGAAGGTAGCTATTTTTGAATTGGAGACCTAAGCAGGAGTCATACAGAAGGCTATGATTGTGGAGATAGAGAGTGAGATGTCCCAGAAGGAGAAAGAAAGCAAGAAAAGGAAAGTTGAGGGAAGTGAGGGTCAGCCACAACCAGGGAAGTTTCCAAATTTTAAGAAGGGCAAGTTTCAGCCAGGGAGAAATTTTAATTTCAGGAGACAGAATGCAGGATACGGAGGCCAGAGCAACCGTCCAGCTAATACAAATCAGCCAAATCAGTTGAGATTAACTTTTCCAGATTGTCAAGTATGTGGAAAGAAGCATGGAGGAGTTTGTAACAAGTTGAATGTGGTATGTTTTAAATGCAACCAGAAAGGGCACTATTCAAGGGAGTGCCAAAATCAGCCAGCTAGAGAGCCAGCAAATAAGGATCAGCCTATCCAGAATCCAGCAGTGAAGGTTCCAGCCATTGGATTTACGTGCTTCAAATATGGAAAGCCAGGACATATGGCCAGGGATTGCAAGACACCAACTCCAGTCAGTAATGCATTGATGATTATAGGATCTACCCCAATAGTGAATGAGACTCCAAGGGCTAGAGTATTTGACATGTCTGTGAAGGATGCGATCCAGGATACGGGTGTCGTGGCAGGTACACTTAACATGAATTCTTTATGTGCCAAAGTGTTAATAGATTCGGGAGCAACTCGATCGTTTGTTTCACAAGATTTTGTTAGTAAGTTAAATTGTCCAGTTGAGTATTTAAATGAAATAATGACTATGGAATTAGGAAATCAAGAACGTGTAACTGTGAATCAAGTTTGTGGGAATTGTGAGGTTGAGATTTCAGGTAGTAAGTTTTGTGTAGATTTGATACCATTTAAGTTAGGAGAATTTGACGTTATATTAGGGATGGATTGGTTATCTAAGCACGATGCCCAGATAGATTGTCGAAATAAGAAGGTAATGGTGAAGACGCCTGATGAAAGGATAGTAACGTTCAAGGGCCAGAAGCAAGTAAAGAAGTTCTTAACAATGATTCAAGCTAAGAAGTTATTATGGCAAGGATGCGAGCATTTTGTAGCATATGTGATTGATAGAAGTCAGGAGCCAGCAAAACTTGAAGATATTCCACTAGTAAATGAATTTCTAGACGTGTTTCCTGACGAATTGCCAGGACTTCCTCCAGATAGAGAAATTGAATTTGCGATCGACTTAGCACCTGGAACAGAACCGGTATCCAAGGCCCCGTATAGAATGCGCCCGTTGAGATGAAAGAGTTAGCGAAGCAATTGCAAGAGCTGTTAGAGAAAGGAGTAATCAGACCCAGTGTGTCCCCGTGGGGTGCACCAGTATTATTTGTCAAGAAGAAAGACGGAAGCATGAGATTGTGTATCGTCTACAGGGAGCTCAACAAGCTTACGATCAAGAACAAGTATCTGTTACCTAGAATTGACGATTTGTTTGACCAATTGAAGGGAGCCAAGTATTTCTCCAAAATTGATTTAAGATCGGGATATCATCAATTGAAGATCAAGCCAGAAGATATACCAAAGATAGCTTTCCGAACAAGGTATGGATATTATGAATTTTTAGTAATGTCTTTTGGATTGACTAATGCCCCGGCAGCATTTATGGACCTGATGAACAAAATTTTCAAGGAGTATTTGGACAAGTTCGTTATTGTGTCTATAGACGATATTTTAATTTATTCAAATATAGAAGAGGATCATGCGAAACATTTGAGAATAGCTTTGGAGATTTTAAGGAAAAAGAAGTTATATGCTAAATTCTCGAAGTGTGAGTTTTGGCTACAGGAAGTTCAGTTCTTAGGACACATAGTTAGTAATGAAGGGATCAAAGTGGACCCAGCGAAGATCGAGGCAATTACGAATTGGGAGAGATCCAGAACACCCACTGTTAGATATATTTGATAATGTCAAGGCTAATATGATTTATGTTTAGTTTTCAGATCTTACTTAAACATGATAAATCAGTACTTACTGGAAGTCAGGACTTAAGGATATCAGTACTTATATTATCAGGAGATAATCATCGGAAGATGGATATCAGAACTTAAGTGATGAAGTATGTTCATATAAGGATAGTAGCTGATTAAAGGAAAGAAGATCGAGATAAACATAAGAAGAGATATGCATGAAGAAGGAGTTCTGTGAAGAATGGAATACTTGGAAGAAAAGATATCTGATTGATGTATTTTAGGAAGCAGAATTATATTCCATATCAATTAGCGATTATCTTGTAACTGTGTAGTATATAAACACATACATAGGGTTTATACTTGAAGTGTTATCATATTCGAAGAGATTATTCATTGTAACCCTAGCAGCTCTCGTGATATTTGTTCATCACTGAGAGGTAACAGTTCCATACTGTAAGAGTTTATTGTTTCAATAAAGTTTGTTTTCTGTTACTTGAAATATTAAAAGTTCGATTTGATTGTATTTTACACTGTATTCACCCCCTCTACAGTGTGTGTGACCTAACAAGTGGTATCAAAGCCTATCTGTTAACGCACATACAGTTAAAGATCCAAACACAATCATGTCTGACACAGAAACTCCAACTAAGCCTACCAAAACTGAAGAACCTCCAAAGACATAAATTCAAAATCGGTATGAAACCATCAAAGTTCCCATACTGAGACCATCTGAATATGCCATATGCAAGGTGAGGATGACCATGTTTCTGGAAGCTACAGATCCGGAATATCTTGATAGAATCAAGGAAGGACCTCACAAACCAACCAAGCTCGCTGTTGCAGTTGCAGGTGAAGCAGCAAAGATCGTACCAAAGGAGAAGAGTGATTATACTGCTGAAGATATCGCATCAATTGCTAAGGATGCTAAGGTACGACACTTACTGCATAGTGCCATTGATAATGTAATGTCAAACAGGGTAATTAACTGCAAGACTGCTAAGAAGATATGGGATGCTCTGGAAACAAGGTGTCAGGGAACTGATACAATTAAGAAGAACGGGAAGATAATACTCACTCAAGAGTATGAACACTTTGACTCAAAGGCTAATGAATCATTGACTGATTTATATGATAGATTTGTCAAACTCTAGAATGATCTGTCATTGGTTAAGGAGTATGATCTTGAAGATTCAAACCTTAAATTCCTGTTAGCTCTTCCTAAATGTTGGGATTTGAAGGCAACAACAATAAAAGACAACTACAGTCTTGATGAAACAACTCTTGATGAAATTTATGGAATGCTCAAGACTCATGAACTTGAGATGGAACAAAGAAGCAAGAGGAAAGGAGGAAAGTCAAGGACAGTTGCTCTTAAGGCTGAAGAAGAATCCCCCAAGGCAGCTACTTCAAGAAAAGACAAGGGTAAAGCTCTTTTCACAAAGTCTGATACTGAGTCATCAAGTTCTGAAAGTGATGATGACTCAGATTCTGAAAGCTTGCCTGAGACTGATGCTGATGAGGAGATGATGAAGCTGTGTGCTCTTATGGTGAAAGGGATCACAAAGATTGCATACAGGAAGTTCAGGAAGGGGAAGAAGTTTTCCAGGAAAGGCACAAGTTCTGATAAAAAGAATTTCAGAAGATCTGAGGGCAGAGGAGGAAAGTCTGATAGAGGAGATGTCAAATGTTATAACTGTGGTGAGAAAAGCCACATATCTCCTGATTGCAAGAAAGTGAAGGGTGACAAAGGCAAGGCTCTGGTCACAAAGAAGAAAAGCTGGACAGACACCTCAGACTCTGAAAGTGAGGAGAACTATGCTTTGATGGCAAATGCTGATAAAGAAAGTGCTGAGAGCAGTTCTGAAGCTACTGAAACAAAGGTACCTCGGACTACTTATGTTTTTCATACTGATCATATTAATGAGTTGAGAAGATATCTTAAAACCATGTTTGTTAGTTATAGAGAGCAAACTTTAACATGTGAAAGATTAACTTCTGAAAATCTTGCTTTTAAGAAAAGAAATGATTTCTTAGAAAAAGAGTTAGTTATGTTCCATCAAACTCAGAAGGATAGAGATGATGTTTTTTATGTTAGGGATGAAGTACTAAAAATGAATGAATCTCTAAAAACTGAGTTAGAAAAGGAAAGAGAGATAATCAGGACTAGGACTAACTCTGGCAGAATAACTCAAAATTTGCTAAGTAGTGAAAATTGGAAAGAGGGCTTAGGTTATGGAGAGGATAAGAATGATAAAGGAACTATAGAAATTAAGCCTGTTGTTAAGCAAAAGCCAAAGTTAAAACCTGTTAAGTTTGTAACAGAAAAGTCTGATAATGATAAATCAGAAGTTAAAGAGGGATTAACTTCTGACAAACTAAAACAGGAAAAGACAGCTGAAGTAAACATAGGCTTAATGACTAAGAAGCAGCTTAAGCATAAGCTGAAAAATGTTAAGAATGCAAACAAGGTAAAATCACCTAGGAAAAATAGGAATGGAAAGGAAGGTGTGAATAAAAGCAATGATTATTGTGGCGCCCTCCAAACCCGGGTCAGAAGTTTGGGGTCCACATACACACCTTATTTATAACCTGCTTATAACAATAATAAAGATAATAATAATATATGCAGTGACCCTACTTACCAACCACCACGGACCGCAACAGGTTAAAGTATGCACACAAGCCACACACACTAATATATTACAAACCGTTTAAATCCCAACTATTTCAAACTCAAACTGAGTATTAAACATTATTACAAACTTTTACAAACTTAAATTATCCCAAAAGAAGCCTACTAGCTCAGCTTTCTCAACCTGAACCCCTAGCTCTCGCGCTGGACTGGGGATCCTCGCTACCAACTGGTTCCTTTTTAACTGGAAAGAATATAAACAACATTGCATAAATGAGCTAACTAGCTCAGCAAGTCACAATGACAAAACTGAGAATAATGATCATCAGGTGAATATGATTATGATATCAAGTGAACATTGGATTATGATTTAGAATTGGATATTATACTTTTAATTTAAAAACCAAGGTTAGGCTGCTGATCAGTCACGCACTAACCCCGAGCAAGGCACACAACATTGCTCTAACTACTGGATCCAAGGCACACATTGGCCTAACTTGACCATTATTTGGTCTGACCACGAATCTGGTCCACAATTTTATAAAAACAATCCAATTCTAACATAATAACAGAATATGCAATAATAAACAATAACCAGAATTATTAACAACAATGAGTGTTTAACATTGAAAGGGTTTCAATCCTTGTAAGGATCAATAAGGTAATTTAAAAGCTTTGGTGCTGGGTAATGAAAGAATTGGATAACAAAGAAATCAACATTTCAGGGTTTCAAAGATTTGGGCTTTCAATGCATAGGATACAATGATTGAATGTACAAGTAATTCAGTTCAGTGTTTGGGATTTTGTTTGCATGTATTTATGGAGTAGTATCGTATACTTGAGGTTCATGTTTGGGTATACAACAATCAGTGGTCTAGAAAGAATAAGGTTCATGGCTCAAAAACAATAACTGGAATCAGGGTTTAGGTTTCAGTGCTTCAAAGCACTTGCAATATCAACAAGACTATCACGTATTACAATATTTTGAGAAAGTTCGAAATACTTGCCTGATATTAGCTTACTACACTGCACTCGCTTCCAATCACAACCGTCTTACTCCTTAACTCTCTGTTTCCCTTTTCTACGTCTTGCCTCTTCTGCTCACATATCATAAGCATCTATCAATAATTTACTCATGGAATTCTATTCAACACATACTTCTATCTACCCTTCGTTTTACCCAAATCCGATTAACGGATTGAAAGTTATGCAATAATCAAGTAAACACAGAATATATAGACCGATAGTCAATTAACAAGTCACATATAGCATATAATACATCACGTAATCAATGATATATCATTTATAAAGAAGTCTCGGGTCATAAATAGGCTTTCTGGTATTTAAAATGATTTTTAAAATATTTTTCGGAATTAAAACGGGTCGTTGGATCAATTTCGGGTTAATAAACAGGGTTCGGTTGGCCAATTCTGGCTCCGAAATAATTTTAGAATAATTATCGAGTCTTGGAAATAATTTAGAATAATATTTTAAAGCTCGAAACTATTTTTCAGAATTTTTAAATCATTTTTAAATAATTAAATCTAATTAAATAATTAATTAAAATCCATTAATAATTATTTAAATCAATTAATCAATTAATTTTCTAATTAATTGACCAATTAATCAATTAGAAATTAACTGAAATTAATTAACTAATTAATTTAGATTTATTTGTGAATTAAAAATAATTTTCAGAATTAAAATAATAATTTTTAGATTTTTCAGAAATTAAAAACGAATTTTTATAATAAAAATAAATAGGAAATATGATTTTTAAACATTTTTAAAATAGAAATCCAATTTTTGCAAAGTCTGGAAACTACAGGGACCAAACTGCATCGTTTTCAAAACTATAGGTACTAAACTGTAATTTTTCAGGGGGTCGCCGGAAAACAGTCGGGGATGGCCGGAGAACACGTTCCCGGTGTCCTCACCCCACCAAAACCTCCAGATCACATCTACAGGTTACCAGGAACACAACCATGCAATCAAAACAACCTAATAATCCCTGAGTTAGCCGGAATTTGGCCCTGAAATTTTCCAGTTTCTGGCGAACACCGGAAAACTTCAAAACACAACTCCCTTCTCTACAGACCTCGTTGGTTCATGAAACTTATACGACTAGATTGCAAATTTCACAGAGAACACAACCCACTATAACACAACATCAATCTATCACAGAATAAGAAACCCCCAATTTTCAATTAAGAACATTCATACGGGTTATAAACCCTAATTTTAAAATTCGAAAATCAAACTCAAATTTGAACATGTTATTGAACTCCAAATCAGACGTATGGCATATGAAAATCATCAGGAAAACAAGCTCTACAACATGCAATCATCAAATCATACAAACAATCATCCGAACAAAAATTCATATTTTTAATAAAATAAATTCGAAAATAAATAAATTTTTAGAAAAATAACCTTGATTTCTGCAGGTGTATGGATTACAGAATGTGGTAGAGCTCTTCAAGACCTTCAGATTTGTTACTCGAGCTTTCCAAACTGAATTCAATAACACCTCCAAATGCTTGTTTGATTCTTAGAACAGTTTTAGGAAATTAGGGTTTTTCTCTGGAAATTATATAATTATCTGTCTGCAAATGATTTTGATATGAAATAAATTACGGTAAAAGGCTATTTATAATTACGGAAAATTAGTATCCCGTTGGATCATTCCGGATATAAAACGGTACGTTTATTTGTAAAAACTGATCCAAACGGTATCAGTTTTCGGGATAATTATCCAAATCAGTACAATTTGTACTGCGGTCTTGGTCTCAGCGCCTGGTTACACGTATTACGAAGTGATAATTGTGATAGTTTAATAAAAAGCTCCCGTTTATCGAAAATACGGGTTTTATTGATTTACCGAAACGAATATTGTATCGAAAATGTTATGCCGGGACCCGCGCAGGACAAACCGTACGCCGGATCGAAAAAGTCGAAACATGGAATATGCTCGGAATATTACAATTAGGTTAGGAAGGAGTTCTCAAAAGAGTTTTGGGTTCAAAAAATGTTACAACGGTTGACCTCGGTTGGTTCCCGTTTATATAAAATAGATTTTAATTACCCGGAAAAAGATTTTAGAAATTTTATATGATTCTTATAAATCCATAAACCAACATAAAAATAATTAGGAAGATATGACAGTTATCTATATTTTATTTTGGACATATAAAAATTAAAATACTCAATTAATATTATTTTTGAATATTCAAGTACAGATAACACTTAACAATTAACTCACTAAATAGATACTGAACACACATAATAATTATATAATAGCAAAAATAATTACACGATATATCCCGGATATTACATCCTTCCCCCCTTAAAAGGATTCTGTCCTCAGAATCTCTAAGAAAACAAATGAGGGTACTTTTCTCTCATATCACTTTCTAACGCCCAGGTTGAATCTTCAACATTTGGGTTTCTCCACAATACTCTTACTAACTTTACCACTTTATTTCTCAATACTTTCTCTCTTTCCTCTAGAATCTCTATAGACTCTCTACATATGATAAATCTGTTTGAAGTTCTATTGGCTCATATTCTATTACATGCCTGGAGTCTGGATTATATTTCTTAAGCATTGATATGTGAAAAACATTGTGAATGTGCTCCATGTGCGGAGGTAACGCCAATTCGTAAGCTACTTTGCCAATACGCTTTAGGATTTCAAAAGGTCCGACATATCTTGGGTTTAGCTTCCCTTTCTCCCCAAACCTCATTAGTCCTTTCCACGGTGATACTTTCAATAATACCAAGCTTCCTTCTTCAAATTCCATGTCTTTTCTTGACTGGTCTGTATATTTCCTTTGACGTTCTTGTGCGGCTATTAATCTTTTCTGGATAATTTCAACAACTTCCTTTGTCTACTGTACCAATTCGGGTCCGAGTATTTTGCGTTCTCCTACTTCGTCCCAATATACTGGAGATCTATATTTGCGTCCATAAAGGGCTTCATAAGGTGGCATCCCAATGCTGGCGTGATAACTGTTGTTATGGGCAAACTCTACCAGGGGTAAATGCTCGTCCCAACTTCCTTTGAAATCAATAGCACAAACACGTAGCATGTCCTCGATTGTCTGGATCGTTCTTTCACTTTGGCCATCCGTTTGGGGGTGATAGGCCGTACTCATATTCAATCTTGTTCCCAAACATTCTTGAAAACTCTTCCAGAATCTTGAATTAAACCTTGGATCTCTATCAGATACGATAGACACTGGAACTCCATGATGAACTACGATCTCTTTCAAGTACATATGAACTAACTTGTCGAGCGAAAATATTTCATTTATAGGCAGAAAATGAGCTGACTTGGTAAGTCTATCTACTATAACCCAAATGGCATCATGATTAGCCCTTGTCCTTGGTAATCCAACTATGAAATCCATGGTAATATGTTCCCACTTCCACTCTGGAATCTCCAATGGCTGTAGCAATCCGCTTGGTCTCTGATGCTCTGCTTTAACTCTCTGACAGGTATAACATTTGCTAACCCATTCCGCAATTTCCCTCTTCATATCTGGCCACCAATAATTCTTCTTTAAATCTCTGTACATTTTGGTACTCCCTGGATGGATGGAATATCTTGAACTATGTGCCTCTTGTAAAATTTCATTTTTCAGCTCCGTTACTGGTGGAATCCAAATTCTTGAAGAAAACCTAAGAATACCTTGATCATCTTGTTGCGTGCATAATTCCTCACCTACCAAACTATTTATATCTTGATCCATTACCTCTTTCTGGCATTTCTTTATTTTCTCCAATAACTCCGGTTGGAAAATCATACTGTACACTTTTGTTTCCTCAGGCTTGTAAATTCTAATCTCCAATTCTAATTTTTGAAATTCTTTATATATCTCTTCAGGTACGGATAACACATTTAACCTTTCCTTCTGACTTAACGCATCTGCTACAATGTTCGCCTTACCGGGATGATAATTAATCGAGCAATCATAATCCTTGATCAATTCTAACCATCTCCTTTGTCTCATATTAAGTTCCTTCTAGGTAAATATATATTTCAAACTTTTGTGATCCGTGAAAATCTCACACTTTTCTCCATACAAATAATGTCTCCAAATCTTCAAAGCGAAAACTATAGCTGCTAACTCCAAATCATGAGTAGGGTACTTCTGTTCGTGTGGTTTCAATTGCCTTGACGCATACGCAATCACCTTGTCGTGCTGCTTAAGAACACATCCTAATCCTTTGTAAGAAGCATCGCTATAAATTATGAAATTCCCTTGATCATCTGGAAGTGACAAAACAAGTGCTGTGATTAATCTCCGCTTCAATTCCTGAAAACTTTCTTCGCACTTGTCATTCCATATAAACTTTTCATTCTTTCGTGTAAGCTTTGTCAATGGTGTTGCAATTCTTGAGAAATTCTGAACGAATCGTCGATAATATCCTGCCAATCCCAAGAAACTTCTTACCTCAGTGGGTGTTCTCGGTCTTTCCCTATTCGTAATTGCCTCGATCTTTGCCGGGTCCACTTTGATCCCTTCATTACTGACTATGTGTCCTAAGAACTGAACTTCCTGTAGCCAAAACTCACACTTCGACAATTTAGCATATAACTTCTTTTTCCTTAAAATCTCCAAAGTTGTCCTTAAATGTTCCGCATGATCCTCCTCCGTCTTTGAATAGATCAAAATATCGTCTATAAATACTATAACGAACTTGTCCAAATATTCCTTGAAAATTCTGTTCATCAGGTCCATAAACGCTGCTGGGACGTTGGTCAATCCAAAAGACATCACTAAAAACTCGTAATGTCCATACCTTGTTCTGAAAGCTGTCTTTGGTATATCTTCTGGTTTGATCTTCAGTTGATGATATCCCGATCTTAAATCGATCTTGGAGAAATACTTGGCTCCCTTCAATTGGTCAAACAAATCATCAATTCTGGGTAACAGATACTTATTCTTGATTGTCAACTTGTTGAGCTCCCTATAGTCGATGCACAGTCTCATGCTTCCATCTTTCTTCTTGACAAATAATACCGGTGCACCCCACGGGGATACGCTGGGTCTGATTACTCCTTTCTCTAACAGCTCTTGTAATTGCTTTGCTAACTCTTTCATCTCAACGGGTGCCATTCTATACCGGGCCTTGGATACTGGTTCGGTTCCAGGTGCTAAGTCGATTGCAAATTCAATTTCTCTATCTGGAGGAAGTCCTGGTAACTCGTCGGGAAACACGTCTGGAAATTCCTTCACAACTGGAATATCTTCAAGTTTTGCTGGCTCCTGACTTCTGTCGATCACATATGCTACGAAATGCTCACATCCTTGTCGTAGTAACTTCTTGGCTTGAATCATCGTTAAGAACTTCTTTACCTGCTTCTGTCCCTTGAACGTTACTATCCTTTCGTCTGGCATTTTTACCATTACTTTCTTATTTCGATAATCTATCTGAGCATCATGCTTGGATAACCAATCCATTCCTAATATAACGTCAAATTCTCCTAACTTAAACGGTATCAAATCTACACAAAACTTACTACCAGAAATCTCAATCTCAGAATTCCCACAAACTTGGTTAACAGTTACACGTTCTTGATTTGCTAATTCCACAGTCATTATTTCATTTAAATATCCAACTGGACAATTTAACTTACTAACAAAATCTTGTGAAACAAACGATCGAGTTGCTCCCGAATCTATTAACACTTTGGCACATAAAGAATTCACATTAAGTGTACCTGCCACAACATCCGCATCCTGGATCGCATCCTTCACCGACATGTCAAAAACTCTAGCCCTCGAAGTCTCATTCACTGTTGGGGTAGATCCCATAATCCTCAATGCATTACTGACTGGGGCTGGTGTCTTGCAATCCCTGGCCATATGTCCTGGCTTCCCACATTTAAAGCATGTAAATCCAATGACTGGAATCTTCATTGTTGGATTCTGGATAAGCTGATCCTTATTTGCTGGCTCTCTTGCTGGCTGATTTCGGCACTCCCTCGAGTAGTGCCCTTTCTGGTTGCATTTAAAGCATACCACATTCAACTTGTTACAAACTCCTCCATGCTTCTTTCCACATACTTGACAATCTGGAAAAGTTAATCTCAACTGATTCGGCTGATTCACATTAGCTGGACGATTGCCCTGGCCTCCGTCTCCTGCATTTTGTCTCCTGAAATTAAAATTTCTCCCTGGCTGAAACTTGCCCTTCTTAAAATTTGGAAACTTCCCTGTTTGTGACTGACCCTCACTTCCCTCAACTTTCCTTTTCTTGCTTTCCTTTTCTTTCTGGAACATCTCACTCTCTGTCTCTGCGATCATAGCTTTCTGTACAACCCCAGCATAGGTATCCAATTCAAAAATAGCTACCTTCCCTCTGATCCATGGCTTCAAGCCTTGCTGGAATCTCTTAGCTTTCTTTCTATCAGTATCAACATACGACGGCACATACCTTGACAATTCCTCAAACTTCCCCTCATAATCTGTTACCGACATGTTCCCTTGCTTTAATTCTAAAAACTTCAGCTCCATTTGATCCTGAACAAACTGAGGAAAATACTTTTCTAAAAACAATTCCTTAAACCTTTCCCAAGTAATAACATATGTGCTTTCCAATGTCTTCACCATCTCCCACCAATAGGTGGCCTCATTCTTCAGATAGTAACTTGCAAATTCAACCTTCTGCTCCTCTTTCACTTTTACCAAGGCAAGTGCCTTCTCTATTTCCTTTAACCACATATTTGCTTCAATTGGATCTAAGGAACCCTTGAATTCTGGTGGGTTTACTGCCTGAAAAGTTTTGAAAGTTACCTGGGGATTGGTCTGTCTCTGCTGTTGTTGTGTCAGGTGAACTGTTTGTTGGGCCAAGATTTGAAGAATCTGGGCTATTGCTGGGTCCATGGGTCCTGGGTTCACATTCTTGTTTGTATCATCTTGGTTGTTATTGTTGTTGTTGTTGGTTTCTTCATTCTGGGTGTTGGTGCGGGTATTTCTTCTGGGAGGCATTTTTTGTAAAGAATCAATCAATTTATTTAGCTTTTGAATCAAATCTTTGTATAAAAGAAAGGTTTTGTAAAATAGGAATATCTCTTTTTGAAAACAGTTGTAACTAAGTAAATTGCATGCTTCTTTATAGAATATAAACAGTTATGGAAAATAGGGTACATGGTATCACAGGGTATACTGGTCCAATAAATAAGGTAAAGTAAAATAGGTGCGATAAAGTAAATGACAGTGTTGGAAAGGAAAAAGGTACTGATATATATAGAACAAAAGTTTTAGGTAGTACAAGCGTAAAGACGCTTCGAAAGTAAAAGAAAAAGGGTACAATAACCTACTCACTAGTCAACATCGCTAGTCTATAAATACAACTCAAAAGTCTACTGATACACACTACACACTACTGTACATACTACATAATCATAACAACACTGCTCAGCATCTCCATCTCAGAATCTCTAACTCAGCTCCAAGGAAACTCTGGTCCTGCCAGCCTCTCAAAGTCCTCCATTACCTCAGTAGCCCAGCCCAACAGTGCATCAGGGCCTCTGCTAGGTAGTGTAGCTCCATGTAGCCTAGCCTTAAGAACCCTCCGTGTCACATGAATCTCCTCTCGAAGCTCCCTCACACCACGATCAACATCTGTAGTCCTGATGATATGTTGTAACTCTCTAATCTGAGCCAACAAGGAATCACGGTCCAATAGAAGAGCCTCATACCGGTAATAAGGAACTGGGGGCAATGCAGACTGGAATGGGGCACTCGCTACTGAATGCCCAGTGGAATCTGAATCAGCTGGTGGGGGTCCTCTGACAAGTGGCCTCATGCCTGGAGGTGGAATAGCCTGCAATGGTACGGGCTGCAACACTGGTGGAGGTAGAATAGCCAATCCTGGTGGAATAACAGGTCGTGGATCCGATGCTGGTGCTCCAACTGAAGGCTCTGAGTGATCAGCTGATACGGGAATAAAAGAGTCGGCCATCTCTGCTATCTGAAATCATATCGTAATATAAGAATCTTGTACCACGACGCAAACTATACTAATACCGGTTATACCATAACACCCAACCTCTCGACGTTCTATCATCCTATACCTTACTTCTAATCCTATCCCTCTACCCATTCCCGTCAACCTAGGCTTGTGTCGGTGACTTATAACCTGTAGCTCTGATACCAAACCTGTGGCACCCTCCAAACGCGGGTCAGAAGTTTGGGGTCCACACACACACCTTATTTATAACCTACTTATAACAATAATAAAGATAATAATAATATATGCAGTGACCCTACTTACCAACCACCACGGACCGCAACAGGTTAAAGTATGCACACAAGCCACACACACTAATATATTACAAACCGTTTAAATCCCAACTATTTCAAACTCAAGCTGAGTATTAAACATTATTACAAACTTTTACAAACTTAAATTATCCCAAAAGAAGCCTACTAGCTCAGCTTTCTCAACCTGAACCCCTAGCTCTCGCGTTGGACTGGGGATCCTCGCTACCAACTGGTTCCTTTTTAACTGGAAAGAATATAAACAACATCGCACAAATGAGCTAACTAGCTCAGCAAGTCACAATGACAAAACTGAGAATAATGATCATCAGGTGAATATGATTATGATATCAAGTGAACATTGGATTATGATTTAGAATTAGATATTATACTTTTAATTTAAAAACCAAGGTTAGACCGCTGATCAGTCACGCACTAACCCCGAGCAAGGCACACAGCATTGCTCTAACTACTGGATCCAAGGCACACATTGGCCTAACTTGACCATTATATGGTCTGACCACGAATCTGGTCCACAATTTTATAAAAACAATCAAATTCTAACATAATAACAGAATATGCAATAATAAACAATAACCAGAATCATTAACAACAATGAGTGTTTAACATTGAAAGGGTTTCAATCCTTGTAAGGATCAATAAGGTAATTTAAAAGCTTGGGTGCTGGGTAATGAAAGAATTGGATAATAAAGAAATCAACATTTCAGGGTTTCAAAGATTTGGGCTTTCAATGCATAGGATACAATGATTGAATGTACAAGTAATTCAGTTCAGTGTTTGGGATTTTGTTTGCATGTATTTGTGGAGTAGTATCGTATACTTAAGGTTCGTGTTTGGGTATACAACAATCAATGGTCTAGAAAGAATAAGGTTCATGGCTCAAGAACAATAACTGGAATCAGGGTTTAGGTTTCAGTGCTTCAAAGCACTTGCAATATCAACAAGACTATCACGTATTACAATATTTCGAGAAAGTTCAGAATACTTGCCTGATATTAGCTTACTACACTACACTCGCTTCCAATCACAATCGTCTTACTCCTTAACTCTCTGTTTCCCTTTTCTACATCTTGCCTCTTCTGCTCATATATCATAAGCATCTATCAATAATTTAATCATGGAATTCTATTCAACACATACTTCTATCTACCCTTCGTTTTACCCAAATCCGATTAACGGATTGAAAGTTATGCAATAATCAAGTAAACACATAATATATAGACCGATAGTCAATTAACAAGTCACATATAGCATATAATACATCACGTAATCAATGATATATCATTTATAAAGAAGTCTCGGGTCATAAATAGGCTTTCTAGTATTTAAAATGATTTTTAAAATATTTTTCGGAATTAAAACGGGTCGTTGGATCAATTTCGGGTTAATAAACAGGGTTCGGTTGGCCAATTCTGGCTCTGAAATAATTTTAGAATAATTATCGAGCCTTGGAAATAATTTAGAATAATATTTTAAAGCTCGAAACTATTTTTCAGAATTTTTAAATCATTTTTAAATAATTAAATCTAATTAAATAATTAATTAAAATCAATTAATAATTATTTAAATCAATTAATCAATTAATTTTAGAATTAATTGAACAATTAATCAATTAGAAATTAACTGAAATTAATTAACTAATTAATTTAGATTTATTTGTGAATTAAAAATAATTTTCCGAATTAAAATAATAATTTTTAGAATTTTCAAAAATTAAAAACGAATTTTTATAATAAAAATAAATAGGAAATATGATTTTTAAACATTTTTAAAATAGAAATCCAATTTTTGCAAAGTCTGGAAACTACAGGGACCAAACTGCATCGTTTTCAAAACTATAGGTACTAAACTGTAATTTTCCAGGGGGTCGCCGGAAAACAGTCGGGGATGGCCGGAGAACACGTTCCCGGCGTCCTCACCCCACCAACACCTCCAGATCACATCTACAGGTTACCAGGAACACAACCATGCAATCAAAACAACCTAATAATCCCTGAGTTGGCCGGAATTTGGCCGTGAAATTTTCCAGTTTCCGGCGAACATCGGAAAACTTCAAAACACAACTCCCTTCTCTACAGACCTCGTTGGTTCATGAAACTTATACGACTAGATTGCAAATTTCACAGAGAACACAACCCACTATAACACAACATCAATCTATCACAGAATAAGAAACCCCCAAATTTCAATTAAGAACATTCATACGGGTTATAAACCCTAATTTTAAAATTCGAAAATCAAACTCAAATTTGAACATGCTATTGAACTCCAAATCAGACGTATGACATATGAAAATCATCAGGAAAACAAGCTTTACAACATGCAATCATCAAATCATACAAACAATCATCCGAACAAAAATTCATATTTTTAATAAAATAAATTCTAAAATAAATAAATTTTTAGAAAAATAACCTTGATTTCTGCAGGTGTATGGATTATAGAATCTGGTAGAGCTCTTCAAGACCTTCAGATTGGTTACTTGAGCTTTCCAAACTGAATTCAATAACACCTCCAAATGCTTGTTTGATTCTTAGAACAGTTTTAGGAAATTATGGTTTTTCTCTGAAAATTATATAATTATCTGTCTGCAAATGATTTTGATACGAAATAAATTACGGTAAAAGGCTATTTATAATTACGGAAAATTAGTATCCTGTTGGATCATTCCGGATATAAAATGGTACGTTTATTTGTAAAAACTGATCCAAACGGTATCGGTTTTCGGGATAATTATCCAAATCAGTACAATTTGTACTACGGTCTTGGTCTCAGCGCCTGGTTACACATATTACGAAGTGATAATTGTCATAGTTTAATAAAAAGCTCCCGTTTATCGAAAATACGGGTTTTATTGATTTACCGAAACGAATATTGTATCGAAAATGTTGCGCCGGGACCCGCACAGGAAAAACCGTACGCCGGATCGAAAAAGTCGAAACATGGAATATGCTCGGAATATTACAATTAGGTTAGGAAGGATTTCTCGAAAGAGTTTCGGGTTCCAAAAACGTAACAACGGTTGACGTCGGTTGGTTCCCGTTTTTATAAAATAGATTTTAATTACCCGGAAAAAGATTTTAGAAATTTCATATGATTCTTATAAATCCATAAACCAACATAAAAATAATTAGGAAGATATGACAGTTATCTATATTTTATTTTGGGCATATAAAAATTAAAATACTCAATTAATATTATTTTTGAATATTCAAGTACAGATAACACTTAACAATTAACTCACAGAATAGATACTGAACACACATAATAATTATATAATAGCAAAAATAATTACACGATATATCCCGGATATTACAATTATAAACCTGTTTCTGATGCTCCTAGGAAAACATGTCATAACTGTGGAAGTTCTAACCATCTGGCTTCTTTTTGCAGGAAGAATAAGAACATAAACTCCTTACCTTCAAAATCAGGAGTTAAGAGTCAGTCGGTTAGATATAAACCACAAAATCCTTGTTTTCATTGTGGTAGTTTATGGCATTCCATTTATACTTGTAAGGAATATCATAGTTTGTACTATGATTATTATCAATTAAAACCTTCTTTGAAGAAAGTTTCCATTGTTCCTTCTAGTGTAAATTCTGATTCAAAGTATGATAGTGTAAGTTCTGATAATGTTAACATAAACTCTGATGCTAAATCCGCTGCAAATGTTAACAAACTTGATAAGGCCAAAGGATCTAAGCAAGTCTGGGTCCTTAAAACTAATCATTAGTGGTCTTTGTGATTGCAGGGCAACAGGAAAAATATTCTAGTTCTGGACAGTGGATATTCAGGACATATGACTGGAAATAAAGCCCTGCTATCAGACTTTGTGGAGAAAGCTGGCCCAAGTGTTTCTTATGGAGATGGCAACATTGGAAAAACATTGGGATATGGCAATATCAATCTTGGGAATGTCATCATTAAAGAAGTAGCTCTGGTCTCAGGACTTAAACACAATCTGTTGAGTATAAGTCAAATCTGTGACAGAGGTTATCATGTTGATTTCTTTGAAGAACACTGTGAAGTTGTGAGTAAATCCAAAGACAAAGTTGTTCTAAAAGGATTCAGGAGTGGTAACATTTATGAAGCTAAGCTTTCAATAAGTATTGATGGTTCTGCAATCTATCTGATGAGTAGAGCATCAATTGAAGAAAGCTGGAATTGGCACAAGAAACTCTCTCATTTAAATTTCAACAATATAATTAACTAGTCAAGAAAGATCTTGTGCGAGGACTGCCAAAGTCAGTATTTGCTCCTGATGGCCTTTGTGATTCTTGTCAGAAGGCCAAACAAAGAAAATCTTCATTCAAGAGCAAGACTGAATCATCAATTCTTGAGCCTTATCATCTACTACATGTTGATCTATTTGGTCCAGTGAATATCATGTCTATTGCAAAGAAGAAATATACATTGGTCATACTGGATGAGTTCACCAGATACACATGGGTGTATTTCTTGCACACAAAAAGTGAAACAACATCTATCTTGATTGATCATGTCAAACATCGGATAAATTGGTCAAAGATTCTGTGAAAACCATAAGGAGTGATAATGGCACTAAGTTCAAGAATTTGATAATGGAAGAGTTCTGCAAAAACCATGGAATTAAGCAGGAATTTTCTGCTCCTGGAACTCCACAGCAAAATGGAGTTGTTGAAAGGAAGAATAGAACTCTCATTGAAGCCGCACGTACAATGCTTGAAGAAGCAAAACTTCCAACCTATTTCTGGGCTGAAGCTGTGCAGACTGCTTGTTTTACTCAAAATGCAACACTCATTAACAAGCAAGGAAAAACACCATATGAGATGGTGAAGAAAAAGAAGTCAAATCTGAAGTACTTTCATGTATTTAGATGCAAGTGTTTTGTTCTCAAGACTCATCCTGAACAGCTATCTAAATTTGATCTAAAAGCTGATGAAGGAATCTTTGTTGGATATCCACTTTCCACAAAAGCCTTCAGAGTCTATGATTTGAGAACAAGAGTGGTCATGGAATCTATCAATGTCTCTTTTGATGACAAGAATATTACTGGTTTTGAAGATTTTATTGATCATGATCAGCTGAGATTTGAAAATGAAGACTCAAGTTCTGATACTGAAAATCCTGATAGTCTAAGTCCTGATACTATAAACTCTGATGGATTAAACTCTGATGTTATTGAAACTGTGATGACTACGCCAAATGAAGATGCACCTATGCAGGGGAAGCATACTCAAGAATATACCACATCTCAAGAAGCATCAGAACATACATCTGGCTCTTCAAGTTCTGATTCGTCAAGTTCTGACAAGCCAAGTTATGATAGTTCTGAAAATCTAAATTCTGAAGAATCCAACTCAGAGAGCATAGTTTCAGGGGGAGCATCACAAAATGAAAATGAAGACAGCATGGATCATGGGGGAGCATCCAGTTCTAGAGAAAACCTTCCATCTACAAGGAAGTGGACTAAATCACATACACCTGATTTGATAATTGGAAATCCTGATGCAGGTGTCAGAACTAGAACAGGTACTTCAAACGAATGTCTTTACAATTCTTTTCTCTCTCAGACTGAGCCAAAGAAAGTGGAAGAAGCTCTTCAAGATGCTGATTGGGTGCAAGCAATGCAGGAAGAGTTAAATGAATTTGAAAGAAACAAAGTCTGGACCCTAGTGCCAAGACCAAAGAATAGATCTGTTGTCGGTACAAAGTGGGTGTTCAGAAACAAAACTGACAGTGATGGCATAATTACAAGGAATAGGGAAAGGCTGGTTGCAAAAGGATATTCTCAACAAAAGGGAATTGATTATGATGAAACATTTGCACCAGTTGCTAGGTTAGAAGCCATAAGGATATTTTTGGCTTATACTGCTCACAAAAAGTTTACTGTCTTTCAAATGGATGTGAAAAGTGCTTTTCTCAATGGAGAATTGGAGGAGGAAGTATATGTTGAACAACCTCCAGGCTTTGTAGATTCCAAACATCCAGATTATGTCTACAGGCTTGATAAAGCACTTTATGGACTTAAGCAAGCTCCTAGAGCATGGTATGAGACTTTAACTCAGTTTCTTCTGGAAAGTGGATTCAACAGAGGAACAATAGACAAAACACTGTTCTACCTCAACCATGGAAAGGACTTACTTTTGGTCCAAATTTATGTTGATGATATCATTTTTGGATCTACAAATGACAGAATTTGCAAGAAGTTTTCCAAACTGATGCAGTCAAGGTATCAGATGAGTATGATGGGGGAACTTAGCTACTTTCTGGTCCTACAAGTCAAGAAAAATGAAGAAGGCACTTTTATTTATCAAACTAAGTACACCAGAAACTTGCTAAAGAAATTTGGAATGCAAGATTGTTCAAGTGCATCCACTCCCATGGCCACTGCAACAAAACTGGATAAGGATACTGGTAAATCAGTAGATATTACTGATTACAGAGATGCAGATTTTGCAGGTTGCAAAATTGACAGGAAAAGCACAAGTGGAAGCTGCCAATTTCTTGGAGGCAGATTGGTTTCTTGGTTTAGCAAGAAACAAAAGTCAATTTCCACATCAACTGCAGAAGCAGAATATATTGCTGCAGGAAGTTGTTGTGCACAGATTCTTTGGATGAAGAATCAGTTACTGGATTATGGGTTAACATATTTCAAAATCCCTATTTACTGTGATAATCAAAGTGCTATTGCTATGACAGGTAATCCAGTTCAACACTCTATGACAAAGCACATCAGCATCAGGTACCACTTCATCAGAGAACATGTAGATGAAGGTACAGTGGAATTGCACTTTGTTCCAACAGATCAACAACTAGCAGATATCTTCACAAAACCATTGTGTGAAGCTATTTTTACAAGATTGGTAAATGAACTTGGAATGGTTTCAGGTTCTTTCTCTAAATCTGCTTAGTTTTGTTCTGTTGCATCAGACTTTATGATCAGTATTTACAGAATTCAATCTCTTTGTGTATTATATGCTTAAATAAAAAATATGTTTAAGTATTGACTGTTGTCTGATCAATGTTTCTAAACTCTGATAGTGATATGTCTGTTTAGGTAACTATTCAATCCTATGAGGATAACTGTGCTAGATGCTGACCTAGTAGTCTTCAATAAACAAGGGATCCCATGTAAGAAGTAATTATTTCTGTGGAAATCTATTGACACAAGCAAATTCTGATAATTGAGCTTAGTTGAGTTTACTTTGTCTATCTTATTACTAAGTCACAAACTAGAATAATGTTGCTCATCTGTTAAGTTCTGATGCTAGTAAACCTGTTGAATGAACTAAGTGCTGATAAACCTCACTTATCAAAAGAAAAAAAACGAAACAAGGATTAAAAATCAGGTACTCTTTTGAGATCTAGAGTAAAAATGTGGAAGGGAAGACCCAAGTGTATTGCTGGTATTAAGTAATATGCATCAGAAAAGCAAATAAAATATTTTCTTGGTGAGTTTTCACACTCTATGATTACTGGAGAAATACTCTGATAATAGCATAAATTCTGATAAGCAGTCATGACTCACTTACATTGAGAAGTCACTGTAAAAAGTAATTTAAAAAGATGCACAAAATTAGCACACAATAGTTGAGGTGGACTCAAGCATGAACTCATTCACCAGTAGGTTTTAGGATAATGACAGCTCTTTAGCAAAGTTTTAGTTATGCCTTATTTCTAAGATGTACTGAAGTGAATCAGACTTTACTCTTTGTCTGATATTTAGCTTAATGCACACACTAACCACTCCATATGAATGATGAAAATCACTGTGGTGATCTATGTTATTTTAGATGAACAGTCATTGTGTCACATTGCACAAATTCTGAGGACAAGTTTTGATTGCATGTTCTGATGATTATGTTCTGAAGAATATAAATCAGAATTTGTGTGAGGATTTACTAAGATAGGCATTCATTTTTCGAGTTAAGAGATTATATTCTGATGACTGTTACATTCTGATATAAGTCTAAGTTCTGATATTCCCATATGATTCTTTACTTGACTTATTTGTGGATAAAATTTGACAACAGTCTCAGTTTAAACCTGAATATGTTGAAGTGGAAGATTAATAGTCACTATGGTTAGGGATAGTGGTACTCGTACTTGAACAGTCAACTTTTACTTGCTTCTTGTGCGCATTAAACCATGTTTTCTCTTTCCAATGAATGTTTTTCTTTTTCCAAGTCTGGGGAGACGAGGTAGAATTAATTCCACCTGTAAGCATTAAATTTCTTTACGTCTCCTGGCATTCTCTTGCCTTTATAAGCAACCACTTCACATCAGCCTTCCCAATCAAATCTTTTCTCACAAACTCACCTTCATACTTTTTATATCAAAAACACCATGGTCATATACAATATGTTTTTGAACTACGAAACTTTCAACATGGAGCTAAGATGTGCTGATTGGCAGCAGGAATGGCACGTTACTGCCATTCCTGATGAGATATGGGACTCCGTTCCACAGGAGGTACTCACCCACCTCATGTTCTTCTATATGGATTACCATCGCCATCTGGAGCGATTGGAGGAGGAAAGGCTGGAAGCTATCCGCCAGCAAGAGCGAATCATTCGACTCGCTATTCTGTTTGTCGAGATTAGGAAGAAGAAATGATTTATTTTCTTCTTCCTGTTTTTCTTCATCATCAGCCTTGCCCTGCATCTTGAGCTAGGACAAAGGCTGTTCACGTTAGGTTTAGCAGCTTAGGGAAATCTTGTACAAGTTTAGATGTAATTTAAATTTCATGAATGTATTTTCTTGATATATTAATGAAATTTGTTTTTGTTTCAAGATCTTGTCTCTGAGATATTTTGTAATGCATTGATAAATCCTGATATATATTCATATTCTGATGACCATATAAATTCTGTTTTAACTTAAGTTCTGATTTAATTTTATCAGTACTTGCTCATCTAATTTATTATGGTCATTTTCACTTAATTTTTTTTTGAATATTGATGTTGCAGTGATAAATAATTAAATAAGTGGGAACGGTTTCAATTTTGAATTAAAACTGTTTCACCTTGATTAATGGAATAACTGGGTAAGTGGAACGGTTTTTCCTTGAAAAACTGCAAGTGGGTAAGTAATGATTACTGTTTTCTCGAGCCCAGTAACTATCCATTATTACTGCATGTCTGACAGGTGTCCAACGGTTACATTTTTTTTAAAAGGTATAAGTAAGACAGAGAGAGGATTTTTTTTTTAATCTTTTATTTCCTTTCACACTTTTTCTCTCGATTTGCTTTTACTCTCTTACTTCTTCTAATGTTGGTTTTTCATATAGACATTCTATCAAACACCTAACAGGCACTTACACATCTCGATTAATTTCATGGCACCAAAGGATTTAATCATTGATGGAGCTAAATTTGTTCCAAACAATTATGTTGCTATTCTTGATAATGCTGAAGCTCCATCTGAATTGCATTTTGTGCAAGATCTTCTTGCACATAGTGAAATCGGGTATGCGTTGACCCAACCTTCCGTCTTCTCAAGTCAACAAGTTCTGACACTTTGGAGGACTGTAAACTTTGATAATGGTGGTTCAAATGGTGCTCCTAGTATTGTTTTCGAAGTGGGTGATTCTTCATATGCAGTCACTCCTGGTACAATACGTAAGGCTCTACATCTTCCAGAAGGATGTACTTTTTCAATTCCAGAGGAATCAGCTCTTCAGGAGTTAATGGCCAGTTTGGGATATGAACAGAGTTTAGCAAAGCTTGGGCAGTTGAAACGGGCTCATATCAGGAGGGAATGGAGCTTCTTTTTCGACTGCATCACTAAAGCTTTTGGGAACAAGTGTTCGAATTTTGATGTCATCCCCATAATGAGTCAGCACATCGGGTATGCCATTATTAACCAAACTCATTTTGATTTTGCAACGGCTATAATTGGTTTTATTGGGGATAGGATGACAGAGGATAGGAATGTTGTCTACTTTGCTAGATTCTGTCAACTTATATATACTTTTTATACTGATGAACCTCACCTAATTAGTACCTCAACTCCACCTTTTAAAGTTGCAAAACGATACTTTAATGACCTGGTAAATGCTGACACTAAGAAATCAGTGGTTAGACCTTTACAGATTCCTCAGTCTATAAAACAGATGTTAGTAAATGCTGATCCTGATACTTATAAATCTGTTTATCCTGATGTCCAATCAACAACACCCTCCCAAATACCACAACAACCATCAGCACCTATCACCCATACTACTCAACCTACACTAAGGCAATATCTTAGATCATATCTCTTAACTTCACAGACAGTTCAACCCTCATCCTCCGAACCTCCTGTGAACCTTCATCTTCTCTGCCTAAGAGGACAAAGACTGTTCCTCAAACACCTCAAAAGAGAAGGAGGATTGCTTTGAGAGATGAATCTGATACTGAGGAACAGGTTCCTTCTTCAGAACCTGTTGTTAAAGAAGCTGAGAAAGTGACTTCTCAGAAGGATTCTGGAATTGGGGGATCTAGGCTTCTCAAGAGGCTTAGAAGAATGACTATTCCTGAAACTCCCAAGGAATCCATATCTACAAAGAGATACAAGAAACAGAGGGCAAAAAGGCCAGTTTCAGATGATGAAGAAGCAGCAGCTCAGAAAGGGAATCAGGAATCTCTGATCTCACAAGAAAGGGAATCTGCTCCAGTCTCTACTTCTCCATCAACTCCAACTCAGGAAGCTGTTATTGAAAAGGCGACCACACCATCTATATCTCCTGTTCAAAATTTTGTATCTCCTGTTGATCCAGGCACAAGTGCTGATATTGATATTCAAACCTTGGTTGTGCCTGAAGCAATTCTCTTAGAAGCTCCAACAGCAACTAATCCTTCAACAACACCTGTTACTGATGTTGTTCAAACTCCAGAGTTATCTACTACACCTTCTCTGCAGCTAGATGCTGATGATCAGAATTTCGGTGAGCATCAGGATATGGTTGTTGATCAGAACTTAGAACCAGATCAGCAATTCGAGGATGCTGAAGCCTCCATTGCTACTCACACTATTTTTTTATCAGAAGATACTGATTCTGTAAGTTCTGATGCTGCAAATGCTGGAGATACTGGTGATGCTGCTCTACAAGCAGATGTTGATGAAGCAGGTCCTTCAGAACATGCTCCTCAATAAACAGTTCTTAAATCTAAACTTGTTAAGAAGCTTGTTACAAGAGAAGCACCAGTACCTTGGAGTGAAACTCCTGCAGGACATGAGTGGACTAAGGAATGGAACTCAGTCACTTGTGCTCCTTCTGCACAAACTCTGGCTGAGCAATTGACAAAAGCTGATGAGATGTTAAATATTGATGATTTCAAAACACAGCTTAGAGTCACTGCATTGAGTACTAAATATTTACAAGGTCTTCATTCAAATACTCATGCAGAGTTACATCTCTTAAGGGAAGAACTAATGAAGCAAGAACAAGTTCACAAGATTGATAAGAAAAAGTTCTTCCAACCTACCTTTGACAGAATTGCTTATATTGAGAAGACTCAAGAAACACAACACGCTCAAATTGATGATATTCTGAAAAATCAAGCTGCTCAGCAATCTCAACTTACTGAAATCCAAGCCTCAGTGGAATTGCTTGTCTCTCTTCTACTACCTGCTGATGCCAAAAAGGGGGAGAAAGTAATTAAGTCCAAATGCAAAACTGACAAGACACTGAAAGGGAAGGATGCTGAAAAGGATGATCAAGGAAACCCTGGAATGGGTAGAGGTCATAGTCAAGGTAGAGGTTTCTCATCAAGAAAAGCTGAAATCACAAGTCACAGGACAAGTTCTGATGCTGGTAAAAGGATAAGTTCTGATGAACTTTTAGATCTTGATGAAGAAATGTCAAGACAGTTATTTCTTCAGGAAAATCTAGGAATGGACTTGGAGAGTTTAATGGAAGAAGAAGCCAGACTTAAATCAGAAAAAGTCATATCTAAATCTGAAGCTTCTGGTAAAAAGACACTTCCAAAACTCAAAGCCATTGTGATAAAAGAAAGGACATATACTGAAGCAACATTGGCTAAATCACAACCACAGATAGATCCAAGATCTAAGGGTAAAGAAAAGGTTGGTGAACCTATCAAGGTTTATGTGCCTCCTGAGAATGAAGAAATCACTGATGAAAAGGATGATCTTGCTCTGACTTCAAGAAAAGTTCTTAAAACAACCTCTGACATGGCTCAAGTTTTTCAGAGTCAAGAGACAGTAAGTTCTGATATTCCAAAGAAGCAAGTAACCTCTGACATAGCTCAAGTTAACTTGATATCAGAAGATAGACCAAAGAAACTCCTACCAGGATTCACTAAAGCAAAACAGACTCAACCTCTGAAGACTGCTGCAAGTGGTTTTGAAGCAAGAGTAGTTACTGGAAAGGAAATAAGAGATAAAACTGGATTGGGAAGTGCTGATGAAAGAAGAATACAGAACACTACCAATGATCCAACTTCCTTTAGTGAACCAGGTATTGGAGCAACTCCTGAGAGATTGAATCAACTGGAATCTGTACAAATGGTTTACCATACCTACTTGAAAGAACACATCTTGTTGTTCATATAAGGCAAAATGCCATTCCATTGAAGTATTTTGAAGAACTGGAGCATGTACTATTCTTACTTCAAGTGGATGACAGATTGACAGGAAGTGCTGCAAACTATTTGAAGGATCAGATTCAGAGACAGAAAAGACTTTATTCTGTTAAGTCTGATAGCACATATGTTCCAAAGTACAGAGATCACAATGGTGATATAGTTGAAATGAAGCCCAACACTGCTAAAATTATAACTACCTTTCTGGGTTACAGGGCTGTGGAATTCAATCTTGAGTCTGATAAAGCTTATTTGATCAGACTGGATCAGGATATAAGAAAAGCAAAGATTAATGATCTCAGGGCTGCAATCTTTCAAATTGGTGAAGATAATGCAGAGCTTAAAAATGCTAAAAGGAGAATGATTGATGAACTTAGATATGCTGAGAGATGTTTATTGAAGAACTATCTCAGAACAACTCCTGACATCAGAGAGATCAGAAAGTGAAGCCAAGTCAAGATCTACAACTGCTTAAATTCTGATATTTGTACAAACTGAAGTTTTTATCAGAAGTTAAAAATTGGTAAAGCTTTAAGGACTGTAAGTTGTAGTTATCTAGTCTAATTCTCATGCATTTGTACTTAATGTTTTTGACATCATCAAATATCTGTTAAACTTGTATGTTATGCTAATTTACAAGTTGGGGGAGATTGTTAGATATATTTGATAATGTCATGGCTAATATGATTTATGTTTAGTTTTCAGATCTTACTTAAACAGGATAAATCAGTACTTACTGGAAGTCAGGACTTAAGGATATCAGTACTTATATTATCAGGAGATAATCATCAGAAGATGGATATCAGAACTTAAGTGCTGAAGTATGTTCAGATAAGGATAGTAGCTGATTAAAAGAAAGAAGATCGAGATAAACATAAGAAGAGATATGCATGAAGAAGGAGTTCCGTGGAGAATGGAATACTTGGAAGAAAAAATATCTAATTGATGTATTTTAGGAAGCAGAATTATATTCCATATCAATTAGCGATTATCTTGTAACTGTGTAGTATATAAACACAGACATAGGGTTTATACTTGAAGTGTTATCATATTCGAAGAGATTATTCATTGTAACCCTAGCAGCTCTCGTGATATTTTGGATCTGAGAGGTAACAGTTCTATACTGTAACAGAGTTTATTATTTCAATAAACTTTGTTTTCTGTTTCTTGAAATATTCAAAGTTTGATTTGATTGTATTTTACACTGTATTCACCCCCTCTACAGTGTGTGTGACCTAACACCCACCGAAGTAAGAAGTTTCTTAGGATTGGCAGGATATTATCGACGATTCGTCCAGAATTTCTCAAGCATTGCAACACCATTGACAAAGCTTACACGGAAGAATGAAAAGTTTATATGGAACGACAAATGCGAAGAAAGTTTTCAGGAGTTGAAACGAAGATTAATCACGACACCTGTTTTGTCACTTCCAGACGATCAAGGGAATTTCGTAATTTATAGCGATGCTTCTCACAAAGGATTAGGATGTGTTCTAATACAGCATGACAAAGTGATTGCGTATGCGTCAAGGCAATTGAAACCACACGAACAGAAGTATCCTACTCATGATTTGGAACTAGCAGCCATAGTGTTTGCTTTGAAGATCTGGAGACATTACCTGTATGGAGAGAAGTGTGAGATTTATATGGATCATAAAAGTTTGAAGTATATATTCACTCAGAAGGAACTTAATATGAGGCAAAGGAGATGGTTAGAGTTGATCAAAGTCTATGAATGCTCGATTAATTATCATCCCGGTAAAGTGAACGTTGTAGCAGATGCATTGAGTCGGAAGGAAAGGTTGAATGTGTTATCAGTACCTGAAGATATATATAAGGAATTTCAGAAATTAGAATTGGAAATTAGAGTTTGCAAACCTGAGAAAGAGAAAGTATACAGTATGACTTTCCAACCGGAGTTATTGGAGAAAATAAAGAAATATCAGGAAGATATAATGGATCAAGATATAAATCGTTTGGTAGGTGAAGAATTATGCACGCAAAAGGATGACCAAAGTATTCTGAGGTTTTCATCTAGAATTTGGATTCCACCGGTGACGGAGTTGAAGAATGAAATTCTACAGGAGGCACATAATTCGAGGTATTCCATCCACCCAGGGAGTACCAAGATGTATAGAGATTTAAAGAAGAATTATTGGTGGCCAGACATGAAGAGGGAAATTGCGGAATGGGTTAGCAAATGTTATACCTGTCAGAGAGTTAAAGCAGAGCATCAGAGACCAAGCGGATTGCTACAGCCATTGGAGATTCCAGAGTGGAAGTGGGAACACATTGCCATGGATTTTATAGTTGGATTACCAAGGACAAGGGCTAATCATGATGCCATTTGGGTTATAGTGGATAGACTTACCAAGTCAGCTCATTTTCTGCCTATAAATGAAAGATTTTTGCTCGACAAGTTGGTCCATATGTACCTAAAGGAAATCGTAGTTCGTCATGGAGTTCTAGTGTCTATCATATCTGATCGAGATCCCAGATTTAATTCAAGATTTTGGAAAAGTTTTCAAGAATGTTTGGGAATGAGATTGAATATGAGTACGGCCTATCACCCCCAGACGGACGGTCAAAGTAAAAGAACGATCCAGACAATCGAGGACATGTTACGTGTTTGTGCTATTGATTTCAAAGGAAGTTGGGACGAGCATTTACCCCTGGTAGAGTTTGCTTATAACAACAGTTATCACGCCAGTATTGGTATGCCACCCTATGAAGCCCTTTATGGACGCAAATGTAGATCTCCAGTATATTGGGACGAAGTAGGAGAACGCAAAATACTTGGACCTGAATTGGTGCAGCAGACAAAGGAAGTTGTAGAAATTATCCCCAGAAAAGATTGATAGCCGCACAAGATCGTCAAAGGAAATATGCAGACCAGTCAATGAAGGACTTGGAATTTGAAGAAGGAAACTTGGTATTACTGAAAGTATCACCATGGAAAGGACTAACAAGGTAAAGGAAATCTAAGCCTAAGATATGTCGGACCTTTTGAGATCCTAAAGCGCGTTGGCAAGGTAGCTTATGAATTGGCGTTACCACCGTACATGGAGCACATTCACAATATTTTTCACGTATCAATGCTTAAGAAGTACAATCCAGACTCCAGGCATGTAATAGAATATGAACCAATAGAGCTTCACGCAGATTTGTCATATGTAGAGAGTCCGATAGAAATTCTAGAGGAGAGAGAGAAGGTATTAAGAAATAAAGTGGTAAAGTTAGTAAGAGTATTGTGGAGAAACTCAAAGGTTGAAGAGTCAACCTGGGATTTAGAAAGTGATATGAGAGAAAAGTACCCTCAATTATTTTCTTAGTAGATTCTGAGGACAGAATCCTTTTAAGGGGGAAGGATGTAATATCCGGGATATATCGTGTGATTATTTTTGATAATTATATAATTATTATGTGTGTTCAGTATCTATTCTGTGAATTAATTGCTAAGTGTTATTTGTATTTGGATATTCAAAAATAATATTAATTGAGTATTTTAATTTTTATATGTTCAAAATAAAATATAGATAATTGTCATATCTTCCTAATTATCTTTATGTTGATTTATGAATTTATAAGAATCATATGAAATTTATAAAATCTTTTTCCGGATATTTAAATAAAAACGGGAACCAACCGACGTCACCAGTTGTTACGTTTTTGGAACCCGAAACTCTTCCGAGAACTCCTTCCTAACCTAATTGTAATATTCCGAGCATTTTCCATGTTTCGACTTTTTCGATCCGGCGTACGGTTTGTCCTGCGCGGGGCCCGGCGCAACATTTTCGATACAATATTCATTTCGGTAAATCAATAAAACTTGTATTTTCGATAAACGGGAGCTTTTTATTAAACTATCACAATTATCACTTCGTAATACGTGTAACCAGGCGCTGAGACCAAGACCACAGTACAAATTGTACTGATTTGGATAATTATCCCAAAAACCGATACCGTTTGGATCAGTTTTTACAAATAAACGTACCGTTTTATATCCGGAATGATCCAACGGGATACTAATCTTCCGTAAATATAAATAGCCTTTTACCGTATTTTATTTCGTATCAAAATCATTTGCAGACAGATAAATATATAATTTTACAGAGAAAAATCATATATTCGTAAAATGTTCCAAGAATCAAACCAACTTTTGAAGGTGTTATTGATCTTTGTTGGAAAAGCTCGAGTATCAGATTTGAAGGTCTTGAAGAGCTCTATCAGATTCCATAACCTGTTTTACTGCAGAATCAAAGGTTAACTTTATATATTTTTAATAAATTTCGAATTATTTTGATTAAAAATATGAATTTTTGTTCGGATGATTGTTTGTATGATTTGATGATTGCATGTTGTAGAGCTTGTTTTCCTGATGATTTTGGTATATTATACGTCTGATTTGGAGTTCAATAACATGTTCAAATTTGAGTTTAATTTTCGAATTTTAAAATTAGGGTTTATAACCCGTATGAATGTTTTCAATTGAAATTTGGGGGTTTTTGATTTAGGGGTTATTAGCTGTTGGTTTATAATGGGTTGTGTTCCTTATGAAATTTGCAATCGATTGATATATAGCTCGTTAACAAAGGATTAGTGAATCGAAGGGAGTTGTGTTTTGAAGGTTTACGATGTTCGCCGGAAACCGGCGATGTTCTTGGCCAATTTTCGGCAGGAATGATTAGAATGATTTGTTTGCATGAATATGTTCCTGGTGAAGTGTAGTTGTGATCTGGACAGTTTGGTGGCCTGAGGTGGCCGAAATCGTGTTCTCCGGCCACACTCCTGCGAAGTCGACGGCGGGGTTGACAAAATTGCAAACAGGCCCCTCTAGTTTTAAAAACGATACAGTTAGGTCCCTGAAGTTTCCAGACTTTGCAAATTTAGGATTCCTGTTTTAAAAATGTTTAAAAATCATATTTCCTATTTATTTTTATTATAAAATTTCGTTTTTAATTTCTGAAAATTCTAAAAATTATTATTTTAATTCCAAAAATTATTTTTAATTCAAAAATAAATTTGAATTAATTAGTTAATTAATTTTAGTTAATTTTTAATTGATTAATTGGTCAATTAATTTGAAAATTAATTGATTTGATTAATTATTAATTGATTTTAATTAATTATTTAATTAGATTTAATTATTTAAAAATGATTTAAAAATTCCGAAAAATAGTTTCGAGCTTTAAAATATTATTCTAAATTATTTCCAAGGCTCGATAATTATCATAAAATTGTTTCGAAGCCAGAATTGGCTAACCGAACCCTGTTTATTTACTCGAAATTGATCCAACGACCCGTTTTAATTCCGAAAAATGTTTTAAAAATCATTTTAAATACCAGAAAGCCTATTTATGACCCGAGACTTCTTTATAAATGATATGTCATTGATTACGTGATGTATTATGTGTTATACGTGACTTGTGGATTGACTATCGGTCTATATATTCGGTGTTTACTTGATTATTGCGTAACTTTCAATCCGTTAATCGGATTTGGGTGAAACGAAGGGTAGATAGAAGTATGTGTTGAATAGAATCGTATGAGTTGGTTATTGATAAATGTGACGCCCTCCAAACCCGGGGTCCAGATTTGGGGGTCACTCGCCAATAAACCAAAATAAAATAATCACAGCGGATTAATATAATAAATACGACCCCTTTACCTGCACTGGATCGATCACAGGTTATAGTATGGAACAGGCACTACTACAAATCAAGTGTTATTACAACCATAAGTCTAATTAGTTTTACAGATTATTCAAATTTTATTACAAACCTCTAGACTATCCAAGCGTCCCAAAACAGTCTACCTGGAATACACACCACTATTTACAAGCACTCGACTTCTGGTCAAACTTGGGACTCAGGCCTGCTCTGGCTTAGCTGAAATATTAGAATAATAAACAAGTATGAGCGAAAGAAATGCTCAGCAAGCATTATCAAGTTTGTAAATGAACAACAATAACAATATCTGAGTAAAATCAGAAGCTGATATAAACTTTAAAGTTTAAGCGACAGTTTAATAAAACATAATTATGCACTATGCTGTTCCTGATGATCAGTCATGAAACAACACCGGTATCCCGCAGCCATACCGTAAATATAGGTATCGATATCCCACAGCCATACCGTACCTATTGGATATCCATGAAGAAGGCATATATTCGCCTAGCAAGATATTACACTTTCGTATAATAACTCACGCTGGACCGGTGCCTCGGCCCCTTATGCTAACCAAGAATCAATTCACGAAACAATTTTTGATTAAAGGAGTCGAATCAATGACATCCTTATCTATTCAACTCCCCATGTCACATGGTCCGGAGTTGTCTAAACAACTGATGGCGAAATAACTAGAATAATTAGTTATTTGCTAATCTCAATTCAATGTTCCACTGTATAGAGTGATTTATAGCGAAATACATAAAACGTTTAACTATTCTAAACTTAGAATAGTATGGGAATCGAAAGAATAAAGTTCGGAGTCAATATCAATTGAATGATAAATGAAAATAAAGGTACTTGCATAATATAATTCAAAATAAACGTCACTTGAACAATAAGTGAAGTTAGGGGTACTTGCATAATATGAATCGAAATAAACGTCACTTGAAGGATAAGTGAGGTTAATGTACTTGCCTGGTATGCTCAATAACCTCTTACTTTAACTCTGTTTCTAACTGCTGGCTACTATCTCCGTCTAACAATTGACTGCGCTCCTTGCTACTCGATTCTATAAACAAAAGGACTATCTTAAGTGACAGAACTAAACTCAATCGACGTAACTATACGTCTTGACATCTACCCGATCGTTTATAACTAGCATGGCATTTTAAAACTGTAACAGACAACATGTATATCACGTATCACGTAATCATGGTATTCGTATAACACGTACTCACATATTTCATATAATACATAAGTCAGATCATTAAGAGATACATCTCAGTGCGTTCAGAATAAAATTTAGGTCATTATTAGCATCTACTGACCAAATACCGACTTAAACTGATACACAAATCAAATGACATTGCAATACAAAAGAAATTAGGTCTCAAAAGTATTTTTATTAAAAGCGCAATATTTTTCTGAATCTGTACGCGTTCGTTTCGTATTAAACGGACAAACGGTTGATTTATTATGAATTTTTGAACATTTTTCGGAATAAAAACGATCTCCGAATAATTAAAATAATAGAGTTCAAACACCCTAAAATAATTTTATAAGATTTATCGAGCTTGGAAAATAATTTAAAATAATATCTTAAAGCTCGAAACTATTTTTCAGAATTTTTAAATCAATTTTAAATAATTAAATCTAATTAAATAATCAATTAAAATTAATTAATAACTAATTAAATTAATTAATCAATTAATATTTAAATTAATTGAATAATTAAATAATTAATTATCAACTAAAATTAATTAATTAAATAATTTGGATTTATTTTTAAATTAAAAATAAATTTTCAGAATTAAAATAATGATTTTTAAAATAGAAATGAATTTTCAGAAATTATAAATAGGATTTTGAATTATTTTTAAAATAGAAAATCCCCAGAAACAGAATTTTAGAAATCAGAATGGGTCAAGGGGATTAAAACCGGGTTGGCTGTGGTTGCAAAACGGGTCCTCAAGAATGTTGCCGGGTCAGGTCCCAGCCGGCCGGAAACTGGGATTGAATCCCAGAATCCGGTGGCTCTGCCGGACTCCGGCGAGCTTCAAGCACCCACAAAACACAGTCGTATCCCTATTTTCTGATCTTAAACAGTCATACAGTGTCACAACACTCCGATTTTAGCCTCAAACGGAACCACCAGCCCCCAGAGCTCGGATTCCGTGCAAACCTCCATTAAACCCGGCGGAAGAAAAATCAAAATCCGGCAAAATACGATCTCCCTTAATTCTTAACCAAATTTAACAAACAATATCTCAAAACAATGCTGAGAATCATACAAACACATTCCTATATTCAAAATCAACAGCAAATACACGAATCAGAAAGCCCTAATTTTCGAATAAAACCCTAAAATTACGAATTTCCAAATCACTAGTCGTTTGAATGATTTGAGGGCATAAACAGAAAGAACATGAAAATCTGAACATTTTGGTTACTCATACTTCAAATTCTGAAGTCTGCATCACCCTCAAATTTGGGTTTGATTCTCAGAAATCTTCAAGAACACCAAGAACACATATTCAAGAAATTTTCAGAAATTAAAACCTTAATTTCTATATGATATCGAACTCTATTTTTGAAGTATAATATACCAAATCGACCAGAAAAACATGCTCTACAACATGGAAGCATCAAATCACATCAACAACATCAAGAACAAAAATTCATAATTTAATTATCAAATAATTCGAATATAAATAATTAAATAAGAAAATTACTGTGATTTCTGGGCAGAAACTGATGATTGATTCAGAAAGAAGATTTCGAGAGCTTCGTTTTGATATGCTGCACGCCCGAATCGGAGTTCGATAACGCCTTCGTTCGTGTGTTTGATTCTCGGGAACGTTTCGGTTTTCTCGGGTTTTTCTCTGTATTTACGGTGTTTTAACTGGTTGCAAATGAAAAACGGAATAAACGAAATAAGAAATAGGCTATTTATATTTATGGAATATTGGATCGTTCTGGATCGTTTTGGATCGTTAAATTAGTTGCTTAGCCGCTAAGTAACTGTAAAACGATACAATTCAATACCAGAATTGGATAATTATCAAAACCGGGCTTTTTATAAAACACCATATACGAACATAACGTAAAAATATCCCGTCTTTCGAGATTACGGGTTTTTATTGATTACCGAAATAACTATCGTATCGAAAATATTGCGCCGGGCCGCGCACGAGTCAAACCGTAATCCGGATCGAAAAAGTCAAAACACGGAAAATGTCCGGAATTACCAGATTAGGTTAGGAAGGAGTTTTCGGAAGAGTTTCGGGTTGTAAAAACGCAAAACGGTTGAAGTTGGAAGATTCCCGGCTTTATAAAATAATTTTATAATTATTCTGAAAATAATTAATAATTAATAATTCATTATAAAATCATATAACACTCCAAAAATTACCAGAAAAATACCACAATTATCTATATTTTATTCTGGACATATAAAAATTCAAATATTCAAATAATGTCACATATAACATTCAGATATCTATCCTACTTTTCAGATAATTCACCAAAAATTTCACATAAAATCACATAAACAATTCCGAATAATAATAATAATATTTGAAAATATATGGGATATTACAATCTACCCCCCTTAACAGGATTCTGTCCTCAGAATCAGCCTAGGAAAATAAATAAGGATACTTGGATCGCATTTCGCTTTCCAATTCCCAAGTCGACTCTTCAACCTTGGGATTCCTCCACAAGACTCGCACTAAAGATACAGATTTATTCCTAAGCACTCTTTCTTTCTTATCTAAAATCTGCACTGGTTGCTCTACAAAAGACAAATCTGGCTGGATCTCTATTGGTTCGTATTCTATCACATGATTCGAATCAGGCAAATAACGCTTCAACATTGACACGTGGAACACGTTGTGAATATGCTGCATGTGAGGTGGTAACGCTAATTCGTAAGCAACCTTTCCCACACGCTTCAAAATCTCAAAAGGGCCAACATAACGCGGACTCAGCTTTCCTTTCTTTCCAAATCTTGATAAACCTTTCCAAGGAGAAACTTTTAATAACACTGCCTCTCCAACTTCAAATTCCATATCTTTTCTGGTAGGATCAGCATATTTGCGTTGACGATCTTGAGCTGCTGTTAATCTTTTCCGAATGAGTTCTATTTTCTCCTTCGTCTGTTGGATCAATTCTGGACCCAAAATCTTTCTTTCACCAACTTCTTCCCAACATATTGGAGATCTGCATCTTCTACCGTACAAAGCTTCGTAAGGTGGCATTCCAATACTGGCATGATAGCTGTTGTTGTAGGAGAATTCAACTAATGGCAAATGCTCGTCCCAACTACCTTCAAAATCTAGTGCACATACCCTTAGCATATCTTCAATAGTCTGAATCGTTCTTTCACTTTGACCGTCTGTCTGCGGATGATACGCGGTACTCATGTTCAGCTTCGTTCCGAGACAATCTTGAAAACTTCTCCAAAATCTTGAGTTAAATCGAGGATCTCTGTCTGAAACTATGGATACTGGAACTCCGTGTCTTGTCACAATTTCTTTAAGATATAACTGTACCAATTTATCCATTGAGAATCTCTCGTTGATAGGAAGAAAATGCGCCGACTTCGTCAATCTGTCGATAATAACCCAAATAGCATCATGATTCGCCCTGGTCCTCGGTAATCCAACTACGAAATCCATCGCTATATGCTCCCATTTCCATTCTGGAATGTCCAATGGTTGTATCAGTCCACTGGGCCTTTGATGTTCCGCTTTGACTCGCTGGCAAGTGTAACACTTACTTACCCATTCTGCAATTTCCTTCTTCATGCTTGGCCACCAAAAGTTTTCTCTTAAGTCTCTGTACATCTTCGTACTCCCGGGATGAATTGAATATCTAGAGTTGTGAGCATCTCGAAGAATTTCATCTTTCAGCTCGGCTACATTGGGTATCCATATTCTGGAAGAAAATCTTAATATCCCTTTATCATCCTTTTGACTCCCTATTTCTTCTCCTGTCAAACTGTCTCGTTCATGGCTCATTACTTCTTCCTGACATCTTCTTATTTTCTCTAATAATTATGGTTGAAAAGACATTGCACACAATACCTCTGTAGACATACTTGGAATACTAATCTCTATTTCCAGCTTCTCAAATTCCCTGATCAATTCCTCTGATGAAATTATCATGTTTAACCTTTCTTTTCTGCTCAGAGCGTCGGCCACCACATTTGCTTTGCCTGGATGATAGTTAATAGTACAGTCGTAATCCTTGATTAGTTCTAGCCATCTCCTCTGCCTCATGTTCAATTCCTTCTGGGTAAAGATATATTTCAAACTCTTGTGGTCCGTGTAGATCTCGCACTTTTCCCCATAAAGATAATGCCTCCAAATCTTCAATGCAAATACTATAGCTGCCAATTCCAGATCATGCGTTGGATACTTCTCTTCGTGTGGTTTCAACTGTCTTGAAGCGTAAGCTATTACCTTGTCATGCTGCATCAAAACACATCCTAATCCTTTGTACGACGCGTCACTGTAAATCACAAAATTCCCTTGTTCATCTGGCAAGACTAGTACTGGAGAAGATACTAATCTATTCTTTAATTCCTGGAAACTTTCTTCGCACTTCTCATCCCATTCAAATTTCTGGTTCTTCCTGGTGAGCTTTGTCAATGGCGTAGCTATCTTTGCAAAATCTTGCACAAATCTTCTGTAGTAACCTGCCAATCCCATGAAACTTCTTACTTCCGTTGGTGTTTTTGGCCTCTCCCAGTTGATTACGGCTTCAATCTTTGCTGGATCCACTTCCACTCCTTTATTGCTAATCACGTGCCCAAGAAATCGTACTTCTTTTAACCAAAATTCACACTTGGAAAACTTTGCGTATAACCTTTCCTGTCGTAGTATCTCCAGAACTATCCTCAAATGTTCTACATGCTCCTCTTCTGTTTTGGAATAGATCAAGATGTCGTCTATAAACACGATCACGAATTTATCCAAATACTTCTTAAATACTCGATTCATCAAATCCATGAAAGCTGCTGGTGCGTTGGTTAATCCAAATGCCATCACTAGAAACTCATAATGCCCATATCTGGTTCTAAATACGGTCTTCGGAATGTCTGCAGGCTTGATCTTTAGTTGATGATATCCGGATCTTAAATCAATCTTAGAAAACCATACAGCGCCTCTCAATTGGTCAAACAAATCATCGATCCTTGGTAACGGATACTTGTTCTTAATGGTTAGCTTATTCAGTTCTCGATAGTCGATACACAGTCGCATACTCCCGTCCTTCTTTTTGACAAACAGTACTGGTGCGCCCCATGGGGATACACTGGGTCTTATAACTCCTTTCTCCAAAAGATCTTGCAGCTGAGATGCCAATTCTTTCATTTCCACTGGTGCCATCCGGTACGGGGCTTTAGAAACTGGTTCTGTTCCGGGTGCTAGATCAATCGCAAATTCAATTTCTCTGTCGGGAGGTAATCCTGGTAGATCATCTGGGAAAACATCTGAAAATTCATTGACAACTGGAATCGCTTCTAGTGCTGGAACTTCTTTACTGGTGTCTATCACATGGGCCAAATATGCTTCGCAATTCTGACGCAATAACTTCTTCACTTGAGCGATCGTTAAGAACTTCTTTTCTTGCTTATTTCCTCGGAATATCACCTTCTTCTTACTATCCAAGGTCTGAAGTCTCACTTTCCTATTCTTACAATCAATCTGAGCGTTATTTTCTGACAACCAATCCATTCCTAAAATAACATCAAATTCTCCCAACTTAAAAGGTATTAAGTCAGCATAGAAATGATGTCCTCCTATCTTAATATCGCACTTCGGGCACACTCGGTCGACGGAAACTTGATCCTTATTAGCTAACTCTATCATTAATGTTTGTTCTAACAACTTAACTTCACAATGCAGTTTATCGACAAAACTTTGAGAAATAAATGATCTTGTAGCTCCAGAATCAAATAAAACTTTAGCATCTATGGAGTTGACTGGAAGCGTACCTGCCACCACGTCTGAACTCTGAACAGCATCCTTCATAGTCATATTGAATGTCCTAGCCTTTGACTGGTCCTTTGTTGGTGGTCCTTCAATCCTTGGCACACCTTGAGATGATGGTCCTGCAATCCTTGGAACATTTACACTTTGTACTTGCTCTTTGCAGTTGTTGGCATAATGTCCTGTCTTCCCACATCGGAAACACGTAACTTCTTGCATCTGATTGCGGCACTCATAGGCATGATGTCCCTTCATATTACACTTGTAGCACACAGAATTAGCTTTACAAATCCCAGAATGTTTCCTGCCACAAAACTTGCAATCTAGCATGGGTGGACGATTGGACCTCTGCTGATTTGAATTCTGAAAACGGTTGACTGGTCCTCCATTTCCTGATTGTGGTCTTCTGAATCCCATATTCCTATTACCCTGAAAATCTGGCCTTTTGTTAAAACGACTCTGAAAATTACTTGACTGCTGACCTCCCTCTGAGGTTTCCATTTTCCTTTTCTTCCCATCCTTTCCTTTCTGTGACATATCACTCCTACTCTCAATCACCATTGCCTTCTGAACCACTGCCACATATGAAGTCAACTCAAACATGGCCACTCTGTTCTGAATCCAAAACTTCAATCCCTGTTCGAATCTTCTTGCTTTCTTTTCATCTGTATCAAGCTGGTCTGGCACGAACCTTGCTAACTCAGTAAACTTAGCCTCGTACTCAGCCACAGTAAGATCACCCTGGGTCAGATTCAAGAACTTAATCTCCATTTGATTCTTCATATACCTCGGGAAATATTTCTCCAGGAACAACTCTGTGAATCTTTCCCAAGTTATAAACTCACCTCCTTCCAATGCTCGCGTGGATTCCCACCAATAGTTCGCCTCACCCTTCAGAAAGTAACTTGCAAACTTGGTCTTCTGCTCAATTCCTGCTCCGACCAATTCAAAAGCCTTTTCCATTTCCTTGAGCCATGCATTGGCTTCCACAGGATCAGCACTTCCCTTGAACTCAGGTGGCTTCACTGCTTGAAACTGCTTAAAAGTCACTACAGATGGTGCTGCTCGCTGCTGTTGTTGCTGTTGTTGCTGCTGCGTAAGATGTAACATCTGCTGCTGCATCAGTCCCAATATCTGGATAATCGCTGGATCTGTACGGCTTTCGGTACTACCCTCTCCTGAATTATTCCTTCTCTTTGGAGCCATTATTCTGGTAAGAGAACAAGCAACATATATAATAATATGTCAAGCATTGTGTCAAATATGTAGCAATTCCTTAGCATATTAAAGTTCGCAAACACTATCTCTTCTCAAAATATCATAAACTTGCTACCATATTAACACAAGCGACATGATTATCACATAATCCTGCTTATTATCTCGAGAATAATAACATAAAGAAAATTTACTCCGAATTATCCAAACCTTTTAAATCCTTGCTCGAAATCTTAACTAAACCAACAAAATAGCAGGGCAATGACACAAGGCTTGAGGCTAAACACAAAACAGAAAACCTAAACAACTTAACTATAACCCAGCCCAATATCCTAAATTTAATCCTATAAAAGCTAAACTACACGCGCCTATCTTATGTGATCTTCCTATGACTCATCTATGACAATCCTGCGCCTGTTTCAGTGACCATAACCTGTAGCTCTGATACCAACCTGTGACGCCCTCCAAACCCGGGGTCCAGATTTGGGGGTCACTCGCCAATAAACCAAAATAAAATAATCACAGCGGATTAATATAATAAATACGACCCCTTTACCTGCACTGGATCGATCACAGGTTATAGTATGGAACAGGCACTACTACAAATCAAGTGTTATTACAACCATAAGTCTAATTAGTTTTACAGATTATTCAAATTTTATTACAAACCTCTAGACTATCCAAGCGTCCCAAAACAGTCTACCTGGAATACACACCACTATTTACAAGCACTCGACTTCTGGTCAAACTTGGGACTCAGGCCTGCTCTGGCTTAGCTGAAATATTAGAATAATAAACAAGTATGAGCGAAAGAAATGCTCAGCAAGCAGTATCAAGTTTGTAAATGAACAACAATAACAATATCTGAGTAAAATCAGAAGCTGATATAAACTTTAAAGTTTAAGCGACAGTTTAATAAAACATAATTATGCACTATGCTGTTCCTGATGATCAGTCATGAAACAACACCGGTATCCCGCAGCCATACCGTAAATATAGGTATCGATATCCCACAGCCATACCGTACCTATTGGATATCCATGAAGAAGGCATATATTCGCCTAGCAAGATATTACACTTTCGTATAATAACTCACGCTGGACCGGTGCCTCGGCCCCTTATGCTAACCAAGAATCAATTCACGAAACAATTTTTGATTAAAGGAGTCGAATCAATGACATCCTTATCTATTCAACTCCCCATGTCACATGGTCCGGAGTTGTCTAAACAACTGATGGCGAAATAACTAGAATAATTAGTTATTTGCTAATCTCAATTCAATGTTCCACTGTATAGAGTGATTTATAGCGAAATACATAAAACGTTTAACTATTCTAAACTTAGAATAGTATGGGAATCGAAAGAATAAAGTTCGGAGTCAATATCAATTGAATGATAAATGAAAATAAAGGTACTTGCATAATATAATTCAAAATAAACGTCACTTGAACAATAAGTGAAGTTAGGGGTACTTGCATAATATGAATCGAAATAAACGTCACTTGAAGGATAAGTGAGGTTAATGTACTTGCCTGGTATGCTCAATAACCTCTTACTTTAACTCTGTTTCTAACTGCTGGCTACTATCTCCGTCTAACAATTGACTGCGCTCCTTGCTACTCGATTCTATAAACAAAAGGACTATCTTAAGTGACAGAACTAAACTCAATCGACGTAACTATACGTCTTGACATCTACCCGATCGTTTATAACTAGCATGGCATTTTAAAACTGTAACAGACAACATGTATATCACGTATCACGTAATCATGGTATTCGTATAACACGTACTCACATATTTCATATAATACATAAGTCAGATCATTAAGAGATACATCTCAGTGCGTTCAGAATAAAATTTAGGTCATTATTAGCATCTACTGACCAAATACCGACTTAAACTGATACACAAATCAAATGACATTGCAATACAAAAGAAATTAGGTCTCAAAAGTATTTTTATTAAAAGCGCAATATTTTTCTGAATCTGTACGCGTTCGTTTCGTATTAAACGGACAAACGGTTGATTTATTATGAATTTTTGAACATTTTTCGGAATAAAAACGATCTCCGAATAATTAAAATAATAGAGTTCAAACACCCTAAAATAATTTTATAAGATTTATCGAGCTTGGAAAATAATTTAAAATAATATCTTAAAGCTCGAAACTATTTTTCAGAATTTTTAAATCAATTTTAAATAATTAAATCTAATTAAATAATCAATTAAAATTAATTAATAACTAATTAAATTAATTAATCAATTAATATTTAAATTAATTGAATAATTAAATAATTAATTATCAACTAAAATTAATTAATTAAATAATTTGGATTTATTTTTAAATTAAAAATAAATTTTCAGAATTAAAATAATGATTTTTAAAATAGAAATGAATTTTCAGAAATTATAAATAGGATTTTGAATTATTTTTAAAATAGAAAATCCCCAGAAACAGAATTTTAGAAATCAGAATGGGTCAAGGGGATTAAAACCGGGTTGGCTGTGGTTGCAAAACGGGTCCTCAAGAATGTTGCCGGGTCAGGTCCCAGCCGGCCGGAAACTGGGATTGAATCCCAGAATCCGGTGGCTCTGCCGGACTCCGGCGAGCTTCAAGCACCCACAAAACACAGTCGTATCCCTATTTTCTGATCTTAAACAGTCATACAGTGTCACAACACTCCGATTTTAGCCTCAAACGGAACCACCAGCCCCCAGAGCTCGGATTCCGTGCAAACCTCCATTAAACCCGGCGGAAGAAAAATCAAAATCCGGCAAAATACGATCTCCCTTAATTCTTAACCAAATTTAACAAACAATATCTCAAAACAATGCTGAGAATCATACAAACACATTCCTATATTCAAAATCAACAGCAAATACACGAATCAGAAAGCCCTAATTTTCGAATAAAACCCTAAAATTACGAATTTCCAAATCACTAGTCGTTTGAATGATTTGAGGGCATAAACAGAAAGAACATGAAAATCTGAACATTTTGGTTACTCATACTTCAAATTCTGAAGTCTGCATCACCCTCAAATTTGGGTTTGATTCTCAGAAATCTTCAAGAACACCAAGAACACATATTCAAGAAATTTTCAGAAATTAAAACCTTAATTTCTATATGATATCGAACTCTATTTTTGAAGTATAATATACCAAATCGACCAGAAAAACATGCTCTACAACATGGAAGCATCAAATCACATCAACAACATCAAGAACAAAAATTCATAATTTAATTATCAAATAATTCGAATATAAATAATTAAATAAGAAAATTACTGTGATTTCTGGGCAGAAACTGATGATTGATTCAGAAAGAAGATTTCGAGAGCTTCGTTTTGATATGCTGCACGCCCGAATCGGAGTTCGATAACGCCTTCGTTCGTGTGTTTGATTCTCGGGAACGTTTCGGTTTTCTCGGGTTTTTCTCTGTATTTACGGTGTTTTAACTGGTTGCAAATGAAAAACGAAATAAACGAAATAAGAAATAGGCTATTTATATTTATGGAATATTGGATCGTTCTGGATCGTTTTGGATCGTTAAATTAGTTGCTTAGCCGCTAAGTAACTGTAAAACGATACAATTCAATACCAGAATTGGATAATTATCAAAACCGGGCTTTTTATAAAACACCATATACGAACATAACGTAAAAATATCCCGTCTTTCGAGATTACGGGTTTTTATTGATTACCGAAATAACTATCGTATCGAAAATATTGCGCCGGGCCGCGCACGAGTCAAACCGTAATCCGGATCGAAAAAGTCAAAACACGGAAAATGTCCGGAATTACCAGATTAGGTTAGGAAGGAGTTTTCGGAAGAGTTTCGGGTTGTAAAAACGCAAAACGGTTGAAGTTGGAAGATTCCCGGCTTTATAAAATAATTTTATAATTATTCTGAAAATAATTAATAATTCATAAATCATTATAAAATCATATAACACTCCAAAAATTACCAGAAAAATACCACAATTATCTATATTTTATTCTGGACATATAAAAATTCAAATATTCAAATAATGTCACATATAACATTCAGATATCTATCCTACTTTTCAGATAATTCACCAAAAATTTCACATAAAATCACATAAACAATTCCGAATAATAATAATAATATTTGAAAATATATGGGATATTACAATAAATGTATATGATATGTGAGCAGAAGAGGCAAGACATAGGAAGGAAAAACAGGTAGTTGAGGAGTATGACGATTGTGATTGGAAGCGAGTGCAGTGTAGTAAGCTAATACCAGGCAAATGTTCTGAACTTTCTCGAGATATTGTAGTACTTGATAGTCCTGTTGATATTTCAAGTGCTTTGAAGCACTGAAACCTAAACCCTGATTCTAGTTATTGTTCTTGAGCCGTAAACCTTATTCTTTCTAAGCCATTGACTATTGTATACCCAAACACGAACCACAAATCTACGATACTACTCCACAAAAACACACAAACAAAATCCCAACCACTGAACTGAATTACTTATATACTCAACCCATTGTATCTTATGCTTTGAAAGGACCAAATCTTTGAAACCCTGAAATATTGATTCCTTTGTTATCCAATTCTTTCATTACCCAGCATCCAAGCTTTGAAATTTACCTTATTGATCCTTACAAGGATTAAAACCCTTTTATTGTTAAACACTCACTGTTGTTAATGATTCGGGTTATTGTTTATTATTGTTTATTCTGCTATTATGTTAGAATTGGATTGTTTTTATAAAGTTGTGGACCAGATTCGTGGTCAGACCATATAATGGTCAAGTTAGGCCAATGTGTGCCTTGGATCCAGTAGTTAGAGCAATGTTGTGTGCTTTGCTCGGGGTTAGTGCGTGACTGATCGGCAGCCTAACCTTGGTTTTGTTTTTAAAATAAAAATATAGTATCCAATTCTAAATCATAATCCATTGTTCACTTGATATCATAACCATATTCACTTGATGATCATTATTCTCAGTTTTGTCATTGTGACTTGCTGAGCTAGTTAGCTCATTTGTGCGATGTTGTTTATATTCTTTCCAGTTAAAAAGGAACCAGTTGGTAGCAAGGATCCCCAGTCCAGCGCGAGAGCTAGGGATTAAGGTTGAGGAAGCTGAGCTAGTAGGCTTCTTTTGGAATAAAATTAAGTTTGTAAAAGTTTGTAATAATGTTTAATACTCAGTTTGAGTTTGAATGATTGGGATTTGAACGATATGTAATATAAGTAGATGTGTTTGGCTTGTGTAAATACTTTAACCTGTTGCGATCCGTGGTAGTTGATAAGTAGGGTCACTGCATATTATTATTATCTTGATTATTGATATAAGCAGGTTATAAATAAGGTGTGTGTGGACCCCGAACTCCTGACCAGGGTTTGGGGGGGCGCCACAGCCATACAAAGTCAAGAGCATTCAGGGTAGAGGAACCTACAAGCTGGAGACTATGGATGGTTTTGAAGTCCCGAGAACTTGGCATGCCCAAAACCTGAAGGTTTACTATGTGTAGAATAGTTAAAGTACGATTCTCACTTTTCAGAGTGACAAGTAGGTTTAAAAGCACCTTGAAGCTTTGCTTGCATAGGATTTTTTATATAGAAGATATGTTTAGATTTTATCAGGGTTGAACCCATTCCATGTAAGGTATCAAGAATACCAAGTTAAAATAAAAAGCGTTCGACTTAATCTTAGCCTATTAGATTGATGCATTGTGAAGGATAAAACCAAGTTATAAACTTGAGTTTAAAAACTCGGAAAAAATACGATGATGCTTGGGCAAAACAACTGAAAATAATAGAAGTCAATTACAAAGTTCAATATTGTCTAAGAAAGAAGAAATACATAACACTTAGACCTTGGAAGGCTCAGACTCTTCGGAACCACTATCTGAAGTCTCCTCGGACATCTCTTCAGTCGGTCCCTCAGAAGTCTCTTCGGAAGTCCCCGCAGAGGTTCCCTCGGAACTCTCCTCGGACGCTTTGGATACCGCAGGAGATACTGGCTTAGGGGATGCTGGTTTTGGAGACTCTTCTACCCTGGCCTTCTTTATAACGGGCTCAGGATCCTCCTCAGAAGAAGATTCCTCCTCTTCAGAGCTGGATTCAAGCTTCTTCCTTTTTTGGCCTTTGCCTTGACTCCCCGATGGGTCGTCCTTAATCAGATCGGCAAGCTTATTTGCAATGCCCCCAAGTGCTGGGACTTTCACAGGGCAGGGGAAAGAAGATTGTTCAAGAACCTCAGGAAATTCTTCATGGATAGCCTCCACAGCAGCGTCCCAGCCTTCCTTGTAGCTGACTGGATGTAGGAGGGCGTCATGCTCCACCATTAAATCCTTGAATTCCTGAGTATCCATTCAGCCGTCAAAAGCTTTATCTTTTAGAGCCTTGAGGATAACATTCTCAGCCCGGGCCATTTTAAGGTTAGAAGTTGATGAGGCGAGTTGGGCTTCAAGAGCCTTTATCCTCTGGTTGGCCTCCTCCAGCTTCTTGTTTGCATCCTCTAGGCCAACTTTCCAAGCCTTAGATTGGTGAATCGCCCCTTGAAAATGGACGTTCGCCTACAAGATACAAAGCAAAAGTGAGAAATGAGAAATTTTTTGGCAAAAAGCTATGAATGCCAAAATAAAAAGATGTACCATCGCCAAAGCTTGAGCTCTGAAAAGCTCGTTAGCCTCCAAGTCCTGTTGAAGGACAAGGTCATGATAGTCAACCGGGGAAATGGAATGCATAGACCATTCCTTGGTAAGCGTTGTGTTGCCAACAATCGAATCATTTCCCCGGATTCCCCACGCGGGTTGGAAGAAAGCCCCTGGTTTTTGTTTGGTACGTAAAGGTTGGTTGGGCCTTCCTCGCCTGGTTCCTTCGCCTAGAGTAGGAACTCCGGGAAATGATCCACGAGGCGCGGGTCTTTGAAGACCTTCCCAGCACGTTTTATCCTGGTTGTCTCCAGGTTTTTAGGCCTTGTAGCCTCCTCAATCTTCTCAACCACTGCAACAAATAAGATAAGTGAGTTGAGAAATTAGCAAAGTAAAAGATGGAAGAAATGAAGACAACTAGAGAAGGAAGGAAACATACTCTTTCTAGGAATGGGAGAAAGGCCACGTTCTACAAGAACGGTCTCCCTGATGAGATCCCAGGAGTGGGAAGTACCATTATCTTGAGTAAGGAGGTTGAAAGCTCTGGTCTCCTCCTCAGACAAAACTATATCGTTAGGGCTCCCATCTACAGCTAGCCCAAAAGACGAACGAAAGAGGGTGCCCCAATCACCGCCCTCCCAAAGAACGTACAAAAAATCTTTCTTCCACCCCAAATTATTGTCGGGGATGGACTTCCCATTCACTATGTGGGGAACGGTTGGGCGCTGGTTCAAAGAAACCCACCCCGGATTCTTGTCGGGACTATTCTTGAACTGAAAAATCTTTCTAAAAATGGCAACCGAAGTAGGGACGTTGTGCTTGGCGCATTGCGACAAGTAGCATAGAATCAACCTCCAAGAGTTTGGAGGGAGTTGGAAAGGGCTGATGCCCATATCAGCTAGCAAAACCGGGAAAAATAGGTGAAAGGGGAGTCTGATACATGCCCTTAGAGTGTCCCTATAGATACATAGTGCGTCCTTCCTCCATTGACAGGCCCTGTCGGTCGGACCCGCAAGAACTAGCTTGAAAGGTTCATTGATTTTGAAGCAAGCACTCAACTTGTCCAGCTCCTTTGGATCCTGCAAGACACTGATGTGGTCGTGCGCGTCTAAATGCGCATCAGACGGGTACTCATCCCCTCGGGTGTTGATCATTTCAATCAAGGAAGTGTACCTTGATCGAATGGGGAATTCATTGGACTTTCTAGCCACGTTCATCTTGGCCAAACGAGTCATTTTCTTATCAGCCATCTGAAAAAAAAAGGGGCACATAAGAAGACAACTCTAAACTCAAATTATGCAAAAACAAGCACAAGAAGGAAAAAGGGAAAAGTGTTTACCTGAAGTAATGCTGCTAAAAGAGGTTGGCTTGCTAAATGGAGGCTTTGGGGCTCAAAGAACTCCGACCTATAGTTATTTCTCTGAGATCCTTAACTAAAAGAAAAGAGAAGGAGAAGTTAGAAATGAGAAAGTGAGGAGCAATAGACTCTACTCACTCCTTTATGTAGGAGAAAAAGTGAATTTGAAGGGACAAAAAGCCCAGTAAGATTAAAAGCCCAAAAAAGAAAGCCCAGAAATGGAACGTTCCAGAATACTCAAAGGAATTCCAAAGGAAATAAATAAAAATTCCCGAGAATTCTAAAGAAGGTGTTTTAACATATTAAAGTCCAGATTAATATGGAAGAGGCCCAATAGGAGGCCCAAATCCAATTAGGATTTGGAAAAATAGAAGGCCCAAATCCAATTAGGATTTGGAAAAATAGAGGCCCAAATCCAATTAGGATTTAGAAGAATACAGGCCCAAGTCAAGGCCCAAATCAAAGCCCTAAGAGAGAAGGCCCAAACAAGGCCCAATCCAAATTGAATTAGGAAGAAGCCCAATACAGATCAGTAATAAATACATCAATTATATATCTTAGTTTTTAATCCATAACAACAAGAACGTTCGATCATCCAACGATCACCGCAGCCGGTATTAGCCGATTTTGGTTGCCTCTTCCTCTCTCTCTTTCACTCTAGCCTCTCCAAGATGTAAAGCTGCTAGAATTTTTCTCAAAAATGTAATATAACTTCTAACCCTAAAAATATACATCTTAATGTATATATAGAGGAGAGATGATTAAGGCCTAACCCTAAACCTAATGGGCTTCTGAAAACAACCCATTTTGATTTCAGGTTTTATTTATTACTATTAAATTTGAATTCTAATATAATTAATCAAGTCTCGCTTAATTAATTTAATAATTAAATTTGAATTAATAATAATTAAATATTTAAATTCTTAATTTAAATAACACTCCATTTTAAACGTTCTTTGTGTGTAGCCCTTTAGGTTTTTATTACGTTGATAATAATTTTATTTTCTAATAAAAAAATTATAAACAATGATGGCATCTAGTAATACATCATTGCTACCTAAGTAATAATAATAGTTGGTGATTCAATTAAACCCTTTGTGAATAATGTACAATGTAATATGATCCCTTTAGCCTTATATTATAGATCAAACTCGAGGCATGAATTGTGTCATCCCCTGTTAACGTTTAATCCTCGTTTCCATGATCAATGAGTAAATTATTAAACAAATCAGTATTTGAGCATGGCCATGCATTTCATAGTCTTACTCAATCAAGAGGCCAATAATATCACTCCTTTAATATAGGAGGGCTAAATCTCATCTAGATCATTCATATTTCTCATATAATTCATAATAAACCCAGTGTCAACTTTTATTATTACTCGGTCAAGGACAACTTTCAATAGTATCAAAGTATATTAATTCTCATATAGAAATATAATGAATTCAGGTCTAAGGACCAATACATCATTATCATTGTGAGATTAACTTATGACACTATAAACATGTAGAATCTCACAATGGGTCAATCCAGTACCATGTATCTAATACATGTGCATGTGTTTTGACTTTAGTATCACCATACCTATGATCAATGAGATGTGATCATCAGTCAAAAACACATTAGTCTCAACGTATTTATTATCGTCCCTTAACAATTATACTTGACTAGGGACCTATAGGAATATCAATATTATTCTCATAATATCATTTCTAAGTCACGTACTAAGAGATATAGATTTACATATCATATTCCAAGGACATTTATTAATCTAACATTTTATCGCAGAAAATAAAGATATAATAAATTACTAAAGAATAATCCATAGAATCATAATTAATAATCCAAATGTCTCGTAACCTAAACATAATAGTGTTTTCTCTAGGGCACACACAGTGACACTCTAATATATATATACATATATATATGGTGGAAAGTTCAATCCACCAAAAAGTTTTTAAACAGACTTGTTTATTTACTTCGTGTTTGAATACTTGAATTCTTTTAATTTGCACTACTACATATTCATTCACAATTATATATATTAAAAAGACTCTTTAAATTTCCCATAGAAATCAGAATTCCATTCAACCCCCCCTTCTGTAATTATGTTGTTAGATTGTTTGGGAATAACACTCTGATTTATCCCTGACTTCACGATATAGTTCATTTTGAACTTTACGACCTAGTACAATTATGGATTTCATGATATGCTGTAATTTTGGACTTCATGATATTGATCAATTTTGGACGTCACGATGTAGAATAAAATTAGACTTCACAATCTAGTACAAAATTGGACATCACATTATGGTTTTAAACTGGACTTCTATATATAGCTCTGATGGACTTCACTACATAGCTTTTCTAGACTTCACGATATTTACCATAGAGAAATTTATGCAACTTATTTTCTTCAAAAGTATTCTTTCTTCAATTTGATTCTTGAACAATCTTAATTGAACTTCTACCAAATTAATTTATTTTATGACTAATATTTCCAAGAATGTTGCATAGAAATTCATATGCTCCTATAATAATTGAGCTATGTAGAAATGAAAACAAGACATGTATATTAAAACCTATCACTAATCCAAATGGTAGAATCCATTTGGAAATGTAAAGAGATATTTTCACTTGAGTAGGCTTATTATGATAGAATAGACATGTGATGTGCTTAACAATCTCCATTTGAATAGGGGTGGATTTTAATGATTTTCCCTCAGAAATATCATTCTCAAACCATGTAGTCATTGCAGGTCTACTTGCACCTAAAATGTGCTAGATATCCAAGGTCTTCACTAAAGAGTGATGAAACCCTTGGTTTTGATGTGGCATCATAAAGGTCTACCTCAGCATGTAGCCTCTAGCCAAATCTTGATGGGGGTTCCGAGTTAGAAAGCACAATGCAAACATTGTGTTTTATGAATGCATGACTTAGCAATATACCTGATTTATTTCTAATTTTTATGCAAGCAACTCAAATAGGTTGAGCTTCTTGATTACAAAGAAATTTTTGATCTTTAAAGAAAGTTTTAGTCAGAACTGAGTTTTGGCAGCATTTTCTGAAGGAAACAAAATGTTTCAAGTGATGAGCTTCTCAATTGCAAATAACTGCTTCACATTGAACTCTACTAGTTTGTGAGGTGATTCTTTGAGGAAAGTACAAATACTCATTCTAGACAATAGTATTTGGGAGGAAGATAACTAGGCAATGAACTCAAGAATTACAGGTAAATTGTTTTTATCTCAGAGAGGCTTCTGTATCACTCAACTCACATGATTTTTTTTTCTAACTATTTTTTTGTAATTCGATCACTTACGTTTTGAAAATTAAAAATAGAAGGTGGTTAATAACTTATTGGATCCCTTAAAGTTACTCATTTAAGGTCAAGTTATTTACTTCTGAATAACATAAGTGATATGTTATTTATTCATATTTTTTTATCCTTTTAAGGATAGAAGTGATAAACTGATGAAAGTTACCAAAACTGTTTTGATTGTTCTTAATAAGAAACAGGGCTAACTCTTGACAGCCATTTTATCGAATCAAAATATTGATAAGTAACAGAGAAAACATACAGATGACCAGTTCACATAGTAGTCAATTCATGTAGAGGAGCAATGTTAGTTTTAGTTGATCAGATTTAAAATAAACATTTTGAGCAAGTGAAGTCAGTACTAAAACTGCAGACATACACAAGAAGGAGAAGGATTTATATTGATAGAATAACTATTGCATTATATAAGATTTTGAAGATAAGATATAATGAATATAATCCTAGTTTGAGAGTTCTCCTTCTTTGTGTTATTCCCTAACAATACAACAAGAATTACAGAAGGGGGGTTGAATGTAATTCTGGCTACTTTTTCAAGATTTTAAAACAGTTCTAACTCGATAAATATATGAGTGTTTGATTTGCAGAATGCGGAATAAAACAGTTATATAAACCAAAACACAAAGTAATAAAAACATAAACTTTTAAAACTTTCTAGTGGATTTAAAGTATCCATCAGATATATATATATACATATATATATATCAAATGAGAACTCTGTGAAGCTTGATTAGTTCACAACTGCTTACAAGTATGAACAACTAAACATACAGAGAAATGCTACAGAATACAGCTTGAAAATGTTTCTCTGAAAATGTGTGTGCTTAGTTAATTATTCCACTAGCTACACTTGGTTTTTATATCACCAAGTTTATATGACAATAAAACAAGATAATAAAACAAAACATATCTAGTCTAACTTCATGCTGCTTCACTACTCTATTCCATCATCTTTGAATCCCTTCATAATAGCATGGAAATGGTAATGCTTCTTTGTTCTCAAATCCCTGCTGAACAGGCTGCCACATTCCTTTTGCAAACACCCAACGTATATGACTGTGTTGTCACTATCAACAGATATTTGAATTTGATCGTCCGTCGGGTACATGCTTGTCATCCGTCGGGTAGCTTTGTTGATCATCCATCAGGTAGCTTTGTTGATCATCTGTCGGGTAGTTATTTGTCACTTGACTCCATTTCATTTATACAGAATTACAAGTCATCTTATATTTACAATTAATCAACTTATTCTGCATATCCACTAGTAGTCAACATGACTCATATGCTCCTACAGAATCTACACAAAGTTATTTTCAGAAATGTGCTACAATACTTATTTGTTACATAAGTTACTCACCCGGTGGATGTCAAATACTCATCCGTCAGGATTATATTACATCATCCATCGGGACTATATTTAATCATCCGTCGAGTGCTACAAAATTCACTAAGTTAAATCTACTAAGGTGTTTTATTTAATTTATCATCAAGTTCACAATATATTCCTAACAATCTCCCCCAATTTATGTCTACTGGAATTGTAGCCATAAATTAAGAGAAACTTGATGATAACAAAACACCCTAAAAATACAGATTGAAAATAGTAGATAAAACTGATAAGTGCTACAATATTTATTGAAAATTGAACAAAGCAAAGTATACAAAGAAGTTTCTCATAATCATTATCAAGGTGCTCCTCTAGTCTGAGCAGATAATTCTATTTCCTTGATTGTTTGGATTTCTTCCCAAGCCTCCTGTTGTTCTCCTCTATTTGATTCTGGAGTTGTCTGTGGAACTCAAGTTCATCAGCTTCTGAGAGATCTAGCATTTCTTGCATTTCCAATAGATTCTCATTGCTAGAGATAATCAACTGGTCCTCCAATCTGAAGAATCTTCTTACTCCCTTTTCATCCCTGAACTCCATCAGCCAATAAGGCCTCAAATGCACTATCTTTCCTGTGAAGGGAATTGACAGAGTTTTAGGTAGTGCATCTTTAGCTCTATTACTCCTCAGCTCCTCGATCTTCTTTAGAACTAATCTCATTGCAGTTACATTGTATAAATTCTTTTTGAAAGATGAGTAGATCTTTATTAAAACTGATTGACTTTCTAGAAGAATCCTGTGAAAATGCCATATTATCTCTTTTCCTCCCTTATATTTAAACACCAGCCTTTCAGGAAGATGTCTGTGAGCATCAATTCCTCTCACTTCTTCCAATTTATCTAAGTAGAGGTTTATGTCAGAGAACTCCTTGATGTCACAGATGTATAAAAAATCTCCATTGTTGACTATAGATTGAGATTTAGTTAGGGTCTTAGATCTGAGAGTCACAGGCTTCACTTTCTTGCTTGCTCTAGTCTTTGTCTTCTTTGGCTTGTTGAAGATAGGAAAATTTAGCTCAGGAATTGGAAAACTATCCCAGTCTACTGGCTCATCCTTAGGAATAATGGGCTCACCATGAATGTTCCTAGTTGGATCCACCTCCTTGAATTCTTCAAATACCACTGAGGGTTTTGATGTCTGAGTTGAAGTTGTAGGCTTTTTGGGAATATAGTCTTCCATTTCCTCAACACTGAAGTCCAATTTTCTTTTGGAGTGGAGCTTGTATCTGAATCTTCTTTTCTGTTATGATTCATCTTGCACTTTTTGATCTTGAGGTTCAGAAATTACAGATGGTTGTGCAGAAATCTCAGTTGTGGTCTTTACAGCTTGAAGTTTGGCTAAGATAGCAGCTTGCTTCTTCTTTTATTTTAGCTTCTTAGCATCCAGAGCAGCTTGCTTCTTTTCTTGCCTTATTCTTTCCTTCCCTTCCTTTTTAGCTTCCACAAACATAGGGTATCCAGCCACCACACAAATTTCCTTACCATTTCTGTAAATCTTGGCTAATCTTCTTTTAAGTGTTGAGTCAACTGGATCTTTGTAAAATGCAATTGACCTAGCCAACAACTTCTTCTCATCTGGCCTAGGTGTCTCATACATAATATCCATTGGATTTTTGTCTAAAAACTTTGAGTAGTTTCTTTTAGGCTTCATGATAAGATTTGCCTTTGGAGATTTGATACAAGATGTTTATCCTTTTTCCAGATAATTCATACTCATTTCATTCACAGAAATATTCTTGACTTGAGAGTGATGAATGAATGTTTTGTCTGGCTTCTGAATTGAACCAAATTTCCTTTGAATGTCATCATCAATTTTCTTCCAATCTAATGGGATCACTAGCTTCTTCTCAGCTGCTGCTTTCAGTTTGGATGCTTCTTGATTGATAAGGTCAATGCTATCTATAGCAGGTGGCTTTGTGAAGGCAATTGCTGGCATAATTGCTTTGCTTACTTGAATGTTTAGCACTTTTTGCTCCCCCTCACTCCTTGATCCCTCTTGACTGACTAGGACAATAGTGCCTTCTTTCTCCCCCTTTTTGTTATCAGCAAGTAGAGTAGAGGAAGAGGTTTGTGCTGCCACTAGCTTTTGAAGAAATTCTGTTTGATGTGCTTGATGTAGATGAATAGCTGTTAGAGAAGCTTCCATAGCAATCATCCTTTTATCCAAAAAATCCACTTGAGTAACAAGATCAGAGTTCTTCCTTAGTTGTCTCTTAATATCAATCATTATTGCTTCTGTAAGTTTAGCATCCAATCTTTCAGAAATATCCTTCTTCATTTGATCAATCTCATTTTTGATAGAAGTGACATTATGACTGTGTTGAAGGCCTTGGATTTGTTGTAACTGAAGAGAAGCAAGGTGTGCTTGTAGGTGCTTCTTGGTGCTGGCATTTGTTGTTGATTGAAGAGTAGATTGTGTCTGACTGATGAGTTGTATAAGGGTGGTCTTGAAATAATGTTCATCACGGTACTTTGAAAATGCCCAAGTTGGCAAACCAGATCTGGAACTAGGGCCTACTTCTCCCCTATGTCCAGTGACTCCTCTGCACCATTATCACCCTCATCACCAAAAAATTCTTCTGACCCACCAGCTTCATAATCTATGTCATCACCAGCTGTAGAAGGTATAGCTGTGATGGCATCCTTTGCTCTTTTCATGGATTGAGTGGTGTGCACCAAATTTAGCATCCTTTGTATATTTTCATTGCCCTGTCCAGCCAAAAGTTAATATGCTGGAACAAGATGAGTAAATGTCTCAGCATCCAAAGAGGTGGAATCTATAACAGCTTGACTATGCTGAGATAGTTCCTCTTTGTCTGCTTCATTGACATTCATTGACTCACTAACAATGATGTCCACCCTTATTTCTCCTGTACCTGTATTTCTCTCATGATCTTTCTGTTCTTGCATCAAGGGCTCCCCTTGGCTTCCCACCCTCACACCCTCACCTTCACCATCTAAGGTGGGACTCCTCTCACTCATTTTTACCAGTCCTGAAGAAATGGACCGCATTTGCTCACCCATTTTCTCTCCTTTTTCCTGGGAGCAACCCAGACTCTCACTCAATTCACTCCCTTCCCTCAGTCCTAAGAGTGATTGCACTACCACTAAGTCTTCTACACTTGTAAGAATTGAAGAAATTTGAAGTTGTGCAGAGACTCTCGACGGATGATGAATATCCATCGAGACAGTAGTATGGCTATCCGACGGATGACTGCTGTTAGGCTTATCCGTTGGGATAGAATCACTACTCGACGGATGATGAATATCCATCGGGATAGAAGAAATGAATGAGTTTAGAGTGAAGAATATTGTAGACTCTGTGTAGATTGATGAAAATTTAGGCACAGATGTCTCAATAGACTCAGAAAGAAATGGCAAGTGAGCCAACAAATCATCTAAAAGATGATGCTCACTTGCTTGGATTTTTGGATTCTCCACAAAAGTTAAAAATGGAGAATTGGGAAGTGATGTATTGATCATGTCAATATCCAGTGAGTGTGTGGGTGAATTTGGTGTTTCAGGTGCTTCAATTGTTAAGGATTTTGGCCGTGACTCCACATTTATTGGAGCCACATCAATCTGACTTTGAGAAGGTACAATGGCTGGGTCTTTAGCACCAGTTTGCACTATGTGTGTTTCCTGTGCATCCCCAAGGGTTTTTGGTCTTTTCTTTCTAGCATAAGTTTGTGGTGAACTAGTGTCCCTACCCCTCTTGGCCTGTGCTCCTGGTTGGGAGCTTGTTTCAATAGTAACATCCTTTTGGGAGGATGAAACTATAAATGAGCTAATTTCCTTATTAACAACCATAGTTTGATGGGAAACTGTGGTGTGGCTAGGCTTAGGTACACTCATCTCACCAGCCTTATCCTTAGGGTTTCTTTTATTTTCACCATATCCCTCACCTAGCTTACTCACCTTCACACTCCCCTCTTTGTGTTTAATAGATTTTGCAACTAGTTTCTTTTGAGAGAAACCAGAGGGGGCTTTCTTAGCTTTGGATTTTGAAATTGTGAGTTTGGTAGCTTGGGTAGGCATCTGTTGGATTATTGACACAGATACCATAGCTACACTTGAAGGCAAGGAAATGTGTGGGGTTGGAAGAGTGGAGACAGTAGTACTTACCTCACTTACCTGAGGTCCCTCCATGACTGGAAAATAGAATAAGGGCACCTCTTTGTGGTGATTTGCTCTATTAAGATCTGTAATAATTCTTCTTTCTTGAACCCAATAATTCAGCTTGTTGGTTGGGTTCACAATTATAATGTCCTCAATAAGATGGTTAGCAAGCATCATAAAGAATCTAGCATAATAGACACTTTTACCTCTCTTATTGAGTTCTCCTAACTTAAAACCTAACTCAAACAAGACCAAGTCACTGAAATTAAAGTACTTATCAGTAACTAGCATGTAAAGTATATTGAGCATGGAAATATTAATAGAGTCAAAATTGCTAATTTTACCAGAGAAAACCTTAGTTACCACATCACACAGATAACTCCAATATTTTCTAAGATCTAACCTCCTAATTTCACTTAATTTAGAGGTAGAAAGTGCATAGCCCATGGAATTTAGCATATTAACTATATCAGTGTCTGTGTGTGGAACGGTAGCAGTATTATCAGGAATTCTAAAGCATGCATTGATAATGTCACTATTAATGCTAAACTGCTTACCTTTACGAGTGAAAGTGATGGTCTTGTCAGTAGAGTTGTACACTGCAGTTGTCCATATCTCCTCCATAACCTTACAGTAGATTGTGGGTGATTCCAGCATAGCATAACTGAGTTTACAGCTTTTTACAAAATCCATCATCTTGTGAAACTCCCCAGACTATTGAATCTCCTTGTTTACAAGAGCTGTGAAGTTGTTCTTTTCGTAGATATATCCAGTTTCAGATATGATTTTGACTACAGGTGCCATTTCTAAAGATGTGAAATTTGCAGAGAGAGTATTTGCTTTTGAGGAAGAAAGAAGTTAGAGCAATTGATTCTTGAGAATGATAAAGGAGTAAAATAAAAATGAATTCTGCTTTTATACTATCTCATAAATAAACTGTCAAAAATAATAAAGTGAAATAAAGTGACCAATCAAAATAACCCAAAATAGCCGTTTAAAAAATAAATAAATTGTAAAAATTATGTCAGTTATCCGTCGTGTCATGCTTACAAACTGTAAGTATACTCGATGGAAAATGTTCAGAGTTTTAACGGCTAAGATTGAGACAATTCGACGGATGAGGATAAATCAATTTATCTGTCGGGTTATAAAATAATCCAGAAAAGTAAATGATTTTTATTAACAAATAAAGTTCTGACGGATGATCAAACTCGATGGATAATGAGCATCCGTCGGGATGTAAATTTTGACTTAGCCAAAATTTCATCAAAAACAGAAAAATCAATTAAGTTTCTGGCTGCATTCAAACTTGCAAAAATATCTGAAATAATTCAAGAATAATTAAGCATACCTAACTCACTTACCAACCTTGAAAAGGTGGATTCATCAAGTGGCTTGGTAAATATATCTGCAAGTTGCTTTTCACTTGTAATAAAATAAAGTTCCACAGTACCATTCATCACATGCTTCCTAATGAAGTGGTACTTGATGTCTATGTGCTTTGTTTTTGAATGCTGCACTGGATTTTCAATGATGGAAATTGCACTTGTGTTATCACAGAAAATGGGAATTTTATCCACTTGTAGACCATAGTCCAACAATTGGTTTTTCATCCACAAAATTTGTGCACAGCAACTACCAGCAGCAATATATTCAGCTTCAGCTGTAGAAGTAGAAACTGAATTTTGCTTTTTACTGAACCAGGACACAAGCTTGTTCCCTAGAAATTGATAGGTTCTTCTTGTGCTTTTTCTGTCTATTTTACAATCTGCATCTGAATAACCAGTTAGATCAAAGCCAGAATCTCTAGGGTACCAAATGCCAAGTTTTGGTGTTCCCTTGAGATATCTGAAAATTCTCTTGATAGCTACTAAGTGAGATTCTCTAGGATCAGCCTGAAATCTAGCACAAAGACAAGTAGCAAACATTATATCTGGCCTACTAGCAGTCAAGTACAGAAGTGAGCCAACCATGCCCCTGTAGCTTGAAATATCCACAGACTTTTCAGTAGTGTTTAATTCAAGCTTAGTTGCAGTGGCCATGGGAGTTTTTGCAGATGTGCAATCCATTAGATCAAACTTCTTTAAAATATCAAGAATATATTTAGTTTGACTAATGAATATTCCATCACTAACTTGCTTAACTTGTAAACCAAGAAAGTAAGTTAGTTCTCCCATCATGCTCATTTCATACTTACTTTGCATCAATTTGGCAAACTTTTTACAAAGTTTTTCATCTATGGAACCAAATATAATATCATCTTCAAAGATTTGAACAAGTATACTAGAGGCATTAACATTTCTAAAGAATAAAGTTTTATCAACAATACCTCTTGTGAAGTGATTTTCCAAAAGAAACTTTGATAAAGTGTCATACCAGGCTCTAGGTGCTTGCTTCAGTCTATAAAGTGCTTTCATAAGATGGTAGACATATTCTGGAAAATTTAGATCTTTAAAACCAGGAGGCTGACTAACATAGACTTCCTCCTCCAAATCTCCATTCAGAAAAGCACTTTTGGAATCCATTTGATAGACCTTGAAATTGACATGAGCTACATAGGCTAAGAAGATTCTGATGGCTTCAAGTCTTGCAATAGGAGCAAAGGTTTCATCAAAATCTATTCCTTCTTGTTGACAGTAGCCCTTAGCAACCAATCTAGCTTTATTCCTGATTACTATGCCATTTTCATCCATCTTGTTTCTGAATACCCACTTGGTGTCTATTGGATTCTTTCATTTAGGTTTGGGTACCAGCTTCCATACCTTTTTCCTTTCAAATTGGTTTAGCTCCTCCTGCATAGCTAAAATCCAATCAGGATCCAACAAAGCTTCTTCTACCTTCTTTGGTTCTTCCTTAGATAAAAAGCTGTTATATAGACATTCTTCTTGATTTTCTCTCCTTGTTTGAATTCTAGAAGATACATCACCAATGATGAGCTCAAAAGGGTGATCTTTAGTCCACTTTCTTTGTTGAGGTAGATTAGCTCTAGATGAAGAGGCCTCATTGTTGTCTTGATGTGTGACTGAGTTTTGATTATGAGAAACTCCCCCTGAGTTTGTGAATATTTGATAGAGGGGAACTTTCTATAGGTGATCTATTCTTACTTTTAGCTTCTCATAATGTTCCAACGGATGATGCACTTTGTGTCCCGACGGATGAAGCTGATTGTCTCCTGACGGATAAGGCAGATTGTCTCCCGATGGATGAAGCATTTTGTAAATCGACAGATGTTGAATTATGTGCTTCATTAGTTGTAGATTTTTCTTCATTATCCTTATTCAATGTTTCTTGATCACTTTCATCATCACTGTCATCACTAACCATCTCCACATTATCAAACTTGAGGCTTTCATGGAAATCTCCAGCTTGCAGTCCTTCAATCTTTTTATCATCAAATACAACATGAATTGATTTTATAACAATGTTGGTTCTTAGATTGTAGACCCTATATGCTTTTCTTTCAGCATACCCAACAAAAATTCATTCATCTGCTTTAGCATCAAACTTCCCATGTTGATCAGTTTGATTCCTCAAGATAAAACATTTGCAGCCAAAGACATGAAGAAAATTTAGAGTTGGCTTTCTGTTCTTGAACAATTGGTAGGGTGTCATACACTTTTCTTGATTAACCAAAGAAATATTCTGAGTGTAGCAGGCAGTATTCACAGCTTCAACCCAAAAATATGTTGGTAACTTTGATTCTTCAAGCATTGTCCTTGCAGCTTCAATAAGAGATATGTTCTTTCTTTTCACTACTCCATTTTGTTGTGGAGTTCTTGCTACAGAAAACTCATGCATAATCCCATTATCTTCACAGAATGATCTCATCACAAAATTCTTGAACTCAGTTCCATTATCACTCCTGATTCTTCTTATTTTAAAATCAGGATGATTGTTGACTTGCCTTATGTGATTGATGATGATTTCACTAGCTTCATCTTTAGACTAGGAAATATGTCCAAGAGAACTTTGAGAAATCATGCACAATTACTAGGCAAAATCTTTTCCTTGAGATAGACAACACATTGACTGGTCCAAACAAATCCATGTGTAATAATTGTAAAGGTTCTTCAATTGTTGAATCAAGCTTCTTTCTGAAAGATGCTTTGATCTGCTTACCTTTCTGGCAGGCATCACATAATCCATCCTTAGTAAACTCCACTTAAGGAATTCCTCTTACCAACTCTTTCTTGACAAGCTCATTCATGGTCTTGAAGTTTAAATGGGACAGCTTCTTGTGCCATAGCCAACTTTCATCTTGACTTGCTTTACTGAGAAGATAAGTGACTGATTCTGCATTAGATGAGTTAAAGTTAGCTAAATACACATTTCTTTTTCTCACTCCAGTGAGAACCACTTTGTTGCTCCTTTTGTTTGTCACAACACAGGCTTCTAAATTGAAGGTTACTGATTTGCCCTTATCACAAAGCTGGCTGATACTCAACAGATTGTGCTTGAGACCATCCACTAGGGCAACCTTTTCAATGATGACATTGACTTTTGAAATCAAGCCATATCCCACAGTATAACCCTTGATGTCATCTTTAAAAGTAATACTTGGGCCAGCTCTTTCCTTGAACTCAGTGAGCAGGGTAGAATCTCCAGTCATGTGCCTTGAGCAACCACTATCCAGATACCAAAGATTCTTTATGTTTCCCTGCACACATTAAAATCAAATCAAGTTGATTTTGGTACCCAAGTTTTCTTGGGTCCTGCCTTGTTAGCTTTCTTCTTTGGTTTCTTAGGTTTAATTTCATTTAACGTGGGAATTACTGATTCATCCTTAGTCATTTGAGTTGAACCTTTGAAACCAATCATTAGAACATAATTATCATGCACATTATGATTAACAGGAAAAGGCATGTTGTTTGCAAACATGATATTCCAGTAAGGCATTCTAAATGGTATTTGAGGCATACTAAATGCAGCATAATATGGATTAGGTGCAAATGGCGTATTAGCAAATTGTGCATTCATATTCTAAGTAGACATAGTATTCATAGGCATGGTAGGCATAGCAGTCATGTTGGGAAAAGAGGAAGGTACATACATAGGAGTAGGCATGGCAAGTTTGCAATTAACAGATAGGTGATTAACACTACCACACTTAACACAGATTTTTCTTGGTGCATACTTATCAGGTGTGTAGTTGTTATGCTTGTTAATTCCTACTTTCCCATTTCTATTGTTTTTCTTTTTAGCTTCTGCTTTAACCTCAATCTTTTCTAATCTTTCATTCAATTGCTTGATGGACAGATGACGAACATTAACTTTCTTCTCCTTCTTCACTTGACTTGATTCTCCTGGAACAAAGTATTTGGAAATTGATCCATATTTCTCATTCAGCTTGGCAAGCTTAGCTTTGCTCACAGGTTTACTTATAGCCGACAGATGTGGCTCTTTGTCACTAGACGGATAATCTTTTTGATTATCCGATGGATGATTCTCATCATCCGTCGAGTCCACATCTGTCAACAATCCTTCAACCAAATTGGATTCCAGGTTCTCCTTACTCTTCTTCCAGGATGCATCATAAAAGGACTCAATACCTTGAACTTTAGTGATTTGAGCATGGACATCTCTGGATGATTTCTATGCTTTAATCACTTCCCATTCTTGTTCAAGCTGCTTCTTTAAAATCTCTTCTTTCTTCAAGGACTTAGTTAATTCATCCTTAGAAATCTTACATTCAATTCTCAATTTTTCAAATTCAATAAACTGAGACTCTAGCACATTATTCCTCTCACTTAAAAACAAATTATTTTTTTTTAATTTTAGCATTTTCCTTAGTGAGGGACTTAAGTGTAACACGCAAGTGATATAATTCTGCGGACATGTCATTGATTTCATCATTACACTCAGCTTTAGATAAATGTGCTAGGTTAGTGGTGATTACTTGAAGAACTTGTTTCTGTTTCATCAGATTTGGCCATCAGGGCTAGATTGATATAGTTTGTTTCTTCATCTTCATCCAAACCATCTGCAGCCCAGTCATTCTCATGTGTGATGAAAGCCCTTTCCTTTTGTTTGAGAAACTCAAAGTATTTCTGTTTATAATCAACAGGCTCAAACTTCTTCTTGCTAGAATCAGACTTTCTACCTTCACTGGAAAAATGCCCTGCCAAGCCACATTTGAAACATTTGAATTTGGATTTATCCACCATGTTTCTATTTGGATTGGCTGCTCCAAAATTCTTTTTGAATTTGAGCTTGGAAAATCTTCTGGATAGGAATGCTAGATGTTCATCAATATCATCCATATCATTTTTGCTCAAGTGATCTTCATTTTCAGCTACCAGCCCTTTGCCCTTGCTTTCACAAACCTTTGATGTAGACTCAACATCTTCTACCTTCATCTCTTTTTCTTTCTCTAAGTCAGCAACCAGTGCTATGGACCCTCCTTTCTTCCTTCCTTTCTCCATCCTCTCATCTTGCTCAATTTCAAGCTCATAAGTTTTTAGGATGCCATACATTCTCTCCAAGGTAAACTCCTTGTAATCCTGTGACTTTCTCAATGAGACTGTCATTGGCTTCCACTCTTTTGGAAGAGATCTAAGGAATTTGAGGTTAGAGTCTTTTATTTGATAGACTCTTCCATGAAACTTCAGAGCATTTAGTAGCTTTTGAAATCTACTAAAAATGTCAGTGAGAGACTCACTTTCTTCACAGTGGAAGTGCTCATATTACTGAATTAGCAGCTGCATCTTGTTATCCCTTACTTGCTCAGTACCATCACAAATAATCTGGATTGTGTCCCAAACCTCTTTGACTATTTTGCAGTTAATGATGTTATCAAACATATCACCATCAACTCCATTGAACAATATATTCATGGCCTTCTTGTCTTTCCTGACTTGCTCAATATTAGAATCTGACCATTCATGCCTAGGCTTGGGAACAGATGATTCATTGCCTGTTGCAGCTCTCATTGGTACATGAGAACCTCTCTCTATGCAATCCACTAGGCCTCATCTTGGGAAAGAAGATGTAGGTGCATTTTCACCTTCCAGTGGTGATAATTATCTTTGTCTAGAAAAGGAATTTTAACTCCAACATCCTTCTTGTTCATCTTGTTGTTTGTTGTGATCTTTACACTCTTTGTACTTCAAGAGCTTGCTCTGATACCAATTGTTATTCCCTAACAATACAACAAGAATTACAGAAGGGGGGTTGAATGTAATTCTGGCTACTTTTTCAAGATTTTAAAACAGTTCTAACTCGATAAATATATGAGTGTTTGATTTGCAGAATGCGGAATAAAACAGTTATATAAATCAAAATACAAAGTAATAAAAACACAAGCTTTTAAAACTTTATGGTGGATTTGAAAGTATCCACCTGAGATAAATATATCGAATGAGAACTCTGTGAAGCTTGATTAGCTCACAGTTGCTTACAAGTATTAACAACTAAACTTATAGAGAAATGCTTCAGAATACAGCTTGAAAATGTTTCTTTGAAAATGTGTGTGCTTAGTTAATTATTCCACTAGCTACACTTGATTTTTATATCACCAAGTTTATATGATAATAAAACAAGATAATAAAATAAAACATATCTAGTTTAACTTCATGCTGCTTTACTACTCTATTCCAGCATCTTTGAATCTCTTCATAATAGCATGGAAATGGTAATGCTTCTTTGTTCTCAAATCCCTGCTGAATAGGCTGCCACATTCCTTTTGCAAACACCCAACACATGTGACTGTGTTGTCACTGTTAATAGATATTTGAATTTGATCATCCGTAGGGTACATGCTTGTCATCCGTCGGGTAGCTTTGTTGATCATCCGTCAGGTAGCTTTGTTGATCATCCGTCGGGTAGCTATTTGTCACTTGACTCCATTTCATTTATACAGAATTACAAGACATCTTATATTTACAATTAATCAACCTATTCTGCATATCCACTAGTAGTCAACATGACTCATATGCTCCTACAGAATCTACACAAAGTTGTTTGCAGAAATGTCATCCAATACTTATTTGTTACATAAGCTACTCACCCGGTGGATGTTAAATACTCATCTCATCCGTCGGGACTATATTACATCATCCGTCAGGACTATATTTAATCATCCGTCGAGTGCTACAAAATTCACTAAGTTAAATCTACTAAGGTGTTTTGTTTAATTTATCATCAAGTTCACAATATATTCATAACACTTTGTTTCCCTCTTCTTCCTGCTATCCACAAACAAGATGGTTAGTCGAATGATACGTTCTTACTCATGCAAATTCTCTCTTTCCATTTCCCGATGAATTTCATAGTTGAGTACTCGACAGAGAAGCTCTCTGGTTAGTGCTCTACTGAAGGTTTTCCAATTGAATTCTGGAATTTTAGTCACATAATAGATGATACCATTGACCTTAACAAGAAATTTGGAGCAATTGACCTTAACCAAGCTTCACAAGAGAAACTTGGTGATGGAAGGAGAATGAGTACGATTGAGATACTTCGAGAATATTTGTGCTTAGACAAAGATTGATCTAGAGATAAAGAGGAATGTGAGGAGTCATCTGAATATATAGAAAAATGATTTAACCATTTTAAAAGAGTATAAAATGATCATGTTTTCCCATAATAAGAAGAAAAAGATAAGTAGTGGTTATGCTAGCACATAAAACAAGTTTAACCAAAGCATCAAGGTACATTTATCTAGGCCCTCTCTCCTAACCTCATCATAAACCAGTGGTAAAATATATTATTAAAGAAAAAGACTCACCCGAGTATAAGATATTAAAATCTTGACTCACCAATCTCAGAGAGTTCTTTTCCAACAAGTTATTTCCACTTTTCTTCTTTCTCTTTGATCAGTTGTCACTTCATATGTTAGGCCCTTAATCAACTGTAGAAGGGGTGAATACAGTTAATACAAACAATTCGACAAAGCTTCAACAGAATCAAAAAAAATTATATTAACAGATAAAAACTTATTACAAATGTACTCTCTCGAAAGGATGAACAAATATCTTTGAGAGCTGCTAGGTTATGCGAAAGATATAACAATATCGCAATACATATAGCATGAACATAATATGTGCTTTATATAGAGCACAACTACACAATATATAAGGAATCCTATTCTATTAACAACAAGGAAACCTATACAATGCTTTTGAGATAAAGTCCTTCACCGCCATGTGTTCCTGTTTCATTTTCTTTATCGAAGATCAACTGATGTGACAAATACTGATTACATCATCCGTTGACATCATCATCTGTCGATATCCTTATTCATCGATATCATCATCCATTGATATAAGTTCAGATGTGAACTTCTGATAGTTTCTTCTTGATATCATCAATTACTCCTAACAATATCCCCCAACTTGTTCATTATGGAAATATGGACAAGTTACAATTGATGATGTCTAAAACTATCTAAATGCAGGAATCAAGTATGCATATTCAATCTTGCTTCAGTGAATATAAGATTTACTCTTCTTCCTGAACTGCTTCTTTAACTTGAGCAATGTCAGCGGTTAATTCCAGTTCTTCATCTCAGAAAGCTCCATAAATTTTCCTTCTTTGGTTATCTTGGATGATTTCTTCTTCACATTTTTTTCAGTATCATAAGCCTGAACTACTGTATAGATTGGATCTATCAGTATTTTAGATTTAGTATCCTTAGATACTGTTTTCTTCTTTGTAACAGCTTTGGCTTTAGACTTTGAAATCTTTGACTTCTCTCTTATCTTCTCTTTTCCTTTAATCTTCATGTCAGTAGTTATAGCAACTTATGATCTGAGATCTTCTGCCTGACTGATTTCCCTTATAACTACACCTCTAGTAAAGTACTTGAGAAATAACAGCAATATCAGCATTTTTTTTCTTCATGGAATTCTTGAAGTCTTCCTCTATTTGCCTTAGCTGTTCAAGATCAACTCTAGGATTTTCTCTTGCAAATATTCTTCTACTCACCTCAGAGTCAAATAATTGAATCTTTGGATCCTTGTAGAACAGAGTTGTCTTTCTTCCTTTAACTTTAAGAATTTGAAGAGATTGACTTGCTTCAGCACTAACTACTATCTCCAGAATACCTTGGTCTTCATTAACAGTTGTGACTTGTAAAGATTGTTGCATATTTGTAGTCACAGTTAAATCTTCTACTCTTCATTCATTTCTCTTACTCTCTCCACCTTGTCTAGATTGAAATATAGTGATTGCTCTTGATGAACCACTAACTCTAACTAGCTCTTCACCTCTTTTTCTTTCACTTTCCTTTTGTCCCCCCATGTTACCTCCATCAGGATTTTCATCATCGGTATTTATCAATGTCAGCTGCTTGCATTTAGATTTATCAATTTTCTCCCCCTTTTTGGCATCATCACCAAGCAGTAGAGAAAGAATTAGCTCCATTGAATTATGTACTTCTATTGTTAGGAATATGTTGTGTACTTGATGATAAGTTAAACAAAACACCTTAGTAGATTCAATTTAGTGATTTTGTAGCTTTCAACGGATGATCACTTTAACATCCGTTGAAAGGGTAACTTATGTAATAATAAGATTAGTAGCACATTTCTGCATATTGTAATACCTTAGAGAACTAGATGTTGTAGAATATTTTAAGTCATGTTGACTACTATATGGATATGCAAGATAGGTTGGCTAATTGTAAATATTAGATACCTTATAATCTTGTATAAATGAAATGGAGTTAACTGCTATAAAGATAGTCTGAACGGATGTTCCACAAGGCTTCAATGGAAGATCAACTAAAGCTTCAACGGATGATCAACCAGACTCTCAACGGATGATCCAACAAAGTCTCAATGGATGACCCCACAGAGTTTCAAAGGATGATCTAACTGAGTTTCAACGGATGAACAAATTCAAAAGAGCAGTTGATAGTGACTTGATAGTCACATGCATTGATTGTATGCAAATGGTATTTGGCAGCCTATTTACAAGTTTAAGAGAACAAAGAAATATTTCCATTTCCATGCTAAATTGAAGATATTCAAAATGTTGGATTGAGAAATGAAGGAGCATGAAATTAGACTAGAAACATTTAATCTTATTTATTTGTCTTTTTATCATGTAACGTGGTGATATATAAACCAAGGATATCAAATAGAACTATATCCAAGTTAGTAAGCAATTACCAGTGAAATAGATAAAGCCATATCTGTAAAGAATTTCTCTGTTCTTGTAAGTTCAACTTGTAAACAACTGTGTACAAATCTTGCATCACAGAGTTCTCATATTAATATATATCTCTGCTGGAAAAATTCAATCCACCAGAAAGTTTTTAAATACTTATATTCGATTACTTTGTGTTTGATTTCTTCAATACTTTCATTCCGCACTTTAGCTAAATCAAACACTATTTGTAATAACCCATATTTTCAGATATTATTAGTATTATTATTTGAAATTGTTTATGTGATTTTATGTGAATTTTGGTGAATTATCTGGTAATTGGAGTGATGTTTTGGATGTTTATATGTGATGTTATTTGAGCATTTTAATTTTTATATATGCAGAATAAAGTATAGATAATTATGGTATTTTTCTGGTAATTTTTGAATCGTTATATGATTTTATAATGATTTACAAATTTAATAATTATTTTCTGAATAATTACAAAAACTATTTTATAAAGCCGGGAATCGTCCAACTTCAACCGTTTTTACGTTTTTATAACCCGAAACTTTTCCGAAAACTCCTTCCTAACCTAATCTGGATATTTTGAACATTTTCTATGTTTTAACTTTTTCGATCCGGATTACGGTTTGACCCGTACGCGTCCCGACGTACAATTTTCGATACGATAATCATTTCGGTAAATCAATAAAACCCGTATTCTCGAGAGACGAGATATTTTTACATTATTTTCCCATAGGGTGTTTTATAGGAAGTTCGGTTTTGATAATTATCCAAATTTAGCATTAAATTATATCGTTTTTATAGTTACTTAGCGGCTAAGTAACCTATTTTCGGATCTGATATGTAAATGTAGTTATCGAATTATTAAATAAATAAAAATATGTGATGAATCTGTTAGCTGTGTGTTACTTTATTGTTACTTTTGGGTAATTTTTGGATACGAACCTTATTTGTCTAATTAATTATTGAATTGTATGGCGTTATTTTAATTTTTATTGAATATCTATTCTCATAAATGTTAAAATTCTTTTCAAAATTCTTTTTGTTATTTTATAATTTTACTTATTATTTTTAGGAGTTTATAAAATTTAGAAATCAATATTTTATTATTTATTTACCCTTAAATGAGTTTCTGATTGCGTTTAATTGTAAAATCATTATTTAATTCTAGAATTCTTCAAAAATTTTGAAATTCATGTTTTTATAAACTTCGGGATATTTGCAACATTTTAAAACTATTTTCGTAATTTTCTGAAATTATTTTAAGTGCAGCTCGGTTCGTTAATTGTTAAATACGGATACGAGATGCGTTTCAAAAATACTTTAAAAAAACCATGAAAATTTTATTTTGTTAGTATCGGGATTTTAGAAATTTTTTTTATAAAAAATAACTTGATTGGTAATTTTTGGTCCATTTTTATACCCCAACTTTGTTCGGTAAAATTACATAAATCGAGATAAAAACTTGGCCTCGGGAGTTTCGGGGACACGTGTCCATTTTGATAGACACGTGTGGTTCCCAGGTTTAACACTTATATAAAAAAAATATAAAAGATAAATAAAGAAGGAAAGAGATAAACACAATTGTGTTCACCCCCCCTCCTCTCGGTCTCGATCTCTCTCTGTGCGAATTATGCGAGCTTAGTCTCTTTTCTCTTCCTTGAGTTCATTTTCTTGCTTTCCCTGTGATTCCCCTCCATCCCGACTTCTCTTCCCGGTGTTGTCGCCTTTGTTTTTCTCCCGTAAGCCGCCGCCAGAGTTCCGTCCGGCTATGGCTTTTTCGGTGGTGTCTTTGCTTGTATGTGTATGTATAGTTGATATATCTGTGTGCGGTTTTCTATGTGCGCGGTGCCGCCCCTTGCTGTTCTCCGCAAGGGGGATGGTGGCGCATGTATTGCCATCCCGGTGCGCGTGTATTCTGTTTCCGTGGTTTCATTCGAGTACTTTTGAGTAACATCCGTGAAGAATAATAATAATTTCATGCGAGAAATTAATAATTATCGGTGAAATTTGTGACGGAAACCCGACTTTATCGGGTACCCGCAAATTTTACCGCTGTCGGCGATGAGCCTCGGCCAGCTAACGGTGGGCTATGATGAATATTTCTGAGTCCTACGATTTAAAACACAAAATACGAATAAAAATTGTAAAATACGAATTAAAATATAAAAATACGGATAATAACGATTAATAATTATATTCAATTGGTATTGGTGAATTTACGAATTGACGTTGTTGACTGAAGTTGATGATTGGATTTTGGATTGCGATTGATTGTGTTGTGATTGATTTGACGTCGGGATGTTCGACGGGTAGGCCGATAAATAAAGGAGACGCTGCTCGATTTTCGGGAAATTAATTCCAAAAATACGGGAACGTAACCTATAATTATTAGAGACGTCAAACGAGGTTATGTAATTAAATTTTACAAAACCTAATTATGTGTTGGGACAAGATATTTTATAAATAAGCCATTCGTCCGTTTAATACGAAACGAACGCCTCTAGACTCAGAAAAATATTCCGCTTTCAATAAAAATATTTTCGAGACCCAAAACCTTTTGTTTCGAAAGGTCGTTTATTTTACGAACCATTCTGAGTCATTTATTGTTTGATAAATCATATTTTTGGCCCGATTTCAGTTTTAAGCAAACCGAGTCGAACCTTTTGACGAACCGAGGCGTGTGTGATATGAATTATGTGATACATGGCTTATATGATTATGTGTTATGTTACTTACGTGCGTACATGAGTCATAGGTCTTGTGTTTGTTTGTTTCCTTTATGTGTGAGGTATCGTATGGTAGACGATAGGGTTTTGACGCGCAGTTCGTCGAGTAATTATCGTTTAGATGATTAAAGTTATATATTTTAATTATAGATGCGGATTATTCGAGTCGATCAGGACCAGATGGTATGGATGAAGAGTAGAGTTGAATAGTATGGAATCTTGAGTTGCAACACTGCATGAGCAGCAGATCAGAGATTTAGCGAAGTAAAAGACGTTGATGCCTTGAGAGGCCAGACTGGGATAAATGCGTTTATACGAGTGTGACTAACTGCTAAAAACCAAAGGCAAGTATCCCTATCATCACTTATTATTCAAGTGATATTTATTTTAAATCTTCTTATGCAAGTATTGCTTTCCCTATTCTCTGTTCGGAATAGATAAATATTTTATATATCGCTGAATTAAATGATTTTGTTTATGCAAATACTCTTCTACTATTCTATGTTCAGAGTAGCTAAGTGATTTTACTTATCAAATTATTGGATTTATAAATGTCTTGGATTTTGAGAAAAATGAGTTGGTTGCGAATATTCCTACCCAAGAAAATGGGGGAAATAAAATTATTTTGGGTGTCGATTATTATGACCCCTTCTCAATAAAAGGTTTTAAGATTGAATCATAATTGCGTAAGTGACCGGGATAGACGGTCCAGCGGAGGGCTATTTCTAAGTGTCATATGGAATATTATGACACAATTTTTGCCACAGGCAGGTATTTTGCCTTTTGTTTGAGTACTCGTGTTTTTGGGGTCATGTTTATGAATCATGACTCAGTGCTATCACACGGGCTGATCAACATGTGATAGTACGTCCGTCGGAGAATGATCCCAATCTAAATTATCATATCATTTTTGATATTCATAGAATAAATGATTTATCAACTGTTTCCGTTTTGGAATAATGGTAAAATGTAGTTTTGATTCAGATTCTGATTTATGCTGATACTTACTTTGTTGTTAAATATCAAAGGTGGTATTAGTATAGATGATTGATGTTGACTTCAGTATGGGATGTTGTGAGCATCAAAGTTCGTATTAATATCTAATTTGATATGACAACAAAATGAGTATTAATATCAAGAGTTCAGTTTTGAATAAAATTTATGACTCAATCCATAATCATTGCTTGTTGTTAGTGTTGTTTACGATATTTTCGTAAACACGGTTTTACGAGTTTTATTCTCGTCAAGATTCAAAGTATTGCTGAAGCATTTCGCTTAAAAATATCAAAATGGTTTTGAATACAATTAAGGAACCAATTCTGGGGTTCTTCAACTAGAATTTTATGATTCAGCAATTATGATTTTTAAAGGTTCTGCTTTATTGTAGACGTCGGTTTTATATCAAAAGACCCTATATATGTTATAATTAACTTGCTGAGCATTTCTTCCGCTCATACTTTCCTGTTTTTAAATTTAACCTCCAGTGAGGATTAGCTTGCGCTATTTAGCTGCGTAATTCGAGGAAGCAAAGAAGAAGTTCGTGGAAGATGGTTGGTACAGGGTTTGCGGGCTAGTGTAAGTTTTATTGTGTAAAGTTGTTTATATTATATTATATTATAATTATGTTATTCTATAGTTGGGCCTATTATATTTCTTTTCGAAGTTATACTAGCGGGTTAGTATTGAATTGGAATTGTTGAAAAGAGTTTTAAAAGAAAAAGAAAAAGAAAATTTATTTGTGGAATTTGGATTTCTTGTTTCTATAACTGTAACCTTAAAAGATCTTGGATTAGTTTGGGGGTCATAAATGATAAATATCTTCCGCTGGCATTAAGTTATTATGTTAGGTCACACTTTCACTGTAGAGGGGGTGAATACAGTGTTTATTACAATCAAATCAAACTTCAAGAACTTATGTAACAGAAAACAAACTTTATTGAAACAATAAACTCTGTTACAATCTGGAACTGTTATCTCTCAGTGATGAACAAAAATCACGAGAGCTGCTAGAGTTACAGTAAATAATATTCTCGATAATGATAACACTTATAGTGTAAACCCTATGTCTGTGTTTATATATTACACAGTTACAAGATAATCGCTAATTGATATGGAATATAATTCTGCTTCCTAATATATATCAATCAGATATCTTTTATTCCAAGTATTCCATTCTTTATGGAATTCCTTCTTCATGCATATCTCTTCTTATGTTTATCTTGATCTTCTTAACTTTAATCAGCTGCTGTCCTTATCTGATCGTCCTTCAGCACTTAAGTTCTGATATCTATCTCCTGATGCTTATCTCCTGATAACATAAGTACTGATATCCCTTAAGTACCGATTTCCAGTATAAGTACTGATCAGTTAAGTACTGATTTGTCCTGTTCAAATAAGATCTGAAATCTAAACATAAAATATATTAGTCATGACATTATCAAATATATCTAACAATCTCCCCCAACTTGTAAATTAGCAAAATATACAAGTTTAACAGATATTTAATGATGTCAAAAACATTAAGTACAAATGCATGAGAATTAGACAAGATAACTACAACTTACAGTCCTTAAAGCTTTTACCAATTCAACTTCTGATAACAACTTTAGTCTGTATACACATCAGAATTTAAGCAGTTGTAGATCTTCAACTTGGCTTCATCATTTTCTGATCTCTCTGATGTCAGGAGTTGTTCTGAGATAATTCTTCAACAAACATTTCTCAGCATATCTGAGTTCATCAATCATTCTCCGTTTGACATCTTTAAGCTCTGCAGTATCTTCACCAGTTTGAAATATTGCAGCTCTGAGATCATTAATCTTTGCTTTTCTCAACTCCTGATCTAGTCTTATGACATAAGCTTTGTCAGACTCTAGATTGAATTCAAGCCCCTTAATACCAAGATATGTTCTGATCTGTGCAGTATTAGGCTTCATATCAACAATATCACCATTGTGATTTCTGTACTTTGGAACATATATGCTGTCAGACTTAACAGAATAAAGTCTTTTCTGTCTCTGAATCTGTTCTTTCAAATAGTTTGCAGCAGTCCCTGTCAATCTGTCATCCACTTGAAGTAAGAATAATACATGCTCCAATTCTTCAAAATACTTCAATGGAATGGCATTTTGTCTTATATGATAAACCCTACCATCTATCATGAAATACAACAAGATGTGTTCCTTCAAGTAGGTATGGTAAACCATTTGTACAGATTCCAATTGATTCAATCTTTCAGGAGTTGCTCCAATTCCTGGTTCACTCAAGGAAGTTGGATCATTGGTAGTGTTGTGTACTCTTCTTTCATCAGCACTTCCCAATCCAGTTTTATCTCTTGCTTCCTTTCCAGTAACTACTCTAGCTTCAAAACGACTTGCAGTAGTCTTCAAAGGTTGAGTTTGTTTTGCTTTAGTGAATCCTGGTAGGAGTGTTTTTGATCTTCCTTCTGATATCAAGTTAACTTGAGCTGTGTCAGAGGTTACTTGCTTCTTTTGAATATCAGAACTTTTAATTTCTTGACTCTGAACAACTTGAGCTGTGTCAGAGGTTATTTTAAGAACTTTTCTTAAAGTCAGAGCAAGATTATCTTCTTTATCAGTAATTTCTTCATCAACAGGAGGTACATAAACTTTAACAGGTTCACCAACCTTTTCTTTACCCTTGGATCTTGGATCTATCTTTGGTTGTGATTTAGCAAATATTGCTTCAGTTTGTGCCTTTTCTTTAATCACAATACCTTTCAGTTTTGGAAGTGACTTTTTACCAGAAGCTTCAGATTTAGATGTGGCTTTCTTTGATTTAAGTCTAGCTTCTTCTTCCTTTAAACTTTCCAAGTCCATTCCTGGATTTTCTTGAAGAAATAACTGTCTTGACATTTCTTCATCAAGATCTAGAAGTTCATCAGAATTTATTCTTTTACCAGTATCAGAACTTATTCTCTTCCCAGTATCAGAACTTATCCTGTGACTTGCAATTTCAGCATTTCTTGATGAGAATCTTTTACCTTGACTATGACCTCCACCCATTCCAGAGTTTCCTTGGTCATCTTTTTCATCATCCTTTCCTTGCAGTGTCTTGTCATCCTTGCATTTGGACTTAATCACTTTCTCCCCCTTTTTGGCATCAGCAGGAAGTAGAAGAGAGATAAGCAATTCCACTGAAGATTGAATTTCAGTCAGTTGTGATTGCTGAGAAGCTTGATTTTGCAGAATTTTATCAATCTGTGCTTGTTGACGATCTTGAGTCTTCTCAATATAAGCAATCCTGTCCATAGATGGTTGAAAGAACTTTTTCTTATCAAGTTTCCAAACTTGTTCTTGTTTGATAAAGTTCTCCCGAATCTTGTGTATTTCTGCATGAGTAGTTGAATGAAGACCTTGTAGATGTTTAGTACTCAATGCAGTGACACGAAGCTGAGTTTTGAAATCATCAGAATTTAACATTTCATCAGCTTTAGTCAAGTGCTCAGTAAGATGTAACGCAGATGGAATACATGAGACTGAGTTCCATTCCTTAGTCCACTCCTGTCCTGCAGGAGTTTCACTCCAAGGCACTGGTGGTTCCTCTGTAACAAACTTCTTTACTAGTTCAGACTTAGAAAGAGGAATGTGTCCTGAAGGACCTGCTGCATCAGTATTTGCAGTTGGAGCAGCATCACCAGTATCTCCAGCATGTGCAGCATCAGAACTTATAGAATCAGTATCATCTGATATAATAGCAGTGTGAGTAGCAATGGAGGCGTCAGCATCCTCTAATTGCTGATCTGATGCTAAGTTCTGATCAACAGCCATATCCTGATGCTCACCTAAAGTCTGATCATCAGTGTCTAGATGCAGAGAAGGTGACTTAGATAATTCCGGAGTTTGAATAGCATCAGTAACAGGTGTTGGCAAAAGATTTGTTGCTGTTGGAGCTTCTAAGAAAATTACTCCAGGCACAACTAAGTGTTGATCAGCATTATCAGCACTTGTGCCTTGATTACCAAGAGACACAGATGGAAAATTAGCCTTGTCAGATACAGTTTCCTGAGATGGAGTAGATGGAGAAGAAGTAACTGGATCAAATTCTTTTTCTTGTGAGATCAGAGATTCCTGATCCCCTTCCTTAGCTGCTTCCTCCTCATCATCTGAAACTGGCCTTTTTGCCCTCTGTTTCTTGAATTTCCTTGGGAATTTAGAGTCCTTGGAAGTTTCAGGAATTGTCATTTTTCTAAGCCTCTTGAGAAGCTTAGATCCTCCAAGTTCAGAATCCTTCTGAGAAATCTTTTTCTCAGCTGCAGTTACCACAGGTTCTGAAGAAAGAATCTGTTCCTCAGAATCTGATTCATCTCTCAAAGTAATCCTCCTCTTCTTCTGAGGTGTTTGAGAAACAGTCTTTGTTCTCTTTGACTTAGAAGATGTAGGCTTCACATAGGACTTGAGATATGTTCTGAGAGATGGTTGAGAGGTTTGAGGTGGCTGAGTAGAGGTGGTAGGTGCTGATGAACCAGGTTCTGATGTTTGAACATCAGGATAAAGTGCAGTGTACTTAACAGGATCATAGGTGATTAAGGCTTGTTTGACAGATAAAGGTATTAAGAGGGGTCTTAACACAGCCTTTTTATTATCAGAAGATAATAAATCAGTAAAAGCTCTCTTAGCTATTCTGAAAGATGGAATTAGATCACCAAAATTTTGGGGCTGATTACAACAAAAACTATAAATAAGCTGACAAAATCTTGCAAAATATACAGTATTGCGATCTTCTGTCATCCTATCCCCAATAAAACCTAAGACTGCTCGTGCATAATCAAAATCAGTGTGATTTAGAAGTGCATACCCGATTTGTTGGCTGAATATGGGAATTGCATCAAAATTTGAACATTTGTTGGCGAAAGCTTTGGTAATGCAATCAAAGAAGAAACTCCATTCCCTCCTTATGAAAGATCTCTTCAACTGTCCAAGCTTGGTCAATGTTCCTTCATATCCCAGACTAACCATCATGTGTTGAAGAACTGAGTCATCAACAGTAGAATAAACACAGTCCTCAGGTAGCTGTAATGCCTGTCTAACCGTAGACAGAGTCACAACATACTCATTTTCCCCTGATGAAAATATTAAACTTGGGGACCCTTGAGCACCACCATTGTCATATACTCCACTCCTCCAAAACTCCAGTACTTGAACTCCAGAAATGGATGTAGGCTCAGTTAGAGCAAACCCAATATCAGAACTAGTGAGAAAGTCCTGAATGAAATGAAGTTCAGAGGGTGCCTCTGTAGTGTTTAGTATCGCAGAGAAGTTATTAGGAACAAACTTTGCTCCATCAAAGAGAATGTCCTTGGGTGCCATTATGTGTGGAAAGAAATCGGTAACCTGTAATGTGTTTGAGAAAATGCCTCTTAAAAGAAAATCGTCAGTAGATGAGAGAGTTGAAAAATAAAGAGAGAGATAAAATATAAAGGTAAATAAAAGATTTGACAATCTTTGCTCTCTTTTACTTATACACAAAAAGTAACCGTTGAGGACACATGGCAGACATGCATTTAAAGGTAGTGGTAAATACCTTGACACCTGTTATACATAGAGAAGGCAAAAAGTAATGGGCACGGTAAATAAGGAATAATTACCACCCACTTACAGTTTTTCAAGGAAAAACCGTTCCACTTACCTAGATTCCATTAATCAAGGTGAATCAGTTTTAATTTAAAATTGAAACTGTTCCCACTAATTCAAATATTTTACTCTGCAATATCAATATTCTGAAAAAAACTGTGTGTGAGAATGAGTAAAATCAATCAGTTAAGTAAGTACTGATAAAACATTATCAGAACTTAAAGTCAGACACAATTTATACGATCATCAGAATATTTATCAGGATTTATCAATGCGTATCAAAATTTCTCAGAGACAAGATCATAAGACAAAAACAAATTCCATTAATATATCAAAATAATACATTGATGAAATTGAAATTACATCAGAACTTTTATAATCTTATCCTAAGCTTCTAAATCTAACATCAACAGCCTTAGTCCTAGCTAAGAAGCCTGACAAAGCTGAGGATGAAGAAGAACTGGAAGAAGATGAGATTAAGTCATCTTCCTCTTCCTATCTTCGACAAACAAGATAGCGAGTCGAATGATTCGCTCTTGCTGACGGATAGCTTCCCGCCTTTCCTCCTCCAATCGATCAAGATGAAGCTGGTAGTCCATCTCGAAGAACAGAAGTCGGTTCAGCACCGCCTGTGGGACAGAGCCCCATATCTCTTCAGGAATGGAAGTTACATGCCACTCCTGCTGCCAGTCGGCGCAGCTTAGCTCCATATGAAAATTTTGGTAATTCAAAAACATGTTGAATCGGACCATGATGTTTTTGAAAAAGAATATGAAGTTAAGATTGTGAGAAAAATTGATGGAAAGGCTAATGTGAAGTGGCTGTTTATATAGGCAAGAGAATGCCAGGAGACGTGAAGATATTTAATGCTGACAGATAGAGTTAAGTCTACCTCATCTCCCTAGACTTGAAAAAGAATAACAGTCATTTGAAAAGGAATGTGCACATGTAACAAGAGTGAACTGTTCAAGGACGAGTGCCATTAGTCCTAACCATAGACTATTAATCTTCCACTTCAACATATTCTAAATTAATCTGAGACTGTTACCAAATTTTACTCACAGATAAGTCAAGTAAAGGGTTAGACTGAAAAATCAGAACTTAGACCTATACCAGAACTTAACAGTCATCAGAACATAATGTCTTAACTCGAACAAGGAATATCTATCTTAGTAAGTTTTCATACAAGTTCTGAGTTATAGTCTTCAGAACTTAATCATCAGAACATATAACTAGAACGTGTCCTCAGAATTTGTGCAAGGTGACACAGTGACTGTTTGTCTAAAAGAACATAGACCACCACAAAAATTTCATCATTCATATGGAGTGATTTGTGTGTGCATTAAGCTAAATAACTAATAAGGAGTAAAGTCTGATTTACTTCAGTACATCTTAGAAATAAGTCATAATTAAAATTTTGCTAAAGAGCTGTCATTATCCTGAAATCTACTGATAAATGAGTTCATGCATGAGTCCACCTCAACTGTTTTTGTGCTAATTTTATGCATCTTTTTAAATTCTATTTTACAGTGGCTTCTCAGTGTAAGTGAGTTACGACTGCTTATCAGAATTTATGCTATTATCAGAGTATTTCTCCAGTAATCATAGAGTGTGAAAAGTCACCAAGAAAATATTTTGCTTTTCTAATGCATATTTACTTAATACCAGCTATGCACTTGGGTCGTCTCATTCACATTTTTACTCTAGATCTCAAAGGAGTACCTGATATTATTCTTTGATTCTTTTTCTTTTTCTTTTGATAAGTGAGGTTTATCAACACTTAGTACATTCAGCAGTTTTACTAGAATCAGAACTTAAACAGATGAGTAGCATTATTCTAATTTGGGACTTAGTAATAAGATGAATAAAGTAAACTAAACTAAGCTCAAGTATCAGAATTTGCTTGTGTCATAAGATTTCCACAGAAATAATTACTTCTTTCATGGGATCATCTGTTTATTGAAGACTAGTAGGTCAGTATCTAGCACAATTATCCTCATAGGATTGAATGATTACTTAAACGGATATATCACTTATTAGAGTTAAGAGATATATATCAGACAACAGTCAGTACTTAAAAACATTTATCAATTAAGCACAGAATACACAAAGAGATTAATTCTGTAAATACTGATCATAAAGTCTGATAACATAGAACAAGTTTAAGCAGATTTAGAGAAAGAACCTGAAATCATTCCAAGTTCATTTACCAATCTTGTAAAGGTAGCTTCACACAGTGGTTTTGTGAAGATATCTGCTACTTGTTGATCTGTGGGAACAAAATGCAATTCCACTGTACCTTCATCCACATGTTCCCTGATGAAATGGTACCTGATGCTGATGTGCTTTGTCATAGAGTGTTGAACTGGATTACCTGTCATAGCAATAGCACTTTGATTATCACAGTAAATAGGGATTTTGAAATATGTTAACCCATAATCCAGTAACTGATTCTTCATCCAAAGAATCTGTGCACAGCAGCTTCCTGCAGCAATATACTCTGCTTCTGCAGTTGATGTGGAAATTGACTTTTGTTTCTTGCTATACCAAGAAACCAATCTGCCTCCAAGAAATTGGCAGCTTCCACTTGTGCTTTTCCTGTCAATTTTGCAACCTGCAAAATCTGCATCTGAGTAACCTATTAATTTAAAATCTGATTCTCGAGGATACCATAATCCTAGATCAGCTGTTCCTTTAAGATACTTAAAGATTCTTTTTACAGCTGTTAAGTGAGGTTCTCTTGGATCTGCTTGAAATCTTGCACAAAGACAGGTAGCAAACATGATATCTGGTCTACTAGCAGTTAGATAGAGAAGTGAGCCAATCATACCTCTGTAATCAGTAATATCTACTGAATTACCAGTATCCTTATCCAGTTTTGTTGCAGTGGCCATGGGAGTGGATGCACTTGAACAGTCTTGCATTCCAAATTTCTTCAGCAAGTTTCTGGTGTACTTAGATTGACAAATAAAAGTGCCTTCTTCACTCTGCTTGACTTGAAGGCCCAGAAAATAAGTAAGTTCTCCCATCATACTCATCTGATATCTTGACTGCATTAGTTTGGCAAACTTTTTACAAAGTTTGTCATTTGGAGACCCAAAGATGATATCATCAACATAAATCTGGACCAAAAGTAAGTCCTTGCCATGGTTGAGATAGAATAGTGTTTTGTCAATAGTTCCTCTGTTGAATCCACTTTCCAGAAGAAACTGAGCTAAAGTCTCATACCATGCTCTAGGAGCTTGCTTAAGTCCATAAAGTGCTTTATCAAGCCTGTAGACATAATCTGAATGTTTGGAATCTACAAAGCCTGGAGGTTGTTCAACATATACTTCCTCCTCCAACTCTCCATTGAGAAAAGCACTTTTCACATCCATTTGAAAGACAATAAACTTTTTGTGAGCAGCATAAGCCATGAATATCCTTATGGCTTCTAACCTAGCAACTGGCGCAAATGTTTCATCATAGTCAATTCCCTCCTGTTGAGAATATCCTTTTGCAACCAGCCTTGCCTTGTTCCTTACAATTATGCCATCACTGTCAGTTTTGTTTCTGAATACCCATTTTGTACCAACAACAGATCTATTCTTAGGTCTTGGCACTAAGGTCCAGACTTTGTTTCTTTCAAATTCATTCAACTCTTCCTGCATTGCTTGCACCCAATCAGCATCTTGAAGAGCTTCTTCCACTTTCTTTGGCTCAGACTGAGAGAGAAAAGAATTGTAAAGACATTCATTCGAAGTACCTGTTCTAGTTCTGACACCTGCATCAGGATTTCCAATTATCAAATCAGGTGTATGTGATTTTGTCCACTTCCTTGAAGATGGAAGGTTTTCTCTAGAACTGGATGCTCCCCCATGATTCATGCTATCTTCGTTTTCATTTTCTGATGCTTCCCCTGAAACTATGCTCTCTGAGTTGGATCCTTCAGTATTTAGATTTTCAGCACTATCAGTACTTGGCTTATCAGAACTTGACGAATCAGAACTTGAAGAGCCAGATTTATGTTCTGATGCTTCTTGAGATGTGATAATATCTTGAGTATGCTCCCCCTGCATTGGTGCATCGTCCTTTGACGTAGTCATCACAGTTTCAATAACATCAGAGTTTAATCCATCAGAGTTTACAGTATCAGGACTTAGACTGTCAGGACTTAAGGTATCAGAATATGAATCTTCATTTTCAAATCTCAGCTGATCATGATCAATGCAATCTTCAAGTCCAGTGATCTTCTTGTCATCAAAAGAGACATTGATAGATTCCATGACCACTTTTGTTCTCAAATTATAGACTCTGAAGGCTTTTGTGGAAAGTGGATATCCAACAAAGATTCCCTCATCAGCTTTTAGATCAAACTTGGATAGCTGTTCATGATGAGTCTTGAGAACAAAACACTTACATCCAAATACATGAAAGTATTTCAGATTTGGCTTCTTGTTCTTCACCATCTCATATGGTGTTTTTCCATGCTTGTTAATGAGTGTTGCATTTTGAGTAAAACAAGCAGTCTGCACAGCTTCAGCCCAGAAATAGGTTGGAAGCTTTGCTTCTTCAAGCATTGTTCGTGCAGCTTCAATGAGAGTTCTATTCTTCCTTTCAATAACTCCATTTTGCTGTGGAATTCCAGGAGCAGAAAATTCCTGCTTTATTCCATGATTTTTGCAGAACTCTTCCATTATCAGATTCTTGAATTCAGTGCCATTATCACTCCTCAAAATTTTCACAGAATCTTTGATCAATTTATCCAGATGTTTGACATGATCAATCAGGATAGATGCAGTTTTGTTGTAAAACTCACTAACAAGTATAGCAACATAGAGGCAAGTGTATAAAGAATTTAACAAGTTTAGGCCAAGACCACAGTTAACAAAACAAAACATGCAGGTAAACAAAATCAGTAACTGAAATAACGAAGAGAGAAAGAAAGATGTACCCGAAACCATAGATTTTAACAGTGACTGAAATAAAGGTTTACAGATACAAAATGCCAAGAAAATAATCACAGCTGAGTCACCAGGCCTTGCTCGAAGTCCTGGCTGCTCTTGAAGAGATTATTGCCCCCTACCTGCTGCGTTTGGGATGTACGCAATATCTCCACCAGGATAAAACAGCTCGGAGTTTATGTTAACAGCAGCAACAAAACCTCCACTTCGACCAGCACCTCAGTCACCGGAAAATATCAGCACTTCAGGACTTATGGGAGAGAAATGCAGAGAGGTTGAAGAGAAGAGATGAGAATGTAGTGTTTTATATTCATTCAGTTTAGCATCTATTTATAGGAGAGGAAAAATGAAACTGTCCACACACTTAATGTCTGAATTAAACTGCTCCATTAATGAAAAAATCAAAACTGATCAGATTTTGAATTCATAAATGAAAAAATCAAAACTGAACAGCTTTTGAATTTAAATTATTTGTAACAGATTTTCACATTAACACCCACATTATTATCAGAACTTAAGTTAAGTTCTGATTCGACTCATCAGTACTTAAGTTCTGATTCGACTCATCAGTACTTAAGTTCTGATTCTGATATCAGAACTTGTTAAGTTCTGATTTTATTCATCAGTTCTTAAGTTCTGATTCTTATATCAGAACTTGTTACAGATCAGATTATTTGCAGGTTCAATATATTTAGACTACTTAGCCTATTTCAGAACCCAGCCCAATAATCCAATCACCGATAAATAAATTCGAATTAAAATAATTCTCAAATAAATAAAATCCTCGCCCAGGTCGCCTCGCGTACGCGAGACGCCGAGACATTCACCCAAATCGCCCTTCGACCCGACCCGGTCCGGTCCGGTGCGGTGCGTGGCGGGGCGGGGCGCGTGTGTGTGTGTGTGTGTGCGCGTGAAGCACACAACAACACAATGGACCATCACACACCTTAGTAGTTGTATACTACTCATGTGGGTAATACCATATAAAGCACACAACCCCCTTTATTTATTTCAATGTGGGACAAACATTCTCAAATTTTCCAAGCTTTTCCAAGCTACTTTCATCTCTCATTTTATATGGATTTCATTAAGAAAATTCTTAAAACCATACAGGAAAATTTAAGTTCAAATATCATTGAACAATTTCCAATCATTAGATTTTAGGATTAACATCAAGAACATAATTAAATTAAGCTCTAAAATCCTAATTTTCTAACAATCCCCCACAAATCCATACAGAAATGTGATCAATTTCCCATCATGACTTGTTTTTCAGAGTCGGTACCCTTCTGGGTTTGAACCCTCCTAATTCCTCTACTTCAATGGCTATCGGACTCAGATGGAATGTTTCACCTTGAATCTTAATCCGTTTAGTATAACCATATTCCATAGACGACGACAAGTCAAAGGTTATGGTGCCAATCTACGGCTTTGAGACATTAATGGTCATGTCTCGATCCTGTTCGTCGAATGCTTCAAGGATTAACCCTATCCTCTAATTGCGACCACACAATTACATTCGCTTAGCTGGGCATCTCCAGAGATATACTGCCTCTATCTCGTCAAATGACTTGATCCCATTCAGAGTTTTAACACTCTTGCTTTTCTGGCAGTGTCAGTACCTTCTAGGTTTACAGGGGATAGACTCAAATACTATAGTATCATCTATGTAGCAAAGGTACTACCAACTCATCCTTACAGCTTGTTATTACCCATTGAATACACTTCGAGGGATCTCCTCTCATGTGTATTGGGTTCCCACTGTTGATGAATTATGATGGGTTGACAATCCCATCCCCAACCTTGACTTAAGGACCACTGCAGGTTCCAGTCCTTTAGTAAGAGGATCAACTATATTATTCTGAGTTCCTATGAACTCTATAGCTATGATCCTATCAGTCACTAAACCCCTTATAGACTTGAGTCTAACTTGGATGTGTCTCTTAGTTTTAGCATTACGCTTTTTACTGCTAATCTTGTCGATAGTTGTTCGACTATCACAGTGAATAGCAATAGCAGAGAGCGGTCTGCTTACTACAGGTTTTGCAGACATAAGTCCGTGTAACCATTCAGCCTCCGTCCCTGTGGCATCAAGTGCACACAACTCAGCCTCAAAAGTAGACCGAGTAACAATAGTCTGTCTGCTTGACTTCCAGGATATTGCTCCACCAGCCAAGGTGAACACGTATCCAGTCACTCCATTGGAACCAGACTTCTTAGCTATCCAACTTGCATCACTGTACCCTTCAAGCACACCAGGAAATCTCCTGTAGTGTAAACTAAGGTACATTGTGCCTTTTAGATATCTAAGTACTCTATCAAGAGCATCCCAATGAGTTCTGTTTGGACAGCTTGTATATCTCGCCAATTTAGACACAGAATATGAAATATCTGGTCTAGTACAGTTAGCAAGATACTGCAAGCTCCCAATAATTTGAGAATACCTTAACTGAGACACAGGCACTCCTGAAGTATTCTTGACAAGGGCAACTTTCGAATCATAAGGTGTACTAGCGATTCTACACTGTGAATAACCATATTTCTCAAGTATAGATTTCTCTATATAATGAGATTGAGTCAAGGTTATTCCTTCAGTGGACTGAATCAATTTGATTCCAAAAATCACACTTGCCTCACCCATATCCTTCATTTCAAAATGCCTTTTCAAGAATTCTTTAGTCTCGTTAATAATCTCAATATTGGTTCCAAACAGTAAAATGTCATCCACATATAGGCACAAAATAACACACTCATTACCTTTAACTTTAGTGTAGACACACTTATCACTTTCATTAATCTTATAACTGAAAGGCAATATAGTTTCATCAAACTTTTTATGCCAATCTCTGGGAGCTTGTTTCAAGCCATAGATGGACTTGATCAACTTACATACTTTCCTTTCATTGCCTGATGCAACAAATCCATCAGGCTGATCCATATAAATCTCTTCCTCAAGTTCACCATGAAGAAAAGCCGTCTTTACATCCATCTAATGAATGATAAGACCATGGACTGAAGCCAATGCTATAAGCATTCGGATTGTTACCATTCTTGCAACCGGAGAGTATGTATCAAAATAATCAATTCCTTCCTTTTGCTTAAAACCCTTAGCTACCAGTCTAGCTTTGTACTTATCTATTGAGCCGTCAGGGTTCAACTTCCTTTTAAAGACCCATTTGCACCCAATAGTAGAACACCCAGGAGGGAGATCAACCAACTCCCATGTTCCATTGGAAACAATAGAGTCAATTTCACTCTTGACAGCGCCCTTCCAGTGCCTTGACTCAGAAGAATCCATAGCTTGCCGTAAAGTTAAAGGTTCGTCCTCGATATTGTAAGTGATGAAATCACCTCCAAAATCCTTGACTATTTTTGCATGCTTACTTCTCCTTGGTTCCTCTAATTCCTTAGGAATAGAGCTACTACTAGGTTTCGCCCCCACATTTGTCATCTTTTCCACATGATCAGGAATAGAACTTGATGTGTGAGTAGGATCTTCCTCAGAAGTCGTTTCAGGTATTCCAGTCTTCATAGGGTAGACATCCTCAAAGAATGTCGCATCTCGAAATTCAACTATCGTGTTTGCCACTATACCATCTATGTCAGATTTTAACACTAAAAATCTCATAGCTGTAGTGGTTTCAAGATAGCCCAGAAAGATACAGTCAACAGTCTTTGGACCTAGTTTCTTTCTCTTGTGTTCAGGAACAAGCACCTTAGCAAGGCACCCCCACACACGAAGATACTTAAGACTAGTCATCATGCCTTTCCATAACTCCAAGGGTGTTTTATCCATGTGTTTCAGAGGGACTCTATTCAAAATATGGCAAGCCGTATTTAGAGCCTCTCCCCACATGTATTTAGGCAACCCAGAGTTAATAAGCATACTATTAATCATATCTTTAAATGTTTTGTTCTTTCGCTCAGCAACCCCATTAGACTCAGGTGTGTATGGTGGAGTAACTTCATGAACTATACCATTGTTTGCACAAAATTCATTAAAAGCATTACTCGTATACTCACCACCTCTATCAGATCTCAACCTTTTAAGTAACTTACTAGTTTGTTTTTCTACTTCAGTTTTATATATAATGAATTTACTAAGTGCTTCATCCTTATGTCTAAGTAAATAAACATAACAGTATCTACTACTATCATCTATAAAAGTAATGAAGTATCTAAACTGGTCCTTGGTCAACACACCACCAAATTCACAAATATCAGTGTGTACTAAATCTAACAAGTCTGAATCCCTAACAACGTTATGAAAAGGTTTCCTTATCTGTTTAGCAGACACACATACTTGACATTTAGAATTCTTTTCTATGGTATATTTTGGAATTAACTCTAAGTTCATCATGTTCTTAAGAGCACCAAAGTTTAAATAACCTAGTCTAGCATGCCATATATTTGAGGATTCAATATAATTAACAGTAGGAATAACATTATTATTCAAACTTCCCAAAACGGGATCCGCATTAATAACAAATAAACCATTTGACAAGTAACCCTTGCCAAAGAATGTACCAGTGTGAATAAGAACTACTTTATTACACTTAAACGAAATTTCAAAACCACTAGAAACTAAACAGCTTCCACTTATTATATTTCTACGCATGTCGGGAACATGATGCACTCTCGTCAAAGATAGAATACGTCCTGAAGGGAACTTCAGATCCACGTTTCCAACTCCATGTACTTGAGCAGCACTAGCATTCCCCATCTTCACAGTCAGGCTATGACTCTGTTGATAAGATACAAATAAACTAATATCAGCACAAATATGTACATTAGCTCCAGTATCTATCAACCATTCATTTGACAGATAGGTAGAAAATATCACAGGGTTGTAGGATACATACCGGTCAACGTTGGTTTCAGAAGCCATAGCCTCACCAACAACCATGTTCACTACAGGCCCACTTGCGGTTCCAAGCACAACATTTGCTTGTGCTACCTCGGTTTTCTTCGCTTTCTTCATAGGGCAGTCCTTACTCCAGTGCCCAACCTGCCCACAAGACCAGCATGGTTTGTTTGCCTTGGGTTTCTTGGCCTTGTCCTTGTCACTCTTAGGTTTATTACTATTAGCTTTCTTAGCAAAAGCCTTCCTCTTTTGTCCTACAGTTGCTATGTTTACCTTCGAGGTACCGTGTTCAGTTGGCATCACATGTCCCTGTTTGGACTTGTGTTGTTCTTGCACCGAGATGTCCAGCATAAGATTGGTCCAGGTGATCTCTCCTTTCTGTCTTTTCAGGGAGAGAGAGAACTCTTCCCAAGACTTCGGGAGTTTTTCAATCACACTCATCACCTTGAACTTCTCCGGGAGATTCATTCCAGACTCCTTCAAAGCATGCACTATCATCTCGAACTCATGCACCTGCTCAGTCATGGACTTATTGTCCACCAGCTTGAACTCGAGGAACCTTGCCACAGAATACTTTTCTAGACCTTGTGAGTCAGTATTATGTGTCTGGTCCAGCTTCTCCCATAAGAGTTTTGCAGAGTAGGCATCAGAAGAATAGACATCAAACAAAGTGTTTGTTAGTGCCGCAAGAATGGCCGCTCTAGCCACTCCATCCTTCTCAGCCCACTTCGCAAAAGCCTTAACTGTGTCAGCCTTCTCTTGATCCACTACTGGTATCTCATATTCCACAACCGGCCACAGACCCTTTATAGTCAACCACAGCTTCATCCTTTTCTGCCAGCGAGAAAAGCCAATGCCACCGTTGAATTTCTCCGGTAAACCGGTTAGTTCAACAGCCTGTGGGAAACTATAGGTGGTCCAATCAATGGGCCCAGCAGTTACACCCGAACTGCTACCACCACCAACGATAACCTCACTTTCGTTAACCATTATGCTAAATTCTAAATAACCAATAATCTCTTCAAGAATGTTGAGAAAACTCACTAACAAGTATAGCAACATAGAGGCAAGTGTATAAAGAATTTAACAAGTTTAGGCCAAGACCACAGTTAACAAAACAAAACATGCAGGTAAACAAAATCAGTAACTGAAATAACGAAGAGAGAAAGAAAGATGTACCCGAAACCATAGCTTTCAACAGTGACTGAAATAAAGGTTTACAGATACAAAATGCCAAGAAAATAATCACAGCTGAGTCACCAGGCCTTGCTCGAAGTCCTGGCTGCTCTTGAAGAGATTATTGCCCCCTACCTGCTGCGTTTGGGATGTACGCAATATCTCCACTAGGATAAAACAGCTCGGAGTTTATGTTAACAGCAGCAACAAAACCTCCACTTCGACCAGCACCTCAGTCGCCGGAAAATATCAGCACTTCAGGACTTATGGGAGAGAAATGCAGAGAGGTTGAAGAGAAGAGATGAGAATGTAGTGTTTTATATTCATTCAGTTTAGCCTCTATTTATAGGAGAGGAAAAATGAAACTGTCCACACACTTAATGTCTGAATTAAACTGCTCCATTAATGAAAAAATCAAAACTGATCAGATTTTGAATTCATAAATGAAAAAATCAAAACTGAACAGCTTTTGAATTTAAATTATTTGTAACAGCTTTTCACATTAACACCCATATTATTATCAAAACTTAAGTTAAGTTCTGATTCGACTCATCAGTACTTAAGTTCTGATTCGACTCATCAGTACTTAAGTTCTGATTCTGATATCAGAACTTGTTAAGTTCTGATTTTATTCATCAGTTCTTAAGTTCTGATTCTTATATCAGAACTTGTTACAGATCAGATTATTTGCAGGTTCAATATATTTAGACTACTTAGCCTATTTCAGAACCCAGCCCAATAATCCAATCACCGATAAATAAATTCGAATTAAAATAATTCTCAAATAAATAAAATCCTCGCCCAGGTCGCCTCGCGTACGCGAGACGCCGAGACATTCGCCCAAATCGCCCTTCGACCCGACCCGGTCCGGTCCGGTGCGGTGCGTGGCGGGGCGGGGCGCGCGTGTGTGTGTGTGTGCGCGTAAAGCACACAACAACACAATGGACCATCACACACCTTAGTAGTTGTATACTACTCATGTGGGTAATACCATATAAAGCACACAACCCCCTTTATTTATTTCAATGTGGGACAAACATTCTCAAATTTTCCAAGCTTTTCCAAGCTACTTTCATCTCTCATTTCATATGGATTTCATTAAGAAAATTCTTAAAACCATACATGAAAATTTAAGTTCAAATATCATTGAACAATTTCCAATCATTAGATTTTAGGATTAACATCAAGAACATAATTAAATTAAGCTCTAAAATCCTAATTTTCTAACAAGTTTCACTTTTTGTGTGCAAGAAATACACCCATGTGTATCTGGTGAACTCATCTACTATGACCAACGCATATTTCTTCTTTGCAATAGACATGACATTCACTGGACCAAATAGATCAACATGAAGTAGATAATAAGGCTCAAGAATTGATGATTCAGTCTTGCTCTTGAATGAAGATTTTCTTTGTTTGGCCTTCTGACATGAGTCACAAAGACCATCAGGAGCAAACACTGATTTTGGCAGTCCTCTCATAAGATCATTCTTGATCAGTTCATTTATCTTGTTGAAGTTTAAATGAGAGAGTTTCTTGTGCCAATTCCAGCTTTCTTCAATTGAGGCTCTACTCACTAAACAGATTGCAGAACCATCAGAACTTGTTGAAAGCTTAGCTTCATAAATGTTACCACGCCTGAATCCCTTCAGAACAACTTTTCCTTTAGATTTACTAACTATTTCACAATGTTCTGCAAAGAAATCAACATGATAACCTCTGTCACAGATTTGACTTATACTCAGTAAGTTGTGTTTAAGTCCTGAGACCAGAGCTACATCTTTAATGATGACATTCCCAAGATTGATATTGCCATATCCCAAAGTTTTTCCAATGTTGCCATCTCCATAAGAAACACTTGGGCCAGCTTTCTCCACAAAGTCTGATAGCAGGGCCTTATTTCCAGTCATATGTCCTGAACATCCACTGTCCAGAACTAAAATATTTTTTTTGTTGCCCTGCAATCAAAAAGACCACTAATTAGTAGTTTTAAGGACCCAGACTTGCTTGGATCCTTTGATCTTTTTAGGTTTGTTAACATTTGCAGCGGATTTAGCATCAGATTTTATGTTAACAGTTTTCTTATCAGAACTTATACTACCAGACTTTGAATCAGAACTTACACTAGAAGGAACAACAGAAACTTTCTTTAAAGAAGGTTTTATTTGATAATAATCATAGTACAAACTATGATATTCCTTACAAGTATAAATGGAATGCCATAAACTACCACAATGAAAACAAGGATTTTGTGGTTTGTATCTAACAGACTGACTCTTAACTCCTGAATTTGAAGATAAGGAGTTAATATTCTTATTCTTCCTGCAAAAAGAAGCCAGATGGTTAGAACTTCCACAGTTATGACATGCTTTCCTAGGAGCATCAGGAACAGATTTATAGTTATTGCTTTTATTCACACCTTCCTTTCCATTCCTGTTTTTCCTAGGTGATTTTACCTTGTTTGCATTCTTAACATCTTTCAGCTTATGCTTAAGCTGCTTCTTTGTCATTAAGCCTATGTTAACTTCAGCTGTATTTTCCTGTTTTAGTTTGTCAGAAGCTAATTCCTTTTTAACTTCTGATTTCTCATTTTCAGATTTTTCAGTTAAAAACTTAACAGGTTTTAACTTCGGCTTTTGCTTATCAACAGGCTTAATTTCTACAGTTCCTTTTTCATTTTTATTTTCTCCATAACCTAAGCCCTCTTTCCAGTTTCCACTGCTTAGCAAATTTTGAGTTGTTTTGCCAGAGTTAGTCCAAGTCCTAATAATCTCTCTCTCCTTTTCTAACTCAGTTTTTAGAGATTCATTCATTTTTAGCACTTCATCCCTAACATAAAAAGCATCATCTCTATCCTTCTGAGTTTGATGGAACATGACTAACTCTTTTTCTAAGAAATCATTTCTTTTCCTAAAAGCAAGATTTTCAGAAGTTAATCTTTCACATGTTAAAGTTTGATCTCTATAACTAAAAAACATGGTTTTAAGATATCTTCTCAACTCATTAATATCATCAGTATGAAAAGCATAAGTAGTCTGAGGTACCTTTGTTTCAGCAGCTTCAGAACTGCTTTCAGAACTTGATTTATCAGCATTTGCCATCAATGCATAGTTCTCCTCTCTTTCAGAGTCTGAGGTGTCTGTCCAGCTTTTCTGCTTTGTGACAAGAGCTTTGCCTTTGTCACTCTTGGTCTTCTTGCAATCAGGAGATATGTGGCCTTTCTCACCACAATTATAACATTTAACATTGGCGTAATCTCCTCTGTCAGACTTTCCTCCTCTTCCTTCAGATCTTCTGAAATTTTTCTTATCAGAACTTATGCCTTTCCTGGAAAACTTCTTTCCCTTCCTGAACTTCCTGTTTGCAATCTTTGTGATTCCTTTCACCATAAGAGCACACAGCTTCATCATCTCCTCATCAGCATCAGTTTCAGGCAAGCTTTCAGAATCTGAGTCATCATCACTCTCAGAACTTGATGACTCAGTATCAGACTTTATGAAAAGAGCTTTATCCTTGCCTTTCTTTGAGGAAGATGCTTTGGGGGATTCCTCTTCAGCCTTGAGAGCAACTGTCCTTGACTTTCCTCCTTTCCTCTTGCTTCTTTGTTCCATCTCAAGTTCATGAGTCTTGAGCATTCCATAGATTTCATCAAGAGTTGTTTCATCAAGATTGTAGTTGTCTCTTATTGTTGTTGCCTTCAAATCCCAGCATTCAGGAAGAGCTAACAGGAATTTTAGGTTGGTATCTTCAAGATCATACTCTTTATCAACCAATGACAAATCATTCAAAAGTTTGACAAATCTATCATATAAATCATTCAATGACTCATTAGATTTTGAGTCAAAATGTTCATACTCTTGAGTGAGTATTGTCTTCCTGTTCTTCTTAACTATTTCAGTTCCTTGACACCTTGTCTCCAGTGCATCCCATATCTCCTTGGCAGTCTTGCAGTTGATTACCCTGTTTGACATTACATTATCAATGGCACTATGCAGTAAGTGTCGTACCTTGGCATCCTTAGCAATAGATGCTATATCTTCAGCAGTGTAATCACTCTTTTCCTTTGGTATAGTCTTTGCTGCTTCACCTGCAACTACAACAGCGAGCTTGGTAGGTTTGTGAGGCCCTTCCTTGATTCTATCAAGGTATTCTGGATCTGTTGCTTCCAGAAACATGGTCATCCTTACCTTCCATATGGGATATTCAGATGGTCTCAATATGGGAACTCTGATAGTCTCATATCAACTCTGAATTGATGTCTTTGATGATTCCTCAGTTTTGGTAGGCTTAGTTGGAGTTTCTGTGTCAGACATGATTGTGTTTGGATCTTTAACTGTATGTGTGTTAACAGAAGGCTCTGATACCACTTGTTAGGTCACACTTTCACTGTAGAGGGGGTGAATACAGTGTTTATTACAATCAAATCAAACTTCAAGAACTTATGTAACAAAAAACAAACTTTATTGAAACAATAAACTCTGTTACAATCTGGAACTGTTATCTCTCAGTGATGAACAAAAATCACGAGAGCTGCTAGAGTTACAGTAAATAATATTCTCGATAATGATAACACTTATAGTGTAAACCCTATGTATGTGTTTATATATTACACAGTTACAAGATAATCGCTAATTGATATGGAATATAATTCTGCTTCCTAATATATATCAATCAGATATCTTTTATTCCAAGTATTCCATTCTTTATGGAATTCCTTCTTCATGCATATCTCTTCTTATGTTTATCTTGATCTTCTTAACTTTAATCAGCTGTTGTCCTTATCTGATCGTCCTTCAGCACTTAAGTTCTGATATCTATCTCCTGATGTTTATCTCCTGATAACATAAGTACTGATATCCCTTAAGTACTGATTTCCAGTATAAGTACTGATCAGTTAAGTACTGATTTGTCCTGTTCAAATAAGATCTGAAATCTAAACATAAAACATATTAGTCATGACATTATCAAATATATCTAACATATTAATTAAACAAGTTGATTTGGATTGAGGTTTCATAGTGATGACCAAATCCTCTGACCCCGGATTTGGGGGCGTTACAGGTTGGTATCAAAGCTGAGGTTATAGTAAACAAGAAACGAGAGTGTGTAGGAATGTGTATAGCTGTCTGAGGACGTTTGAGCTCATATCGAGTTCCTGTTGGACTATTGGATATTGTACCAATGAGTACGTTAAGATAGGCGCATTCGTTCGAGATGATTGTGCTAAGCTGGATGAAACTCCGGGAAGCTGCAAACTTCTATTGTTTAATCTTCCGAGACTACGTTTCGACGACGGTGAAGATTATCGACATCCTTGGAATATGAAGAAGTGTCGAGAATCGGACGACAACAGAAGAATTCAAATAGAAGATAAATATTAAGACTTTGGCAATACCTTCTCTTTCTATAAATTCTTTTGACTTCTCTCAAAAAGAAATATCAGTTAGAAGACATATTCTATAACGACTCGTGTATTTCAGTATGATTTAAATATGTAATTAGGGAATTATTAAATAAGCAAAATATGTGTATAGCTTCGGTCAGCTATGTGTTGTTTTGTTATTATGCATGTGTGATTTTTGATGTACTGGAATTGTCCTTGTAATTAATTAGGGATTTGTATTGAATTATTTTCACTTTTAAAAATGGATTTAATACAATATTATTTGTGTAAATATGGGGATTGTCTCTAAAATTGTTTTTATGACTTTATAATCTCAATATTTATTTTTGGGATTTTATAAAAATCAGAAATCAACAATTCATTAATTATTTAACCCTGTACGATTTTCTGATTTTATTTAATTGTCAAATATGTATTTAATTCCTGAATTCTTCAAAAATTATGAAACTCATATTTATTTAAGTTAGGAATATTCCGGGAATTTTAGAATTATTTTGGAGAATTTTGAGATTTATTTCACCCACGCATTAATTCGTTTAATTGGTAAAAGCGGGTATAAAGTATATTTCAGAAATTGTTCTAAAATTACAAAATTTATGTTTTTGTAAACTCTGGGATATTTATGACATTTTAAAACTATTTTAGTAATTTTCGGAGGCTGTTTTATTCGCACCTTGTTCCGTTAATTTCGAATTTCGGGGCAGAAATTAAGCTTCGAATCGTGATCAAGACACGTGTTAAGTCTTGGTGCTTTCAACAGATACGTGTTTACGCTGGATTTGCTGAAAAAAAATAATAATAATAATATACCCAATTTCTTCCCATGTTCATTCCTCCCTCCCTCATCTCTCAATTTCACTCTCTTCCATCTCTCGGGTTCTTCCTCTCACGCTCGTACTTTCATTTTCCCTCCTCGATTTTGTTCCCTCTGGTGTTCCGACCGCCACCACCGTGTATTTCCGGTGAAAGGCGGTATGGTTGCTGTTGTGCTATTCTTGGGTGTGTGCGTATATATACGTAAGTATATATGTGTGTGTAAGTGTGCGCAAGTATGTGTAAGTATGTCATGTGTGTGTGTGTTCGCCGCCTTGTTTCTGTTTATTCCGACGATTGCTTGCTACCACCGCCCTGTTGTCGCTGTCTTGGTTGTGCAGCAGGTGATGGGGGTGTGTGTTGCATGTGATTGTTGGTGTTATGTGTCTTCTCGATTGTGGTATGCTATTTTGTTCATGATTTCCGGTTGTTGTCGGCCGCTTCTGTGTTTTTCCGAGTGCTGTTGTGATGTTGTTTGTGTAATTGTACGCGCCTGTATTGGGTTTCCTTTATTATTTGATTTTCTGCAGAAAAATTAGTTGAGTGATTTTCGTGAAATAAGAAAATAAATTGTGTGCAGGAAATTAGTACTTATCGGTGAAATTTCGTGTGGAAACCCGGAATTATTCGGGCACCGACGAATTTTGCCGCCGTCAACAATGATTTTTGATGAGTTGACGGTGGACCGTGATGAATTATTCTGAGTCCTAATATTTTAAAATAAATAAAAATAAAATACGAATAATAATAATAATAATAATTAGTTGATTTAAATCGGTGGTTGAGAAATTGTGAATGTAGATTGTTTGATTGGTTTGGACTGAATTGATTGGTTGTGATTTGGAGTCGAGTTGTTCGACGGGTAGGCTGATAAACAGAGGAGGTGCTGCCCGAATTTTTGGAAATTAAATTCGGAAATTCGGGACATACCCTGTAATTATCGGAACGTCGAGCGAGTATAAGTAAGTATATACATATGTTCTATGCGGAGTTTGATTGTATGTAGTGATAAATTGTTTTTCCAGAACCTATAACCCTATTTTCGTACAAGGACGAGTACGCGTATTTTCTGAAAATGAACATCGAACCTATTTTTTTTCCGAGAATGTGAACCCTAATTTGATGCGTGTATTGTAATAATGTATATAATTACGAGTCGGATTTGATATCGAATGGGTAGATGTATATCGAGGATATGTCAAGCATACCTAGACGTCTAACGTAGGTTATTTTGGCTCTGTAGGTTCTAGTCGAAGAACTCAAGAATTGATATCGAACTAAGATAATCTAGTGATCAGTCGACAAGTGCCTCGAGGTTTCCAAGCGAAGAACCCTGAGAGTCTTGGATTCTATCTTGAGATAGATTGTTGCGAAGCAGGGATGTCTTCTAGTGAGACAGTCATTTTTCCATGAGAGCCCGAACGTTCAAGTTTATCAGAAACAGTCAGTGATAGTCGTAACGCTCTGCAAGGCAAGTACCCTGACCATTCTTCTTATGGTTCAGTGCATATGAATAGCTTAATGTTTTATTCTCGTAATGGAACAGAAATGTTTTAAGTTACGTATCCCCTGTGTTTGAAAATGTTATTTAAAATTATGTTTTGGGGAAAAGTAACTTCTGAAAATACCTATCTCTAAATGTGATTAAAACGAAAAGAGGATTTGAATAGTGTGCTGTGATAAAATTGATTTTTAAAAGAGATAGGTAAAAGTGATTTTTGAAAACTGGATTAAAATGATCAGATATGGGATACATTAGGGCCAGAGTAGGCCTATTGAGGTGGCGTAAGAGGCTAATTCGGTTGCGCGCACTGTATAACCGATTAGTCCAGCAGGTCAGAGACCTAGCTAGTCTCTGAGTTCCGGAACAGGTAAATGAGATGGCAGTAGGAGCCATAAATGAGATGGCAGGAGGAGCCGTCTGGTGTTGATAGCCTGATCAGCTGTCTACACATATCCGCTACGTATCTGATTTGGATTTGTGATTTCCGTAAGGGCATGAGTAATTGATATAGCGGATCTGGAAATGAAAATGGCATGCTAGAATTATTTTCCGGTATTTATGCACAGCACACTACTGATGTTATTGTTTACAGAGCATGCTAGTTTTGAATATCCAGTTTATGAATGTTTACTTGTTTTCTAAGCAAGTTGTGAACTCTGTTCCTATAACTGCTTTACTTTAAACTGTTTTACTTGTTATTCATATAGTGGTGCTGCTGAGCAAGCAATTGCTCACCCTTGCAGAATATTTTATATGTATTGCAGATGCCTAGGAGATTCTTATGCAGTAGTCAGGGCAGAGTTCCAGCTCCTTTCGCGTCAGGCTCCTCTGAGGGAGTTGTGATGGACCAAAGATGGTCCGTTGAGTTGCTGCATTTGGTTAGTTATGTCAGAATTATTTGTAATTAGTTGATTTGTAATAGTTGTAACCTAAGTCATACTTAAACCTGGAGAAGATCTTGGAAAAAGGGGTCGTATTTATATTCTATCTTGGAATTGATTGTATAATGTTTGTTATGGTGATTGTTGATGACGTCAACTCCTGACCCCGGGGTTGAGGCCGTCACAGTTGGTATCAGAGCTATAGGTTTGAGTCCCTAATTTGGGTTAGGAGTGGAGTCAAAACAGTGCAGAAAGGTATATATATATGTGAGTCAGCAACTCAATCAGAGGAGAGAGTCTATAAGTTTTGTCAAGGGTTTCGGAAGCGTAACCCTGACATTTGTTGAGGAGCGACTGGAACTGCCCTAGTTTAGAGTACTTCTCCTTCGTATATGTATTATTAGTAACGTTCGATAGAGATTTCTAGTTTTCCCTCGAGAATTCGAGTCTGATTGAGAGAATTCAGCTTCTGAGCAGACCTCTGATGTGACAATTGAAGAGGCGCCAACGTTATTTCTAAATATCGCCTTTTCTATGTCAAGAAGTGTTATGGGCCAGATGGTGTGACCTCGATAAGCTGGATAGAATGACAATCGTTAGCGGCTGCTATAAAATTTAGTCTCAAAGTGAATGAGGACCAGTACGGTGGTGTATATCTTAATTCCTTATACTTCTTTCTTGAGACCTATTTTGTTTCCAGAGTAATTGTTTCCTATTTCTTAAGTTGCTTATTTTCCTGTGAGAAAGTTGTGAACCCGAAGTAAGCTACTTAGGGTTATGTTGATCTCATTACAAATCAGATTCACCCCCTTCCTAATTGTGAATTTTCTTTCGAACCTTGTTTCTCCTCTCGGAAATTCTATCGGTTGATTGGGGCAAACAGTGCATATGAAATGACCATTTTTCTATTTGACAAAAGGGTCTGGTGGGACGCCACCAAGTTATGTATTGTAAACTGTGCGGTACTAAGACTGGCCATCTTATGTACTTGTATGGTTGCTCTCAGTCATACCTATATCTTCTTCACAGTTTCTTCTTATTTGATTCCCTTGAGTTGAAATTTCTTTTGATATTCTATGATAATGAATTTCTGCGATTGGATGGTCCTCGTTATTGAAAGCAAGTCAGAGTAACTGTCAGGAAGAATGAAAGCTTTATACCAGGATGTTATTGGAGGGTAATGGTAACCGTGAGAGCTCAGGATCTAAGGATGGAGTTATAGCCTCGGGAAAGGTAATTTAGTGATTGATGGATCATCTGAGGGTGATAAGAAATCATCCCTGGAGAAAAGGTTGACTGAATTTTGGACTAGGGTTCCTGGAAGAGTTTAGCGTTCCTTAAATTGACTTGACTTACCAGTTTGTTCTAGGTAATCGGTGGTAGATATATCCAGATTAGTTTCGTAGTATAAACGATTGGTGTTAATGTGATAAATAAGTAGTGGCGGAAAGTTGGTCAGTTGCTATTGAATCAAGAAGCTATGCTATGGTATTTGGTTTCTTTGTATTTTAGTTCCCTGAACTATTGTTGATTCTGCTACTGTCATTGCTATTGTGATTGCTAGTGCTACTAATCTAGATTTCTTTGGTAAATGGGCCTGGTATTAAAGACATAGGTATTTTATTGGGCAGCATTTTCCAGATATGGGTGCACCGTTTAAACGGTGATATCTTTTGTTAAACATTTTGCTATGTTTTGAATAAATTTATTCATATATTCCAGGAAAATGCCACCCAAGAAAGTTACCCGGTCTAAAGAAAATAGTAGTAGATCTGTAGAGGATCCAATTATAAATGAAATTCTAGACTTGTTGTGCAAGCAGCAACAACAACAGTTGCAGCTAATCCAACAGGTTCAGCAACAGCAACTACTGTTGCAGTAGCAACAGCAAGGAGTGAACCCAAATGTTTATTTCAAATCTTATAAGAATGTTAACCTCTCTGAGTTTAAAAGTAAACCTAATCCAGTAACTCTTGGAGTATGATTAAAAGAAATAGAGGAAGTTTTCATCCTTGTGCAAGTAAGTGATAACCGTAAGACCGATTAGGTAAGTTATTTGTTGAAAAATGAAGTGAATTATTGGTGGGAATCAACCAGAGCGTTAGAAGGAGAAGGCCCTGTTCCATGGGCTAGGTTTACTGAGTTGTTTTTGGAAAGGTATTTCCCAGATTGTGTGATGAGTCAGTTGGAAGTCGAGTTTCTAGAGCTGAAACAAGGTGAGAGGAGTGTGTTGGAGTATGAGGCCAAGTTTACAGAATTGGCCCGATTAGTTCCTGAGTATGTAAATACAGAGATTCAGAAGGTAAGAAGGTTCAACAAGGGTTGAAGCATGGAATTCGCAGAGGAGTTGTGGCGTTGCAACTCAAGACATACTCCTCTATGGTTCAGGTTGCCCTAGTAGTGGAAGGTGACCAGAAATTGGCTGTTAAGGAAGGAAGTGATAAGAAAAGGAAGTCAGAAGGTGTTAAGGACAAAAGTAGACCAGTGAGAATCCAGTCAGGAATTTGAGAATCGGTTTGGCCGAAATAGGAGTTACATGTTATAATTGTGGAAAAGTTGGGCATATTGCAAGGAATTGTAGAACGGTTACTCAAGATACTATATCCCAAGGACCAGCATCCAGCACAGCTCGAGGCAGAACTTCTAAAAGAACCAAGAGATCGAGCATTCAGAACTTGGACGTAGTTGCACCTGATTTGCCAACCTTCGAACTAGAAGAGTTTGATGTGGGTGTAAGATCGGGTTAGTTGTCCTGTAGTAAGATAAGGAGCGATTTTTTGAAGAAGTGAAGTATAAAGTGTACAGAAGCAATATAAATAAATTCTTCCAATCATGCGAGGAAAGAAGTGGTAAGCTAAGGACATAAGTTAGATCCACCATCTGTTAAGATACAAAGAAGAGAATACGTAAGCTGGAGGAATTTTGAATAATAAATAAATGCCCTGGAATCTTTGGAAGTTAGTGGAACAAAATAATTAGTGCGATAATTGTGAAAGTGATTGAAAGGGAAGTGAGTAAAATAGATAGAGACCCCTGAAATGCACCAGTGATGTTGCTGGAAAGAGAAATGAAATTATGAGATTGTGTACTGATTATCGAGAGTGTAACAAAATGATAAATAAGAATAGGTAACCTCTATTAAGAATTGGTTACTTATGTGACCTAATTCAAGGAGTGTGTGATTTCTATGGGATTGACTTAAGATACAGTATGAGGACATGTCAAAGATTGCGATCAGAATAAGTTATGAGCATTGTACTCTCTGGTGGTATTATGTGGAGTAATAAGTGTATTAGTTATCTATACGTAATAAAGGAAGATGGTGTATAAGGAGTAGTTGGATAAATAAATTGTATTTATTGATAACATCTTCAGCTATCTAAGGATTAAGAAGGTTTATGTAGAACGCTCAAGAATTTCCCTACGAAGATTAGAAGGGAAACCATTATACGCTAAGTTGTAAAGTATGAATTGTTGTTGGAAATAACAAAAGATTTTGAGTATTTCACTAAAAACCATCTAAGCAAATCCAGTATAATGGCTTATACCTCGTGCAGAGAAAAATGATAACATGTGACTAATATTGCTAAGGAATCAGTAAAGGAATTGGAAACTATGGGAATTGAGTTGAATATCTGAAGGTGATGAGAAGTTGGTATATAAGATTATTTCCCAGCCTTAACTGATGAAAATGAGTAAGAAGCGATCAGATGTTGGAAATTAAATTTAAAATTAGTATTACCTCTCATCCTTAGATAAAGGGTCAAAGTGAGAAGGTGATTCAGACAATATAAGATATGTGGAGAGTATATATGATGGGTTTAAAAAGTGAACTGCGATAATCACCTACCATGGATTGAGTTTTCTATGATAATAGTTACCCTGTTAGTAAGAGAGTATTACTTTGCAAAGTGTTGTGTGGACATAAGCGTGAATCCTCCCTCTATGGAGAGAAAGTGAGAGTAGAGATATTGTTATGTCCTATATTAATTTAGTACATCAAGAATGTGGTGCTGTACTCGGGAAAGAGTTGAAACAACTCAGGTTATACAAAGAGAGAAAGTGGAATTGCATCGAAAGAATATGAATACATAGAATTAGGATCGTGGTACAGACAAAAGTTTCACCTTGAAAGAGATTGGTTAGGCTTGAATAGAAGGGACAAGTAGAGTCCTAAATGTATTGAACCGTTCGAGGTATAAAGAAATATAGGTAAAGGTGTCTAGGAGTTGGTGTTGTCACCGTAGTTGCAATATATATATAATGTGTTCCACGTGTCACTGTTAAGGCGATAAGTATCTAATTTGAACTGAGACGTTGATGGGAAGTCAATTGGCTCTTATCCAAATTTATTCTGCGTGGAATGATAAACCCTAGTCTTGGATCATTGAGAGTGAGTCTTTAAGAAAGAGTTTATATTCATATTGAGTATGCTTTGAATAAATCCTTGAGTCGAAAAGTTTACTTGAGAGTTAGAGTCAGATATGCTTGACAAATATCCTCATGTATAGTAAGATCAAATTCTGAGGACAGAATCTTTTAAGGGGGGAAGGATATAACAACTCGTGTATTTCTGTATTATTTAAATACGTAATTAGGGAATTATTAAATAAGTAAAATATGTGTATAGCTTCGGTCAGCTATGTGTTGTTTTGTTATTATGCATGTGTGATTTTTGATGTACTGGAATTGTCCTTATAATTAATTAGGGATTTGTATTGAATTATTTTCACTTTTAAAAATGGATTTAATATAATATTATTTGTGTAAATATGGGGATTGTCTCTAAAATTGTTTTTATGACTTTATAATCTCAATATTTATTTTTGGGATTTTATAAAATTCAGAAATCAACAATTATTTAACCCTGTACGATTTTCTGATTTTATTTAATTGTAAAATCTGTATTTAGTTCCTGAATTCTTCAAATATTATGAAACTCATATTTATTTAAGTTAGGAATATTCCGAGAATTTTAGAATTATTTTGGAGAATTTTGAGATTTATTTCACCCGCGCGTTAATTCGTTTAATTGGTAAAAACGGTTATAAAGTATATTTCATAAATTGTTCTAAAATTACAAAATTTATGTTTTTGTAAACTCCGGGATATTTATGACATTTTAAAACTATTTTAGTAATTTTCGGAGGCTGTTTTATTCGCACCTTATTCCGTTAATTTCGAATTTCGGGGCAGAAATTAGGCTTCGAATCGTGATCAGGACACGTGTTAACTCCTGGTGCTTTCAACAGATACGTGTTTGTGCTGGATTTGCTGGAAAAAAAATAATAATAATAATAATATACACAATTTCTTCCCCTGTTCATTCCTCCCTCCCTCATCTCTCAATTTCACTCTCTTCCATCTCTCGGGTTCTTCCTCTCACGCTCGTACTTTCATTTTCCCTCCTCGATATTGTTCCCTCTGGTGTTCCGGCCACCACCATCGTGTATTTCCGGTGGAAGGCGGTATGGTTGCTGTTTTGCTATTCTTGGGTGTGTGCGTATATATACGTAAGTATATATGTGTGTGTAAGTGTGCGTAAGTATGTGTAAGTATGTCTTGTGTGTGTGTGTTCGCCGCCTTGTTTCTGTTTTTCCGACGATTGCTTGCTACCACCGCCCTGTTGCCGCTGTCTTGGTTGTGCGGCAGGTGATGGGGGTGTGTATTGCATGTGATTTTTGGTGTTGTGTGTCTTCTCGATTGTGGTATGCTATTATGTTCATGATTTCCGGTTGTTGCCGGTCGCTTCTCTGTTTTTCCGAGTACTATTGTGATGTTGTTTGCGTAATTGTACGCGCCTGTATTGGGTTTCTTTTATTATTTGATTTTCTGCAGAAAAATTAGTTGAGTGATTTTCGTGAAATAAGAAAACAAATTGTGTGCAGGAAATTAGTGCTTATCGGTGAAATTTCGTGTGGAAACCCGGAATTATTCGGGCACCGACGAATTTTGCCGCCGTCAACAATGATTTTCAATGAGTTGACGGTGGACCGTAATGAATTATTCTGAGTCCTAATATTTTAAAATAAATAAAAATAAAATACGAATAATAATAATAATAATAATAATAATAATAATAATAATTAGTTGATTTAAATCGGTGGTTGAGAAATTGTGAATGTAGATTGTTTGATTGGTTTGGACTGAATTGATTGGTTGTGATTTGGCGTCGAGTTGTTCGACGGGTAGGCCGATAAACAGAGGAGGTGCTGCCTGAATTTTTCGAAATTAAATTCGGAAATTCGGGACATACCCTGTAATTATCGGAACGTCGAGCGAGTATAAGTAAGTATATACATATGTTCTATGCGGAGTTTGATTGTAAGTAGTGATAAATTGTTTTGCCAGAACCAATAACCCTATTTTCGTACAAGGACGAGTACGCGTATTTTCTGAAAATGAACACCGAACCTATTTTTTTCCAAGAATGTGAACCCTAAGTTGATGCATGTATTGTAATAATGTATATAATTACGAGTCGGATTTGATATTGAATGGGTAGATGTATATCGAGGATATGTCAAGCATACCTAGACGTCTAATGTAGGTTATTTCGGCTCTGTAGGTTCTAGTCGAAGAACTCAAGAATTGATATCGAACTAAGATAATCAGGTGATCAGTCGACAAGTGTCTCGAGGTTTCCAAGCGAAGAACCCTGAGAGTCTTGGATACTATCTTGAGATATATTGTTGCGAAGCAGGGATGTCTTCTAGTGAGACAATCATTTTTCCATGAGAGCCCGAACGTTCAAGTTTATCAGAAACAGTCAGTGATAGTCGTAACGCTCTGCAAGGCAAGTACCCTGACCATTCTTCTTATGGTTCAGTGCATATGAATAGCTAAATATTTTATTCTCGTAATGGAACAGAAATGTTTTACGTTACGTATCCAGTAGGTCAGAGACCTAGCTAGTCTCTGAGTTCCGGAACAGGTAAATGAGATGGCAGTTGGAGCCATAAATGAGATGGCAGGTGGAGCCGTCTGGTGTTGATAGCATGATCAGCTGTCTACACATATTCGCTACGTATCTGATTTGGATTTGTGATTTCCGTAAGGGCATGAGTAATTGATATAACGGATTTGGAAATGAAAATGGCATGCTAGAATTATTTTCCGGTATTTATGCACAGCACACTACTGATGTTATTGTTTTACAGAACATGCTAGTTTTGAATATCCAGTTTATGAATGTTTACTTGTTTTCTAAGCAAGTTGTGAACTCTGTTCCTATAACTGCTTTACTTTAAACTGTTTTACTTGTTATTCATATAGTGGTGCTGCTGAGCAAGCAATTGCTCACCCTTGCAGAATATTTTATATGTATTGCAGATGCCTAGGAGATTCTTATGCGGTAGTCAGGGCAGAGTTCCAGCTTCTTTCGCGTCAGGCTCCTCTGAGGGAGTTGTGCTGGACCAAAGATGGTCTGTTGAGTTGCTGCATTTGGTTAGTTATGTCAGGATTATTTGTAATTAGTTGAGTTGTAATAGTTGTAACCTAAGTCATACTTAAACCTGGAGAAGATCTTAGAAAAAGGGGTCGTATTTATATTCTACCTTGGAATTGATTGTATAATGTTTGTTATGGTGATTGTTGATGATGTCAACTCCTGACCCCGGGGTTGAGGCCGTCACATATTCCCCAACACCCGTTTATTCATTTTGTGCCAGAATTTTATTCTCTAGATTTCATTTCCTTCAGAAATATCAGCTTTGAAATCTTTTTAGCTTTATTCATTTGATTTTGAATTCCTTTCATATTCTTTTATTCTGACTGAGATGAACAACCCTAACTATAAGGGACACAAGGTATACCTGTTTGTGTGATAGGAGTTGGATGGGACGCCATCACTTGTGTGTATTGTGACTACAAGAAAGCTAACAACCTTTAGTAGTGTCTTATTTGGACATGCAATACCAAGTTCATTTGATCATATTGATCTCTCAGTTATTCTTTTATTTCAACAATACTTTTTCTCAAATTCAGATTTTTGTCCCGTTATGGTATCAAATTCTTTTCTTTTTAAAATTCCATGATTTTATCATCCCAAACATTCGAAGGTATGCCAACCAAGTTAAGTTGAGTATCCTGGTCAAGTCAAAGTAAGGCGATGTGATGGAATTACTAAGGACGACAGTGGAAATGTGATTAAAATATCAATGGCGTATAACAAAGTCAATTTGTTTCTTTATTTTTCTCTCTATCTCTCTCTCTCTTCCTTTTCTTTTTCTCTATCTTCCTCTCTACTCTTCTTTCTCGCAATTAGTAAAAGCGATTTTATTGAGGAATTGGTCAAAAGGATGTGGACGGAACAATGTTGCAGAGTGAAGCTTCTGTGATAACTATGTGGTATAAGGAATTGCAGTGTTATTGGAAATTTTGAGAAAAGTTATGTATGCAAGATTGGGAAGTTGATAACCAGACCCTTAGTGCCTTCTTCTGCTGATTCTGAGGACGGAATCCTTATAAGGGGGGTAGATTGTAATATCCCATATTTTCAGATATTATTAGTATTATTATTTGAAATTGTTTATGTGATTTTATGTAAATTTTGGTGAATTATCTGGTAATTGGAGTGATGTTTTGGATGTTTATATGTGATGTTATTTGAGCATTTTAATTTTTATATATGCAGAATATAGTATAGATAATTATGTTATTTTTCTGGTAATTTTTGAATCGTTATAGGATTTTATAATGATTTACAGATTTAATAATTATTTTCTGAATAATTACAAAAACTATTTTATAAAGCCGAGAATCATCCAACTTCAACCGTTTTTACGTTTTTATAACCCGAAACTTTGCTGAAAACTCCTTCCTAACCTAATCTGGATATTCTGAACATTTTCCGTATTTTAACTTTTTCGATCCGGATTACGGTTTGACCCGTACGCGTCCCGACGTACAATTTTCGATACGATAATCATTTCGGTAAATCAATAAAACCCGTATTCTCGAGAGACGGGATATTTTTACATTATTTTCTCATAGGGTGTTTTATAGGAAGTTCGGTTTTGATAATTATCCAAATCTAGTATTAAATTGTATCGTTTTTATAGTTACTTAGCAGCTAAGTAACCTATTTTCGGATCTGATATGTAAATGTAGTTATCGAATTATTAAACAAATAAAAATATGTGATGAATCTGGTAGCTGTGTGTTACTTTATTGTTAATTTTGGGTAATTGTTGGATACGAACCTTATTTGTCTAATTAATTATTAAATTGTATGGCGTTAGTTTGATTTTTATTGAATATCTATTCTCATAAATGCTAAAATTGTTTCCAAAATTATTTTTTTTGTTTTATAATTATACTTATTATTTTTATGAGTTTATAAAATTTAGAAATCAATATTTTATTATTTATTTACCCTTAAATAATTTTCTAATTGTGTTTATTGTAAAATCAGTATTTAATTCTAAAATTCTTCAAAAATTTTGAAATTCATGTTTTTATAAACTTTGGGATATTTGCAACATTTTAAAACTATTTTCGTGATTTTCTGAAATTATTTTAAGTGTAGCTCGGTTTGTTAATTGTTAAATAAGGGTACAAGATGCGTTTCAAATATACTTTAAAAAAATCATGAAAATTTTATTTTGTTAGTATCGGGATTTTAGAAATTTTTTATATAAAAAATAACTTGATTGGTAATTTTTGGTCCATTTTTATACCCCCAACTTTGTTCGGTAAAATTATATAAATCGAGATAAAAACTTGGCCCTGGGAGTTTCGGGGACACGTGTCCATTTTGATAGACACGTGTGGTTCCCAGGTTTAACATTTATATAAAAAAATATAAAAGATAAATAAAGAAGGAAGGAGATAAACACAATTGTGTTCACCCCCCTCCTCTCGGTCTCGATCTCTCTCTGTGCGAATTATGCGAGCTTAGTCTCTTTTCTCTTCCTTGAGTTCATTTTCTTGCTTCCCCTGTGATTCCCCTCCATCCCGACTTCTCTTCCCGGTGTTGCCACCTTCGTTTTTCTCCCATAAGCCGCCGCCGGAGTTCCGTTCGGCTATGGCTTTTTCGGTGGTGTCTTTGCTTGTATGTGTATGTATAGTTGATATATCTGTGTGCGGTTTTCTATGTGCGCGGTACCGCCCCTTGCTGTTCTCCGCAAGGGGGATGGTGGCGCGTGTATTGCCATCCCTGTGCGCGTGTATTCTGTTTCTGTGGTTTCATTCGAGTACTTTTGAGTAACATCTGTGAAGAATAATAATAATTTCATGCGAGAAATTAATAATTATCGGTGAAATTTGTGACGGAAACCCGACTTTATCAGGTACCCGCAAATTTTACTGCCGTCGGCGATGAGCCTCGGCGAGCCGACGGTGGGCTATGATGAATATTTCTCATTCCTACGATTTAAAACACAAAATACGAATAAAAATTGTAAAATACGGATTAAAATATAAAAATACGGATGATAACGATTAATAATTATATTTAATTGGTATTGGTGAATTTGCGAATTGACGTTGTTGACTGAAGTTGATGATTGGATTTTGGATTGCGATTGATTGTGTTGTGATTGATTTAACGTCGGGATGTTCGACGGGTAGGCCGATAAACAAAGGAGACGCTGCTCGATTTTCGGGAAATTAATTCCAAAAATACGGGAATGTAACCTATAATTATCAGAGACGTCGAACGAGGATATGTAATTAAATTTTACAAAACCTAATTATGTGTTGGGACAAGATATTTTATAAATAAACCATTCATCCGTTTAATACGAAACGAACGTCTCTAGACTTAGAAAAATATTCCGCTTTCAATAAAAATATTTTCGAGACCCAAAACCTTTTGTTTCGAAAGGTCATTTATTTTACGAACCATTCTGAGTCATTTATTGTTCGCTAAATCATATTTTTGGCCCGATTTCAGTTTTAAGCATATCAAGTCGAACCTTTTGACGAACTGAGGCGTGTGTGATATGAATTATGTGATATGTGGCTTATATGATTATGTGTTATGTGAATTACGTGCGTACATGAGTCATAGGTCTTGTGTTTGTCTGTTTCCTTTATGTGTTAGGTATCGTATGGGTAGACGATAGGGTTTTGACGCGCAGTTCGTCGAGTAATTATCATTTAGATGATTAAAGTTATATATTTTAATTATAGATGCGGATTATTTGAGTCGATCATGACCAGATGGAATGGATGAAGAGTAGAGTTGAATAGTATGGAATCTTGAGTTGCAGCACTGCATGAGCAGCAGATCAGAGATTTAACGAAGTAAAAGACGTTGATGCCTTGAGAGGCCAGACTGAGATAATTGCGTTTATACGAGTGTGACCAAATACTAAAAACCAAAGGCAAGTATCCCTATCATCACTTATTGTTCAAGTGATATTTATTTTAAATCTTCTTATGCAAGTATTGCTTTCCCTATTCTCTCTTCGGAATAGATAAATGTTTTACATATCGATGAAATAAATGATTCTGTTTATGCAAATACTCTTATGTTATTCTATGTTCAGAGTAGCTAAGTGATTTTACTTATCAAATTATTGGATTTATAAATGTGTTGGATTTACAGAAAAATGATTTGGTTGTGAATATTCCTACCCAAGAGATTGGGGGAAATAAAATTATTTTAGGTGTCGATTATTATGACCCCTTCTCAATAAAAGGTTTTAAGATTGGATCATTATTGCGTAAGTGACCGGGATGGACGGTCCAGCGGAGAGCTATTTCTAAGTGTCATATGGAATATTATGACACAATTTTTGCCACAGGCAGGTACATTGCCTTTTGTTTTTTGGGGTCATGTTTCTACGAATCATGACTCAGTGCTATCACACGGGCTGATCAGCATGTGATAGTACATCCGTTGGAGAATGATCCCAATCTAAATTGTCATATCATTTTTGATATTCATAGAATAAATGATTTATCAACTGTTTCTGTTTTGGAATAACGCTAAAATGCAGTTTTGATTCAGATTCTGATTTATGTTGATATTTACTTTGTTGTTAAATATCAAAGGTGGTATTAGTATAGATGATTGATGTTGACTTCGGTATGGGATATTGTGAGCATCAAAGTTCGTATTAATATCTAATTTAATATGACAACAAAATGAGTATTAATAATAAGAGTTCGGTTTTGAAAAAAATTTATGACTCAATCCATAATCATTGCTTGTTGTTACTGTTGTTTACGATATTTCCGTAAACACGGTTTTACGAGTTTTATTCTCGTCAAGATTCAAAGTATTGCTGAAGCATTTCGCTCAAAAATATCAAAATGGTTTTGAATACAATTAAGGAACCAATTCTGGGGTTCCTCAACTAGAATTTTATGATTCAGAAATTATGATTTTTAAAGATTCTACTTTATTGCAGACGTCGGTTTTATATCAAAAAGACCCTATATATGTTATAATTAACTTGCTGAGCATTTGTTCTGCTTATACTTGTCTGTTTTTAAATTTAACCTCCAGTGAGGATTAGCTTGCGCTATTTAGCTGCGTAATTCGAGGAAGCAAAGAAGAAGCTCTTGGAAGGTGGTTGGTACAGGGTTTACGGGCTAGTGTAAGTTTTATTGTGTAAAGTTGTTTATATTATATTATATTATAATTATGTTATTCTATAGTTGGGCCTAGTATACTTCTTTTTGAAGTTATACTAGCGGTTTAGTATTGAATTGGAATTGTTGAAAAGAGTTTTAAAAGAAAAAGAAAAAGAAAATTTATTTGTGGAATTTGGATTTCTTGTTTCTAAAACTATAACCTTAAAAGATCTTGGATTAATTTGGGGGTCATAAATGATAAATATCTTCCGCTGGCATTTAGTTATTAATTAAACAAGTTGATTTGGATTGAGGTTTCATAGTGACGACCAAATCCTCTGACCCCGGATTTGGGGGCGTTACACTGTTATATATTTATAGCAGAATTGTTCTTAAAATTTAAAAAGTAGCCAGAATTACATTCAACCCCCCTTCTGTAATTCTTTGTTAGATTGTTTGGGAATAATAATGGTATCAGAGCAAGATTTTGAAGGACAAAGAGGTTAAAGATCACAACAACTAACAAGATGAACATAAAAGATGTGGGAGTAAAAATTCCATTTCTGGACAAAGACAATTATCACCACTGGAAGGTGAAGATGCACATGCATCTCCTCTCTCAAGATGAAGAATATGTGGACTATATTGAGAAAGGTCCTCGTGTCCCTATGAGAGCTGCTACAGGAAATGAGCCATCCATCCCAAAACCTAGAGTAGAATGGTCTGATCTAGATATTGAACAAGATCATAAGGATAAGAAGGCCATGAACATTTTGTTTAATAGTGTTGATGGTGATATGTTTGACCACATCATAAACTGCAAAACTGCTAAAGAGGCTTGGGATACAATTCAGGTTATATGTGATGGAACTGAACAAGTAAAGGAAAATAAAATTCAACTCTTAATTCAGAAATATGAGCATTTTCATAGTGAAGAAAGTGAGTCACTCACTGACATTTTAAGTAGATTTCAAAAGTTGTTGAATGCTCTAAATTTGCATGGAAGAGTTTATTAGACAAAAGACTCAAATCTCAAATTCCTTAGATCTTTGTCAAAGGAATGGACGCCTATGACAGTCTCACTAAGAAACTGTCAAGATTATAGGGAATTTACCTTGGACATACTGTATGGGATTCTAAAGAACTATGAGCTTGAAATAGAGGAAGATGAGAAGCTAGATAAAGGAAGAAAGAAAGGAGGATCCATTGCATTAGTTGCTGAGTAAGAGAAAGAGAAGGAGATAAAGGTTGAAGCTGTTGAATCTGCACCAAACCCTAGAGTTAGGCAAAGAAAAAGGGCTAGTAGCTGAACATGAAGACCGTCTTAGTCAAGATGATATGGATGACATAGATGAGCATTTAGCCTTTCTATCCAGAAGGTTTTCCAAGATCAATTTCAAGAAGAATTTTGGAGCATCCAAGCCAAACAGAAACATGGTTGACAAGTCAAAATTTAAATGTTTCAAGTGTGGCTTGAGTGGTCATTTTGCAAGTGAATGCAAAAAGCCAGATTCTGATAGAAAGAAGTTTGAGCCTGTGGATTACAAAAGGAAGTACTTTGAGTTGCTCAAACAAAAGGAAAGGGCCTTTCTAACTCAAGAAAAATGACTGGGTTGCTGATGGATTGAATGAAGATGAGGATACAAGCTATGTCAATCTAGCCTTGATGGCTAAATCAGATGAAGCAAAAGTTAGTTCTTCAAGTAATCAAGTAATCACCACTAATTTAGCACATTTATCTAAAGCTGAGTGTAATGATGCTATAAATGACATGTCTACTGAATTTTATCATCTGCGTGTTACACTCAAATCTCTCAGTAAAGAAAACACTAGAATTAAAGAGAACAATTTATTTTTAAGTAAAAGAAACAATGTGTTAGAAACTCAATTTGTTGAGTTTAAGAAATTGAAGATAAAGTGCCAGATTGCTAAAGATGAACTAACTGAATCCTTAAAAAAAGAGGAGATTTTAAGAAAGCAGCTTCAACGAGAACAGGAAGTAATTAAGGCATGGAAATCATCCAGATATGTCCATGCTCAAATTACTAAACTTCAAGGTATAGAATCCTTCTATGATGAAGCCTGGAAAAAGAGCAAGGAGAAACTGAATTCCAACTTGGAAGATGGACTTTCAACGGATGTGGATTCGACGAATGATGAATGTTATCCGTCAAATAATCAAAAGAATTATCCGTCAAATAATCAAAAGAATTATTCATCGAAATAAAAGGAACATGTATGTAATCAATTAGGTGTGGTGTGCTTAGTTCCCTGTTTTGTTGTCGGTTCCTCCGTTTCTCGGTTTCCGTCGGCTTCGTCCGGTGAGGCGACCCGCCTGTGTTGTGTTGTTGCCGCACGCGCCGCGCGTGCGTGTGGCTGTGTCTTTGATTATTTTATTGGATGTGTTGGTTTGGTTAATTCGAATTTAATTCATATTATTTTATTAAATTGCAGGAATTATGATTGCCATTCGTGATATTAAATATAATTTCATGCGGGGTTGATTTACAAATTTATCGGTGGAATTTTTGTGTTGGAACCCGAGTAAGCGGGTGTCCCGAGAATTTTGTCGCCGTCCGCGATGACTTTTTACGAGCGGACGGTGGACTGTGATGACCATTATCTGAGTCCTAATTTTATAAATAAATAAAATGATTTGTATAAAATATTTTGGAAAATAAATAAATATTTGTATTACTAGTTGTATTGAAATACGAGTTACGTTATAATGTGGATTGTGGATTGTTGGGATTGACATCGATTATGTTTCGATGGGAAGGCTCATAAATAGAGGACCCAAGGTAACTTGGGTACCAAAATTAACTTGATTTGATTTTGTTGTGTGCAGGGAAATAGAAAGAATCTTTGGTATTTGGATAGTGGGTGCTCAAGGAACATGACTGGAGATTCTTCCCTGCTCACTGAGTTCAAGGAGAGAGCTAGCCCAAGTATCACTTTTGAAGATGACAGCAAGGTTATACTGTGGGATATGGCTTGATTTCAAATGATAATGTCATTATTGAGGAAGTTTCCCTAATGGATGGATTCAAGCACAATTTGTTGAGTATCAGCCAGCTTTGTGATAAGGGCAACTCAGTAACATTTATTTTTGAAGCCTGTGTTGTGACCAACAAGAAAAACAACAAAGTGGTTCTCACTGAAGTGAGAAAAGGAAATGTGTATCTAGCTGACTTCAACTCATCATATGTAGAATCTGTCACTTGTCTCTTTAGCAAGATAAGTCAAGATGAAAGTTGGTTGTGGCACAAGAAACTGCCCCATCTTAACTTCAAGACTATGAATGAACTAGTCAGAAAAGATTTGGTAAGAGGTTTTCCTCAAGTGGAATTCTCTAAGGATGGTTTGTGTGATGCCTATCAGAATGGAAAATAGGTTAAAGCATCATTCAGAAAGAAGCCTGACTCAACAATTGAAGAACCTTTATAATTACTACACATGGACTTATTTGGACCAGTCAATATATTGTCCATCTCAAAGAAAAGATACTGCCTAGTAATTGTGGATGATTTCTCAAAGTTCTATTAGACATATTTTCTAAAATCCAAAGATGAAGCTAGTGAAATCATCATCAATCACATTAGACAAGTTAAAAAATCATCCTGACTTCAAAGTTAGAAGAATCGGGAATGACAATGGAACTGAGTTCAAGAATTCTGTGATGAGGTTTTTTTTGTGAAGAGAATAAAATTATGCATGAGTTTTCAGCAGCAAGAACCCCATAACAAAATGGAGTGGTGAAAAGGAAGAACATGTCTCTTATTGAAGCTGCAAGAACAATGCTAGAAGAATCAAAGTTACCAACATATTTTTGGATAGAAGCTGTAAATACTGCATGCTACACTCAGATTATATCTTTGGTTAATCAAGAAAAATGCATGACACCTTACCAATTGTTAAAGAACAGGAAGCCAACATTAAACTTTCTTCATGTATTTGGCTGTAAATGCTATATCTTAAGGAATCAAACTGATTAGCATGGAAAGTTTGATGTTAAAGCAGATGAAGGCATTTTTGTTGGATATGCAGTTAGAAAAGCATATAGAGTCTACAATCTCAGAACCAACATTGTTATGAATCTGTACATGTTGTGTTTGATAATAAAAAGATTAAAAGACTGCAAGATGGAGATTTCCATGAAACCTCAAATTTGACAACGTTGAGATAATTTGTGATGACAGTGATGATGAAAGTGATCAAGAAACAATATCTAAGGACAATGCAGAAAAATCTACAACTAATGAAGCACATTATTCATCATCCGTCGAAAGACCAAGTGTATCATCCGTTGAAAGACAATTTGCATCATCTGTCAATAGGCAAAGATCAACATCCGTTCAGCCATCAATAGGAGTTGAAAATCAATATAGATCACAATCAGAAAGAACCCCAACTTCAAGTCAAAGATCCACAAACTCAGGGGGAGTTTCTTCTAATCAAAATTCAGTCATACATCAAGACAACAATAAGGCCTCTTCATCTAGAGCTAATCTACCTCAATAGAGAAAATGGACTAGAGATCACCCATTTGAGCTAATTATTGGTGATGCATCTGCAAGAGTGCAAACTAGGAAAGTAACTCAAGAAGAATGTCTTTACAACATTTTCTATCACAGGAAGAGCCTAAAAAGGTAGAAGAAGCTCTATTGGATCTTGATTGAGTTTTAGCTATATAGGAGGAGCTTAACCAATTTGAAAGAAATAAAGTTTGGAAACTGGTACTCAAGCCTAAAGGAAAGAATCCTATTAACACCAAGTGGATATTCAGAAACAAGATGGATGAAAATGGCATAGTGGTCAGGAACAAAGCTAGATTGGTTGCTAAGGGCTACTGTCAACAAGAAGGAATAAATTTTGATGAGACATTTGCTCCTGTTGCAAGACTTGAAGCCATCAAAATTTTTCTAGCCTATGCAGCCCATGCCAATTTCAAAGTCTACCAAATGGATGTTAAAAGTGCCTTTCTAAATGGAGATTTGGAGGAGGAAGTCTATGTCAGTGAGCCTCCTATTTTTTAAGATCCCAATTTTCCAGAATATGTCTACTATCTTTTGAAAGCACTTTATGGACTGAAGCAAGCACCTAGAGCCTGGTATGACACTTTATCAAAGTTTCTCTTAGAAAATCATTTTACAAGAGGTAGTGTTGACAAAACTTTATTCTATAGAAATGTTAATGGCTCTAGTATACTTTTTCAAATCTATATAGATGATATTATATTTGGCTCTACAGATGAGAAACTTTGCAAAAAGTTTTCCAAATTGATGCAAAGTAAATATGATGTTAGATATATTTGATAATGTCATGGCTAATATGATTTATGTTTAGTTTTCAGATCTTACTTAAACAGGATAAATCAGTACTTACTGGAAGTCAGGACTTAAGGATATCAGTACTTATATTATCAGGAGATAATCATCAGAAGATGGATATCAGAACTTAAGTACTGAAGGACGTTCAGATAAGGACAGCAGCTGATTAAAGGAAAGAAGATCGAGACAAACATAAGAAGAGATATGCATGAAGAAGGAATTCTATGAAGAATAGAATACTTGGAAGAAAAGATATCTGATTGATATATTTTAGGAAGCAGAATTATAATCCATATCAATTAACGATTATCTTGTAATTGTGTAGTATATAAACACAGACATAGGGTTTACACTAAAAGTGTTATCATATTCGAGAAGTTTATTCATTGTAACCCTAGCAGCTCTCGTGATATTTTTTCATCACTGAGAGGTAACAGTTCCATACTGTAACAGAGTTTATTTTTTAAAGTTCGATTTGATTGTACTATATACTGTATTCACCCCCTCTACAGTGTGTGTGTGACCTAACAAGTGGTATCAGAGCCTGTCTGTTAACACACAAACAGTTTAAGATTCAAACACAATCATGTCTGATACAGAAACTCCAACTAAGCCCACCAAAACTGAAGAACCTCCAAAGACACAAATTCAAAGTCGGTATGAGACCATCAGAGTTCCCATATTGAGACCATCTGAATATCCCATATGGAAGGTGAGGATGACCATGTTTCTGAAAGCAACAGATCCAGAATATCTTGATAGAATCAAGAAAGGGCCTCACAAACCAACCAAGCTCACGGTTGCAGTTGCAGGTGAAGCAGCAAAGACTGTACCAAAGGAGAAGAGTGATTACACTGCTGAAGATATCGCATCAATTGCTAAGGATGCTAAGGTACGACACTTACTGCATAGTGCCATTGATAACGTAATGTCAAATAGGGTAATAAACTACAAGACTGCAAAGGAGATATAGGATGCCCTGGAAACAAGGTGTCAGGGAACTGATACGATTAAGAAGAACCAGAAGAGAATACTCACTCAAGAGTATGAACACTTTGACTCAAAGGCTAATGAGTCATTGACTGATTTATATGATAGATTTGTCAAACTCTTGAATGATCTGTCACTGGTTGATAAGGAGTATGATCTTGAAGATTCAAACCTTAAATTCCTGTTAGCTCTTCCTGAATGCTGGGATTTGAAGGCAACAACAATAAGAGATAACTACAATCTTGATGAAACAACTCTTGATGAAATTTATGGAATGCTCAAGACTCATGAACTTGAGATAGAACAAAGAAGCAAGAGGAAAGGTGGAAAGTCAAGGATAGTTGCTCTTAAGGCTGAAGAAGAATCCCCCAAGGCAGCTACCTCAAGGAAAGATAAGGGTAAAGCTCTCTTCATAAAGTCTGATACTGAGTCATCAAGTTCTGAAAGTGAAGATGACTCAGAATCTGAAAGCCTGCCTGAGACGGATGCTGATGAAGAGATGATGAAGCTGTGCGCTCTTATGGTGAAAGGGATCACAAAGATTGCATACAGGAAGTTCAGGAAGGGAAAGAAGTTTTCCAGGAAAGGCACAAGTTCTGATAAGAAGAATTTCAGAAGATCTGAGAGCAGAGGAGGAAAGTCTGACAAGGGAGATTATACAAATGTGAAATGCTACAACTGTGGTGAAAAAGGACACATATCTCCTTATTGCAAGAAAGTGAAGAGTGACAAAGGCAAGGCTTTTGTCATAAAGAAGAAAAGCTGGATAGACACCTCAGATTCAGAAAGTGAGGAGAATTATGCCTTGATGGCAAATGCTGATAAAGCAAGTGCTGAATGCAGCTCTGAAGCTGCTGAATCAAAGGTACCTCAAACTACTTATGCCTTTCATACTGATGATATAAATGAGTTGAGAAGATATCTTAAAACCATGTTTGTTAGCTATAGAGATCAAACTTTAACATGTGAAAGATTAACTTCTGAAAATCTTGCTTTTAAGAAAAGAAATGATTTCTTAGAAAAGGAGTTAGTTATGTTCCATCAAACTCAGAAAGATAGAGATGATGCTTTTTATGTTAGGGATGAAGTGCTAAAATTGAATGAATCTCTAAAAACTGAGTTAGAAAAGGAAAGAGAGGTTATCAGGACTTGGACTAACTCTGGCAGAACAACTCAGAATTTGTTAAGTAGTGAAAACTGGAAAGAGGGCTTAGGTTATGGAGAGGATAAGAATGATAAAGGAACTGAAAGTATTAATCCTGTAGTTGTTAAACAAAAGCCAAAGTTAAAACCTGTCAAGTTTGTAGCTGTAAAGTCTGATAATGAGAAATCAGAAGTTAAAAAGGAATTAACTTCTGACAAACTAAAACAGGAAAAGACAGCTGAAGTAAACATAGGCTTAATGACAAAGAAGCAGCTTAAGCATAAGCTGAAAGATGTTAAGAATGCAAACAAGGTAAAATCACCTAGGAAAAATAGGAATGGAAAGGAAGGAGTGAATAAAAGCAATGATTATAAGCCTGTTCCTGATGCTCCTAGGAAAACGTGTCATAACTGTGGAAGTTCTAACCATCTGGCTTCTTTTTGCAGGAAGAATAAAAACATAAACTCCTTACCTTCAAAGTCAGGAGTTAAGAGTCAGTCTGTTAGATATAAACCACAAAATCCTTGTTTTCATTGTGGTAGTTTATGGAATTCCATTTATACTTGTAAGGAATAACATAGTTTGTACTATGATTATTATCAAATAAAACCGTCTTTAAAGAAAGTTTCCACTGTTCCTTCTAGTGTAAGTTCTGATTCAAAGTCTGATAGTGTAAATTCTGATAAGAAAAATGTTAACATAAACTCTGATGCTAAATCCACTGCAAATGTTAACAAACTTAATAAGGCCAAAGGATCCAAGCAAGTCTGGGTCCTTAAAACTAATCATTAGTGGTCTTTGTGATTGCAGGGCAACAGGAAAAACATCCTAGTTCTGGACAGTGGATGTTCAGGACATATGACTGGAAATAAAGCCATGCTATCAGACTTTGTGGAGAAAGCTGGCCCAAGTGTTTCTTATGGAGATGACAACATTGGAAAAACATTGGGATATGGCAATATCAATCTTGGGAATGTCATCATTAAAGAAGTAGCTCTGGTCTCAGGACTTAAACACAATCTGCTAAGTATAAGTCAAATTTGTGACAGAGGTTATCATGTTCATTTCTTTGAAGAACACTGTGAAGTTGTAAGTAAATCTAAAGGCAAAGTTGTTCTGAAAGGATACAGGCGTGGTAATAATTATGAAGCTAAGCTTTCAAAAAGTACTGATGGTTCTGCAATCTGTCTGATAAGTAGAGCATCAATTGAAGAAAGCTGGAATTGGCACAAGAAACTCTCTCATTTAAACTTCAACAATATAAATGAGTTGGTCAAGAAAGATCTTGTGAGAGGACTGCCAAAGTCAGTATTTGCTCCTGATGGCCTTTGTGATTCTTGTCAGAAGGCCAAACAAAGGAAATCTTCATTCAAGACCAAGACTGAATCATCAAATCTTGAGCCTTATCACCTACTACATGTTGATCTATTTGGTCCAGTAAATGTCATGTCTATTGCAAAGAAGAAATATGCTTTGGTCATAGTGGATGAGTTCACCAGATACACATGGGTGTATTTCTTAAGGCTGAAGAAGAATCCCCCAAGGCAGCTACCTCAAGGAAAGAGAAGGGTAAAGCTCTCTTCATAAAGTCTGATACTGAGTCATCAAGTTCTGAAAGTGAAGATGACTCAGAATCTGAAAGCCTGCCTGAGACGGATGCTGATGAAGAGATGATGAAGCTGTGCGCTCTTATGGTGAAAGGGATCACAAAGATTGCATACAGGAAGTTCAAGAAGGGAAAGAAGTTTTCCAGGATAGGCACAAGTTCTGATAAGAAGAATTTCAGAAGATCTGAGAGCAGAGGAGGAAAGTCTGACAAGGGAGATTATACAAATGTCAAATGCTACAACTGTGGTGAAAAAGGACACATATCTCCTGATTGCAAGAAAGTGAAGAGTGACAAAGGCAAGGCTTTTGTCATAAAGAAGAAAAGCTGGACAGACACCTCAGATTCCGAAAGTGAGGAGAATTATGCCTTGATGGCAAATGCTGATAAAGCAAGTGCTGAATGCAGCTCTGAAGCTGCTGAATCAAAGGTACCTCAAATTACTTATGCCTTTCATACTGATGATATAAATGAGTTGAGAAGATATCTTAAAACCATGTTTGTTAGCTATAGAGATCAAACTTTAACATGTGAAAGATTAACTTCTGAAAATCTTGCTTTTAAGAAAAGAAATGATTTCTTAGAAAAGGAGTTAGTTATGTTCCATCAAACTCAGAAAGATAGAGATGATGCTTTTTATTTAGGGATGAAGTGCTAAAATTGAATGAATCTCTAAAAACTGAGTTAGAAAAGGAAAGAGAGGTTATCAGGACTTGGACTAACTCTGGCAGAACAACTCAGAATTTGTTAAGTAGTGAAAACTGGAAAGAGGGCTTAGGTTATGGAGAGGATAAGAATGATAAAGGAACTGAAAGTATTAATCCTGTAGTTGTTAAACAAAAGCCAAAGTTAAAACCTGTCAAGTTTGTAGCTGTAAAGTCTGATAATGAGAAATCAGAAGTTAAAAAGGAATTAACTTCTGACAAACTAAAACAGGAAAAGACAGCTGAAGTAAACATAGGCTTAATGACAAAGAAGCAGCTTAAGCATAAGCTGAAAGATGTTAAGAATGCAAACAAGGTAAAATCACCTAGGAAAAATAGGAATGGAAAGGAAGGAGTGAATAAAAGCAATGATTATAAGCCTGTTCCTGATGCTCCTAGAAAAACGTGTCATAACTGTGGAAGTTCTAACCATCTGGCTTCTTTTTGCAGGAAGAATAAAAACATAAACTCCTTACCTTCAAAGTCAGGAGTTAAGAGTCAGTCTGTTAGATATAAACCACAAAATCCTTGTTTTCATTGTGGTAGTTTATGGAATTCCATTTATACTTGTAAGGAATAACATAGTTTGTACTATGATTATTATCAAATAAAACCGTCTTTAAAGAAAGTTTCCACTGTTCCTTCTAGTGTAAGTTCTGATTCAAAGTCTGATAGTGTAAATTCTGATAAGAAAAATGTTAACATAAACTCTGATGCTAAATCCACTGCAAATGTTAACAAACTTAATAAGGCCAAAGGATCCAAGCAAGTCTGGGTCCTTAAAACTAATCATTAGTGGTCTTTGTGATTGCAGGGCAACAGGAAAAACATCCTAGTTCTGGACAGTGGATGTTCAGGACATATGACTGGAAATAAAGCCATGCTATCAGACTTTATGGAGAAAGCTGGCCCAAGTGTTTCTTATGGAGATGACAACATTGGAAAAACATTGGGATATGGCAATATCAATCTTGGGAATGTCATCATTAAAGAAGTAGCTCTGGTCTCAGGACTTAAACACAATCTGCTAAGTATAAGTCAAATTTGTGACAGAGGTTATCATGTTCATTTCTTTGAAGAACACTGTGAAGTTGTAAGTAAATCTAAAGGCAAAGTTGTTCTGAAAGGATACAGGCGTGGTAACAATTATGAAGCTAAGCTTTCAAAAAGTACTGATGGTTCTGCAATCTGTCTGATAAGTAGAGCATCAATTGAAGAAAGCTGGAATTGGCACAAGAAACTCTCTCATTTAAACTTCAACAATATAAATGAGTTGGTCAAGAAAGATCTTGTGAGAGGACTGCCAAAGTCAGTATTTGCTCCTGATGGCCTTTGTGATTCTTGTCAGAAGGCCAAACAAAGGAAATCTTCATTCAAGAGCAAGACTGAATCATCAAATCTTGAGCCTTATCACCTACTACATGTTGATCTATTTGGTCCAGTAAATGTCATGTCTATTGCAAAGAAGAAATATGCTTTGGTCATAGTGGATGAGTTCACCAGATACACATGGGTGTATTTCTTAAGGCTGAAGAAGAATCCCCCAAGGCAGCTACCTCAAGGAAAGAGAAGGGTAAAGCTCTCTTCATAAAGTCTGATACTGAGTCATCAAGTTCTGAAAGTGAAGATGACTCAGAATCTGAAAGCCTGCCTGAGACGGATGCTGATGAAGAGATGATGAAGCTGTGCGCTCTTATGGTGAAAGGGATCACAAAGATTGCATACAGGAAGTTCAAGAAGGGAAAGAAGTTTTCCAGGATAGGCACAAGTTCTGATAAGAAGAATTTCAGAAGATCTGAGAGCAGAGGAGGAAAGTCTGACAAGGGAGCTTATACAAATGTCAAATGCTACAACTGTGGTGAAAAAGGACACATATCTCCTGATTGCAAGAAAGTGAAGAGTGACAAAGGCAAGGCTTTTGTCATAAAGAAGAAAAGCTGGACAGACACCTCAGATTCCGAAAGTGAGGAGAATTATGCCTTGATGGCAAATGCTGATAAAGCAAGTGCTGAATGCAGCTCTGAAGCTGCTGAATCAAAGGTACCTCAAATTACTTATGCCTTTCATACTGATGATATAAATGAGTTGAGAAGATATCTTAAAACCATGTTTGTTAGCTATAGAGATCAAACTTTAACATGTGAAAGATTAACTTCTGAAAATCTTGCTTTTAAGAAAAGAAATGATTTCTTAGAAAAGGAGTTAGTTATGTTCCATCAAACTCAGAAAGATAGAGATGATGCTTTTAATGTTAGGGATGAAGTGCTAAAATTGAATGAATCTCTAAAAACTGAGTTAGAAAAGGAAAGAGAGGTTATCAGGACTTGGACTAACTCTGGCAGAACAACTCAGAATTTGTTAAGTAGTGAAAACTGGAAAGAGGGCTTAGGTTATGGAGAGGATAAGAATGATAAAGGAACTGAAAGTATTAATCCTGTAGTTGTTAAACAAAAGCCAAAGTTAAAACCTGTCAAGTTTGTAGCTGTAAAGTCTGATAATGAGAAATCAGAAGTTAAAAAGGAATTAACATCTGACAAACTAAAACAGGAAAAGACAACTGAAGTAAACATAGGCTTAATGACAAAGAAGCAGCTTAAGCATAAGCTGAAAGATGTTAAGAATGCAAACAAGGTAAAATCACCTAGGAAAAATAGGAATGGAAAGGAAGGAGTGAATAAAAGCAATGATTATAAGCCTGTTCCTGATGCTCCTAGAAAAACGTGTCATAACTGTGGAAGTTCTAACCATCTGGCTTCTTTTTGCAGGAAGAATAAAAACATAAACTCCTTACCTTCAAAGTCAGGAGTTAAGAGTCAGTCTGTTAGATATAAACCACAAAATCCTTGTTTTCATTGTGGTAGTTTATGGAATTCCATTTATACTTGTAAGGAATAACATAGTTTGTACTATGATTATTATCAAATAAAACCGTCTTTAAAGAAAGTTTCCACTGTTCCTTCTAGTGTAAGTTCTGATTCAAAGTCTGATAGTGTAAATTCTGATAAGAAAAATGTTAACATAAACTCTGATGCTAAATCCACTGCAAATGTTAACAAACTTAATAAGGCCAAAGGATCCAAGCAAGTCTGGGTCCTTAAAACTAATCATTAGTGGTCTTTGTGATTGCAGGGCAACAGGAAAAACATCCTAGTTCTGGACAGTGGATGTTCAGGACATATGACTGGAAATAAAGCCATGCTATCAGACTTTGTGGAGAAAGCTGGCCCAAGTGTTTCTTATGGAGATGGCAACATTGGAAAAACATTGGGATATGGCAATATCAATCTTGGGAATGTCATCATTAAAGAAGTAGCTCTGGTCTCAGGACTTAAACACAATCTGCTAAGTATAAGTCAAATTTGTGATAGAGGTTATCATGTTCATTTCTTTGAAGAACACTGTGAAGTTGTAAGTAAATCTAAAGGCAAAGTTGTTCTGAAAGGATACAGGCGTGGTAACAATTATGAAGCTAAGCTTTCAAAAAGTACTGATGGTTCTGCAATCTGTCTGATAAGTAGAGCATCAATTGAAGAAAGCTGGAATTGGCACAAGAAACTCTCTCATTTAAACTTCAACAATATAAATGAGTTGGTCAAGAAAGATCTTGTGAGAGGACTGCCAAAGTCAGTATTTGCTCCTGATGGCCTTTGTGATTCTTGTCAGAAGGCCAAACAAAGGAAATCTTCATTCAAGAGCAAGACTGAATCATCAAATCTTGAGCCTTATCACCTACTACATGTTGATCTATTTGGTCCAGTAAATGTCATGTCTATTGCAAAGAAGAAATATGCTTTGGTCATAGTGGATGAGTTCACCAGATACACATGGGTGTATTTCTTGCACACAAAAAGTGAAACTGCATCTATCTTGATTGATCATATCAGGCAACTGGATAAATTGGTCAAAGATTCAGTAAAGATAATAAGGAGTGATAATGGTACTGAGTTCAAGAATTTGATAATGGAAGAGTTTTGCAAAAACCATGGAATCAAGCAGGAATTTTCTACTCCTGGAACTCCACAGCAAAATGGAGTTGTTGAAAGGAAGAATAGAACTCTCATTGAAGCTACACGTACAATGCTTGATGAAGCAAAGCTTCCAACCTATTTCTGGGCTGAAGCTGTGCAAACTGCTTGTTTTACTCAAAATGCAACACTCATTAACAAGCAAGGAAAGACACCATATGAGATGGTGAAGAAAAAGAAGCCAAATATGAAGTATTTTCATGTATTTGGATGCAAGTGTTTTGTTCTTAAGACTCATCCTGAACAGCTATCTAAATTTGATTTAAAAGCTGATGAAGGAATTTTTGTTGGATATCCACTTTCCACAAAAGCCTTCAGAGTCTATAACTTGAGAACAAGAATGGTCATGGAATCTATCAATGTCTCTTTTAATGACAAGAAGATTACTGGACTTGAAGATTTTATTGATCATGATTAGCTGAGATTTGAAAATGAAGACTCAAATTCTGATACTGATAATCCTGACAATCTAAGTCCTGATACTGCAAACTCTGATGGATTAAACTCTGATGTTATTGAAACTATGGTGACTACGCCAAAGGAAGATGCACCTATGCAGGGGGAGCATACTCAAGATCTTACCACATCTCAAGAAGCATCAGAACATACATCTGGCTCTTCAAGTTCTGATTCGTCAAGCTCTGATGAGCCAAGTTCTGATAGGTCTGAAAATCTAAATTCTGAAGAATCCAACTCAGAGAGCATAGCTTCAGAGGGAGGATCAGAAAATGAAAATGAAGACAGCATGGATCATGGGGGAGCATCCAGTTCTAGGGAAAACCTTCCATCTGCAAGGAAGTGGACTAAATCACATACACCTGATTTGATAATTGGAAATCCTGATGCAGGTGTCAGAACTAGAACAGGTACTTCAAATGAATGTCTTTATAATTCTTTTCTCTCTCAGACTGAGCCAAAGAAAGTGGAAGAAGCTCTTCAAGATGCTGATTGGGTACAAGCAATGCAGGAAGAGTTAAATGAATTTGAAAGAAACAAAGTCTGGACCCTAGTACCAAGACCAAAGAACAGATCTGTTGTTGGTACAAAATGGGTATTCAGAAACAAAACTGATAGTGATGGCATAATTACAAGGAATAAGGCAAGGCTGGTCGCAAAAGGATATTCTCAATAGGAGGGAATTTATTATGATGAAACATTTGCACCAGTTGCTAGATTGGAAGCCATAAGGATATTTTTGGCTTATGCTGCTCACAAAAAGTTTACTATCTTTCAAATGGATGTGAAAAGTGCTTTTCTCAATGGAGAATTGGAGGAAGAAGTATATGTTGAACAACCTCCGGGATTTGTAGATTCCAAATATCCAGATTATGTCTACAGGCTTGATAAAGCACTTTATGGACTTAAGCAAACTCCTAGAGCATGGTATGAGACTTTAGCTCAGTTTCTTCTGGAAAGTGGATTTAACAGAGGAACTATAAACAAAACACTGTTTTACCTCAACCATGGAAAGGACTTACTTCTGGTCCAGATTTATGTTGATGATATCATTTTTGGTTCTACAAATGACAGACTTTGCAAGAACTTTGCCAAACTGATGCAGTCAAGGTATCAGATGAGTATGATGGGGGAACTTAGCTATTTTATGGGCCTTCAAGTCAAGCAGAATGAAGAAGGCACTTTTATTTGTCAAACTAAGTACACCAGAAACTTGTTGAAGAAATTTGGAATGCAAGACTGTTCAAGTGCATCCACTCCCATGGCCACTGCAACAAAACTGGACAAGGATACTAGTAAATCAGTAGATATTACTGATTATAGAGGTATGATTGGCTCTCTACTCTATCTAACTGCTAGTAGACCTGATATCATGTATGCTACATGTCTTTGTACAAGATTTCAAGTAGATCCAAGAGAACCTCACTTAACAGCTGTGAAAAGAATTTTCAAGTATCTTAAAGGAACAGCTGATCTGGGTTGTGGTATCCCAGAGAATCAGATTTTAAACTAATAGGTTACTTAGATGCAGATTTTGCAGGTTGCTAAATTGACAGGAAAAGCACAAGTGGAAGCTGCCAATTTCTTGGAGGCAGATTGGTTTCTTGGTTTAGCAAGAAACAAAAGTCGATTTCCACATCAACTGCAGAAGCAGAGTACATTGCTGCAGGAAGTTGTTGTGCACAGATTCTTTGGATGAAGAATCAGTTACTGGATTATGGGTTAACATATTTCAAAATCCCAATTTTCAGTGATAATCAAAGTGCTATTGCTATGACAGGTAATCCAGTTCAACACTCAATGACAAAGCACGTCAGCATTAGGTACCACTTCATAAGGGAACATGTGGATGAAGGTACAGTGGAATTGCACTTTGTTCCAACAGATCAACAACTAGCATATATCTTCACAAAACCACTATGTGAAGCTACTTTTACAAGATTAGTAAATGAACTTGGAATGTTTTCAGGTTCTTTCTCTAAATCTGTATAGTTTTGTTCTGATGCATCAGACTTTATGATCAGTATTTACAAATATTACTCTCCTTGTGTATTCTGTGCTTAAATGAAAATTGCTTAAGTACTGATTGTTGTCTGATGTGACTCTCTAAACTCTGATAATGATATGTCTGTTTGTGTAACTATTCCATCCTATGAGGATACATGTGCTAGATGCTGACCTAGTAATCTTCAATATACTAAAGATCCCATGATAGAAGTAATTACTTCTGTGGAAATCTATTAACACAAGCAAATTCTGATATTGAGCTTAGTTGAGTTTACTTTGTCTATCTTATTACTAAGTCACAAACTATAATAATGCTTCTCATCTGTTAAGTTCTGATGCTAGTAAATCTATTGAATGTACTAAGTACTGATAAACCTCACTTATCAAAAGAAAAAGAAAAGGAACCAAGGATTAAGATCAGGTACTCCTTTGAGATCTAGAGTAAAAATGTGGAAGGGACAACCCAAGTTCATTGCTGGTATTAAGTAAATATGCACCAGAAAAGTAAAATATTTTCTTGGTGACTTTTCACACTCTATGATTACTGGAGAAATACTCTGATAATGGCATAAATTCTGATAAGCAGTCGTGACTCACTTACACTGAGAAGCCACTGTACAATGGAATTTAAAAAGATGCACAAAATTAGCTCAAAACAAGTGAGGTGGACTCAAGTATGAACTCATTCAATAGTAGGTTTCAGAATAATGACAGGTTTTTAGTAAAGTTTTAGTTATGCCTTATTTCTAAGATGTACTGAAGTGAATCAGACTTTACTCTTTGTCTGATATTTAGCTTAATGCACACACTAAACACTCCATATAAATGATGAAAATTACTGTGGTGGTCTATGTTATTTTAGATAAACAGTTTATGTATCAAATTGCATATATTCTGAGGACAAGTTCTGATTGAACGATCTGATGATTAAGTTCTGAAGAATCTATATCAGAATTTGTGTGAGGAATTACAAAAATAGGCCTTCATTTTTCGAGTTAAGAAATTATGTTCTGATGACTGTTAAGTTCCGATATAAGTCTAAGTTCTGATATTAAACTCTGATCCTTTAACTTGACTTATTTGTGGATAAAATCTAAAAACAGTCTCATTTTAAATCAGAATATGTTTGGGTAGAATATTAACAGTCAATATTATTAGGGATAGTGGTACACGTAATGCACAGTTTTTTTACTTGTTACTTGTGCGCATTAAACCCTGGCTTACACTTCCAATGACTGTTTTTCGTCTTCCCAAGCCTAGGGAGATGAGGTAGAATTAATTCTACCTGTCAGCATTAAATTTCTTTGTGTCTCCTGGCATTCTCCTGCCTATATAAATGAACACTTCACATCAGCCTATACATCAATTCCTTCCTCAAACACTTACTCTCTTTTCCCTCTTATACACAACATCATGGTTAACTACAATATATTTTTAAACTATGAGACCTTCAACATGGAGTTAAGATGTGAAGCCTGGCAGCAGGAATGGCACGTCACTGCCATTCCTGATGAGATATGGGACTCAGTTCCCCAGGAGGTACTCACCCACCTCCTGTTCTTCTATATGGACTACCATCGCCATCTGGAGCGATTGGAGGAGGAAAGGCTGGAAGCTCTCCGCCAGCAAGAGCGAATCATCTTACTCGCTATTCTGTTTGTCGAGAGTAGGAAGAAGAAATAACTTATTTTCTTCTTCCTGTTTTTCTTCATCGTCAGCCTTGCCCTGCTTCTTGAACTAGGACTAAGGTTGTTGATAGAAGCTTAGGACAATCTTGTAAAGCTCTGATGTAATTTAAATTTCATGAATGTATTCTCTTGATATATTAATGGAATTTCCTTTTTTATTGCAAGTTTTTGTCTCTGAGATGTTTGTAACTTAAGTGCACTGATAAATCCTGATATATCCATGTTCTGATGACCATTTCTATTTTGATTTAAATTAAGTTCTGACCTTACAATTTCAGTACTTATTTACTTGATTTATTTTGGTCATTCTCAATCTTGACTTTTTCTCAGAATATTGGAGTTGCAGTGAAAAATAATTGAATAAGTGGGAACAGTTTAAATTTTGAATTAAAACTAATTTACCTCGATTAATGGAATTACTGGGTAAGTGGAACGGTTTTTCCTTGAAAAACTGCAAGTGGGTAAGTAATGATTACTGTTTTCCCGTGTGCATTAAATATTCATTATTGCTGCATGTCTGACAGGTGCCCAACGGTTATATTTTTTTTGCAAGTATAAGTAAGAGAGAGAGAAGATTATACAATCTTTTATTTACTTTTTCAACTTTATCTCTCTCTTTGCTTTTTCTCTCTTTCATCTCCTGATGTTGGTTTTTCAAATAGACATTTTATCAAACACCTAACAGGCACTCTTAAATCTCGATTTTTCTCATGGCACCTAAGGATTTGATCATTGATGGAGCTAAATTTGTTCCAAACAACTATGCTGTAATTCTCGATCATGCTGAAGCTCCATCTGAATTGTATTTTGTGCAAGATCTTCTTGCACACAGTGAAATCGGGTATGCATTGACCCAGCCTTCAGTCTTTTCCGGCCAACAAGTTCTGACGTTTTGGCGGACTGGGCACTTTGATAATGGTGGTACACATGGTACTCCCAGTATTGTTTTCGAAGTGAGTATTGTTTTCGAAGTGGATGATTCTACACATGTGGTAACTCCTGGTACAATTCGAAAGGCTCTATATTTACCAGAAGGATGTATTTTTTCAACCCTGGAGGAATCAGCCCTTAAAGAATTAATGGCTAGCTTGGGGTATGAGCAAAGTTTGGCAAAGCTTGGGCAGTTGAAACGGGCTTATATCAGAAAGGAATGGAGCTTCTTCTTCGATTGCATCACTAAAGCTTTTGGGAATAAGTGTTCCAACTTTGATGCCATCCCTATAATGAGTCAGCACATCGGGTATGCTATCATTAACCAAACTCATTTCGATTTTGCAAATGTTGTGATAGGTTTTATTGGGGATAGGATGACAGAAGATAGGAACGTTGTCTACTTTGCTAGATTTTGTCAGCTTATATATAATTTTTGTTGTGCTGATGAACCCAAACCTACCACTGACTTAACTCCACCTTTCAAAATTGCAAAACGAGCCTTTAATGATTTGGTAAATGTTGATCTTAAGAAAATAGTGGTTAGACCTTTACAGATTCCTCAGTCTGTAAAACAGATCTTGGTAAATGCTGATCCTGACACCTATAGATCTGTTTATCCTGATATCCAACCTACCACCACATCTCAAACACCACAGCAACCAACAGAACATACCACTCATACTACTCAACCATCCCTCAGAACATATCTCAAATCATATCTCTCCACTTCACAGACAGCTCAACCCTCATCCTCAGCACCTACTGTGAAGCCTTCATCTTACAAGCCTACGTGGACAAAGACTGTTCCTCAAACACCTCAGAAGAAAAGGAGGATTGTTTTGAGAGATGAATCTGACAGTGAGGAACAGGTTTCTACATCAGAACCTGTTGTCAAAGAAGCTGAGAATGTTCATTCTCAGAAGGATTCTGGAATTGGAGGATCTAAGCTTCTCAAAAGGCTTAGAAAAATGACTTCTACTGAAACTCCCAAGGAATCCCCACCTTCAAAGAGATACAAGAAATAGAGAGCCAAAAGGCCAGTTTCAGATGATGAGGAAGCAGCAGCTAAGGAAGGAGATCAGGAATCTCTGATCTCACAAGAACCAGAATCTGCCAACGCCACTGCTTCTCCATCAACTTCAACTCAGGAAGCTGCTACTGAAAAGGCCAACACACCATCTGTGTCTCCTGTTCAAAAGTCTGTATCTCCTGTTGATCCAGGCACAAGTGCTGAAATTGATATTCAGAACCTGGTTGTGCCTGAAATACTTTACTTAGAAGCTCCAACAAAAACTATTCCATCAACAACACCTGTTACTGATGCTGCTCAAACTGAAGAATTATCTACTACACCTTCTCTGCATCTAGATGATGATGATCAGAATATAGGTGAGCATCAGGATATGACTGTTGATTAGAACTTGGAACCAGATCAGCAATTAGAGGATGATGCTGAAGCCTCAATTGCTTCTCATACTATTGTTTTATCAGAAGATACTGATTCTGTAAGTTCTGATGCTGCAAATACTGGCGATACTGGTGATGCTTCTCCAAATGCAGATACTGATGAAGCAGGTCCTTTAGGACATGCACCTCAACAAATTGTTCTTAAATCTGAACTAGTTAAGAAGTTTGTCATCAGAGAAGCACCAGTGCCTTGGAGTGAAACTCCTGCAGGACAGGAGTGGACTAAGGAATGGAACTCAGTTACCTGTGTTCCATCTGCAAAGAATCTTGCTGAGCACTTGACTAAAGCTGATGAGATGTTAATTACTGATGATTTCAAAACACAGCTTAGAGTCACTGTATTGAGTACTAAACATCTACAAGGTTTCCATTCAACTACTCATGCAGAGTTACATAAGATTCAGGAAGAATTAATGAAGCAAGAACAAGTTCAGAAGATTGACAAGAAAAAATTCTTCCAACCTACCTTTGACTGGGTTGCTTATATTGAGAAGACTCAAGAGAAACAACAAACTCAGATTGATGATATTCTGAAAAATCAAGCTTCTCAGCAATCTCAACTTAATGAAATCCAAGCCTCAGTGGAATTGCTTGTCTCTCTTCTATTACCTGCTGATGCCAAAAAGGGGGAGAAAGTAATTAAGTCCAAATGCAAAACTGATAAGACACAGGGGAAGGAAGATGAAAAGGATGATCAAGGAAACCCTGGAATGGGTAGAGGTCATAGTCAAGGTAGAGGTTTCTCAGCAAGAAAAGCTGAAATCACAAGTCACAGAACAAGTTCTGATGCTGGAAAAAGAATTAGTTCTGCTACTGGTAAAAGGATAAGTTCTGATGAACTTTTAGATCTTGATGAAGAAATGTCGAGATAGTTATTTCTTCAGGAAAATCCAGGAAGGGACTTGGAGAGTTTAATGGAAGAAGAAGCCAGACTTAAATTAGAAAAAGTAACATCTAAATCTGAAGCTTCTGGTAAAAAGACAATTCAAAAATTCAAGGGCATTGTGATAAAAGAAAGGACAAATTCTGAAGCAACCATGGCTAAATCACAACCACAGATAGATCCAAGGTCCAACGGTAATGAAAAAGTTGGTGAACCTATCAAGGTTTATGTGCCTCCTGTGAATGAAGAAATTACTGATGAAGATGATGATCTTGCTCTGACTTCAAGAAAAGTTTTTAAGACAACCTCTGACATGGCTCAAGTTGTTTAGATTCAAGAGATAGTAAGTTCTGATATTCCAAAGAAGCAAGTAACCTCTGACATAGCTCAAGTTAACTTGATATCAGAAGATAAATCAAAGACACTCCTACCGGGATTCACCAAAGCCAAACAGACTCAACCTTTGAAGACTGCTGCAAGTGGTTTTGAAGCAAGAGTAGTTACTGGAAAGGAAGCAAGAGACAAAACTGGATTGGGAAGTGCTGATGAAAGAAGAATACAGAACACTACCAATGATCCAACTTCCTTGAGTGAACCAGGTATTGGAGCAACTCCTGAGAGATTGAATCAACTAGAATATGTACAAATGGTTTACCATACCTACTTGAAAGAACACATCTTGTTGTACTTCATGACAGATGGTAAGGTTTATCATATAAGGGAAAATGCCATTCCACTGAAGTATTTTGAAGAACTGGAGCATGTATTATTCTTACTTCAAGTGAATGACAGAATAACTGAAAGAGCTGCAAACTATTTGAAGAATCAGATTTAGAGACAGAAAAGGCTTTATTCTGTTAAGTCTGACAGCACATATATTCCAAAGTACAGAGATCACAAGGGTGATATAGTTGAAATGAAGCCCAACACTGCTAAGATTATAACTACCTTTCTGGCTTACAGGGCTGTGGAATTCAATCTTGAGTCTGATAAGGCATATTTGATCAGACTGGATCAGGATATAAGAAAAGCTAGAATTAATGATCTCAGGGCTGCAATCTTTCAAATTGGTGAAGATACTGCAGAACTTAAAGATGCTAAAAGGAGGATGATTGATGAACTCAGATATGCTGAGAGATGTTTGTTGAAAAACTATCTCAGAACAACTTCTGACATCAGAGAGATCAGAAGATGAAGCCAAGTCAAGATCTACAACTACTTAAATTCTGATATGAATACAGACTGAAGTTGTTATTATCAGATGTTAAAGATTGGTAAAGCTTTAAGGACTGTAAGTTATAGTTATCTAGTCTAATTTTCATGTATTTGTACTTAATGTTTTTGACATCATCAAATATATGTTAAACTTGTATATTATGCTAATTTACAAGTTAGGGGAGATTGTTAGATATATTTGATAATGTTATGGCTAATATGATTTATGTTTAGTTTTCAGATCTTACTTAAACAGGATAAATCAGTACTTACTGGAAGTCAGGATTTAAGGATATCAATACTTATATTCTCAGGAGATAATCATCAGAAGATGGATATCAGAACTTAAGTATTGAAGGACGTTCAGATAAGGACAGCAGCTGATTAAAGGAAAGAAGATCGAGACAAACATAAGAAGAGATATGCATGAAGAAGGAATTCTATGAAGAATAGAATACTTGGAAGAAAAGATATCTGATTGATATATTTTAGGAAGCAGAATTATATTCCATATCAATTAATGATTATCTTGTAACTGTGTAGTATATAAACACAAACATAGGGTTTATACTAAAAGTGTTATCATATTCGAGAAGTTTATTCATTGTAACCCTAGCAGCTCTGGTGATATTTGTTCATCACTGAGAGGTAACAGTTCCATACTATAACAGAGTTTATTATTTCAATAAAGTTTGTTTTCTGTTACTTGAGTTATTAAAGTTCGATTTGATTGTACTATACACTGTATTCACCCCCTCTACAGTGTGTGTGTGACCTAACATATGAAATGAGCATGATGGGAGAACTAACTTACTTTCTTGGTTTACAAGTTAAGCAAGTTAGTGATGGAATATTCATTAGTCAAACCATATATATTTATGATCTTTTAAAGAAGTTTGACTTAATGGATTGCACATCTGCAAAAACTCTAATGGCTACTGCAACTAAACTTGAATTAAACACTACTGAAAAGTCTGTGGATATTTCAAGCTATAGAGGCATGGTTGGCTCTCTTTTATATTTAACAGCTAGTAGGCCAGATATAATGTTTTCTACTTGTCTTTGTGCTAGATTTCAGGCTGATCCTAGAGAATCTCATTTAGTAGCTATTAAGAGAATTTTCAGATATCTCAAAGGAACACCAAAACTTGGCATTTAGTATCCTAGAGATTCTGGTTTTGATCTAACTGGTTATTCAGATGCAAATTATATAGGTTGTAAGATTGATACAAAAAGTACTACAGGAACTTATCAATTTCTAGAAAATAAGCTAGTACCATGTTCAGTAAAAAGCAAAATTCAGCCTCTACTTCTACAGCTGAGGCTGAATATATTGTTGTAGGTAGTTGTTGTGCACGGATTTTATGGATGAAAAATCAACTGTTGGACTATGGTCTACAGGTGAATAAGATTCCTATTTTCTGTGATAACACAAGTGCTATTGCAATTACTGAAAATCCAATACAACATTCAAGGACCAAGCACATTGACATCAAGTACCACTTCATTAGAGAACATGTTATGAATGGTACTGTGGAACTTCATTTTGTTCTAAGTGAGAAGCAACTTGCAGACATCTTTACCAAGCCACTTGATGAATCCACCTTTACTAGGTTAGTAAGTGAGTTAGGTATGCTTAATTACTCTTAACTTGTTTTGATGTCTAATCAAATTGAAATGCAGCCAGAGTAAAATTTGATATTTCCTGTCAAAGATGAAATTTTGGCAAAGCCAGAATTTACATTTCGACGGATGTTCATTATCCGTTGAAAATGAATATCCGTTAAATTTTATTGTATCATCCGTTGTAATATCATATATTATTTTGGGTTCTTTTAATCCTTATCCGTCGAATTGCACTCAATCTTAGCTATTAATTATAGGCATTATCCGTTGAATTCGCTTACATCCTGTAAGTATACTTTGATGGATAATCATTAGAATTTTGACAGTTTTCCTTATTTTTAAACAACTATTTTGGGCAAATTTGATTGGTTACTTTAATTTTGCTTTTTACTTTTTAACCGTTTATTTTTGAGATAGTATAAAAGCTAATTTCATTTTTCACTTTTACTTTTATCTTTCTCAAGCAATTTCTCTAACTCTTTCATCTCCAAAGCAAAAGCTTTCTTCTCTGCAACTACTCTAATTCTCACCAATGGCACCAGTAGTCAAGATCATGTCCCAAACTGGGTTTGTTTATGAGAAGAATAACTTCGTCGCACTGGTGAACAAGGAGATTGCAGCTTCTGAAGATTACCACAAAATGATGGATTTCATTCGAAGTTGCAAACTGAAATATGCTATGTTTGAGTTTCATGTCATCTATTGTGAAGTGGTTGAGGAGGTATTGACCACTGCTGTTTATAACTCAAAGGACAAAATAATTACCTTCACTCTTAAAGGTAAAAATTATTGCATAAACAGTGATATAATTCATGCATGTTTTCAATTGCCTGAGAATAACACACTAGTTCCACACACTGACACAGATGTAAGCTCTGTGATTATTTCTATGGGTTATTCTTTTGACCCTGCCAAGCTAGGTGAGGTTAGAAGAAAAGGCCTTAGAAAGGAGTGGAGCTTTCTCTGTGACTCTTTTATTATAATCTTTTCTGGAAAAATTAGTAACTTTGATGTTGTGACTTACTCACTTGTTAACATGCTAATATGTTGCTTAGTGACAAGTACCATAATTTCAGTGAGTCTGTCCTGTATGAATTAGGTTTTAAGCTAGGAGACATTAAGAAAAGGTCTAAAAACATATATTATACTAGATTCTTTATGTTGCTGGCTAATTTTGTTTCTGAAGATCTTATCATTGAGAACCCAACCAACAAGCTTGATTGTTGGGTCCAAGAGAGAAGGGTTATTGCTAATCTTAACAGGGCCAATCATCATATGGAGGTTCCTTTAATCTACATGCCAATTATGGAGCAGCCTCAGGTAAGTGAGGTAAACACTTTTGTCCCTGCTACTTCTCTATCACAAATTTCTTTGCCAACAACTGTGGCCATGGAACCTGTGGCAGTGACCAAACAGGTGCCTACCCAAGCCACAAAATCAAGAATTTCCAAATCCAAGTCAAAGAAAACTCACTCTAGTTTCTCTCAAAAGAAACTAGTTTTAAAATCAACTAACAACCAAGAGGGGAGTGTGAAGGGAAGTGAGCCTGGTGAGGGACAGGGTGAACATAAAAGAAACCCTAAGAATAAGGAGGGAGAGTGTTAGGGCGAAAACACGCGCTAATATTCACGGAAGTATACGCGTTCACAAGTAGTATAAGATATAAATCAGATTTGTTCCCACAGAGACTGGTTTAGGTTAAGTTCAATTTATGCACCTATGCAACAATGTATGGGTATCGTTCAATGCTAAGACAAATAACAAAAATTGGGTTTTTATTAAACTAAGAGATTATACTAAATAACATTAACTAAGAGAATTGAGGTTGAATTACTATATATGACAAACATGGGATTCTAACTTCATTAAATACTTCATTCAAAGTCATTGTTCATAACCTTAACATGTGATGGTGATGACATTAATCAGATAACACGAAACTGATAAAAGCCAACTTTCGTTGCACGAGTACCATTCTACCAGACATCCACAAAAGAGATAGAAGCTGAATAGGCACCAATTATATTGAGACCCTATATGTCTATAGAATTTGACAACATAACGGTTTAAGCACAAGCTATCTATCTTGATTACATAGAGCGAGTAAAATGGTTAGAGTTACCCACTAATCATGCATACAATACATGAACCTATGCTAGCATGGCAAGTTCTAAACCTCTATATTCACTGTCGCTTTAATAGAGATTAACACGCTATCTTATATGTTAGCTACGCACATGAGACGAATAAGCACAACCAATACTAGGATATCAATCAATCACCACACACCAAGATATCGAAATAAATTAACTATTGAAATCCATAAGTAAATCCGCTAGAACCCCATGACAACGATTAGCCCATAATCGAACTCATCATCACCATGGGTTCCAATGAAAGCATGGTATAAAACAAGGTCTTAATAAACTGAATAATAATTAAAGTACGAATAAACGATATCTAGGTTCAACAAGAACGAAAACGAGCTGCGCCTTGGACAGCCGCTCAGGTCTCCTGGGCGGCTGCTCAGCTCTCCTGGGCGGTCGATCAGCTCTCCTGGGCGGGCGCTCAGCTCCTGTCTGGAAAAATTTCTGATGAATCTTGTTTTGGCCATAACTTGAGTTCTACTCGTCAGAATTAGGCGATTCAACTGCCCACGCGAAGCTATTGAGATTCTCTACAACTTGACAATGGCCTTGGCTTCCAAATCTGATCACTTTTTATCATATTTCCTTTAAAAGCTTATTTCTTTATATAACTGATACCTGAAATGCAATAACACAAAAACACATCAAAATACCAACAACTTGAGTCCAAAACACCAATTTAAGCTTGTAATAAAGCGTTCCAAGTGGATATAAAATCCACTTATCACACCCCCAAACTTGAATCGATGCTTGTCCTCAAGCATAAACAGACTCAAAACTACAAAATAAACCTAATGCATGAATGCAACTACGTGAATGCAACTAAATGATAATGCAATCGATCCCCTCAGAATAACCATAACCAAATAAATAAGCCAATGCCTCTAAGAATGCAATAACTTGAAACAGAGTTCGAATAAATCCCACAAACCAACTCACAAATCAGAAACGTGCGTGTGTGGAATGCTTAACAGATATCTCTCGATACTAGATCAATAACCATAACTTATCTATCATCGAAACAATCAAAAGTTTATAAACAGAATAGACAATAAACGCATTATGACTCACAACACCTCCTTTCTACTAGAGTTATACAAGGATTCACACTATTATTGAACACATAGCAAATATGCTAATTTGACCGTGTAATGAATGAGGTCCCAAAAGACTTATGCAATAATACCAATTTAGCGAGCGTTAGGTTAGCGGATCCCAGACTATAAAAGCCTTAGGTCACTAGGCACAAAGTCCTCTAGAACTTAATAACTCGAGTATTAAAGAGCTCACTCTTGATCAATTATGCATAAACACATACTTTTTTCTTTCTTTTTTTTTTCTTTTTTTTCTTGTTTTTTTTTTCTTTTTTTCAATAATTTCTGAATGAGTGCGTTTCGCTCCATCTCATTCAACCCTAGACTACTCATAAAAATATGAGCCGACTACTAGCCATTTGATACCTAGCCTTACAACAACTAGCAATGAAATCCAAGTTTTTCTCTAGATAAAAAAAATCAGTGTTTTTACGTCATTACAAGAATATCACAAATTCTAAATATAACCAAGTGATTAAATCTCAACAACAAACAAGTATGATCATGATCTAGATCAAAAGCATCCAATAAGACTTTGTGAAAATATTTGTTTCTGGCCTGCAAATCAATTCATTAAGACTTAAACATCCCTCTATTCATCGTCACTACACTCATATCAACATCAACTAATCAAATATCATAGTTCATCTTAAGGGATCATGCTAAATATGCATGCAAATGCAACTATATGAAATCACATAAAAATAAACAAATATGTCCTATATGAACAAATCATGCAAAAAGATGAATGAACTACAACTAAACATGCAATATGAATCTATATGAATCTATATGGACACACACACTACTAATCTGTAACGCCCTCCAGACCCGGGGTATAAGTCTGGGGGTTACTAGCTAATCACCAAACCTGTACAATTTGATTAACAATTAATAAAGAAATGAAATTAAACCCCTTTAACACTAACCAGGATCTTTTTAGGTTGAAGTATGAAAACAAGAACCACTAACTACTTTTATTACAATCCAACATTCAAAGTCTCACAAACTCTCTTTATTACAAACCATTGTCTAATTCATTTTAAGCTAAGTTCAACTTTTATTCAAACACACACACCTACTATCTATCAACACTCCACCTGCTCGGGCAACTCAAAGCTTTCTTCCTGGATTGGGATCAACACCTTGGGTATAAGAGGATCCCGAGGCTTGACTCGCTTCTTTACCACTCGAGTCCTGATTGGTTTCATATTCCTTCTTAACTGAAAACAATAAGGTGAATAACAACAAAAGGGGTGAGCCAAAAGTTGCTCAACAAGTCCACAAACATATAAACAGTGTTAAAGCATTTTAAATGAATCTGCCATCCCAGGTATATCTGCCAAGATATAACCTCACGAGAATAGAAAGAAGGCCATTACTGGCGAGTACAAATAAACTAAACTGGACACAAGTTCGCATCTATATTCTGCTGATCAGTCAGAATATAATGCAGATCCATATCTCAGTATATAGATCCAGTCGGGTACCCAGGTACTACGGCCCACGTCGAGGCACCAGTCATCCTGGTCCTCAGGATTAAGACACACTCAATCCCAAAATATCCTTATCCAGTCCATCGCTTAGCAACCGGGACAATCGGTATGCTTTGATATATTCCAAACACTAGAATATATCAATCTCCATGTGTTACCAACAGAATATGAATCAAGAATCCAAAGAAACGGAGAAATCAAGAATTGAAATGAAATATGAACAAAGGAATAGGGATTGTATATTAGTGATCAAGAACAATAATCAAGAGAATGTAAATGTTATAAAAATTTGAATCAATATCACTATTCTGAAAGTATAATAGAGGAAAAACTTGCCTTCTGCGTGACTTACTGCAATAAAACGTGAAATTGATGCAAGAAACAGAAAGAACGGATCAAAACCTTCAATTTGAGTACTTGAATCACACGATTTGATGCTGTAACCAGTGAGAAATCACGACTTGATTCTTCGACCCGAACCTGTTCTTCCCGACCCGATTTCAGAGAATTTTTGGTAATTTTGCAGATTTTAATGATTAATTATAATTAATTAAATAAAAATTAGGCTATTTATAGTAGTAAAAATAATACTCCTAATTAAAATTAAGGGGCTAATTATACATTAAATAAAAATATTGGGCCCTAATTTTTATAATTTTTTTTTAGTATTAAAATTTAATTTATAAATATTTTATATATGCAATATATATGCCAAAAATTCCCAAAAATTGTGAATAATGCAAAAATACAAAGAAATAATATAAATGAAAGTCCTATAATTTTATAAAAATAAAAATGTGATTTTTGTTGGGTTTTTGACACCCAATGGGGCCCGGAAAAATTATTTTTCGCAAAATGAGAAAATTTATAAATTATCTAGATGTTCAGAACAAGGCGATTGTAAAAGCCATTTGATGAAAAATAAGGCCCATTATTTTATTTGAAATATTGGCTTTAAAATCATCGTTTGGGGTCATAAAATGTTTGAAATAAAACCTATAAATGCATAATAAAATATCTGAAAAATACCTTAAAATACAGAAATGACATGGAATACACGTATCACGTAACAGTTAGGGTTTATCAGATAATCACACATAAATGACACATTAATTCATATATTTTATTATAATCATGATATAATATAAACGTAAAGTTCCCAGTCGTTACATCCTCCCCCCTTAAAAGGATTCTGTCCTCAGAATCTTTTATGAAAACAAATGAGGGTATTTCTCTAATATTTCACTTTCGAGTTCCCAGGTTGATTCTTCAATCATAGGATTTCTCCACAACACTCGCACTAAATATACAGACTTATTTCTCAACACTTTCTCTCGCCGATCTAAAATTCTTACCGGCTGTTCTATAAAAGACAAATCAGGTTGGATTTCTATCGGCTCATACTCGATTACATGCCTAGAATCAGGATTATATCGCTTAAGCATGGACACGTGAAACACATTGTGAATATGCTGCATATGAGGCGGTAAAGCTAATTCGTATGCAACTTTTCCCACTTTCTTCAAAATTTCAAACGGTCCAACGTAACGTGGTTTCAATTTACCCTTATTGCTAAATCTGGTTAATCCTTTCCATGGCGTTATTTTGAGTAGTACGTTTTCTCCTTCCTGATAGTCTATATCTTTCCTGGCTTGATCTGCATATTTGCGTTGCCTGTTTTGCGCTGCATCGAGTCGTTTTCGAATGAGTTCAATCTTTTCGTTCATCTGTTGAATTAGTTCTGGACCCAAAATTTTGCGTTCTCCAACTTCATCCCAATATACTGGTGATCTGCATTTTCTCCCGTACAATGCTTCATACGGTGGCATTCCAATGCTGGCGTGATAACTGTTATTATAAGAAAATTCCACTAGGGGTAGATGTTCATCCCAACTTCCTTCAAAATCGATCGCACAAACTCGTAGCATGTCTTCAATCGTTTGGATAGTTCTTTCATTTTGCCCGTCGGTTTGCGGATGATAAGCGGTACTCATGTTCAATTTAGTTCCAAGACATTCTTGAAATTGTCTCCAAAATCTTGAGTTGAAACGAGGATCTCGATCAGACACGATAGATACTGGAACTCCATGTCGCATCACAATTTCTTTGAGATATATGTGCACTAGCTTGTCGAGTGAAAATCTTTCATTGATTGGTAGAAAATGTGCTGACTTCGTGAGTCTGTCAATGATTACCCATATCGCATCATGATTTGCCTTTGTCCTTGGTAGTCCTACCACAAAATCCATCGCTAGGTGTTCCCATTTCCATTCTAGAATGTCTAATGGTTCCAATAATCCACTCGGACGTTGATGTTCCGCTTTAACTCGCTGGCATGTGTAGCACTTACTTATCCATTCAGCTATTTCCTTCTTCATGTTCGGCCACCAGAACTTTTCTTTCAGATCACGATACATTTTTGTACTTCCTGGATGAATGGAATACTTCGAATTGTGCGCATCTCGCATTATTTCTTCTTTTAATTTTACTACGTTAGGGATCCAGATTCCCGACGCAAAGCGTAAAATTCCTTCATTATCTTTCTGAGTTGTGATTTCTTCTCCCGTCAGGTCGTCATCTTGACTCATCACTTCATTTTGACAGCAGCGAATCTTTTCTAACAATTCCGGTTGGAAAGTCATAGTGTAGATAGCTTCTGCAGATTCATTGGGAATACGAATCTCAATTTCCAATTTGTCGAATTCCTTGATTAAGTCTTCACACGAAGTTAACCGATTCAATCTTTCTTTCCTGCTCAGCGCATCTGCTACAACATTTGCTTTCCCTGGATGATAACTAATCGTGACTTCGTAATCCTTTATCAATTCTAGCCATCGACATTGTCGCATGTTCAGCTCCTTTTGCGTAAAGATATACTTTAGACTTTTATGATATGTGTAAATTTCACATTTTTCACCGTAGAGATAATGTCTCCAAAGCTTCAACGCAAATACGATCGCTGCCAATTCCATATCATGAGTGGGATATTTTTGTTCATGAGGTTTAAGTTGTCTCGAAGCATATGCGATGACATTACCGTGCTGCATCAGTACACATCCTAACCCGCGATACGAAGCATCGCTGAAAATGACGAAATTTCCTAGCTCGTCTGGCAATACAAGTACTGGTGCGGTTACTAACCGATTTTTCAGCTCTTGAAAACTTTCTTCACACTTATCACTCCATTCAAACTTTTCACTTTTTCGAGTTAACTTGGTCAGCGGCGTTGCTATTTTCGCAAAATCTTTGACAAACCTTCGATAATATCCTGCCAATCCCAAGAAACTTCGAACTTCTGTCGGCGTCCTTGGTCTTTCCCAATTTAACACAGCTTCAATCTTCGCTGGATCGACTTGGATGCCTTCTCTACTGATAATATGCCCTAGAAATTGTACTTCTCTTAACCAGAATTCACATTTCGAAAATTTTGCGTATAGTTGCTCTTTCCTCAGAATTTCCAAAGTTATTCTCAAGTGTTCTGCATGCTCTTCTTCTGACTTGGAGTAAATCAAGATGTCATCAATGAATACAATCACGAATTTATCCAAATATTTCTTGAATACTCTGTTCATCAAATCCATGAATGCTGCTGGCGCGTTTGTCAGACCGAATGCCATTACCAAAAACTCGTAATGCCCATATCTTGTACGAAACGCAGTCTTTGGAATATCTTCAGCTTTAATCTTTAATTGATGATAGCCTGATCGCAAATCTATCTTTGAAAACCATGATGCTCCTTTTAGCTGATCGAACTAATCGTCGATTCTCGGTAAGGGATACTTATTCTTGATAGTGAGTTTATTCAATTCCCTATAGTCAATGCATAATCGCATGCTGCCGTCCTTCTTCTTCACAAATAACACCGGTGCACCCCATGGGGATACACTAGGTCGTATGATGCCTCGGTCTAGAAGATCTTGCAGTTGCATTGACAATTCCTTCATTTCGACTGAAGCCATCCGATATGGAGCTTTCGAAACTGGTTTTGTACCTGGTGCTAGATCAATTGTGAACTCAATTTCTCGATCTGGTGGTAACCCTGGAAGCTCGTCTGGAAAGACGTCTGGAAACTCGCACACAATTGGAATGTCTTCTATTCTAGGACTTCCTCTTTCGGTATTCAACATGTAAGCTATGTATGCCTCACATCCTTGTCGAAGCAATCGTTTAGTCTGCATCACAGTAAAAAATTTCTTCTGCTATTTTTCGCCTTTGAATATTACTGTTGCATTCTCCGCAGTTCACAATTTGACTCTCTTATTCGCGCAATCTATCTGAGCGTTATGGCATGCTAACCAATCCATTCCCAAGATAATATAAAATTCTCCTAGCTTAAAAGGAATTAAATCTACCGAAAAATGATGTCCGGCTATTTCTATATCACACGCAGGACATACTCGATCTACCGGAACTTGGTCGTCATTCGCTAATTTTATAATTAACGTTTCGCCCAACCATTCGATTTCACAATGTAGCTTACCAAGAAATTCTTCAGAAACAAATGAACGAGTAGCTCCAGAATCAATTAATACTTTTGAAATTACAGAATTCACCAAAAGTGTACCTGCAATAACACTCGGACTCTGCACCGCTTCTTTCATGGTCATGTTAAAAGTTCTTGCTTTGGGTTGATTAGGCGGCGGCGGAGGTAATGCTAACATTCTCGGAACACTGGCTGCCATAGCTGATCCTTTGCAATTTCTGGCGATATGCCCTTTCTTTCCACACTGGAAATAAGTCATCTCTGATGTTCTACCTGTTGGACATTCGTTAGAATAATGCCCTTTCTGCTTACACCGATAACACGTTACATCCCTTTTGATACATACACCAGTATGCTTTCGATTACATGTCTTGCAGTACGGCACTGGAACTCTGACCATTCCCTGCTGACTGGAGGTTTGGAAACGATTACCTGCCTTCTGTGAACCTTGTCCTATCCTTTTAAAATTCAAATTTGCCCGGGCTTGGAATCCCGGCTTTCTGCTGGAGCGATCTGGGAAATTTCCCTGTCCCTTGTCTTGCTGAGATCTTTCACTTTCCCCTTCTATAATCAAAGCTTTCTGAACTACGGCGGTATACGTCGTTAATTCGAAAACTGCAACTTGGCCACGAATCCATGGTCGTAATCCTTCTTGAAACCTTTGAACTAGTTTTTCTTCAGTGTCAACCTGTTCTGGAACAAACCTAGCCAACTCAGTAAATTTGGCTTCATATTCTGCCACGGACATATTTCCCTGCTTCAGTTCTAAAAACTTAATCTGCATTTGATTCTTCACATAGCGAGGAAAATGCTTTTCTAAAAACAACTCTTTAAACCTATCCCATGCAATAACTTCTTCACCCTCTAAGGCCTTTTTAGATTCCCACCAATAATTCGCCTCTCCTTTCAACAAGTAACTAGCAAAATCAGTCTTCTGGTCCTCACCTACCTTCACTAGTGCGAACGCTTTCTCTACTTCTTTTAACCAGGTGGTAGCTTTAATAGGATCAGTAGTCCATTCAAACTCTGGAGGTTTAACTGACTGAAACTGCTTAAAAGTAACAACAGGTAATACTGGTGGTAATTGAAGCTCAGGACGAGGTGGCTGTTGTAACATTTGTTGTTGTATCTGCTGTTGCTGATGCTGCATCTGCTGCTGCATCATTACCATCTGTTGTTGCATCAGATGGAACATTTGGTTCATGGTCTCATTAGTCTAATTTTCAGAATTGTTGTTAGAGGTCTCAGCCCTAGTCTTTCTTTTTGGTGCCATCTTCTTCTGATAATAAAACAGGTGATATTTATTTAACAGTTTAATAAACAATCGACAATATGTATGGAAAACAATTTATCCTGTATTCATAACATGGTTTATTTAAAGAAAATAGTTGCTGAGTGTACAGACTGGAAATGTAAACAGTTAAATAAAATAATTTTTTTTAACAGGAATTATAATATGAAAAACTGTAAAGTGAAAGTAAATGCTATAAAACTGTAAAGACTGAAATTTAAATAAAAAAAAATTTGAAAAAGTTCATCTTATATATATGTGACACCAGCTTCAGGTGTAAATGCTTGATACAAAAAGTCTCGGGCTACTGGTCATCACTACAGCTACAAGTCACACTATCGCTACAAGTTAAACTACTACTACAAGTTAAACTACTGATACACACATACACACTACTCACTAGGTTATACTATGCTGCCTCTATATACACATGCACTTTGGAGTCACCGTCTCAAACCCTCTCAGAACCCAGGCGGAATACGCCTAAGCTCCTCTCTAAGTGCCTGGACCAAAGTCTGTGCCAAGCGAAAAACCCTGTAGAACTCTGCAAAAGAAGGAGGTCCATCATGAGTCAACTCATCCAGCTCCCAAGTAGCACTCATCAATACTGACTGTAATCGCTGTCTCATATAATAATCCGGCTGTAGGGCCGCTAACGGTCCTCTGTCCCTCTGATCAAACAGATGCATAATCTCCCGACAATGTGCCCGCCAATACTCCACATCATCCCTCATAACTCTATACTCATGGTATGGTACCATATGCGGCTGGGCAACCTGACCTACTGCACTCCTGAGAAGGAACCCTCGGAATACCTGCACCCTGCTGGGGTAAACCTAACTGTAGATCCACATCATGCTCTCCCATCCCCTCTACTGGAATCATCTGAACTATGTCCGGCTCTGGGGCATGCACTGGTATAGGAGGTAACAATGGTGGTGGTGGTAACTCATGCTCAATACCTAGTATAAACCGGTGCTCAATAGGTAAAGGAACCATCGGCTCGAAGAACTCAAATGGATCAAACATCTCTATGGGATCATGCACTATCCCCTGTACTGGTGGTACCGGCTCCTGTGGCAATGGTGGTGGAGGTGGTAGATGAGGAAACATATGCTCAGATACTGGAGGTATGGCTGGTGCTACTGGCCCAGTGACTGTCCTCTCGAAAGATGCAGAATAACCAGAAGATGCCATCTGATAATATACCAAAGAAAAGAAAAGGTCATTAACAATCCTAAGATTATTTCCCTATTCTAATCTGACCTAAATCCGAACACTATTCATCCTAATTTGACTATCCCTATCTTATGTGATCTCCTTATCCTATCTTAATCCTAATGTTCTTATTTTCAGGGACCAAACCTACAGCTCTGATGCCAAACCTGTAACGCCCTCCAGACCCGGGGTATAAGTCTGGGGGTTACTAGCTAATCACCAAACCTGTACAATTTGATTAACAATTAATAAAGAAATGAAATTAAACCCCTTTAACACTAACCAGGATCTTTTTAGGTTGAAGTATGAAAACAAGAACCACTAACTACTTTTATTACAATCCAACATTCAAAGTCTCACAAACTCTCTTTATTACAAACCATTGTCTAATTCATTTTAAGCTAAGTTCAACTTTTATTCAAACACACACACCTACTATCTATCAATACTCCACCTGCTCGGGCAACTCAAAGCTTTCTTCCTGGATTGGGATCAACACCTTGGGTATAAGAGGATCCCGAGGCTTGACTCGCTTCTTTACCACTCGAGTCCTGATTGGTTTCATATTCCTTCTTAACTGAAAACAATAAGGTGAATAACAACAAAAGGGGTGAGCCAAAAGTTGCTCAACAAGTCCACAAACATATAAACAGTGTTAAAGCATTTTAAATGAATCTGCCATCCCAGGTATATCTGCCAAGATATAACCTCACGAGAATAGAAAGAAGGCCATTACTGGCGAGTACAAATAAACTAAACTGGACACAAGTTCGCATCTATATTCTGCTGATCAGTCAGAATATAATGCAGATCCATATCTCAGTATATAGATCCAGTCGGGTACCCAGGTACTACGGCCCACGTCGAGGCACCAGTCATCCTGGTCCTCAGGATTAAGACACACTCAATCCCAAAATATCCTTATCCAGTCCATCGCTTAGCAACCGGGACAATCAGTATGCTTTGATATATTCCAAACACTAGAATATATCAATCTCCATGTGTTACCAACAGAATATGAATCAAGAATCCAAAGAAACGGAGAAATCAAGAATTGAAATGAAATATGAACAAAGGAATAGGGATTGTATATTAGTGATCAAGAACAATAATCAAGAGAATGTAAATGTGATAAATATTTGAATCAATATCACTATTCCGAAAGTAGAATAGAGGAAAAACTTGCCTTCTGCACGACTTACTGCAATAAAACGTGAAATTGATGCAAGAAACAGAAAGAACGGATCAAAACCTTCGATTTGAGTACTTGAATCACACGATTTGATGCTGTAATCAGTGAGAAATCACGACTTGATTCTTCGACCCGAACCTGTTCTTCCCGACCCGATTTCAGAGAATTTTTGGTAATTTTGCAGATTTTAATGATTAATTATAATTAATTAAATAAAAATTAGGCTATTTATAGTAGTAAAAATAATACTCCTAACTAAAATTAAGGGACTAATTATACATTAAATAAAAATATTGGGCCCTAATTTTTATAATTTTTTTGAGTATTAAAATTTAATTTATAAATATTTTATATATGCAATATATATGCCAAAAATTCCCAAAAATTGTGAATAATGCAAAAATGCAAAGAAATAATATAAATGAAAGTCCTCTAATTTTATAAAAATAAAAATGTGATTTTTGTGGGGTTTTTGACACCCAATGGGGCCCGGAAAAATCATTTTTCGCAAAACGAGAAAATTTATAAATTATCTAGATGTTCAGAACAAGGCGATTGTAAAAGCCATTTGATGAAAAATAAGGCCCATTATTTTATTTGAAATATTGGCTTTAAAATCATCGTTTGGGGTCATAAAACGTTTGAAATAAAACCTATAAATGCATAATAAAATATCTGAAAAATACCTTAAAATACAGAAATGACATGGAATACACGTATCACGTAACAGTTAGGGTTTATCAGATAATCACACATAAATGACACATTAATTCACATATTTTATTATAATCATGATATAATATAAACGTAAAGTTCCCAGTCGTTACATAATCCTTACATTATCACCCCCAAACTTAAAATTTTCAATGTCCTCATTGAAGGTAATAATAAGGATTTCAGGCATACCTAATTAGCGGGAGAGTCACCCTCGTCGGGTGGAGGATCAGGTGGCCAATCAACCTCGCCACTAGTGTCTCGAAAAATAGTACCGAAAGCGTGTATCAAATCTTCAGCAAAATATCGGTGGATGACATGAATGGCCTCCATACACCTAATTACTCGCCTGTACTGCTCATCACCAATACCAGTCCTATCAACTACCTGTTGCACATGAAAAGAACCCTCTGTAGGCACTGGAGGATCCGTTCAGCTACCATCTACATCATCAAAGATATATCCAAACCCCTTGTCAGGGGGTGCACCTAAGAATGAATAACTCAAGTGATCTGGTAGTTGGTGAAGCTCAAGTGTGGAAACATCTTCAATAGACGGCTCGAGACGCTCTTGAGAAATTTTTAGCTCTCTTCTAACCCAAGAGAATCGAATGGCATATCTTACTTCCTATTCCATGGAGGTGCATTCAAAACCTGTAGTTGCTCTGCTCCTTCCTTGTCATCAATAACTGATTTCCTCATTAAGGATCTCTCTAAGGTCTCTGACTTTGGCAATTGCTCAAGTTTCGAATTCACGACAGAGTCTACCCACTCTACTTTAAAGCACTCCTCTTTAGCTGTGGGTAACTTTATTTCCTTGAACACATTAAAAGTGACCTTTTGATCGTAAACCTTCATCGAAAGCTCTCCTTTTTGCACATCAATCATAGTTCGGCCTGTAGCCAAGAATGGTCTTCCTAAGATGATGGGAATCTTCTTATCTTCCTCGAAATCAAGAATTACAAAGTCAGCAGGAAAGATGAGTTTATCCACCTTGACCAAGACATCATCCACTATACCTCGTGGATAAGCGATGGAACAGTTAGCTAGTTGCAATGACATGTATGTTAGTTTCGGATCAGGCAGACCAAGCTTCTTGAAGATAGATAAGGGCATCAGATTGATGCTCTCCTAAATCACATAAACACTTGTCCAATGACAAGTTTCTGATGGTGCAAGGAATAGTGAAGCTTCCAGGATCTTTAAGCTTCGGAGGCAACTTCTGTTGCAGCACTGCACTGCATTCCTCCGTTAGAGCAATGGTCTCTAAGTCATCGAGCTTCACTTTCCGAGAGAGAATACCTTTCATAAACCTCGCATAGCTAGGCATCTGTTCAAGAGCTTTAGCGAAAGGTATGTTGATATGAAGTTTCTTGAACACCTCCAAAAACTTCTCAAACTGCTTATCCAGCTTTTTCTTCTGCAGCCTCTTAGGAAAACGAGGTGGAGGATAGATCTGTTTCTCCCCTGTATTACCCTCAGGAGGAGTGTGTTCCACAGTAGTCTTCCTTGGTTCCACCTCTGCTTCCTTCTGCACTTCTTCTTCAGCCACAACTTCAGATTCTGGAACTTGAGACTTTTCAGGCTCTTCGTCTTGCTGAATTTTGGGGCTTGCGACCTTTCCAGACCTTAAGGTGATGGCATTCACCTGTTCTTCAACTTCCCTCTTGCCTGGATTGGCTTCTGTATCACTAGGAAGCGTTCCTGGTGGTCGATTCAATAAGGCATTAGCAATTTGTCCTATTTGGTTCTCCAGAGTCTTGATAGAAATAGCCTGGCTTTGGCATATAAGAGCCTGTTTTTTGCACATGAGCCTCAAATCCTCCAATTCAGATTTTTCATTCGAAGATAGACCTGCATCATGATTTTGTTATTGAAGTTGGAGTTGTTGTCTTGGTGCAAATTGTTGCTGAAAACCAGGAGGGTTGAATTATTTTGCTCCAAACTGCTGGAACGGCTGTTGCATCGCATTCTGATTGTTGCTCCAGCTGAAGTTAGGATGATTCCAGTTGTCAGGATGATAAGTGGCAGGAACTAGATGCTGCGATCTCTGAAAGTTGCTCACAAACTGAGTTGAGTCACTAGATATAGTGCATTGCTCTGTCATATGCGGACCTACACACATCTCACAAACACTAGTTATCTGCTTAACACCATAGTTAGCCAGAGAATCGATCTTCATAGACAATGCCTTTAGTTGAGCAGTGATAGCCGTAGCTGTATCCACTTCAAGAACTCCTGCTACCTTGCCCTGTGGACATCTCTGGGTTGGATACTGATATTTATTAGCAGCCATCAGTTCAATTAGATCATAAGCTTCCTCATAGCTCTTCACCCATAATGCTCCGCCTGCTGCTGCACCGAGCATGGGTCTGGAATGTGCTCCCAACCCATTGTAAAAATAATTGATGATAATCCAATCAGGCATTCCATGATGAGGACACTTCCTAAGCATCTCTTTATAGCGCTCCCAAGCTTCATATTAAGATTCTCCTGATTACTGCACAAATTGAGTAAGAGCATTCCTGATTGCAGCTGTCTTCGCCATAGGGAAGAATTTAGTAAGAAACTTCTGAGCAAGATCTTCCCAAGTAGTCATCGAACCAGCTGGTAGAGAGTGTAACCAGCTCTTAGCCTTTTCCCTCAGAGAGAATGGGAACAGTCTCAGCTTCACAGCATCTTCACCGTTAAACTTGAAGGTGTCGCAGATCTCAATAAAGTCCATAATGTGCATATTGGGATCTTCCGTTGGAGAACCCCCAAACTGGACTGAAGTCTGTACCCATTGAATTATGCCAGGCTTGATCTCAAAGGTATTAGCTGTGATCACTGGCCGGATAATTCTAGATTGAATGTCATTGATCTTGGGTTGAGAAAAATCCATCAAGGCTTTCGTTCGTGCTGCTGGATCTCCCATTGTAATGAGTACCTGAAACACAAATAAATAAACCGTGAAAGTAAAAGAATCCGAGTCAGTGAACTTTAACGACCACTGATGACAAGCACATAAACTAAAAATTAACACCGAGTCCCCGGCAGCAGCGCCAAAAACTTCCCCGGCAGCGGCGCCAAAAACTTATAAGGGCGAAAACACGCGCTAATATTCACGCAAGTATACGCGTTCACAAGTAGTATAAGATATAAATCAGATTTGTTCCCACAGAGACTGGTTTAGGTTAAATTCAATTTATGCACCTATGCAACAATGTATGGTTATCGCTCAATGCTAAGAAAAATAACAAATTGGGTTTTTATTAAACTAAGAGATTATACTAAATAACATTAACTAAGAGAATTGAGGTTGAATTACTATATATGACAAACATGGGATTCTAACTTCATTAAATACTTCATTCAAAGTCATTGTTCTTAACCTTAGCATGTGATGGTGATGACACTAATCAGATAACACGAAACTGATAAACGCCAACTTTCGTTGCACAAGTACCATTCTACCAGACATCCACAAAAGAGATATAAGCTGAATATGCACCAATTATATTGAGACCCTATATGTCTATAGAATTTGACAACATAATGGTTTAAGCACAAGTTATCTATCTTGATTACATAGGGCAAGTAAAACGGTTAGAGTTACCCACTAATCATGCATACAATACATGAACCTATGCTAGCATGGCAAGTTCTAAACCTCTATATTCACTGTCGCTTCAATAAAGATTAACATGTTATCTTATATGTTAGCTATGCATATAAGACGAATAAGCACAACCAATACTAGGATATCAATCAATCACCACACACCAAGATATCGAAATAAACTAACTATTGAAATCCTTAAGTAAATCCGCTAGAACCCCATGACAACGATTAGCCCATAATCGAACGCATCGTCACCATGGGTTCCAATGAAAGCATGGTATAAAACAAGGTCTTAATAAACTGAATAATAATTAAAGTAAGAATAAACGAGATCTAGGTCCAACAAGAACGAAAACGAGCATCCAAAGTTACAACTAATTCAAAGAATCACAAGTTGAAAATAAGATCTTTTTTTGGAGTTGTTTTGTGCTTCTAGGTCTTCTCCTTGGTATCCCAATCTTCCCAGATGATGAAAACCCTTTTTTTTAAGTATATATACGCCCTTAGTGGACCTGGACCCTTAAAATCGTCAAATTTAACTCAAAAAAGGCTTTTTCAGCGAAATCAGCGAGCCGCGCCTTGGACGGCCGCTCAGCTCTCCTGGGCGGTCGATCAGCTCTCCTGGGCGGGCGCTCAGCTCCTATCTGGAAAAATTTCTGATGAATCTTGTTTTGGCCATAACTTGAGTTCTACTCGTCAGAATTAGGTGATTCAACTGCCCACGCGAAGCTATTGAGATTCTCTACAACTTGACAATGGCCTTGGCTTCCAAATCTGATCACTTTATATAATATTTCCTTTAAAAGCTTATTTCTTCATATAATTGATACCTGAAATGTAATAACACAAAAATACATCAAAATACCAACAACTTGAGTCCAAAACACCAATTTAAGCTTGTAATAAAGCGTTCCAAATGGATATAAAATCCACTTATCAGAGAGGTGTTTGTAATACCTAGCCATACTGCAGTCTCCCGACAGACTGTAGTGCATAACAAGGATTTTAGCTCATTACTAGTTGCATCCTCCCAAAAGGATGTCACTATTGAAACAAGCTCTCAACCAAGAGTATGGGCCAACAGGGTTAGGGACACAAACTCACCCCAAACCTACATAAGAAAGAAGAAATCTAAAACACTTGGGGATACACAGGTTGCACACACTATGCAAACTATAGTCAAAGACTTAGTTACAGCACCTTCTGAAAGTCAGGTTGATGTGGCTCCTGTAAATGTGGAGTCACAACCAAAATCTTTAATAATTGAAGCACCTCACACACAAAACTCACCCACAAATTCCATGGATGTGGACATGATTCGCATATCAATTCCTGATTCTCCATCTTTAACTCTCATGGAGAAGCCAAAATCTCAAGGAAGTGAGCATCATCTTTTAGATGATCTGTTGACTCATTTGCCATTTATTTCTGATTCTACTAAGAAGTCTATGCAAAATCTCAAATCAATCACCACAGATTCTAGAGTAATTTCCACTCCAAACTCTGTCATTTATACTATCTCGACGGATATTGTTCATCCGTCGACTAGTGATTGTATCTCGACGGATGTGCTTAACACCAATCATTCGTTAAAACTCTCAACTACTACTTCGACGGATGTTTCTCATCCGTTGACTATCACTGCACCACTTAAAATCTCAACTATTGTTACAAGTGCAGATGATTTAGTAGTTGTAAAATCACTCTTAGGATTAAGGGAAGGGAGTGAACAGAGTGAGAGGCTGAGTTGATCTCAGGCAAAAGGAGTGGAAAAGAGTGAATCTATGCAAGATATTTCTTCCAGCTTGGCAAAGGTGAGTCAGTGGAGTCCCACCTTAGCAGGTGAAGGTGAGGGTGGGAAGCCAAGGGGATCCCTTGATGCAAGAAAATAGAGAAAATGAGAGAAAAGCGGGTATTGAAGAATGGGAAGAGCCCATTGTTAGTGAGTTAAGGGATGTCAATGAAGCTGAAATGAAACAGCTATTTCAGCAAGAATATCAAGCTGTCTTAGACTCTGTTTATTTTGAAGCTGAGGCATTTACTCACCCTATTCCAGCTTATTAAGTTTTAGCTAAACATGACAATGAGGCTGTTGAGAGAATTCTAAACGTGGTGCACACAACTGCTTCAATGCAAAGGGCCAAGGATGCCATCACTGCCATGCCCTCCACAGCCGGTGATGATTTTGAATATCCAACTGGTGGGTCTAAAGACAATTTTGGGGATGATGATGAAGATGATGAAGGAGATTTCATGAACATAGGGGGGAAGCAGGCCCTAGCTCAAGTACAAACACTCCATCATAGATGTTTAGCAAAGAATGCAGTGAGCATCACTTCAAATCCACTCTCTTCAATATAATTCATCAAACTCAAATAGCTCTTCAAGCTACTGCAAATGCCAACACCAAGAGTCTTCTCTAAGAACACCTTGAGTCTCTTCAATTACACAAAATCCAATCTCTCGAGCAAAATCAAGATGTGTCTGAGATCAAGACAGAGATTGGACAAGTCAAAAAGGACATCTCAGAAAGATCGGAGTCTGTACTTCCTGCCTCTACAATGTTAGATATCACAAGAAAACTCAGGAAGAATTCTGAACTCAGTAGCAAGGTGGATTCCTTGGACACCAGGCTCAAGACTCTAGAAACCTCTATTACTCAGATCCAACTCCATCAAGCTCAACAGACTCTGCTTCTTCAAAAGTTGGTGGCTGCACAAATCTTAAACTCTGCTCAACTTGATGCTAACAAAAAGGGGGAGAAAGACTTTATCATTCCAGTTAGCCAGGGAGATTCAGCTAGTGAGGGGGAGAAAGTGCTCAACATAAATGTCAGCAAGGTAATAGTTCCAGCAATTGCCTTCACAAAGCCACCAATGCTAGACAACATTGATTTAATCAATATAGCAGCAGCTGAATTGGAGTTGAGTGAAGAATGGAAGAAGATTGATGACAATATTGAAAAGAAATTTGGTCAAATTGAGAAACAAGAAAAAGTCTTCTCTCATTTCTCTCAATTAAAACAAATTTCAGCAAATGACATGAGCTTAGGGAACATGGAAATGGGTCAACCCTCAACAATCAAATCTCCAAAGGCCAATGTGATTTTTCACCAAAAGAGAAATTATCCAAAGAACTCAGACAAAAATCCATTGGACCTGGTCTTAGCATCTAACTCTTTCATTTTATATTGTCTCACATGCATAGGCATATCTTCAGGGAAGAAAAGATCATCCTTGGGATCTATAATAGCTTTAGAAATATTAGATTCTTCACCATCATTATATTTTTAAATAGCAACTGGATTTTGCACTAATTGTTGAACTTCATCACTAGCTTCAGCATGTAAAATAGAATTAGAAATTGGTGCAGTATGTGATCCAGTAACTTCAGAAGCTTCCACACCTTCAGCAGTTAACTCCACATCTTCAAGTATTGTAGATAAATGAATGGAGCTTCAAAATTAACTTCCAAAACCTCAGTTCCTGTAACATGTTGTGGTGATTCTGAATTGGATGAAACTTTATGAATGGACTGTTGTGCTACTACATCTTCAGCAACAACAGGGATTATCTCAGGTGATGGTAAAGTATAGTAATTGGACTATTTTTCAAGGAAAAAAAGAGATTATCTCATGTGGTGAAATAGTAGAATGTATGGACTGCAAGAAAGTATCAGTACTTAGACTTGCAGGGAGATTAATAGCCCTTGGTACATCAGAGTTTTCTTGAGATTCAACAGATTATTGTTCAACATCTATTTCTTTAGTACTCTGAGCACATGCAAATATATAGAAATTAAAACTTAATCTCTCTATTCTTTTAAAGTAGTCTCACTACTCCTCACACCACACATCTCATGACTTTTAATAGTCAGAGCTTCCTTACAAGGATTACTAAATCCTATCTCTCATCTACCTCTCCTTTTTCCAGGAAGGATCCTGCGTCTCTTAAATTCTGTTTTTCTCTCAATCTTTTCACACATCTCATGGAAAAAGGCTCAGAAAGATTGTCCTACCGAAATAAGAGTTGGCTAAAGAAGGGTGATATGTGGTCATACAACTAGAGGTAGTCCTTAAATAAGGTTCATAAGTAATCATACCAATAAAAATTATATTATAAAAAATAAATGCTGAAAAGACCGAATCAGTATTTAGAATAAATGCTGATAAAGTAATAACAATATTTATACCTTGTAAAAAACACAATTAGGCTTACAACTGATATTGTGGTTATGACAGTTGTTGTTCATCAATAATGAGAACCTCCGTTTGAATTGGAGAGGATTTGATCAGGTTGCTGTCATGTACGATGATCTCAAACCTTGTTCTTCTTGCAAAGAACTAACACTTGAATGTATTTATTGAAATCTATCACAGAGTCTTCAGTAAAAACTGATGAAACCTCTGTGTCTCTGTTAGTATCATTAAGATCTACCTCAACAAGTAGTCTCTAACCAACTAAATGTTGTTTCTGAGTGGTGAGCACAATTCAAGAATTATGTCACTTGATTTTTGGTAACATTTGAGAAAAGAATTCAAGTGTTTCAATTGTGAAAAGAAATTTAAGATATCAGATGTGTAATGTTAAGATATGAGTATTAACAACTTTCTTGATAAGAAAAAGAAAGTTTCAAAGAATTTGGATAGAATGCAACACTCAAAGATTATATATCTTGTAAACTCATAATTAAATCTTTCATGAATTCCTTCTTTAACAGTAGTTACCTCATGTAGTGTGCTCAATCTGTACTGAAGTGATCATGTGAACTTAAACAAAGATTAGTTTATTCACATGCACTATTAAAAACATCTGAAGTTAAGCATGCAGTACTGATTTAAATATTAACAGTTAAAAACATTCAAGCACGCATAAGAAAGTAAACAATTATTCATTTAAAAGAATCAAAGAAGATAAAAACATTTTCATTGATCATTAAGAAGAAAAGTACAAGATTTCATAGAATTTTAAACATAAAATCCCAATATAATCTAACTACTCGAACTTCTTCTGTCTCTTTGTTGCTTGCTCCGCCCTCATCGCCCTGCGATGATAAATCCTACTCATTGTGTCTGCAAGAGGGATGATATTCTCTTGTAGCTCAAGAGCTGCTTGACGAGAACATTCCGTCAGTTCAACACGGAGTTCTTCTTTAAAAAGAACTTTTGCGATAAAGAAATGTAGTTCCAACTGATCATCCCAAGAGAGATGATCATAGACTGAATTTGGAACTTCAGTTGGGTGGTAAACTTCGCCACCAATACGAACCTTGAGTCCGTATGGATCAAAATACATCTTTTCGTCACTAGGATTAAAGATCGGTAGATAGCATCCACCGCTGCGTGTGTAAAACTGGGGTTGAACCATTTTTGATGAATAAGGTTATGAGTAGAGTGTTTGAGAAGATGATAAGTTGAGTATAAACAAGGCAGTGAGAAGTTTTCAGAGTGGAGGGTTGTATTTATAGCAGAGAGGTTTAGAAACTGAAGGGACTCCTTGATTAACCATGTAATAATTTACCATAATACAAATACACGATTACGTGTATCTAGGTAGACAAAAAGTAACCTCTATCTTCATATTCCTATTCCCAATGTAAATACTCAAGTATTACTAGATACTTGCATCAATAGCTAACCTATTTAAGCAATTAAAAGATATTCCACTAACTTACTGATTAATTAAAAATACTGTGTAACCATTTATTCCGAATAAATTCAAAATAATCAATGAAGTATAACAATCAATCATGGTTTGACTATTATCAGTATTTTAATTATGACTATCAATACTTATCAGTTAAAACTGGGTTGACCAATATCATAATTTATCAACTACTGACAGAACCTATTAGTCAAAACAAGTTTTACTAATAACAAAGCATGTAAGCATGATCAGTAGTTCAACATGCAGTTTTCATATAAAATCATTTAACACAATTTGCATGTTATCATGGCATCAACATTTAGCACAAAAATCAGTATCTAACAAATCCTGACACATAATAAGATACCATGCTTCAATAATATCAACAGACTTAATTATCAGAGTTTGAGAATTGTCCTGATATCATTTCCAATTTATTCACCAATCTTGTGAATGTAGCTTCATAGAGAGGCTTGGTGAATATATTTTCTACTTGCTGATCTGTTGGAATAAAGACCAATTCCACTGTACCTGCTTCCATATGTTCCCTTAGGTAATGGTACCTAATACTGATGTGCTTAGTCATTGGATGTTGCACTAGATTTCCTGTCATTGTAATAGCACTTTAATTATCACAATATATAGGAATAGAAGAATAGTCTAACCCATAATCCATTAGTTGATTCTTCATCTATAGAATCTGAGCACAACAGCTTCCTGCAGCAATGATTCTGTTTCTGCAGTTGAAGTGGAAATTGACTTTTGTTTCTTGCCATACCAAGAAACCAATCTACCACCAAGAAATTGGCAGCTTCCAGAAGTGCTTTTCCTGTCTATTTTACATCCTGCAAAATCAGTATCTGAATATCCAATTAGCTTAAAGTCTGAATCTCTAGGATACCATAATCCCGGATTCATGGTGCCTTTGAGATACTTAAAAATTCTTTTCACAGCTAATAGATGAGGTTCTCTAGGATCAGCTAGGAACCTTACACAGAGACAGGTAGCATATATGATATCAGTTCTACTAGCAGTCAGATATAGGAGTGAGCTAATCATACCTCTATAGTTTGTTATATCTACTGAAGAACCAGTATTTAAATCTACTTTGGTTGCAGTGGGCATGGGAGTTGATGCAGTTGAGCAGTCTTGCGATCCAAATCTTTTGAGTAGATTCCTGGTGTATTTGGATTGATTTATGAAGATTCCTTAATCAATATGTTTAACTTGTAATCCTAGAGAATAACTCAGTTCTCCCATCATACTCATTTGATACCTGGACTGTATTAGCTTTGCAAATCTCGCACAAAGTTTATCATTAGTAGATCCAAAAATGATACCATCAACATATATATGCACTAATAACAATTCCTTACCATGGTATTTATAAACGAGAGTTTTGTCAATTGTACCTCTTGTGAAACCACTCTCTAGCAGAAATAGAGCAAGTATTTCATACCAGGCCCTTGGAGTTTGCTTCAATCCATAGAGTGCTTTATCCAGTAAGTAGACATGATCAGGATACTTTGGATCAATGAACCCTACAGGTTGTTCAACATAAACTTCCTCTTCGAGTTCTCCATTTAAGAATGCACTTTTTACACCATTTGGAACACCTTAAACTTCTTGTGAGCAACATAGGCAAGAAAGATTCCAATTATCTCAAGCCTTGCAATTGGAGCAAATGTTTCATCATAATCAATGCCTTCTTGTTGTGAGTAACCCTTTGCAACCAGTCTTACTTTATTCCTTGTAACAATGCCCTCACTGTCAGTTTTGTTTCTGAACACCCACTTTGTGGCAACTACAAATCTGTTCTTTGGTTTTGGCAAAAGAGTCCAGACTTTGTTCCTTTCAAATTCATTGAGTTCCTCTTGCATTGTTGTGACCCAGTCATCATCTTGCAGAGCTTATGTAACCTTCTTAGGTTCAATTTGAGATAGAAAAGAATGGTAGAGATATTCATTCTGAGTGGCTTTTCTTGTTCTTACACCACTGTCAGGTTTTCCAATGATTATGTCAGGTGTGTGTGACTTGGACCATTTTCTTGTAGATGGAATTTGACTCCTTGAAGACGAACCTCCCCCTTGATCTATGAACTCTCTGTTATTTTTTTAATTAGTACCACTATTATTTCCTGATGCTCCCCCTGAACCAGTGTTCCCATTGTTATCAGTATTTGACTCATCAAAATATGAGGAAGATGAGTCTGATGATTTTTCTACTGATGTCTCTTGAGATGAATCACTTGTAGTAGTCTCTAGATTAGAGTCATGTTTCTCCTCCTCAACATATGCTTCAGTGTTAGAAGTATTTCCACTATTTTATGGAACCTCAGAGCTTTGAGTGATATCAGGACTTACTGTATCAGAGTCAGGATTTAAAAGTTTAGCATAAGGTACTTCATTTTCATATTTCAATTTATCATGGTCATCTGCATCTTCCAGACTTGTTATCTTCTTGTCATCAAAAGATACATGTATAGATTCCATGACTTTTCTTGTTCTCAGATTACAAACTCTTAAGGCTTTTATGGACAATGGATATCCCACAAAAATTCCTTCATCAACTTTCAGATCAAACTTGGTCAGCTGCTCCGGATGAGTTTTGAGAATAAAACACTTACAACCAAAAATATAAAAGTACTTCACATTTTGCTTCTTTCCTTTGAGCATAATGTACTCCATGCTTGTTGATCAATGTTGTATTTTGTGTAAAGCAAGCAGTTTACACAGCCTCAGCCCAGAAGTAGGTAGGCAATCTTGCTTCCTCTAGCATGGTTCTTGCAGCTTCTATCAAAGTTCTATTCTTTCTTTCAATAACTCCATTTTGTTATGGAGTTCCAGGAGCAGAAAACTCTTGTCTTATCCCCTTGAGTTTGCAGAACTCTTTTATAGAGCTATTCTTGAATTGAGTTCTATTATCACTTCTAATGATCTTCACTTTGTATGTTGATCCTTCTCCCAGCTCCCTCACATGATCAAGAAGAATGGATGGAGATTCATCCTTGGTGTGCAAAAAATACACCCATGTGTATCTTGTATATTCATCAACAATTATGAGTGCACACCTCTTCTTGGAAATTGACATAACATTTACTAGACCAAAGAGATCAATATGAAGTAGATGATATGGTTCAAGAATGGAGGATTCAGTTTTACTCTTGAAAGAAGTTTTCCTTTGCTTGGCTTTCTAGTATGAGTCACATAAGCCATCAGGAGTAAAAATTGTATTAGGAAATCCTCTTACAAGATCTTTCCTCACAAGTTCATTGATATTATTGAAGTTGAGGTGAGAAAGTCTTTTATGCCAGTTCCAACTGTCTTCCACAGATGCTCTACTCAGTAGAAAAACTTCTGAATCATCAATACTTATGGAGACCCTGGCTTCATATAAACTACCATGTCTTACACCAGTCAATGCAATCTTGCCATCAGGCTTACTGACAATTTCACAATGCTCCTTATAGAAGTTGACATGGTAACCTCTGTCACATATTTGACTCAAACTGATCAGATTATGCTTGAGTCCTGCAACTAGAGCTATATTTTCAATGATGAAATTTCCAACTTTGATTTTGCCATATCCTAAGTTTTTCCTATGTTGTCATCTCCATAAGAAATGCTTGGGGCCAGCCTTCTCCTCAAGTTTTGATAGCAGGGATTTATAACCAGTCATATGTCATGAGCATCCACTGTCCAAGGCTAGATCATTCCTCCTGTCACCCTGCAATCAGTAATTTGAATCAGTTAGTATTTTTAAGGAGCCAGACTTGCTTGGATCCTTTGGCCTTCTTAAGTTTGTTAACATATGCAGCAGAAGACTTTTTATCAGAGTTTATGTTAACATCCTTACTATCAGTATTTATACATGCAGAGACAGATTTTTCTTTAATTCAAGAGGGATTCAATTTATAACAATCATAATACAAACTATGATTCTCTTTACATGTATAAATAGAATGCCAAATACTACCATAATGAAAACAAGGACAACATGGTTTATATCTAACTGTTTTATTCCTAAACTCTGATTTAGAAGTAACAGTATTTATCTTTTTATTCTTCTTGCAAGAATTAGCAAGATGATTAGTGCTACCGCAGTTTGAACAGATCTTTCTAGGTGCATTAGGAGGAGTTACATAATTTCCATTCTTATTAACACCTACCTTGCCATTCCTATTTTTCATAGACCTTTTCCTCTTGTCTTTTATGTGTAGATCTTTCAGCTTTTGCTTAAGTTGTTTCTGAGTCATTGAACCAATATTTACTGATTTTGTGTGAACTTGTTCACTCTTATCAGTAATTAAGTTTGATCTAGGTGTTGAGGTTGTACCTTCCTCATGAATTGACTTAACAGTATTAGCACTAGGATTAAACTTAATGGTCTTTATTTGAACCTTGTTCAGTTTGACCTTGCTGTCAGTTTTTATTGGTTCTGTTCTCTCAGTTTCTTTTCCACTTTTCTTATCAGAATTATATCTAGCTAAATATCCTACTCCTGATCCCCAACAGCCATTCTTTAAAATTTCCTGAGTTGACTTTCCTAAGTTAGTCCAAAGTTTAATGACTTCTCTTTTTTTTGCTAGCTCCTACTCTGGATAAGCATGTTTTTCTAACAATTTTTCCTTAACATAAATAATATTATCTCTTTCTTTTTAAATTTCTAGCATGGAAAGCAACTCAATTTCTAGGTGATCATTCATTTTCTTTAACACAGAGTTTTCACTCTTGATTATATTATTATCTAAGGTTTGATACCTATAGCTAACATACAGAGACTTAAGAGATAATCTTAACTCATAGATATCATCATTTTAAAAAGCAAGAGTCGTCTAAGTGTGACGCCCTCCAAACCCAGGTCAGAAGTTTGGGGTCCAAAACACACACACACACCATATTTAAACATGTTTATGAATATAATATATATATATATAAAATGACCCTACTTACCATTATCCATGGATCGACGTAGTTTAAAGTATGTCCACAAGCCACAACTGTAACACCCCCAAATCCGAGGTCGGGGATTTGTGTTGTCACGAGTTCCATTTCCCTTATCAATACTTAATCTTAACAGTCAACCAACTACTGAGTACTGTGACCCCACAATATACACATACACACACCACAAGTTATAGTCTCAAAGATGAATACCAAAAGTAACACAAGTCATTTTATTCCACAATTATAAACCGTTACACCTTAAAAGGGTTTCTGAATAAATTTACATTTTTTTGCCATTATTACAATTCATATAGATACATAAGTCTGGTACATCAGAAGTTGAAAGCCTAGCCTATTGGTAATTTCTACCTCAGCTACGGCGGCATCAACGCTTCCAGAAAATTGCGGAACGTTTCCTAACCACTTGCGAATTGGAAGCTTGGTCATGTTCATCTTTTCTATCTGTTGTTGTGTGATGAAAGAAGAAAGCAAGGGTGAGCAACAAGCCCACCGAAATAATATATATAATAATTAACAATATATGAGCATTCTCATAGTACTCATGAAAGTCTTGGTTACGCAGATATGAACCAAGTTTGATATCTTAACGCGACCAAGTCACAAAATATTCAGTATATATGTATATATATACTTTTCAAAATCTTGGAAATCCTCTGACATGTATAATATACACAGAGTTCCAGTTTATAACTGTATAAAAATATCGTTGCAAGGTGATCTCATAAATTTAACCTTGTCTAAACGTTTTTCTGAAAATCTTTGACATACACAAGATAATCATTTACTAGATATAAGTTTAAAAGATGAAGTTACAAGATACTCCAATATACTTATATCTTTTCCGAATACTACTTGAACTACCACCGTTCAAGGTATAATCTGTGTCAAAAGTTCATCACATAGATGAGACTACAAGATATGATTTAAATAGATTCAATCCTTGAAATATCATTCAAAAGAAATGAAGTTACGAGATACTTCATTAGGTCCCGATATATATATCCATATATATCCAATGAATTTGGAAAGAAAAGAATTTTGGCATAAACCCGATATCTTGCTGATCAGGCAAAGATACCAATAAGTAACCTTTTCTACTGTAGATGGATGAATTCCTCGCCGGTCATCACCCTGGCCGCATTAGGACCTCGCGCTAAAGCGTTACCCGGCCACTCACGCGTGGATGGACTGTCATCCAGCCTCTTACACCTTCATAGACCGTACCCCGGTCTGTCGCTTATGCCGACTCAATTAGATGGACTTACTTCCCGAACATTGGGCAAGTAAACAAATTGTTTTCTCAAAACAGCAACCTCGTTGCGAATATAAAATACACCACAGAGCCGGATCCCTAAGATTTTTGAGCAAATATTCAAGTCTCCTTCGAAAGGAAGATCTTAAATCTGGAAACGAGTTTTTGGGATCCGCTCTAACTTTTAAAATCATTTTGAAGACTCGAAAACATTTTGTAAGAATGTTTGGAGTAATGCTGATTTAATGAAATAAATTAGTCCCGGTATATTAGAAAATATCTGAATATTATTATTTAAATAATATTCCCATAAGGATAATCCTTATAAAAATAATTGAAGTAAAAGTTTTAAAACTCATACTTGAAATGAATATTAATAACCAAAGATATACTTATACGAAAGTACTATCTTTACTTGAATAATCGAAAATAAGTTTGATTATCAAAACATTATTCTTTAATAAAATAAATAATATTAATTAGTAAATAATTGGAGTCATAAGTCCTCAAATGAATATTCAAATAATATTCAATAAGTAGAATAAACAGAGTCATAAGTCCTCGAATGAATATTCAACGAATATTCATTAATTAAAATAAACGGAGTCATAAGTCCTCTAATGAATATTCAACTAATATTCATTAATTAAAACAAAGTTATCAAATAAAAATTATTCGATTAATAGTTTTGAAAACTATATCAATATATATATAAGTATATATATAATATACTCGGGAACATCGACTCCTGGTTTTAGAAAATGTTCACCTTTGGGTCCCCTATACTAAGGGTATACGCAACTACTGCTTATCTCTAGCATAGGTATTATGCAACTTATAAGCAATTGAATCAACAATGTATATCAAGATTACGAAATAGACATGCATATATACCATATCACATGCTCCAATATATCGCAAGATTTGCTAATTAACCACCATGCATCTATCACAAGATAATGCATATACATATGTATACATCACAACAACAGTATAACGGGTAGAAAACTTGCCTGAGCGACTGGGGGTGATAAATGGCTTGGGATGAGTCTGGTAACCTATAAACAACATATAAGTTGGAATTAAACCAAAGTCGCTTATGAATCTATACTTTAACCAATTAGACTCTAACACTCGCTTTGCGCTCAACGATTCTCTTAAGTCGCTCGAGTACCCTCGGCTCCACCATTTTTAATAAATTAACCATTAAGGGTTTTAAGTCGATTCTTTAGCGAGTGCCTTACCAACTGCCTAATACACTTTACATAAATGATTAATACTCCAGTTAGTCCTTTAAGGTCTTTAACCTATGTTTCAAAGTAAGGCGAGGGGTAATGGTTCGTTCGCGAAACGCCGTTACTTAAAACGGTCGTTCCTTCTAAACCGTACGTCGGATTCAAACGAACCACATATCAAAACGAAGGTCGTAACATGAACTATCTAATCATGGCAATGGTCAAAACCTAACAGTGAGTCCTCGGGTCCTGATTGTTAAGAACAAAACAGTCTAAAGTAAATCAGATATTACGACGGTTATGTTTATGCGATTATCAATTTTTATCCTACTCTACATCAACCACCAATCAACCATAATTCAACCATACAACCGAACTCCATACTTACAATGCTACAACAGCCCCAATAACTCAATATTTCCAAATTTATACTACTTCCCATCATGAACTAAAAGCTTTACTTAAGTTCTTTAACTAATCAACAAGATTTACAACTCCAAACACATCACAAAACCAACACATCTCTAAATACTCAATAATCAATCTTCTCATGAACCATACTAAACACAAAAGCTCTAAATATACAAAAGTAGGGCTAGGGTTTGAGATTATACCTTCCTTGGTGAGTAGGAGTAACTAATTACCTTGGAATCACCCTTGAAAGTCCTTACCCAAGCTTAATCTAAACAAAAACTCAAGAACAAAATTTTAAGTTCTTGAAAAACACTATTCACCCTCTTCTTCCATGAATTTTAGGAAGAGATTGTGAAGGAATTTGAAGCTTAAACTTATAGAATAGTTATATCTATGCATAAGGAATCTTAGATAATTACCTCACTAATTAATGAAGCTTGGATCTTGGATTTTGGTTTTTTTCTTCTTGAAATGGAAAAGCGGCTGAGAGCTTTTAGCTTGAAATGGGAATTCAACTTGTGTTTTTGGTGAAATGATTTGTTGGTTGGTTGTTTTTGCTTTTGTTTTAATTATTTACCTTTTAACCATGGTGATTTTTGTGTGGCTTGAAATCAACCACATCTCCTTCCCTTTTGGTCATGCTTAGGTCATCAATCCTATGTCATCTTCCCATGCTTGTCCTCTTCTTATTGGTTTGATGACATCATACTCACTAACCTCTTTGATTAGCTTCTAATTACTTGGCTAATGACCGTTGATCTGTTATACGGTTCGCTAAACTTTCATTTTCGTTTATCGTTTGAGGGATCATACCCGGGATCTTATTACTTAGGTTTCCTTAACCTTTCTTAATACATTATATTCCTTTTATGATCCTCTCTTATAATCCTTGAATTTAAATCCTTGAATTTAAATCATTTTTATCCTGTTACCTTATACTCAATTCTTTCGGTATCTGGTGGATTTTCGGGAAAAATCAAAGTGTTTGAATTTGGATTCTGACGATCTTTACATACATTTATATATCATATAAAGTACTAATAAGATCTCAGAATAACAATAAAATAACCTACATAGTGTGGCATGAAAAGTTTTCTTATTCAGCAATATCAGCAAAAACACTATTCATAAGGGTTACAAAAAGTTCAAAATTTTGGGGTTATTACAGTCTCCTCTCCTTAAAAGGATTCCGTCCCGGAATCAGGAAAAAATGAATAGGGATACTTTCTTAGCATTGCACTATCTAACTCTCAAGTCAATCTTCCCACATTGTGGTTCTACCATCAAACTCTGACTAGTTTGATAGCCCTTCTCCCAAGCACTTGTTCCTTTTTAATCTATAACCTTTCCCGGTTGCTCCATATAGGTTACGTCTGGTTGCATGTCTATGCGCTCATATGCCCCTATTTGTCTGGCATCTGAATTATACTTCCTTAACATTGATACGTGGAACACGTTATGAATTTGCTACAGGTTCGGGGGTAGAGCTAGCTCATATGCTAACTTCCCAATACGTCTTAATACCTCAAAGGGTCCAACAATTTGTGGGCTTAGCTTTCCTTTCTTTTCGAACCTCATCCATCCTTTCCAAGGGATACCTTTAACATCACTAGGTCCCCTACTTCCTATCCTTTGTCCTTTCGTGTCGAATCAACATACTTCTTATGTCCATCTCGGGCTACTACCAGCCGTCCTCTGATTAAATCTATTATATCCTTGGTCCTTTGGACCACTGCTGGTCCGAGCATCTTGCGCTCTGCAATCTTCATCCTAACATAAGGGAGATCGACATTATCTTCCCTTAAGGATCTCATAAGGCGATACCTCGATACTGACATACGATCGATTATCGTGAAAAAACTTAATCCGCGTTAAGTGATCATTCCAAATTCTTTCAAGTCTATTGCACCGACTCTCATCATAGCTTCTAGCATTATAGCTTTTGCTTCTCAATACCCATTCTTCTCCAGTTCGTAGTCGTTACTATCTTCCGTACATAATACTATACTGGTTACACTTTTGCTCGTTAGTGTCACACCCCCAACTTAAACAGCAAAATAAATATAGCTATTACATCATTTTAATGAAGAATACACAACCAAATCCAATATTTTACAGTTTAGGGTTTGGAACAGCCCAACACTACCAACTATTACATCTGATTATAAATACCGAGTCATCACACAGCTATTATTACTTATTCTACCTGAGCTCGAACATAAGCATCAGCATCACAGGTCTTACGGGCAGTCTGCTTGAATCTAACCATAGCTGCTAGCTATAATATCAGGGTAAAGCAAGGAGTGAGCCAAATGCTCAACAAGTGCTAACAGTACGACACAAAACATAAATTGAGATATACTTTTAAGAATGACAATGGAAAGACATAACTAATGATAACGAGAGATAAAACTATGTGAGATGACATCATTTTGCTTGCATCAACACAATTTTAAAATCATGTCTTAATCAAAATCATTTTATGACGCTACGGATTACAGCCGGTGATCAGCCGCGAAGTAATCCCGAACCTCGCTGGGTTCTAAAATATTAACGGGAATCCCTAGGCAACTTTTAAGCCTAAAATAAGTGTGGAAAGGACTCGCGTCTCAGTCCAGATCCACTATTCAAGAAAACATTTATCCCCCTTTGGGACTGAAAACCCACATTTTATTTATTTCAAAAGCTGATGCCGAATTGTAACAAAATCTCTTTTAACAGTAAATATTTTTATTAAGGGATTATAGATTAACTCGAAACATGGGAAATATGGTACTAAATCTCAGGGCCATGATTCACAAAACTTTACTCTATTAGGGTAACCAAAAGGTTTTCATGTATCAAAGTTTGGGCAAGGGAATTTAGTGAGGCTATTGGATATCATGAAAGGAAGTGCCAAATTGGGCTTAAAGCAATGGTTTCTCATCAAGGTTCAAGTGCTGGATCATCAAGAATGTAAGCTTCATGAATACTAAGGGTGTTAAGGTATGAAGAAATGATTTTTAGCTCAGGATATATCAAAATTGACAAGCTTTATGATAAGAAAGAGGGGTATCAATCAATTAGGGATAACTTTGATACATATTTGGCTTTCAGGTATCAAGGTAAGGTTCTATAGGGATTCAAGTATCAGGATGAGATATCATTACTTAGGAATCATTAGCATGGTAATCAAGAGGATCAACCGAGTGCTATAACAACTCTTTATTTTATCATGGCATTCGAATTACTTTAATATATTGTCATGATAAGACTTTTGAACTACTTGCAATACGTACTCGAGGGTTCATGGCATCTCTATGTAACTCAAAGATAAACAAAAGATACGCTTGATTTAAATATGTCAAAATGACTCAGGATAATTGCATCGATATATATGAACTGTTTACAGTAAGTACGAAGGTCAAGTTGAATCACTTGCCTTGAGATAGGCTGGTCTGGTCTGACTGGTAGGAGCAACAACTGGAGCTTCACTCGACTTTTATGGCAAATTTTCCCTCGTCTCGAGATCCTACATAAATAATAATAATCCTCATTATAATATATTCTTACCATCTTAACCTATTTACAACCCGAAATTAAACATGGATCGCACTTAGGCCTATACGCACCTAATTTATATCCACCTTTATATTTCAAATGTACACACGTAGCCACATAATCACATATCGTATATTAATATCAAATAACACCATATATACCATAATGCAACACTAGGCTTGGATGATCTCGACTCACCACTTAAGTCACTTGGTCGCTAAACTAGACAAAGTCTTCAAATTTTGGCTCCCTAACTCGATGTGCCTTTCCTAAATTATCCAAAACCTATTGACCCTCACTTGTGCCTTTTGCTCTACTGACCTTATACTATCTTACAACTATGGTGGTCGACCTAATACTCACTTCTAAGTGTTCTAAAACTATGTGATAAGTGAAAGTGCTCACTGGTGCAAATTTCAGAATGACAACTATAGTTTCTTGAGTGCATTAGGCACTCTTAAACTACAAGTTTTCCTTCAAAACTTTTACACAAGACTCTCCTGACCTAAGGACATCTCACAAGCTTGATGGGGCTCAAGGGCCTGGCTTGGGCCTTCTTGGGCCTAAGCTAAAAGTCCAAGGTTCCCCTGCTTTTCTGGTGACACATGGTTCTAACTCATATCCTATGAACTATGGTTGGAAAAACTTCTCTGACACTCCCTCTAACTAAGGCCCAATTGGGCCTAATGAGGGCCTACCCATGACATGGTCAAATCTCCCTATTTCTAAGTTGCAACAAAATTATCCCCTGCTGGACAGATTTTGTTATTCTACTTGTGCACCTAACCAAATGACATGCAAACCTCCAACCAACTCCTAAAACCTTTTGTATACTCCCAATACTAACTTCTGGTGGCTTGGCCCTCAAAGTTCACATCAATGACATGGTCAAAACTCACTCTAAACCTCAGGGTACTAAACTGATTTTCTGCAGAAACTATAACTCTCATTTTCCAAGGTTTTGACTTGACAAACTCAATTAACAACAACTCAATACTTAAACCAAGACTTATACATGGTAATCTACTGAACTAACTCCCTTATTCTCAAAGTAACCTTGGGTGAGATCATCCATGCCCAAAAACAACAACATGCAACTAAATATATAGCATGCAACTCATGGAAAACACATAACAAGATTTTGGCTAGGCATAAAGTTTTAAATGCTTGCAAAATCGACTTGCACCTAATACTCATCCTTAATAATCATGAAATATAACTTCTTTTAAGTATTAATAAGAAATTTATCATGGAAACAATCTATTTTAAGCACACCTATTTCGCATTTATAGATTTTTAAACATAACAACATGATTTCGAAAAGAATAGCATGCAAAACATGGTTGATCATCATTTTAATGTCTTAAAACTAGCATGCATGGCTAAACATAAATATATAATGAAATTTCAGTAGCATGCAAAGGATTTTAAAGTATTATATCTCCATAAAACACTTAGTTAGCACATATACATAATATATCTCATAGAGAGCTCTTGAATTCACAAGAATCAAGAGTTTCTCTTTGGAGATCACATAAGAGCTACACATACATCCATGGAACTTCAACTTCCAAGTCTTAAAACACTTGGAAAGGATATAAGATGAATGTAGGTAAAAGATTTACACTTGGGAAGATGAAGAATGAATTGAAAAATGGAAGGGGGGTGGGGGATTTGGCCTTCGGCCAAGAGCAAGGTGGGAGGGGGAAAAGAGAGAAAATTTGTGGTGTGTTGGAGTGTGGAATGAGTGGAATGATTTCTCTCACTTTGATTTTTTTGTTTTATGCTTTTTGGTTGACAAATAATGAGTGGAAGTGAGAACTTACAAAAATGTCCTTTAGCTAAAGTTAGGCCATTTTGCATGCAAGGCTAATGTAGTAATTTGGTAATAATCAAATGAGTTAGTGGGGTTGGAAAAGTCTTATTTGCCCTTTGAGAGAATAGAAGGGTGATTTGCATGCATGGTCTCTTATGTAATTTGATAAATATGACAAATAAAATTTATAATGATTTAATTTTATAAAATAAAATACAAGTTCAAAAATTATAAAATTTATACCATAAAATAACTTGGATTTTTAGAGACTTTATAAAATCATTTTCAAAATTTGTGAATAAAATACCTTTTAAAAGAAAATTTTTCCAAAGCTTAGAATATTCCTTATAAATCAAAAATAAAGAAATTAAATAAACTCTTGCTTTGAAAAATCATATACTACACAAAGCAAATTTATAATGCAGAAATTTTCACTCACACTAGCGTACAATCATTGAATATATTTTTATTTGACTTTAATATTATACCAAATCCACAAATAATATTACATAAAATGCTGGTCGTAACATCCTCTCCCCCTTAAGGGATTCTGTCCCCAGAATCTAAGAGAAAAGATGAGGATGCCGGGAACGCATATCAGACTCTAACTCCCAAGTCGATTCTTCGACCTTAGGGTTCCTCCAAAGCACTTTTACTAACTTTACCGACTTATTCCTAAGACTCTTTACTTGCCAGTCGAGTATTTTAACCGGTTGCTCCACAAATGACAGGTCTGCCTGAATTTCTATAGGTTCATATTCTATCACATGGCTAGCGTCAGGATTGTACTTCTTAAGCAACGACACATGGAACACATTATGCGCATGCCGATACTGAGGTGGTAAGGCCAACTCGTAGGCCACCTTTCCTACTTGACTCAAAATCTCAAAAGGACCTACGTATCTAGGTGCTAACTTCCCTTTCTTGCCAAATCTCATCAACCCTTTTCTAGGTGACACCTTCAGCAACACAGCTTCGCCAATTTGGAATTGAACGTCCTTACGTGCTGGATCTGCATACTTCCTCTGTCTATCTTGAGCAGCAAGCAACCTTTTCTGAATTAACTTGACCGAGTCATATAATTGTTGTACCAAATCCGAGCCGAGAATTCTTCCTTCTCCTACTTCATCCCAACTTGTTGGTGATCTACATTTTCGCCCGTACAAAGCTTCGTATGGTGGCATGCCGATACTGGAATGATAGCTGTTGTTCTAAGATAATTCAATCAACGGCAAGTGATCATCCTAACTTCCTGCAAAATCGATTGCACAATTGCACAACATGTCTACGATTGTTTGAATTGTCCTTTCACTCTGACCATCAGTCTGCGGGTGGTATGCCGTGCTCATATTCAACTTCGTGCCAAGACATTCCTGAAATTGCTTCCAGAATCTCGAGTTAAATCGGGGATCTCTGTCTGAAACTATTGATACGGGTACTCCATGCCTTAGTATGATTTCGCGCACATACAGATGAACCAACTTGTCCAGTGACGACTTCTCATTTATTGGAAGGAAATGCGCCGACTTCGTAAGACGATCAACTATAACCCATATTGCGTCATGTCCGGATTTCGTTCGCGGTAGTCCTACTATAAAGTCCATAGCAATATTTTCCCATTTCTATTCTGGAATCTTCAGGGGCTGAATTAATCCGCTTGGTCGTTGATGTTCTGCCTTTACTTTCTGACAAGTATAGCACTTCGCAACCCATTCTGCCACGTCTCGCTTCATATTTGGCCACCAAAAGTTCTTCTTTAAGTCTCGATACATCTTGGTGCTTCCCGGGTGGATTGAAAATTTCGAATTGTGGGCTTCATGGAGGATCTCATTCTTTAATTCAGGTACATGGGGAATCCATATTCTGGATGAAAACCTTAGTATCCCTTGCTCATCCCTTTGAGTATTAATCTCCTCTCCAGATAACTGATTCTTCTCTTTTTCCATTACTTCCTCTTGACACTTCTTTATCTTTTCCACTAGTGTTGGCTGAAAGGTCATTGCACGACAAACTTCCTCGACTTTTCCATAAGCACAAAGTTCCAATTCCAATTTTTCAATTTCTTCAGATAACTCTTTTGATGTTATCATCATATTCAATCTCTCCTTCCTACTCAGAGCATCGGCCACTACGTTCGCCTTTCCAGGATGGTAATTTATCGAGCAGTCATAGTCCTTGATCAATTCCAGCCATCTCCTCTGCCTCATATTGAGCTCTTTCTGAGTAAAAATGTACTTTAAACTCTTGTGATCCGTGTAGATTTCACACTTCTCTCCATAGAGATAGTGTCTCCAAATCTTGAGTGCGAACACTATGGCGGCTAGTTCCAAGTCATGCGTCGGGTACTTTAACTCATGCGGCTTCAACTGTCTTGACGCATATGCGATCACTTTACTGTGTTGCATCAACACACAACCCAAACCCTTATGTGAAGCGTCGCTGAATATTACAAAATTCCCTTGATCATCTGGAAGTACCAACACCGGAGCTGTTACCAACTTCTACTTTAACTCTTGAAAGCTATCTTCACATTCTGCACTCCATTCAAACTTTTGATTCTTTCTGGTTAACTTGGTCAATGGCGTGGCGATCTTCGAGAAATCCTTGACGAATCTTCTATAGTATCCGGCCAATCCTAGAAAACTTCGCACTTCCGTAGGAGTCTTTGGCCTCTCCCAACTCATAACTGCCTCAATCTTTTCCGGATCCACTTTAACTCCCTCATTTCCAATAACATGCCCCAAAAATTGAACTTCATTTAACCAAAACTCACATTTGGTAAACTTGGCATACAACTTCTCTTGTCGGAGTATCTCTAATGCTATCCAGAGGTGCTGCTTATGTTCTTCTTCCGACTTAGAATAAATAAGGATGTCATCAATGAATACCACGACAAATTTGTCCAAATACTTCTTAAATACGCGATTCATCAGATCCATAAATGCGGCCGGAGCGTTGGTCAATCCAAACGGCATTACTAGGAATTCATAATGCCCATATCTGGTCCTGAATGCGGTCTTAGGAATATCTTCTTCTTTGATCTTTAATTGATGGTATCCCGATCTCAAATCAATTTTCGAAAAGCATTTTGCTCCCTTCAACTGATCAAAAAGGTCATCTATCCTTGGTAGCGGGTAGCGGTTCTTGATCGTCTCCTTATTCAACTCCCAGTAATCTATACATAGACGCATACTCCCATCTTTCTTCTTTACAAACAGAACAGGTGCTCCCCATGGCGACGTACTTGGTCATATCACTCCTTTATCCAATAATTCTTGTAGCTGGCTTGCCAACTCTTTCATTTCTGCTGGTGCCATCCTATACGGGGCCTTTGAAACTGGTTCCGTGCTTGGAGCAAGGTTGATCTCGAACTCAATTTGTCGATCTGGTGGTAAGCCTGGTAGTTCGTCGGGAAACACATCGGGGAACTCGCTAACTACAGAAATATCTTCCATGCTGAGGCTGCCTCTCTCTGAATCCACTACATATGCCAGGAATGACTCACAACCTTTTCTAAGTAACTTCTTAGCCTGAACAATTGTAAGAAATAGTTGCTCTTGCCTCTGCCCCTTAAATACTACCTTCTCTCCACTCTTCGTCTTTAAATACACTCTCTTGGTCTTACAATTTATCTGAGCGCTATTCTCTCCTAACCAATCCATTCCTAAAATTATATCAAACTCTCCCAACTTGAAGAGTATCAAGTCGGCTGAGAACTTATACCCCGAAATATCAATCTCACACTTTGGACAAAATTGATTCACATGAATCTTCTCTTGGTTCGCAATTACCACATTTACTACCTCACTCATAACCATTTTATCACATTGGAGCTTATCTACAAAAGATTCTGATATGAAAGATCTTGTTGCTCCCGAATCAATCAATACTTTAGCTTTGACATTATTGAGTAAAAGTGTACCTGCTATCACCTCCGAATTCTGTACAGTATCCTTCATCTTCAAATCAAATGTCCTTGCTATTGCTTGTGGGGTTGGTGTAGGTGGTGGAGGTAATGCCAATACCTCAGCTGGCACGCTTGCACTGGTACTTGCCACGTTCATCAGAGCTTTGACTGGTCCGGTTGCCTTACACTCCCTAGCCATGTGTCCTGTCTTCCCACACTTGTAGCACGTAACTCCTGGCTTCGGCATCTTGCACTCATTGGCCAAATGTCCCTTCTGATTGCACCTATAACAGGTCATGCTCAGCTTATTGCATACTCCGGGGTGCCTTCTTCCACAGTGCTTGCATTCCGGTCTCTGGAACCTGTTTTCTCCAACTTGCCCTTGGCTTGCCTGGTTGTTCCCTTTTGATTCTTGCCTTTTGCCCAAATTTCCCTTCTTTTGAAAATTTCCGCCCTTCTGGAAACCAATCCTCTTTATATTCCGATCTTGCGAACTTTCGGCTTCAGACTTTTCTCCATAAAATGGAACCTTCCTCTTCTTGTTATCCCTCTCTTTCCTTGACTGCATCCCATTATTCTCAATCAGAGCAGCTTTCTGTACTACTCCCGCATATGTTTCAAGCTCAAACATAGCCACCCTATCTCTGATCCAAGGCTCCAATCATTGCTGAAATTTCTTTGCTTTTTCCTCCTCAGTGCTGGTATACTTTGTCACAAACCTTGACAACTCAGTGAACTTCTTCTCATACTCCAATACAGTCATGTTCCCTTGCTTCAACTCAAGAAATTTTAGCTCCATCTGATTCTGCATGTACTTAGGGTAATACTTGTCCAGAAATAACTTCTTAAATCTCTCCCAAGAAACCTGCTGAGTGACTTCTATAGCCTTTACTGATTCCCACCAATAGATGACTTCTCCCTTCAAGAAGTAAGTAGCATACGGCGTCTTCTGATCGTCTCCTAACTGTACCAACTCAAAAGCCCTTTCCATCTCCTTGATCCATGTGTTAGCTATCACTGGATCAGTGGTATCATGAAATACAGGTGGATTCACATTCTGAAAAGCCTTGAAAGTGACAATTTGTCTAGGTGGTACTGGTGGTTCAGGTGGTTGGTGTGGCTCACGGTTATCTTGGTTTTCAATTCGTTGTTGAAGAGTTAGTTGTTGTTGAGCTATAGCATTGGTTTGCTGTTGTAAGGTTTCCAGTAGTCGAAGAATATTTGGGTCTGTGGTGGAGGTGGTTGTTGGGTTCTTCTTTTTGGGAGGCATGATCCTGAAATAAGAGTTGTGTCAAAACAGATATGAATGATATAATAATTTGAGGGTATCGCATGGCATTCTCATTTACATATGGGGTCAAGTTTCCAAATTAAGCAGATATGATGATAAAAACATAAAATAACAGTTGAGAGCAAATGGAACAATAGCACATAATTATTGAAATTTTAAAGGTTACAGTACATAGGATTGGGACAAAGTCTGATTCTAGGAATAACAGGCTTATTTAAAGGAAACAACGGAAACAACTGGGGATTCCATAGAGTCTGATAGTACAACAACATGAAAGGTAAATGGAAAGAACTAAGGTTCCACTCCATCTGAACGGGGCTTGGTAGTCTTTGCCTCTCGAAGCGTCTTCACAATGCTCTGGAGCTCATCCGCCACCATCTGAATGACATACTGGCTGGTACGGTCCCGGTGTGCTGGCATCTCCTCAAGCTTAGTGTTGACGTACTGAACCAAGGTCTCAAGTCTCGCAGTCATCTTTTTATTTGGCTTCCCTTCATAGTTTCGGCTGTCCGGATACACATTCTTCAGTCGGTCTATCAGTCGGTCGTACTTGCCCTGAAGCATGTCGAACTCGCGCCTCAACTCAGCATACATGGAGAAAGCAATAGTGTCGTCCGACCCAGAGGATGACGAGGAATGCGCCCTTTACTGACAACCAATAAGAGGAGTATTAATAATAATTTACTTAACCTACTCTCTCGCATAATATCTATAACCTATACACAAATCCTATAACCTATTTGGGCTGTCCAGGGACTCTAAACCGTAGCTCTGATACCAAAACCTGTCACACCCCCAACTTAAACAGCAAAATAAATATAGCTATTACATCATTTTAATGAAGAATACACAACCAAATCCAAGATCTTACAGTTTAGGGTTTGGAACAGCCCAACACTACCAACTATTACATCTGATTACAAATACCGAGTCCTCACACAGCTATTATTACTTATTCTACCTGAGCTCGAACATAAGCATCAGTATCACAGGTCTTACGGGCAGTCTGCTTAAATCTAACCATAGCTGCTAGCTGTAATATCAGGGTTAAGCAAGGAGTGAGCCAAATGCTCAACAAGTGCTAACAGTACGACACAAAATATAAATTGAGATATACTTTTAAGAATGAAAATGGAAAGACATAACTAATGATAACGAGAGATAAAACTATGTGAGATGGCATCATTTTGCTTGCATCAAAACAATTTTAAAATCATGTCTTAATCAAAATCATTTTATGACGCTACGGATTACAATCGGTGATCAGCCGCGAAGTAATCCCGAACCTCGCTGGGTTCTAAAATATTAACGGGAATCCCTAGGCAACTTTTAAGCCTAAAATAAGTGTGGAAAGGACTCGCGTCTCAGTCCAGATCCACTATTCAAGAAAACATTTATCCCCCTTTGGGACTGAAAACCCACATTTTATTTATTTCAAAAGCTGATGCCGAATTGTAACAAAATCTCTTTTAACAGTAAATATTTTTATTAAGGGATTATAGATTAACTCGAAACATGGGAAATATGGTACTAAATCTCAGGGCCATGATTCACAAAACTTTACTCTATTAGGGTAACCAAAAGGTTTTCATGTATCAAAGTTTGGACAAGGGAATTTAGTGAGGCTATTGGATATCATGAAAGGAAGTGCCAAATTGGGCTTAAAGCAATGGTTTCTCATCAAGGTTCAAGTGCTGGATCATCAAGAATGTAAGCTTCATGAATACTAAGGGTGTTAAGGTATGAAGAAATGATTTTTAGCTCAGGATATATCAGAATTGACAAGCTTTAGGATAAGAAAGAGGGGTATCAATCAATTAGGGACAACTTTGATAAATATTTGGCTTTCAGGTATCAAGGTAAGGTTCTATAGGGATTCAAGTATCAGGATGAGATATCATTACTTAGGAATCATTAGCATGGTAATTAAGAGGATCAACCGAGTGCTATAACAACTCTTTATTTTATCATGGCATTCGAATTACTTTAATATATTGTCATGATAAGACTTTTGAACTACTTGCAATACGTACTCGAGGGTTCATGGCATCTCTATGTAACTCAAAGATAAACAAAAGATATGCTTGATTTAAATATGTCAAAATGACTCAGGATAATTGCATCGATATATATGAACTGTTTACAGTAAGTACGAAGGTCAAGTTGAATCACTTGCCTTGAGATAGGCTGGTCTGGTCTGACTGGTAGGAGCAACAACTGGAGCTTCACTCGACTTTTATAGCAAGTTTTCCCTCATCTCGAGATCCTACATAAATAATAATAATCCTCATTATAATATATTCTTACCATCTTAACCTATTTACAACCCGAAATTATACATGGATGGCACTTAGGCCTATACGCACCTAATTTATATCCACCTTTATATTTCAAATGTACACACATAGCCACATAAACACATATCATATATTAATATCAAATAACACCATATATACCATAATGCAACACTAGGCTTGGATGATCTCGACTCACCACTTAAGTCACTTGGTCGCTAAACTAGACAAAGTCTTCAAATTTTGGCTCCCTAACTCGATGTGCCTTTCCTAAATTATCCAAAACCTATTGACCCTCACTTGTGCCTTTTGCTCTACTGACCTTATACTATCTTACAACTATGGTGGTCGACCTAATACTCACTTCTAAGTGTTCTAAAACTATGTGATAAGTGAAAGTGCTCACTGGTGCAAATTTCAGAATGACAACTATAGTTTCTTGAGTGCATTAGGCACTCTTAAACTACAAGTTTTCCTTCAAAACTTTTACACAAGACTCTCCTGACCTAAGGGCATCTCACAAGCTTGATGTGGCTCAAGGGCCTGGCTTGGGCCTTCTTGGGCCTAAGCTAAAAGTCCAAGGTTCCCCTGCTTTTCTGTGTAGAAGTAAAAGAATTTATTGAGAGATCACTATGATCATGAACACTTGTTCTATTGCATAGTTAGTACAGAAGGTGGCCAGCCTTTAGTACTTGACAAGCAATTAAACAACATGTGGTATCCTACTAGGCTTCTATCACACAGATAGATAGTCATTCGGCAATACCTCCCCTTCTGGAAGGGTTGTTCTTCTCAGCTTATATGAAATGAAAAGGAGAGAAAAGAACGAATTGAAGAGAATTGTATATATATAAAATATACTGCCACAAAATATCTGGCTTGGAATCTACCTCTGAACTATAGAGGTTTATCATAGGAGAACAAAACATATACGTATATATATCAACATCAGGTATTATAGCATCGTATTTCACATGCCTAAATATTTTTGATATTCTGTCCATCATTTTATGGACCCATGCTCTTGCTCGAGCTTATACACAATCGCCTTTGAAACTCCCTCGACGTCGAAAATCGAATCTGGGATCTCATTCTAGACATCATCGTTACTAGAATTCTATGCTTGCACCGCAACCTTCCTCGTATAGTAATACGACTCTCTATTCATAAGAGGGAATAAATATATAATATGTAAATACTCCACTAGGTAGTCTATCAATGATAACTTATATATCAACATGACCCCATTAGGGGTACTCAATCTCAATATCCATTTCAATACAACTCTCACGGTTGTAATCAGCTCATTACTCGCAGAATCCTTGTTGCATTACTATGGTCCACCACTGACCTACTGTAGTCATTCATTTTCTATGAAATATTAATAGCTAACCATACGGATTCCATACATGTCGTATCGGATTCTTCTAAGGAGGCAACATAATCACCATTTCATGATTCATGAAGAACACTCCTGAACTTGGCGTACATATGACATGAAGCAGATAAAATTATAGAAGAGTTTCAATAAAAGCAACGATAGCAGGTTAATACCATTATTAACCATATGTCTTTATTAGGAGACATGAAGCTCAAAGGTTCATTCAGTCCTTTCGTAACATGGTCCTGGCTTATCTCAAGATATAACCTTATAAGATAGATAGCCCGCTCACGGCGATTTCATAAATTAAATCTTTACCAGACTACCATCACGGTTGAGTATCGCACAATCATCAGAAGGAATGTCAATCTTTTAAACCATAATACAACCTTCACGTCTTCAACCATCATCACTGTATTCCTCTGGCACGAGCACCTATAATTATCCTCTTACATTTAAAGTATCGGCCACCTCTTTGGCCTTTCCTGATAGTAAAATTTCCTTACAATCAATGTCTTTTAAATGACCTTCAACTAAATTTTCTACCTCATTTCCAATCACTGCTTGTGTGAAAATGCTCTTCATTACGCCTTGGTAAAAATAATATATCATCACTTTTCAATAAGTTATTGCCTCGGTCTTTTAGAGGTTAACATTGTCACGATTGACTCTTGATCATACTTAGGACGTCTCTTATTTTGGGTCCTTCTTGATTTCACCAATCTCGACCCTTATTGGGTCAATCTATACTTTCTTATGGTTCAACATGTGCCCCACCTGGCATTATTATAATTACGTCACATTTCCTTTATCAAAATTTCTATTATTGAGAACTTTGAATATTACCTTTCTCCTTGTAAAACCTCTAAGGTTATCCTTAAATCCTTCATCAGGTACACCCTAGGCACAGGGCATATCAAGATACCATTTACTAATACCAGAATCATTGTCTATATACTTCTGAAAAATTTCTCCACTGATCCTTAAAAGTTGTTGTTACCTTAATCCTTTCCAATTTATACTGTCAAAACTCATACTATCCCTCTTAGGGGTGAAATGCCAACCTTTATGCATTCCCCTAGGATTCATTCTAAGTTACAGATGTTCTATCCTTAATTCCACCTTTAAAAAGGTACATGCATCCTTCATGGATAAATCAAGTCATATATCCTTGATAAGGGTGTCTTATTCAATCATTCCCACCCAGATAGTCTATACCGATTTCACAATAGCATCCTTATTCAAACTGAGGTCAACACATATGGCCTTCAAAAGATGACAATGGTTACCCGCTTTTCTTTCCTAATTTGGTAATGACAACAGGGATGTCCTGGAAGATATTGGTCGTGTTCAACGTGAACTTCTTCTTAATAATTCCTCATTTACTTTTGTTGTTTATTTCAATAGTCATCTCAATGTTGGGATGTCTTTCATACCTGGCGTCTCCTTTTTTGGGTATCATGCCACCGGTCTTACACTTCACATTCTTGAAGGTCACTTCCTTCATCCAATTTTCCTAATTTCCTACTTTCTTGTCTCCTCAGTCTATCCGCGTCTCATTATTTATCCTTCGAACTATCTCCAGGTTTCCTCGAGATAAAATATATGTATCTCTTATGCCTTCAACCATCAATTTTAACTCATGGTGAATCACCCTCATCCTTACGATTACATACTTTTCTATTTCTATTGCTAAGAGTCTTTAGGGTTTCCTGATACCCAACTTCCTTATCATTCCTCAAACTCTATTGCCTTTATTTTCCTTTCCACTTCAGTTTCTTTTTATTATCCTTTCTCTTATCGTTATTTCATGAACCAACCCAACATAAGCATTGATTTCAAACATCCCGTCATTCTGGATTCGTGTCCTCAAAACGAATCTTGACAACTTTTACAATTTAGATTCATAATTCATCATACTCGTCCGCCTTTGTTCTGGCTCTAAAGCTTTTACACTATCTCCATAACCTTGGGAAGTACTTTCCTAAAAACAATTGACTGAACTTTAATCAGTTTATTGTAACCTCTGGCTCCGTGCCTTTCTTCGTCTTTCACCAGCGGGTGGCCTCTCTCTTAGGAAGGTAAGTGACAAAAACAGTCTTTTGCGCTTCATCAATCATTTAAAATATAAAATCAGTCTTTTATTTCCTTTGGCCAGGCTCTTGCCTCGGCTAGGTCAGCTTGTTCCTTGGAACTCTGAGAGCTTAGTGACTTAAAGGTCCTGAAAGAATTTCCCACCGCATTGTTTCCTCAGGGTGGTGTTTGGGGAATAAAAGTATAATTTTTATTTTAAGCAGGTCCATGGATTGTCCAATAGGAGTACCATCCTGGTTCTTCTTATCTTGCTCGACTTCTATTTTCTCAGTCTAAATATTTCTTCCTACTCCCCATAATTGGGGTCATCTTTTAATTTAAAATCCTCATTTTCCACTTCATTATATTCTGGGTTCCTTATATCTTAATTACGACCTCCCTGATTATCACATTCAAGGTTTTCCCCTAATCTTATTCCTCGTGGGGGCATGATGCTTGGAAAAAATTTGAGAATCTCTGGATATTTGTCTTACTTACTTTGCTTAAATCTTTCCCTCGTTCAGTCCTTGCATGATTACAAATTATGAATTTTCAAGTTCTATAAACTTCATGACACACTCTTAAGTGTTAACCGCGCAATTAACAATATGAACCTATCACAAACAAACTAATCTGAATTGAAATTAACGAATATATACTTAACTATTTGTTCGAGGGTACCACAACTAAACACATTAAAGAGAATTACATCATTTGATCTGATCGCTTCTATCCCAAAAGTACTACCATAGATAATCATCTAGTCATTAAAACTAATCATTCATAACTTAGGCTAATCCTCCAAAAGTGGTGCTGCATAAAATTCTTGTCAGATTGCTCAGACTCTGCTCACTATTATGGATCAAGAAATGCGGGCATGCACGACATCCCTAACCTGCTCCATTAAAGCGGTAATGAGGTCTAAGATAGTTGCAAGTAGAGCTGGATCAATCTGACCCTCAAGATGGCCTCTAGCTGTAACACGGGTGGTAGCCTCAATCCTTTCCATGCTATAAGCTAATCCTGCCAAAAGTACCTCGCCCTCAGTCCTCAGTGCAGTAAGTCGATCCAACAGATCACTCCTAACATTACGGGCCTCAGACAGGCCACCCAAAGTCATATAATAATCGGTGATAAGAGAAGCCTGAGTGGTAGCATCTAGCAGTCCATGGGGTGCAGGTGGTGTAGGCCCAGGGGATCCAAATGGATAACCAAGCACGGTATCAGGTGACAATGGTGCAGGAGATAAAGGTGGCATTTTCTCAGTAGGTGTTGGGCTCTGTACAGGGGAGGGAACAGGAATTGGTGGAACCTCATGGATGTCTACAGGAACCTCTGGAAGAGGGTCTGATACTGGTATAATTGGTGTCGTGGAAGGCCCCACTCCTTCTGCTCTCATTAACCTTTGTGCCCTTGGTAACTCTTCATCCTCTAGTGCCACCCTCGCGGCCATTCTTGCTCTGGTAGTCGCCCTGACTACGGTCATCAATTCCTCAGCGGTCCTCTCTTCATTCTCGTCAGGATCCTCCACGAGATCCTCCTCAGCAACAATCCCTTCTGGGATAACATCCTCAACCGCAACATTCTCAATATGAATCTCATTCGGTCCCTCGTTAGGGTACTCTATCGGATTCACAATTTGATCTCCAATATGTAATAAAACATCCTCATGCTGATGCTCCTGAACCTCCGGGTTCGGTGCCCCGCTGCCCTATACGAGAACGAACTATGTTACTATCATAATATTTATAAGGGTTTCCGTAAGGGTTTTGACTGTCAGTACTACATTAGGTAGCCCGACTATGAACTTGGCAAGAGTTCTTATTATCTTTGTGAACTTATTATATTAACGTCACATCATCTCTGAGGTTTATAACGCTTGGCTCTGATACCATTTCTGTAACACCCCCAAATCCGGGGTCGGGGATTCAGGTTGTCACGAGTTCCATTTCCCTTATCAATACTTAATCTTAACAGTCAACCAACTACTGAGTACTGTGACCCCACAATATACACATACACACACCACAAGTTATAGTCTCAGAGATGAATACCAAAAGTAACACAAGTCATTTTATTCCACAGTTATAAACCGTTACACCTTAAAAGGGTTTCTGAATAAATTTATATTTCTTTGCCATTATTACAATTCATATAGATACATAAGTCTGGTACATCAGAAGTTGAAAGCCTAGCCTATTGGTAATTTCTACCTCAGCTACGGCGGCATCAACGCTTCCAGAAAACTGCGGAACGTTTCCTAACCGCTTGCGAATTGGAAGCTTGGTCCTGTTCATCTTTTCTATCTGTTGTTGTGTGATGAAAGAAGAAAGCAAGGGTGAGCAACAAGCCCACCAAAATAATATATATAATAATTAACAATATATGAGCATTCTCATAGTACTCATGAAAGTCTTGGTTACGCAGATATGAACCAAGTTTGATATCTTAACGCGACCAAGTCGCAAAATATTCAGTATATATGTATATATATACTTTTCACAATCTTGGAAATCCTCTAACATGTATAGTATACACAGAGTTCCAGTTTATAACTGTATAAAAATATCGTTGCAAGATGATCTCATATATCTAACCTTGTCTCAACGTTTTTCTGAAAATCTTTGACATGCACAAGATAATCATTTACTAGATATAAGTTTAAAAGATGAAGTTACAAGATACTCCAATATACTTATATCTTTTCCGAATACTACTTGAACTACCACCGTTCAAGGTATAATATGTGTCAAAAGTTCATCACATAGATGAGACTACAAGATATGATTTGAATAGATTCAATCCTTGAAATATCATTTAAAAGAAATGAAGTTACGAGATACTTCATTAAGTCCCGATATATATATCATACATTTCCTGAAAACCTCTATTATGTAAAGTATGAACAGAGTTGTAATATCCAATGAATTTGGAAAGAAAAGAATTTTGGCATAAACCCGATATCTTGCTGATCAGGAAAAGATACCAATAAGTAACCTTTTCAACTGTAGATGGATGAATTCCTCGCCGGTCATCACCCTGGCCGCATTAGGACCTCGCACTAGACCGTTACCCGGCCACTCACGCGTGCATGGACTGTCATCCAGCCTCTTACACCTTCATAGACCGTACCCCGGCCTGTCGCTTATGCCGACTCAATTTGAAGGACTTACTTCCCGAACATTGGGCAAGTAATCAAATTGTTTTCTCAAAACAGCAACCTCGTTGCGAATATAAAATACACCACAGAGCCGGATCCCAAAGATTTTTGAGTGAATATTCAAGTCTCCTTCGAAAGGAAGATCTTAAATCTGGAAATGAGTTTTTGGGATCCGCTCTAACTTTTAAAATCATTTTGAAGACTCGAAAACATTTTTTAAGAATGTTTGGAGTAATGCTGATTTAATGAAATAAATTAGTCCCGGTATATTAGAAAATATCTGAATATTATTATTTAAATAATATTCCCATAAGGATAATCCTTATAAAAATAATTGAAGTAAAAGTTTTAAAACTCATACTTGAAATGAATATTAATAACCAAAGATATACTTATACGAAAGTACTATCTTTACTTGAATAATCGAAAATAAGTTTGATTATCGAAACATTATTCTTTAATAAAATAAAGAATATTAATTAGTAAATAATCGGAGTCATAAGTCCTCAAATGAATATTCAAATAATATTCAATAAGTAGAATAAACAGAGTCATAAGTCCTCGAATGAATATTCAACTAATATTCATTAATTAAAATAAACGGAGTCATAAGCCCTCGAATGAATATTCAACTAATATTCATTAATTAAAATAAAGTTATTGAATAAAACTTATTCGATTAATAGTTTTGAAAACTATATCAATATATATATAAGTATATATATAATATACTCGGGAACATCGACTCCCGGTTTTAGAAAATGTTCACCTTTGGGTCCCCTATACTAAGGGTATACGCAACTACTGCTTATCTCTAGCATAGGTATTATGCAACTTATAAGCAATTGAATCAACAATATATATCAAGATTACGAAACAGACATGCATATATACCATATCACATGCTCCAATATATCGCAAGATTTGCTAATTAACCACCATGCATCTATCACAAGATAATGCATATACATATGTATACATCACAACAATAGTATAACGGGTAGAAAACTTGCCTGAGCGACTGGGGGTGATAAATGGCTTGGGACGAGTCTGGTAACCTATAAACAACATATAAGTTGGAATTAAACCAAAGTCTCTTATGAATCTATACTTTAACCAATTAGACTCTAACACTCGCTTTGCGCTCAATGATTCTCTTAAGTCGCTCGAGTACCCTCGGCTCCACCATTTTTAATAAATTAACCATTAAGAGTTTTAAGGCGATTCTTTTGCGAGTGCCTTACCAACTGCCTAATACACTTTACATAAATGATTCATACTCCAATTAGTCATTTAAGGTCTTTAACCTATGTTTCAAAGTAAGGCGAGGGGTAATGGTTCGTTCACGAAATGCCGTTACTTAAAATGGTCGTTCCTCCTAAACCGTACGTCGGATTCACAGGAACCACATATCAAAACGAAGCTCGTAACATGAACTATCTAATCATGGCAATGGTCAAAACCTAACAGTGAGTCCTCGGGTCCTGATTGTTAAGAACAAAATAGTGTAAAGTAAATCGGACATTACGACGGCTATGTTTACGCGATTACCAATTTTTATCCTACTCTAAATCAACCACAATTCAACCATACAACCAAACTCCATACTTACAATGCTACAACAGCCCCAACAACTCAATATTTCCAAATTTATACTACTTCCCATCATGAACTAAAAGCTTTACTTAAGTTCTTTAACTAATCAACAAGATTTACAACTCCAAACACATCACAAAACCAACACATCTCGAAATACTCAATAATCAATCTTCTCATGAACCATACTAAACACAAAAGCTCTAAATATACAATAGTAGGGCTAGGGTTTGAGATTATACCTTCATTGGTGAGTAGGAGTAACTAATTAGCTTGGAATCACCCTTGAAAGTCCTTACCAAGCTTAATCTAAACAAAAACTCAAGAACAAAATTTTAAGTTCTTGAAAAACACTATTCACCCTCTTCTTCCATGAATTTTAGGAAGAGATTGTGAAGTAATTTGAAGCTTAAACTTATAGGATAGCTATATCTATGCATAAGGAATCTTAGATAATTACCTCACTAATTAATGAAGCTTGGAACTTGGATTTTGGTTTTTTTCTTCTTGAAATGGAAAAGAGGCCGAGAGCTTTTAGCTTGAAATGGGAAGTCAACTTGTGTTTTTGGTGAAATGATTTGTTTGTTGGTTGTTTTTGCTTTTGTTTTAATTATTTACCTTTTAACCATGGTGATTTTTGTGTGGCTTGAAATCAACCACATCTCCTTCCCTTTTGGTCATGCTTAGGTCATCAATCCTATGTCATTTTCCCATGCTTGTCCTCTTCTTATTGGTTTGATGACATAATCCTCACTAACCTCTTTGGTTAGCTTCTAATTACTTGGCTAATGACCGCTGATCTGTTATACGGTTCGCTTAACTTTCATTTTCGTTTATCGTTTGAGGGATCATACCCGGGATCTTATGACTTGGGTTTCCTTAACCTTTCTCAATACATTATATTCCTTTTATGATCCTCTCTTATAATCCTTGAATTTAAATCATTTTTATCCTGTTACCTTATACTCAATTCTTTCGGTATCTGGTGGATTTTCGGGAAAAATCAAAGTGTTTGAATTAGGATTCTGACGATCTTTACATACACTTATATATCATATAGAGTACTAATAAGATCTCAGAATAACAATAAAAGAACCCCTACATAGTGTGGCATGAAAAGTTTTCTTATTCAGCAATATCAGCAAAAACACTATTCATAAGGGTTACAAAAAGTTCAAAATTTTGGGGTTATTACAACAACCTTACTTTTATTACAAACGTGCCAAATCCCAGTTTATTTATCTTACAGCTGAAGTAAACTTTATTACAAACTATCAACACAAACTAAGCCCAACATCATCTGCTAGCTAATTCCATCTCAACCTGGATACCTAGCTCGCACACTTGTCTGGGGATCCGTACTACCACCAGTAACTGAGATTAACAATGATAAATTAAAATGATATAAGGAATCAAGTTTACTGATAAGAAATTATTATAATTGGATATTCATTTTCATTTTATAAACCAAGGTTAGGCTACTGATCAGTCACGCACTAACCCCGAGCAAGACTCCCGGCTTTGCTCTATATACTGGATCTAAGGCACACATTGGCCTATTATGATCACGAATCTGGTCCGACCACGAATTTGGTCCGACCACGAATCTGGTCCATATTTAAAAACAATCCAATTCCAGAATAATAATAGAATAAATAATGTAAATCAATAAGTTGAATTATAAACAACATTCATCTCGAAGCATAGGGTGATTCATAATACCATGAAGGTATAACAAGAAATTCAAAAAGATTGGCTGTCAATCAAGGAAAGAATCAGAAAGCAGAAGACCCAAGGGTTCAAGAGTTACAAGAATTGGTCTTTTGGTATACAGGACTGAAGGGTTAATATGTTAAGCAATTTCGTATCAAGAATCAATATGTGGTAGATATGTATTTGTGGAGTTGTGTCGTATAGGTGTGGTTCATATTCAAGAATTCAACAATCAATGGTTTACAAGAAATCAGGCTTGTGGCTCAAGATCAATAAGAATCAGGGTTTACGGTTAAGTACTTCAAAGTACTTGCAATATAGAATAGGAACTATTTGGAATAATTACAACATAATGACGAGAGTTTAAAATATTGGTAATATAATCAAGAAGGATATGAACACTTGCCTTATTAATCCGCCTTTACTTTACTAGCACTTGTCAATTGGTTCCCACTCACTGACTACATGCTTTCCCTTTCTATGTCTTGCTTCCTCTATTAAATATCACATGTGCTTATCAATACTCATTCTCATCTCGTTCTATACGTTACAAGCTTCTAATTGCCCTTCATTTTACCCAAATCCGATGTACGAATTGAAAGTTATGAATAAAATAGTCAAACAATGCACACACAGTCATATTATGCAGCAATTAGATCACATATAACACATAGCACATAAGATATTTGATCACAATAATTTTTTAAAGAAGTTCTGGGGGTAAAATAATTTTCCAAGTATTTAATACAAATTTTTGAACATTTTTCGGAATTGAAGCGGGTCTCCGAATCAATTTATAATTAAATAACAGTGTTCGAATACTCGAATTTGGCTTTAAAATAATTTTATAATAATTATCGAGCCTTGAAAATAATTTTAAATAATATTTTAAAGCTCGAAACTATTTCTCGGAATTTTTAAATCAAAAATAAATAATTAAACCCAATTATTAAATTAATTAAAATTAATTGATAATTAGTTATATTAATTAATCAATTAATATTAAATTAATCGATTAATTAAAATAATTAAAAACTAATTAAAATTAATTAATAAAATAAATTAGATTTATTTTTGAATAAATAAATAATTAAAACAATTTTCGGAATTTAAAATAATTAGATAAACAATTTTTCTGATTTTTAAAATAATAGAAATATCATTTTTAAAATAAACTAAACAACAATCTGGCTTTTGCAAGTTTTTTAAACTAAAATACTAAATATGCAACTTATGCACAAGTTCGGGGGGGGGTCAAACTGTAAATTTACAGTCGTCGTCCCCCCCTCCCGTCGCCGGAAGCCATGGTTGTAACGCCCCCAAATCCAGGGTCAGGGGATTTGGTCGTCACTATGAAACCTCAATCCAAAATAACTTGTTTAACCAATAAATAAATGCCAGCGGAAGATATTTAGCATATATGACCCCAAACTAATCCAAGATCTTTTAAGGTTACAGTTCTAGAAACAAGAAATTCAAAATTCAAAATTAATTTTTTTTCACTTTCTTTTAAACTCTTTTCAATAATTTCCAACTCAATACTAAACCCGCTAGTATAACTTCGAAGAGAAGTATACTAGGCCCAAATATTCAATACACAACTATAATATAATATAATATAAACAGCTTTACATAACAGAACTTACACTAACCCGCAAACCCTGGACCAACCACCTTCCTAAAGCTTCTTCTTTGCTTTCTTGAATTACGCAGCTAAACAGCGATAGCTAATCCTCACTGGAGGTTAAATTTAAAAACAGGCAAGTATAAGCGGAAGAAATGCTCAGCAAGTTCAGTATAACATATAGATGGTCGTTTTGATATAAAACCGACATCTGCAATAGCGCGGATCATTTTAAATTCATAATTGTTGAAGCTGAAAATTTATTAAAGAATCGGATAATTATTTCTCACTGTATTCAAAACTCTTTTTGATATTTTGGAGTGAAATGCTTCAGCAATACTTTGAATCTTGACGAGAGTAAAACTCATAAAACATTACGGAAATATCGTAAACAACAATAACAAATAGCCTTTTACCGTATTTTATTTCGTATAAAAATCATTTGCAGACAGATAATTATATAATTTTACAGAGAAAAATCTTATATTCATAAACTGTTCTAAGAATCAAACAGCAAAACGAAGGCGTTACCGATCTCTGTTTTTAAAGCTTGAGTAACCAAAATGAAGGATTTGAGGTGTTCTATCAGATTCTGAGCTTTGTTTCACTGCAGAATCAAAGGTTTAATTTCTAAAAATTTATTTATTTTCGAATTTATTTTATTAAAAATATGAATTTTTGTTCGGATGATTGTTTGTATGATTTGATGATTGCATGTTGTAGAGCTTGTTTTCCTGATGATTTTCATATGTCATACGTCTGATTTGGAGTTCAATAACATGTTCAAATTTGAGTTTGATTTTCGAATTTTAAAATTAGGGTTTATAACCCGTATGAATGTTCTTAATTGAAATTTGGGGGTTTCTTATTCTGTGATAGATTGATGTTGTGTTATAGTGGGTTGTGTTCTCTGTGAAATTAGCAATCCAGTCGTATAAGTTTCATGAACCAACGAGGTCTGTAGAGAAGGGAGTTGTGTTTTGAATATTTTCGATGTTCGCCGGAAACCGGCGATGTTCTTGGCCAATTTCCGGCCAAAACATGAATGATTATAATGATTTGATTGCATGAATATGTTCCTGGTGAGGTGTAGTTGTGATCTGGACAGTTTGGCGGCCTGAGGTGGCCGGAATCGTGTTCTCCGGCCACACTCCGGCGAAGTCGGCGGCGGGGTTGGTAAAATTGCAAACAGGCCCATGTAGTTTCAAAAACGATGCAGTTAGGTCCCTGAAGTTTCCAGACTTTGCAAAAATAGGATTCCTGTTTTAAAAATGTTTAAAAATCATATTTCCCACTTATTTTTATTATAAAAATTCATTTTTAATTTCTGAAAATTCTAAAAATTATTATTTTAATTCCGAAAATTATTTTTAATTCACAAATAAATCTGAATTAATTAGTTAATTAATTTTAGTTAATTTTTAATTGATTAATTAGTCAATTAATTCGAAAATTAATTGATTAATTGATTTAATTAATTATTAATTGATTTTTAATTAATTATTTAATTAGATTTAATTATATGATTATGGATTGAGTCATAAACTTTATTCAAAACTGAACTCTTGAAATTAATACTTATTTTGTTATCATATCAAATTAGATATTAATACGAACTTTGATGTTCACAACATCCCATACTGAATTCAACATCAATCATCTATACTAATGCCACCTTTGATATTTAACAACAAAGTTAGTATCAGCATAAATCAGAAACTGAATCAAAACTGTATTTCACCTTTAATCCAAAACAGAAACAGTTGATCAATCATTTATTCTATGATTATCAAAATAATATAATAATATAGATTGGGATCTTTCACTGACAGACGTACTATCACATGTTGATCAGGCCGTGTGATAGCACAAGGTCATGATTCATAGAAACATGTCCCCAAAACACGAGTACTCAAATAAAGAGGCAATATATCTGCCTGTGGAAGAAATTGTGTCATAATATTTCATATGACACTTAGCAATAGCCCTCCGCTAGACCGTCCGCCCCGGTCACTTACGCATTGATCCAATCTTAAAACCTTTTGGTTGAAAAAGGGTCATAATAAGTGACACCCGAAATAATTTTATTCTCCCATTTACTTGGGTAGGAATACTCGCAACCAAATCATTTTTCTCAAAATTCAAAATATTTATAAATCCAGTAATTTGATGAGTAAAAACATTTAACTATTCTGAACATAGAGTAGCATAGAGTTCTTGCATAATAAGCATTGAATTCAGCGATATGGAAAATATTTATCTATTCTGAACTGAAAATAGGGAAATCAATACTTGCATAATAGGATTAAAAATAAATATCACTTGAACAATAAGTGATGATAAGGGTACTTGCCTTTGATTTTTAGCAGTTAGTCACACTTGCAACACCGCAATTATCTCATCTGGCGTCTCATGACCTCGTTATCTTTCTATTTCAACATTCACTGACCTACTGCTCCCGCAATCGCTAGAAGCTTGATAACCAACACCATTCCATTTCATTCTTTATCCAACGTCTTGTCCTGATCAACTCGAATGATCCACATCTATCGTTAAAATATAATACTGCAATCGTCTAAACAATAATTACTCGACGAGCTGCGCGTCAAAATCCTATCGTCTAGCCCACACATAAAGAAGACAATCAAATGACCCACGTACACACGTATTTCACATAGCACATAATCATATAAGCCACGTATCACATATATCACAGATCGGTATGTTTAAAATAGAAATCGGGTCAATAATAGTATTTATCGATCATATACTGATTCAGAATGACTCGCAAATCAAACAACCTTTCAAAACAAAAGAATTCGGTTCTTGAAAGTATTTTTAATGAAGGCGGAATATTTTTCCGAGTATAGACGCGTTCGTCTAGTATTAAACGGACGAACGGTTTATTTATTAGGAATAAAATAAGAATTAATTAAATTAAATCAATTAATAATAATATTAATTGATTTTTAAATACCAAAATATAATTTTTAAAAGCTTAAAAATAATTTTTAGGAATTGTTTGAGTTAATTATAAATAATTTACATTTTAATTTAACTATTTATAAGTAAAATTACTTGATTAATTAAATTAATCAAGTAATTAAATTCATAAATAATTAACTAAAATAAATTATAAATAATTAAATCATATTGAGTTTTTCAAGATAATAAAATAAAACAATTTTTTTTGGGAATTTAAAAGAATTTAGTTAATTATTAAATAATTAACTAAATAAATTTTGGAAATTAAAAAAAAAAGATTTTTAGAATTTACAAAAATAGAATTTTTGATTTAAAAAGAAAACAAAAATACAAAAACAAGTGTTGTACTTCTGTCTTCTTATCCACAGCATCACAGGGCGGGGGAACAGGGAAGTGGGTGGCCGGAGTCCGCGAGGAAGATGACCGGAGGCTCGCCGATTTCTGGAAATTCCATATTTTGGCCGAGTCCCGGTGAATTTCCGGTGAATCAACGACCCCCAATTCCTTACCATTTCTCTTGGTTTTCGATCTCAACTCCACCCATATCACTCCAGGAACCCAACCCCGCCTTTATCTTCTCCAAACAACCCCGGGAAATCGTTTCCTGGCCAAAAACCCACCAATTTCTGGCGACCTTGACTTAAACACCCAAATCTTTCAAAACCGAACCAAAATTGATGAATTTGGTATTAAAATCATCCTTACAACCTGTACAATCGATTCCAGGTCTCAAAACCCATCAAGAACATTAATTAAATCTAAGAAATTGGTTCAAAATTTCAAAAAAAAATAAAACTTTCATTTTTAACAAATACTACACCAAAATTAACAAACAATATATAAAATTAATCCTCAGAGTATCAGGAAAGATAATCAAGCATCAACAACATCAAACAATTAATCAAAATTCCAAAAACGAATTCCAAGTTCAAGAACACAAAATCAATTTTCTTCAATACCTAACCTCATATGCTGAAATTGATACCAAATTAACGGGCTCGTTGAGAGGATTATATTGATAGGTAGAGCGTTAACAAAGGATCAACCAATCTCCTGAAATCATTGAATATGTGTTCTTGAATGGATTTTACCCCCAAAATATGTTCTTGGCTTTTGTTTTTAATGAATTAAAATGAAATAACATAAATAATTTAGGCTATTTATATTTTAAGAAATTAAATAATTAGGCCCAAAAATAATAATTAAGGAGAATAATTTTAAAAGAAATAAAATAAAAAATTTAAATCAAAATTCCCCAAAAATTGTGAATAATTTAAAAATACAAAAATAACGGCTATTTGAAATACGAATGATTCTATAAAGATACAAACGTGAAACTTATGGGCTTCGACGTCCCGGTGGGGTCCCGGTCCGATGATTTTTGAGAATCCAAAACACTTCCTAAATTAACAGAAAACCCCGAAAACACATAAAATACATTCACACCACATAAAACGAGATAAAACGAGTACCTCGATAAAGACGACAATAAACACGCGTCCAAATTACGGATCGATTCATATAAATGCATATTAAACATGTAACGAGTATCCTATTGGATCATATCGGATCCGAAAATAGATTACTTAGCCGCTAATTAACTATAAAACGATTTAATATCATATTTGGATAATTATCAAAACCGGGCTTCTAATAAAACACTTTATACGAAGATAATGTAATAATATCCCGTCTTTCGATAATACGAGTTTTGTTGTTTTATCAGAAGGATTATCGTATCGAAAATTTTGCGTTGGGACGTGTACGGGTCAAACTGTAATCCAGATTGAAAAAGTTAAAACACGGAAAATGTTCAAAATATCCAGATTGGGTTAGAAAGGAGTTTTCCGAAGAGTTTCAGGCTATAAAAATGTAAAAACGGTTGAGGTTGGACGATTCCCGGTTTTTATAAAATAGTTTTGTAATTATACGAAAAATAATTATTAGATCTATAAATTATTATAAGATCATATAAAAATCCAAAAATTACCAGAAAAGTACCACAATTATCTATACTTTATTCTGGACATATTACAAATTAAAATACTCAAATAATATCACATATAAACATCCACACATCAATTCCAATTATCATATAATTCACTAAAATTCACATAATATCACATAAACAATCTCAGATAATAATAATAATAATAATATATGAAAATATGGGATATTACAATCTACCCCATTATAAGAATTCCGTCCTCGGAATCAGCAGAAGAAAGTACTAAGGATTTTCTGACCAACTTTCCAATCTTGCATATGTAACTTTTCTCAAAATTTCCAATAACACTGCAATTCCCTATACCATATAGTTATCACAGGAGCTTCACTCCGTACCATTCTTCCATCCATATCATTTTACCAATTTCTCAATAGAATCACTTTTACTGATTGCGAAAAAGAAGAATAGAGAGAAAGATAGGGAGAAAGAAAAAGAAAGAGAGATAGAGATAGAGATAAATAGAGAGAGAAGTAAAGAAACAGGTAGACTTCATTATATGCCACTGAGATTTTAATCGCCTTACAATCCACTATCGCTCGTGGTAATCCTATCACATAGCCTTACTTTGACTTGACGAGGATAACTCAACTTAACTTGATTGGCATACCTTCGCATATTAGAGATAATAAAATCATGGAATTATAAAGAGGAAAGAATTTCATATCATAACGGGTGTCCCACCACTGTGGTTACCAAATCTGAATTAGTGAAAAAGTGTTGTTGAAATGAAAGAATAACTGAGAGATCAATATAATCAAATGAACTTGGTATTGCGTGCCCAAATTAAGGCACTACTAAAGGTTGTTAACCTTCTTGTAGTCACAACATACACAAGTGATGGCGTCCCATCCAACTCCTATCATACAGACAGGTATACCTTGTGTCCCCTATAGTTAGGGTTGTTCATCTGAGTCAGAATGAAAGAATATGAAATGAATTCAAAATCAAAAGAATAATAAAGGATTTCTGATAAATGACTTGTTAGGGAAATCCTTGGTCCAAAACTAGAAAGATTTCAATGTTAATATTTCTGGAGGAAATGAAATCCAGAAAGCAAGATTCTAGCATAAAATGACTAAACAAATGTTAGGGAATATATCCTCTAATAGATACCTTTTCTTTTGAGAGAGGTCAAAAGAAGTTATAGATACAGAAGGTATTGACAAAGTTTTAATATTTATCTTCTATTTGAACTCCTCTGTTGATTCGCCATCCAAATCTAGACACTTCTTCATGTTTTAAGGATATCGATAATCTCCATCATTGTCAAATCGTAGCAGCCTCAGAAGATTCCACCATAGAAGTTTGCAACTGCCAGCAGTTTGGTCCAGCTCAATACAACCATCTCAAATGAATGCGCCTATCTTAACTTACTCGTTGGTACTATATCCAATAGTCCAACAAGAACTCGATATGAGCTCAAGAGTCCTCACATAGCTATACATACTCCTACACACTCTCATTTCTAGTTTACTATAACCTCAGCTCTGATACCAACCTATAACGCCCCCAAATCCGGGATCAGGGGATTTGGTAGTCACTATGAAACCTCAATCCAAAATAACCTGTTTAACTAATAAATAAATGCCAACGAAATATATTTAGCATCTATGATCCCAAACTAATCCAAGATCTTTTAAGGTTACAATTCTAGAAATAAGAAATCCAAATTCCAAAAGTAATTTTTTTTCACTTTCTTTTAAACCCTTTTCAATAATTTCCAACTCAATACTAAACCCGCTAGTATAACTTCGAAGAGAAGTATACTAGGCCCAAATATACAATACACAACTATAATATAATATAATATAAACAACTTTACACAATAGAAATTACACTAGTCCGCAAACCCTGGACCAGCCACCTTCCAAAAGCTTCTTCTTTGCTTTCTTGAATTACACAGCTAAACAGCGCTAGCTAATCCTCACTGGAGGTTAAATTTAAAAACAAGCAAGTATGAGCGGAAGAAATGCTCAGCAAGTTCAGTATAACATATAGATGGTTGTTTTGATATAAAACCGACATCTGCAATAGCACAGATCATTTTAAATACATAATTGCTGAAATAGAAAATTTATTCAAGAATCGGATAATTGTTTCTCACTGTATTCAAATCTCTTTTTGATATTTTCGAGCGAAATGCTTCAGCAATACTTTGAATCTTGACCAGAGTAAAACTCATAAAAGAGTGTTTACGGAAATATCGTAAACAACAATAACAAGAAACAATGATTATGGATTGAGTCATAAACTTTATTCAAAACCGAACACTTGAAATTAATACTTATTTTGTTATCATATCAAATTAGATATCAATACGAACTTTGATGCTCACAACATCCCATACTGAAGTCAACATCAATCATCTATACTAATACCACCTTTGACATTTAACAACATTGTAAGTATCAGCATAAATCAAAAACTGAATTAAAACTGTATTTCACATTTAATCAAAAACAGAAACAGTTGATCAATCATTTATTCTATGATTATCAAAATAATATAATGATTTAGATTGGGATCTTTCACCGATGGACGTACTATCACATGCTGATCAGCCCGTGTGATAGCACAAGGTCATGATTTATAGAAACATGTCCCCAAACACGAGTACTCAAATAAAAAGGCAATATATCTGTCTGTGGCACAAATTGTGTCATAATATTTCATATGACACTTAGAAATAGCCCTCCGCTGGACCGTCCGCCCCGGTCACTTACGCATTGATCTAATCTTAAAACCTTTTGGTTGAAAAGGGGTCACAATAAGTGACACCCAAAATAATTATATTCCCCCATTTACTTGGGTAGGAATACTTGCAACCAAATTATTTTTCTCGAAATTCAAAACATTAATAAATCCAGTAATTTGATGAGTAAAAACATTTAACTATTCTGAACATAGAATATCAGAGAGTTCTTTCATAATAAGCATTGAATTCAGCGATATATAAAATATTTATCTATTCTGAACTGAAAATAGGGAAAGAAATACTTGCATAATAGGATTCAAAATAAATATCACTTGAACAATAAGTGATGATAGGGGTACTTGCCTTTGATTTTTAGCAGTTAGTCACACTGACAACACCGCAATTATCTCAGTCTGGCGTCTCATGACCTTGTTGTCTTTCTATTTCAACAATTCACTGACCTACTGCTCCTGCGATCGCTAGAAGCTTGATAACTAGCACCATTCAATTTCATTCTTTATCCGACATCTTGTCCTGATCAACTCGAATGATCTGCATCTATCATTAAAACATAATACTTTAATCATCTAAACGATAATTACTGGACAAGCTGCGCGTCAAAATCCTATCGTCTATCAATACGATAGCCCACACATAAAGAAGACAGTCAAATACAAGTCTCTTGACCCATGTACACACGTATTTAACATAGCACATAATTCTATAAGCCACGTATCACATATATTACACATAACTTGGTTCGTCAAAACAATCGACTAGGTATGTTTAAAATAGAAATCGGGTCAATAATAGTATTTATCGATCGGATACCGACTCAGAATGACTCGCAAATCAAACAATCTTTCAAAACAAAATAATTTAGTTCTTGAAAGTATTTTTATGAAGGCAGAATATTTTTCCGAGTCTAAACGCGTTCGTTTCGTATTAAACGGATGACCGATTTATTTATTATGAATAAAATAAGAATTAAATAAAACTAAATCAATTAATAATAATATTAATTCATTTTTAAATACTAAGATATCATTTTTAAAAGCTTAATAATAATTTTTAGGAATTATTTGAGTTAATTATAAATAATTTACATTTTATTTAACTATTTATAAGTAAAATTAATTGATTAATTAAATTAATCAATTAATTAAATTCATAAATAGTTAAATAAAATAAATTATAAATAATTAAATCAAACTGAATTTTTGAAGATAATAAAATAAAACATTTTTTCGGAATTTAAAAGAATTTAGTTAATTATTAAATAATTAACTAAATAAATTTGGGAAATTAAAAAAAAAAGATTTTTAGAATTTACGAAAATAGAATTTTTGATTTAAAAAGAAAACAAAAATACAAAAACATGTGTTGTACTTCTGTCTTCTTCTCCACAGCATCACAGGGCGGGGGAACAGAGAGGTGGGTGGCCGGAGTCCGCGAGGAAGATGACCGGAGGCTCGCCAATTTCTGGAAATTCCATAATTCGGCCGAGTCCCGGTGAATTTCCGGCGACTCAACGGCCCCCAACTCCTTACCATTTCTCATGGTTTTCGATCTCAACTCCACCCTTATCACTCCAAGAACCCAACCCCGCCTTTATCTTCTCCAAACAACCCCGGGAAATCGTTTCCCGGCCAAGAACCCACCAATTTCCGGTGACCTCGACTTAAACACCCAAATCTTTCAAAACCGAACCAAAATTGATGCATTTGGTATCAAAATCATCCTTACAACCTATACAATCGATTCCAGGTCTTAAAAACCATCAAGAACATCAATTAAATCCAAGGAATCAGTTCAAAATTTCAAAAAAAAAATAAAACTTTCATTTTTAACAAATACTACACCAAAATTAACAAACAATATATGAAATTAATCCTCATAGTATAAGGAAAGATAATCAAGCATCAACAACATCAAACAATTACTCAAAATTCCAAAAACGAATTCCAAGTTCAAGAACACAAAATCAATTTTCTTCAATACCTAACCTCGGATGCTGAAATTGATACCAAATTAACGGGTTCGTTGAGAGGATTATTTTGATATGTAGAGCGTTAATAGAGGATCAACCAATTTTCTGAAATCATTGAATATGTGTTCTTGAATGGATTTTACCCCCAAAATATGTTCTTGGCTTTTATTTTTAATGAATTAAAATGAAATAACATAAAAAATTTAGGCTATTTATATTTTTAAGAAATTAAATACCCCAAAATAAATTTAGGTATTTTTATCCCCTAATTAAAAATAATTAGGCCCAAAAATAACAATTATGGGGAATAATTTTAAAAGTAATAAAACATAAAAATTTATATCAAAATTCTCCAAAAATTGCGAATAATTCAAAAATACAAAAATAACGGGTATTTGAAATACGAATGATTCTATAAAAATACAAACGTGAAACTTATGGGCTTCGACGTCCCGGTAGGGTCCCGGTCCGATGATTTTTGAGAATCCAAAACACTTCCTAAATTAACAGAAAACCCTGAAAACACATAAAATACATTCACACCACATAAAACGAGATAAAACGAGTACCTCGATAAAGACGACAATAAACACGCGTCCAAATTACGGATCGATTCATATAAATGCATATTAAATATGTAACGAGTATCCTATTGGATCATATCGGATCCGAAAATAGATTACTTAGCCGCTAAGTAACTATAAAACGATTTAATATCATATTTGGATAATTATCAAAACCGGGCTTCTTATAAAACACTTTATACGAAGATAATGTAATAATATTCCGTCTTTCGATATTACGGGTTTTGTTGTTTTATCGAAACAATTATCGTGTCGAAAATTTTGCGCTGGGACGCGTACGGGTCAGACCGTAATCCGGATTGAAAAAGTTAAAACACGGAAAATGTTCAGAATATCCAGATTAGGTTAGGTAGGAGTTTTTCGAAGAGTTTCGGGCTATAAAAACTTAAAAACGGTTGAGGTTGGACGATTCCTGATTTTTATAAAATAGTTTTTTAATTATACGAAAAATATTTATTAAATCTGTAAGTTATTATAAAATCATATAACAATCCAAAAATTACCAGAAACTTACCATGATTATCTACTTTATTCTGGATATATTACAAATTAAAATACTCAAATAATATCACATATAAACATCCACACATCAATTCCAATTATCATATAATTAACTAAAATTCACATAAAATCACATAAACAATCTCAGATAATAATAATAATAATAATAATAATAATAATAATAATAATAATAATATCTGAAAATATGGGATATTACAATCTACCCCCCTTATAAGGATTCCGTCCTCGGAATTAGCAGAAGAAAGCACTAAGGATTTTCTGACCAACTTTCCAATCTTGCATATGTAACTTTTCTCAAAATTTCCAATAACACTGCAATTCCTTATACCACATAGTTATCACGGGAGCTTCACTCCGTACCATTGTTCCATCCACATCCTTTGACCAATTTTTCAATAGAATCACTTTTACTGATTGCGAGAAAGAAGAATAGAGAGAAAGATAGGGAGAAAGAAAAAGAAAGAGAGATAGAGATAAATAGAGAGAGAAGTAAAGAAATAGACTGACTTCGTTATATGCCACTGATATTTTAATCGCCTTGCAATCCACTATCACTCGTGGTAATCCTATCACATAGCCTTACTTTGACTTGACCAAGATAACTCAGCTTAACTTGATTGGCATACCTTCGCATATTAGAGATAACAAAATCATGGAATTTCAAAGAGAAAAGAAGTTCATATCATAACGGGTGTCCCACCATTCTGGTTACCAAATCTGAATTTGTGAGAAAGTGTTGTTGAAATGAAAGAATAACTGAGAGTTCAATATGATCAAATAAACTTGGTATTGCGTGCCCATATTAAGGCACTACTAAAGGTTGTTAACCTTACTTGTTGGTACTATATCCAATAGTCCAACAAGAACTCGATATGAGCTCAAGCGTCCTCGCATAGTTATACACACTCCTACACACTCTCGTTTCTACCCAAGTAAATGGGTAGAAACGAGAGTATTCCTACCAAGTAAATGGGGGAATAAAATTATTTTGGGTGTCACTTATTATGACCCCTTTTTAACCAAAAGGTTTTAAGATTGGATCAATGAGTAAGTGACCGGGGCGGACGGTCCAACGGAGGGCTATTTCTAAGTGTCATATGAAATATTAAGACACAAGTGTGTCATAGGCAGATATATTGCCTTTTTATTTGACTACTCGTGTTTTGGGGACATGTTTCTATGAATCATGACCTTGTGCTATCACACGGGTTGATCAACATGTGATAGTATTGTGTGCCCATATTAAGGCAAATCTGAATTTGTGAGAAAGTGTTGTTGAAATGAAAGAATAACTAAGAGATCAATATGATCAAATAAACTTGGTATTGCGTGCCCATATTAAGGCACTACTAAAGGTTGCTAACCTTCTTGTAGTCACAACACACACAAGTGATGGTGTCCCATCCAACTCCTATCACACAAACAGGTATACCTTGTGTCCCCTATAGTTAGGGTTGTACATCTCAGTCAGAATGAAAGAATATGAAATGAATTCAAAATCAAAAGAATAATAAAGGATTTCTGATAAATGACTTGTTAGGGAAATCCTTGGTTCAAAACTGAAAAGATTTCAATGTTAATATTTCTGGAGGAAATGAAATCCAGAAAGTAAGATTCTAGCATAAAATGACTAAACGAATGTTAGGGAATATATCTGCCAACAGATACCTTTTATTTTGAGAGAGGTCAAAAGAGGTTATAGAAAGAGAAGGTATTGCCAAAGTCTTAATACTTATCTTCTATTTGAACTCCTCTTTTGATTTTCCATCTGATTCTAGACACTTCTTCATGTTTTAAGGATATCGATAATCTCCATCGTCGTCGAATCGTAGCAGCCTCGGAAGATTCCACCATAGAAGTTTGCAACTGCCAGGAATTTGGTCCAGTTCAATACAACCATATCAAACGAATGCGCCTATCGTAACTTACTTGTTGGTACTATATCCAATAGTCCAACAAGAACTCAATATGAGCTAAAGCGTCCTTACATAGTTATACACATTCCTACACACTCTCGTTTCCAGTTTACTATATCCTCAGCTCTGATACCAACCTGTAACGCCCCAAAATCCGGGGTCAGGGGATTTGGTCGTCAGTATGAAACCTCAATCCAAAATAACCTGTTTAATTAATAAATAAATACCAGCGGAAGATATTTAGCATCTATGATCCAAAACTAATCCAAGATCTTTTAAGGTTACAATTCTAGAAACAAGAAATCCAAATTCCAAAAATAATTTTTTTTACTTTCTTCTAAACCCTTTTCATCAATTTCCAACTCAATACTAAATTCGCTAGTATAATATCGAAGAGAAGTATACTAGGCCCAAATATACAATACACAACTATAATATATAATATAATATAAACAACTTTACACAATAGAACTTACACTACTCCGCAAACCCTGGACCAGCCACCTTCCAAAAGCTTCTTCTTTGCTTTCTTGAATTACGCAGCTAAACAGCGCTAGCTAATCCTCACTGGAGGTTAAATTCAAAAACAAGCAAGTATGAGCGGAAGAAATGCTCAACAAGTTCAGTATAACATATAGATGGTCGTTTTGATGTAAAACCGACATCTGCAATAGCGCAGATCATTTTAAAATCATAATTGCTGAAACAAAAAATTTATTAAAGAATCGAATAATTGTTTCACACTGTATTTAAAACTCTTTTTAATATTTTTGAGCAAAATGCTTCAGCAATACTTTGAATTTTGAAGAATGTAAAACTCATAAAACAGTGTTTACAGAAATATCGTAAACAACAATAACATGAAACAATGATTATGGATTGAGTTATAAACTTTATTCAAAACTGAACTCTTGACAATAATACTTATTTTGTTATCATATCAAATTATATATCAATACGAACTTTGATGCTCACAACATCCCACACTGAAGTCAACTTCAATCATATATATTATACCACCTTTGATATTTAATAACAAAGTAAGTAGTAGAATAAATCAGAAACTGAATCAAAACTGTATTGCACCTTTAATCCAACACAAAAACAGTTGATCAATCATTTATTCTATGATTATCAAAATAATATAATAATTTAGATTAGGATCTTTCACCGACGGACTTACTATCACATGTTGATCAGCCCGTGTGATAGCACAAGGTCATGATTCATAGAAACATGTCCCCAAAACACGAGTAGTCAAATAAAAAGGCAATATATCTGCATGTGGCATAAATTGTGTCATAATATTTCATATGACACTTAGCAATAGCCCTCCGTTGGACCGTCCGCCCCGCTCACTTACTCGTTGATCCAATCTTAAAACCTTCTGGTTGAAAAGGGGTCATAATAAATGACACCCAAAATAATTTTATTCCCCCATTTACTTGGGTAGGAATACTCGCAACCAAATCATTTTTCTCAAAATCCAAAACATTTATAAATCCAGTAATTTGATGAGTAATGTTAGATATATTTGATAATGTCATGGCTAATATGTTTTATGTTTAGCTTTCAGATCTTACTGAACAGGATAAATCAGTACTTAACTGTTGATCAGTACTTATACTGGAAGTCAGGACTTAAGGATATCAGTACGTATGTTATCAGGAGATAATCATCAGAAGATAGATATTAGAACTTAAGTGCTGAAGGATAATCAGATAAGGACAGTAGCTGATTAAAGGAAAGAAGATTGAGATAAACATAAGAAGAGATATGCATGAAGAAGGAATTGCGTGAAGAATGGAATACTTGGAAGAAAAATATCTGATTGATATATTTTAGGAAGCAGAATTATATTCCATATCAATTAGCGATTATCTTGTAACTGTGTAGTATATAAACACAGACATAGGGTTTACACTATAAGTGTTATCATTATTAGAAAAGATTATTCATTGTAACCCTAGCAGCTCTCGTGATATTTGTTCATCACTGAGAGGTAACAGTTCCATACTGTAACAGAGTTTATTGTTTCAATAAAGCTTGTTTTTTGTTACTTAAGTTCTTAAAGTTCGATTTGAGTGTACTATACACTGTATTCACCCCCTCTACAGTGTGTGTGTGTGACCTAACAATTGGTATCAGAGCTACTCTGTTAACACACATACAGTTAAAGATCCAAACACAATCATGTCGGACACAGAAACTCCAACTAAGCCTACCACAACTGAGGAACCACCAAAGACACAAATTCAGAGTCGGTATGAGACCATCAGAGTTCCCATACTGAGACCATCTGAATATCCCATATGGAAGGTAAGGATGAGCATGTTCCTGGAAGCAACAGATCCAGAATACCTTGATAGAATCAAGGAAGGCCCTCACAAACCAACCAAGCTCGCTGTTGCAGTTGCAGGTGAAGCAGCAAAGACCGTACCAAAGGAGAAGAGTGATTATACTGCTGAAGACATAACATCAATTGCTAAGGATGCTAAGGTACGACACTTACTGCATAGTGCCATTGATAATGTAATGTCAAACAGGGTAATCAACTGCAAGACTGCTAAGGAGATATGGGATGCTCTGGAAACAAGGTGTCAGGGAACTGACACAATTAAGAAGAACAGGAAGACAATACTCACTCAAGAGTATGAACACTTTGACTCAAAGGCTAATGAGTCATTGAATGATTTATATGATAGATTTGTCAAACTTTTGAATGATTTGTCATTGGTTGATAAAGAGTATGATCTTGAAGATTCAAACCTTAAGTTCCTGTTAGCTCTTCCTGAATGCTGGGATTTGAAGGCAACGACAATAAGAGACAACTACAATCTTGATGAAACAACTCTTGACGAAATCTACGGAATGCTCAAGACTCATGAGCTGGAGATGGAACAAAGAAGCAAGAGGAAAGGAGGAAAGTCAAGGATAGTTGCTCTTAAGGCTGAAGAAGAATTCCCCAAAGCAGCTTCCCCAAAGAAAGACAAGGGTAAAGCTCTTTTCATAAAGTCTGATACTGAGTCATCAAGTTCTGAGAGTAATGATGACTCAGATTCTGAAAGCTTGCCTGAGACTGATGCTGATGAGGAGATGATGAAGTTGTGTGCTCTTATGGTGAAAGGAATCACAAAAATTGCATACAGGAAGTTTAGGAAGGGAAAGAAGTTTTCCAGGAAAGGCATAAGTTCTGATAAGAAGAATTTCAGAAGATCTGAAGGCAGAGGAGGAAAATCTGACAGAGGAGATTACACCAATGTTAAATGTTATAACTGTGGTGAGAAAGGCCACATATCTCCTGACTGCAAGAAGGTAAAGGGTGAAAAAGGCAAGGCTCTTGTCACAAAGCAGAAAAGCTGGACAGACACCTCAGACTCTGAAAATGAGGAGAACTATGCATTGATGGCAAATGCTGATAAAGAAAGTGCTGAGAGCAGTTCTGATGCTGCTGAAACAAAGGTACCTCAGACTACTTATGCTTTTCATACTGATGATATTAATGAGTTGAGAAGATATCTTAAAACCATGTTTGTTAGCTATAGAGATCAAACTTTAACATGTGAAAGATTAACTTCTGAAAATCTTGCATTTAAGAAAAGGAATGATTTCTTAGAAAAAGAGTTAGTCATGTTCCATCAAACTCAGAAGGATAGAGATGATGCTTTTTATGTTAGGAATGAAGTGCTAAAATTAAATGAATCTCTAAAAACTGAGTTAGAAAAGGAAAGAGAGATTATCAGGACTTGGACTAACTCTGGCAAAACAACTCAAAATTTGCTAAGTAGGGGAAACTGGAAATAGGGCTTAGGTTATGGAGAAGATAAGAAAGATAAAGGAACTAAAGAAATTAAGTTTGTTGATAAGCAAAAGCCAAAGTTAAAACCTGTTAAGTTTGTAACTGTAAAGTCTGAAAATGAAAAATCAGAAGTTACAAAGGAATCAACTTCTGACAAACTAAAACAGGAAAAGACAGCTGAAGTGAACATAGGCTTAATGACGAAGAAGCAGCTTAAACATAAGCTGAAAGATGTTAAGAATGCAAACAAGGTAAAATCACCTAGGAAAAATAGGAATGGAAAGGAAGGTGTGAATAAAAGCAATGATTATAAACCTGTTCCTGATGCTCCTAGGAAAACATGTCATAACTGTGGAAGTTCTAACCATCTGGCTTCTTTTTGCAGGAAGAATAAGAATATTAACTCCTTACCTTCAAAATCAGGAGTTAAGAGTCAGTCTGTTAGATACAAACCACAAAATCCTTGTTTTCATTGTGGTAGTTCATGGCATTCCATTTATACTTGTAAGGAATATCATAGTTTGTACTATGATTATTATCAAATAAAACCTTCTTTGAAGAAAGTTTCCATTGTTCCTTCTAGTGTAAATTCTGATTCAAAGTATGATAGTGTAAGTTCTGATAAGAAAAATGTTAACATAAACTCTGATGCTAAATCCGCTGCAAATGTTAACAAACTTAATAAGGCCAAAGGATCCAAGCAAGTCTGGGTCCTTAAAACTAATAATTAGTGGTCTTTGTGATTGCAGGGCAACAGGAAAAATATTCTAGTTCTGGACAGTGGATGTTCAGGACATATGACTGGAAATAAGGCCCTGCTATCAGACTTTGTGGAGAAAGCTGGCCCAAGTGTTTCTTATGGAGATGGCAACATTGGAAAAACATTGGGATATGGCAATATCAATCTTGGAAATGTCAGAATTAAACAAGTAGCTCTAGTCTCAGGACTTAAACACAACCTACTGAGTATAAGTCAAATCTGTGACAGAGGTTATCATGTTGATTTCTTTGAAGAACACTGTGAAATTGTGAGTAAATCTAAAGGCAAAGTTGTTCTGAAAGGATACAGGCGTGGTAACATTTATGAAGCTAAGCTTTCAACAAGTACTGATGGTTCTGCAATCTGTCTAATTAGTAAAGCATCAATTGAAGAAAGCTGGAATTGGCATAAGAAACTCTCTCATTTAAATTTCAACAATATAAATGAACTGGTCAAAAAAGATCTTGTGAGAGGATTGCCAAACACAGTATTTGCTCCTGATGGTCTTTGTGATTCATGTCAGAAAGCCAAACAAAGAAAATCTTCATTCAAGAGCAAGACGGAATCATCAATTCTTGAGTCTTATCATCTAATACATGTTGATCTATTTGGTCCAGTAAATGTCATGTCTATTGCAAAGAAGAAGTATGCGTTGTTCATAGTGGATGAGTTAACCAGATACACATGGGTGTATTTCTTGCACACAAAAAGTGAAACTGCATCTATCTTGATTGATCATGTCAAACAGCTGGATAAAATGGTCAAAGATTCTGTGAAAATTTTAAGGAGTGATAATGTCACTGAGTTCAAGAATTTGATAATGGAAGAGTTCTGCAAAAGCCATGGAATAAAGCAGGAATTTTCTGCTCCTGGAACTCCACAGCAAAATGGAGTTGTTGAAAGGAAGAATAGAACTCTCATTGAAGCTGCACGTACAATGCTTGAAGAAGCAAAATTTCCAACCTATTTCTGGGCTGAAGCTGTGCAGACTGCTTGTTTTACTCAAAATGCAACACTCATTAACAAGCATGAAAAAACACCATATGAGATGGTAAAGAAAAAGAAGCCAAATCTGAAATATTTTCATGTATTTGGATGCAAGTGTTTTGTTCTCAAGACTCATCCTGAACAGCTATCAAAGTTTGATCTAAAAGCTGATGAAGGAATCTTTGTTGGATATCCACTTTCCACAAAAGCCTTCAGAGTCTATAATTTGAGAACAAAAGTGGTCATGGAATCTATCAATGTCTCTTTTGATGACAAGAAGATTACTGGTCTTGAAGATTTCATTGACCATGATCAGCTGAGATTTGAAAATGAAGACTCAAATTCTGATACTGAAAATCCTGACAGTCTAAGTCGTGATACTGTAAACTCTGATGGATTAAACTCTGATGTTATTGAAACTGTGGTGACTACGTCAAAAGAAGATGCACCTATGCATGGGGAGCATACTCAAGATCCTACCACATCTCAAGAAACATCAGAACATGTATCTGGCTCTTCAAGTTCTGATTCGTCAAGTTCTGATAAGCCAGGTTCTGATAGTGCTGAAAATCTAAATATTGAAGAATCCAACTCAGCGAGCATAGTTTCAGGGGGAGCATCAGAAAATGAAAATGAAGATAGCATGGATCATGGGGGAGCATCCAGTTCTAGAGAAAACCTTCCATCTGCAAGGAAGTGGACAAAATCACATACACCTGATTTGATAATTGGAAATCCTGATGCAGGTGTTAGAACTAGAATAGGTACTTCAAATGAATGTCTTTACAATTCTTTTCTCTCTCAGACTGAGCCAAAGAAAGTGGAAGAAGCTCTTCAAGATGCTGATTGGGTGCAAGCAATGCAGGAAGAGTTGAATGAATTTGAAAGAAACAAAGTCTGGACCCTAGTGCTAAGACCAAAGAATAGATCTGTTGTTGGTACAAAGTGGGTATTCAGAAACAAAACTGACAGTGATGGCATAATTACAAGGAATAAGGCAAGGCTGGTTGCAAAAGGATATTCTCAACAGGAGGGAATTGATTATGATGAAACATTTGCACCAGTTGCTAGGTTAGAAGCTATAAGGATATTTTTGTCTTATGTTGCTCACAAAAAGTTTACTGTCTTTCAAATGGATGTGAAAAGTGCTTTTCTCAATGGAGAATTGGAGGAAGAGGTATATGTTGAACAACCTCCAGGTTTTGTAGATACCAAACATCCAGATTATGTCTACAGGCTTGATAAAGCACTTTATGGACTTAAGCAAGCTCTTAGAGCATGGTATGAGACTTTAGCTCAGTTTCTTCTGGAAAGTGGATTCAACAGAGGGACAATAGACAAAACACTGTTCTACCTCAACCATGGAAAGGACTTACTTCTGGTCCAGATTTATGTTGATGATATCATTTTTGGATCTACAAATGACAAACTTTGCAAGAAGTTTGCCAAACTAATGCAGTCAAGATATCAGATGAGTATGATGGGGGAACTTAGATATTTTCTGGGCCTTCAAGTCAAGCAGAATGAGGAAGGAACTTTTATTTGTCAAACCAAGTACACCAGAAACTTGCTGAAGAAATTTAGAATGCAAGATTGTTCAAGTGCATCCACTCCAATAGCCACTGCTACAAAACTGGATAAGGATACCGGTAAATCAGTAGATATTACTGACTATAGAGGTATGATTGGCTCTCTACTCTATCTAACTGCTAGTAGACCTGATATCATGTATGCTACCTGTCTTTGTGCAAGATTTCAAGCAGATCCAAGAGAACCTCACTTAACAGCTGTAAAAAGAATCTTTAAGTATCTTAAAGGAACAACTGCTCTGGGATTATGGTATCCTAGAGAATCAGATTTTAAACTAATAGGTTACTCAGATGCAAATTTTGCAGGGTGCAAAATTGACAGGAAAAGCACAAGTGGAAGCTGCCAATTTCTTGGAGGCAGATTGGTTTCTTGGTACAGCAAGAAACAAAAGTCAATTTCCACATCAACTGCAGAAGCAGAGTATATTGCTGCAGGAAGCTGTTGTGCACAGATTCTTTGGATGAAGAATCAGTTACTGGATTATGGGTTAACATATTTCAAAATCCCTATTTACTGTGATAATCAAAGTGTTATTGCTATGACAGGTAATCCAGTTCAACACTCTATGACAAAGCACATCAGCATCAGGTACCACTTCATCAGGGAACATGTGGATGAAGGTACAGTTGAATTGCATTTTGTTCCCACAGATCAACAACTGGCAGATATCTTCACAAAACTACTGTGTGAAGCTACTTTTACAAGATTGGTAAATGAACTTGGAATGGTTTCAGGTTCTTTCTCTAAATCTGCTTAGACTTGTTCTGTGTTATCAGACTTTATGCTCAGTATTTACAGAATTAATCTCATTGTATATTCTGTGCTTAATTGATAAATGTCTTTAAGTACTGACTGTTGTCTGATATATATTTCTAAACTCTGATAAGTGATATGTCTGTTCTAGTACCTATTCAATCCTATGAGGATAACTGTGCTAGATACTGACCTAGTAGTCTTCAATAAACAAATGATTCCATGTAAGAAGTAATTATTTTAGTGGAAATCTTATGACACTAGCAAATTCTGATAATTGAGCTTAGTTAAGTTTACTTTGTATATCTTATTACTAAGTCACAAATTAGAATAATGCTACTCATCTGTTAAGTTCTGATACTAGTAAAACTGCTGAATGTACTAAGTGCTGATAAACCTCACTTATCAAAAGAAAAAGCAAAAAGATCAAAAGATAAAATCAGGTACTCCTTTGAGATCTAGAGTAAAAATATGGAAGGGGCGACCCAAGTGCATTGCTGGTATTAAGTAAATATGCATTAGAAAAGCAAAATATTTTCTTGGTGACTTTTCACACTCTATGATTACTGGAGAAATACTCTGATAATAGCATAAATTCTGATAAACAGTCGTGACTCACTTACACTGAGAAGCCACTGTAAAATAGAATTTCAAAAGATGCATAAAATTAGCACAAAACAGTTGAGGTGGACTCAAGCATAAACTCATTCATCAGTAGGTTTCAGGACAATGACAGCTCTTTAGCAAAATTTTAGTTATGCCTTATTTCTAAGATGTACTGAAGTGAATCAGACTTTACTCTTTGTCTGTTATTTAGCTTAATGCACACACTAATCACTCCATCTGAATGATGAAAATTTCTGTGGTGGTCTATGTTATTTTAGATAAACAGTCATTGTGTCATTATTGCACAAATTCTGAGGACAAGTTCTAGTTACATGTTCTAATGATTAAGTTCTGAAGTCTATAACTCAGAACTTGTATGAGTATTTACTAAGATGGGCATTCCTTTTTCGAGTTAAGAAATTATGTTCTGATGACTGTTAAGTTCTGGTATAGGTCTAAGTTCTGATTTCTCAGTCTAATCCTTTACTTGGCTTATCTGTGAATAAAATTTAATAACAGTCTCAGTTAATAATTGAATATGTTGACGTGGAAGATTAATAGTCACTATGATTAGGATTAATGGTATTCGTACTTGAACAGTCCACTGTTTCTTGTGTCTTGTGCGGTTTAAACCATGATTCCTCTTTCCAATGACTGTTATTCTTTTTCAAAGTCTAGGGAGACGAGGTAGAATTAATTCTACCTGTCAGCATTTAATTTCTTTGCGTCTCCTGGCATTCTCTTGCCTATATAAGCAACCACTTCACATCAGCCTTCCCATCACACTTTTATCACAAAATCACTCTCGTTTTTTACTTATCATCACAAATGGCTGAATTTGGCTGGTTCTACAATTATGGTGATGAGACTGTTCATGTCTTTGTGAATGGAATTCCAACTCTATACCCTATCACCAACATTCCTCACAATCTCTGGATTCAATTTCCAGAGGTTATCAAACGTGATCTGGTGGCCGTTCGAAGAGAACTTCATCTTCAGCGTCTCCGCCAGCAAGAGCGAATCATCCGACTCGCCATTCTGTTTGTCGAGAGTAGGAAGAAGAAGAAATAATTTAATCTTGTCTTCTTCCTATTTTTCTTCATCATCAGCTTTGTCAGGCTTCTTAGCTAGGACTAAGGCTGTTGATGTTAGGATTAGAAGCTTAGGGAAAATCTTGTATAAGTATTGATGTAATTTCCATTTCATAAATGTATTGTCTTGATATATTAATGAAAATTATTTTTACTTCAAGATTTTGTCTCTGAGTTATTTTATCTTGTGTTGATAAATCCTGATTGATATTCTGATGACCATATAACTTTTGTTTTATATTAAGTTCTGATTCATTTTCAGCACTTACATATCTAATTTATCTTGGTGATTTTCATGTGATGTATTTTCAGAATTTCAATGATGCAGTGAAAAATAATTCAATCAGTGCTAACGGTTTAAATTTTGAATTAAAACTGTTTCTCTTGATAAATGGAACGGTTTTTCCTTGAAACTAGGCAACTGGGTAAGTAATGATTCCTGTTTTCTCGAGCCCAGTAACTGTCCGTTATTACTGCATGTCTGACAGGTGTCTAACGGTAACATTTTTGTTCAAAGTATAAGTACAACAGAGAGAAGATTTCTTTAATCTTTTATTTTCTTTATATTTTATCTCTCTCCTTACTTTTACTCTCTTTCTCCTTCTTTCTCACGTTGGTTTTTCATACAGACATTATCTCAAACACCTAACAGGCATACTTGAATCTCAATATTTTTTCACATGGCACCAAAGGATTTAATCATTGATGGAGCTAAGTTTGTTCCAAACAACTATGCTGCAATTCTTGATCATGCTGAAGCTCCATCTGAATTGCATTTTGTGCAAGATCTTCTTGCACACAGTGAGATTGGGTACGCATTAACACAGCCTGAAGTCTTTTCGAGTCAACAAGTTCTGACGTTTTGGCGGACTGGGCACTTTGATGATGGTGGTAAACATGGCACTCCCAGTATTTTTTTTGAAGTGGGTGATTCATCTTATGTAGTCACTCCTGGTACAATACGCAAAGCTCTACATCTCCCAGAAAATTGTACTTTTTCAACTCCAGAGGAATCAGCACTTCAAGAGTTAATGGCTGAATTGGGATATGAAAAGAGTCTGACGAAACTTGGACAGTTGAAACGGGCTAATATCAGAAGAGAATGGAGTTTCTTCTTTGACTGCATCACCAAAGCTTTTGGGAACAAATGTTCGAATTTTGATGCTATCCCAATTCTGAGTCAGCACATAGGGTATGCTATTATTCATCAAACTCATTTTGATTTTGCAACTGGAATAATTGGTTTTATTGGGGATAGGATGACAGAGAATAGAAATATTGTCTATTTTGTTAGATTCCGTCAACTTCTATATACTTTTTGTACTGATGAACCTCAATTAGTCAGTTTCTCAACCCCACCTTTTAGAGTTGCAAAACGATATTTTAATGATCTGGTAAATGCTGATACTAAGAAAAAAGTGGTTAGACCATTACAGATTCCTCAGTCTGTAAAACAGATCCTAGTAAATGCTGATCCTGATACTTATAGATCTATTTACTTTGATTTCCAACCAACCACAAACACCCAAACACCATCATCCTCAGCACCTACCACTCATTCTACTCAACCTACCCTCAGAAATTATCTCAAATCCTATCTCTCTACTTCACAGACTGTTCAACCCTCATCCTCCAAGCCAAAGAGGACAAAAACTATTCCTCAAACATCTCAAAAGAGAAGGAGGATTGTATTGAGAGATGAATCTGATTCTGAGGAACAGGTTTCTTCTCGAGAACCTGTTGTTTCTGAAGCTGAGAAAGAGGTTTCTCAGAAAGATTCTGAAATTGGGGGTTCTAGGCTTCTCAAGAGGCTTAGACGAATGTTAGTTCCTGAAACTCCCAAGGAATCCACATCAACAAGGAAGTACAAGAAACAGAGGGCACAAAGGCCAGTTTCAGATGATGAAGAGGAAGCAGCTAAAGAAGGGGATCAGGAATCTCTGATCTCACAAGACAAGGAATTTGCTCCAGTCACTTATTCTCCATTAACTCCATCTCAGGAAGCTGTATCTGACAAGGCTAACTCACCATCTGTGTCTCTTGTTGATCCAGGCACAAGTGCTGATATTGAGGTTCAACACTTGGTTGTGTCTGAAGTATTTCTTTTAGAAGCTCCAACAGCAAATAATTCTTCCACAACACCTGTTACTGATGCTGTTCAAACTCCAGATTTATCAACAACACCTTCTCTGCATCAAGATGCTGATGATCAGACTTTAGGTGAGCATCAGGATATGGCTGTTGATCAGAACTTAGTATCAGATCAGCAATTAGAGGATGCTGAAGCCTCCATTGCTACTCACACTGTTGTCTTATCAGAAGATACTGATTCTTTAAGTTCTGATGCTGCAAATGCTGGAGATACTGGTGAAGCTGCTCCAACTGTAGATGCTGATGAAGCAGGTCCTTCAGGACATACTCCTCAACCGACTCTTCCTAAGTCTGAACTGGTAAAGGAGTTTGTTATCAGGGATGCACCAGTACCTTGGAGTGAAACTCCTGCAGGTCAGGAGTGGACTAAGGAATGGAACTCAGTTTCATGTGTTCCAAATGCATTACATCTTGCTGAGCACTTGACTAAAGCTGATGAAATGTTAAATTCTGATGATTTTAAAACTCAGCTTAGAGTCACTGCATTGAGTACTAAACATCTATAAGGTCTTCATTCAACTACTCATGCAGAGCTACACAAGATTCAGGAGAACTTTATCAAACAAGAATAAGTTTGGAAAATTGATAAGAAAAAGTTCTTTCAACCTACCATTGACAGGATTGCTTATATTGAGAAAACTCAAGAGAAACAACAAGCTCAGATTGATGACATTCTGACAAATCAAGCTTCTCAGCAATCTCAACTTACTGAAATCCAATCCTCAGTGGAATTACTTATCTCTCTTTTACTACCTGCTGATGCCAAAAAGGGGGAGAAGATAATTAAGTCCAAATGCAAAACTAACAAGACACTGCAAGGAAAGGATGATGGAAATGATGATCAAGGATACTCTGGAATGGGTAGCGGTCATAGTCAAGGTAGAAGGTTTATATCAAGACAAGCTAGTCACAGGACAAGTTCTGATACTGGGAAAAGAATAAGTTCTGCTGCTGGTAAAAGGATAAGTTCTGATGAACTTCTAGATCTTGATGAAGAAATGTCAAGACAGTTATTTCTTCAAGAAAATCCAAGAATGGACTTGGAAAGTTTAAAGGAAGAAGAAGCCAGACTTAAATCAGAGAAAGTTACATCTAAATCTGAAGCTTCTGGTAAAAAGTCACTTCCAAAACTTAAAGGCATTGTGATCAAAGAAAGGACACATACTGAAGCAACATTGGCTAGATCACAACCACAGATAGATCCAAGATCCAAGGGTAAAGAAAAGGTTGGTGAACCTATCAAGGCTTATGTACCTCCTGAGGAAGAAGAAATTGCTGATGAAAAAGATGATCTTGCTCTGACTTCAAGAAAAGTTCTTAAAACAACCTCTAACATGGCTCAAGTTGTTCAGAGTCAAGAAATTGTAAGTTCTGATATTCAGAAGAAGCAAGTAACATCTGACAGAGCTCAAGTTAACTTGATATCAGAAAATAGATCAAAGACACTCCTACCAGGATTCACTAAAGCAAAACAGACTCAATCTTTGAAGACTACTGCAAGTGGTTTTGAAGCAAGAGTAGTTACTGGAAAGGAAGCTAGAGATAAAACTGGATTGGGAAGTGCTGATGAAAGAAGAGTACACAACACTACCAATGATCCAACTTCCTTGAGTGAACCAGGTATTGGAGCAACTCCTGAGAGATTGAATCAACTGGAATCTGTACAGATGGTTTACCATACCTACTTGAAAGAATATATCATGTTGTATTTCATGACAGATGGTAGGGTTTATCATATAAGACAAAATGCCATTCCATTGAAGTATTTTGAAGAATTGGAGCATGTACTTTTCTTACTTCAAGTGGATGACAGAATAACAGGGACTGTTGCAAACTACTTAAAAGAACAGATTCAGAGACAGAAAAGGCTTTATTCTGTTAAGTCTGACAGCATATATGTTCCAAAGTACAAAGATCACAATGGTGATATTGTTGATATGAAGCCTAATACTGCACAGATCAGAACATATCTTGGTATTAAGGGACTTGAATTCAATCTAGAGTCTGACAAAGCTTATGTTATAAGACTAGATCAGGAGTTGAGAAAAGCAAAGATCAATGATCTCAGAGCTGCAATCTTTCAAACTGGTGAAGATACTGCAGAGCTTAAAGATGTTAAAAGGAGAATGATTGATGAACTAAGATATGCTGAGAAATGTTTGTTGAAGAACTATCTCAGAACAACTCCTGACATCAGAGAGATCAGAAAATGAAGAAGCCAAGTCGAAGATCTACAACTGCTTAAATTCTGATATTTATACAGACTGAAGTTGTTATCAGAAGTTGAAATTGGTAAAAACTTTAAGGAATGTAAGTTGTAGTTATCTAGTCTAATTCTCATGCATTTGTACTTAATGTTTTTGACATCATCAAATATCTGTTAAACTTGTATATTATGTTAATTTACAAGTTGCGGGAGATTGTTAGATATATTTGATAATGTCATGGCTAATATATTTTATGTTTAGCTTTCAGATCTTACTGAACAGGATAAATCAGTTCTTAACTGTTGATCAGTACTTATACTGGAAGTCAGGACTTAAGGATATCAGTACGTATGTTATAAGGAGATAATCATCAGAAGATAGATATCAGAACTTAAGTGCTGAAGGATAATCAGATAAGGACAGTAGCTGATTACAGAAAAGAAGATTGAGATAAACATAAGAAGAGATATGCATGAAGAAGGAATTCCGTGAAGAATGGAATACTTGGAAGAAAACATATCTGATTGATATATTTTAGGAAGCAGAATTATATTCCATATCAATTAGCGATTATCTTGTAACTGTGTAGTATATAAACACAGACATAGGGTTCACACTATAAGTGTTATTATTATTAGAAAAGATTATTCATTGTAACCCTAGCAGCTCTCGTGATATTTGTTCATCACTGAGAGGTAACAGTTCCATACTGTAACAGAGTTTATTGTTTCAATAAAGCTTGTTTTCTGTTACTTAAGTTCTTAAAGTTCGATTTGAGTGTACTATACACTGTATTCACCCCCTTTACAGTGTGTGTGTGACCTAACAAGTAAAAATATTTAACTATTCTGAACATAGAATAGCAGAGAGTTCTTGCATAATAAGCATTGAATTCAGCGATATGTAAAACATTTATCTATTCTGAACTGAAAATAGGGAAAGCAATACTTTCATAATAGGATTCAAAATAAATATCATTTGAACAATAAGTGATGATAGGGGTACTTGCCTTTGATTTTTAACAGTTAGTCACACTCGTAACACCGCAGTTATCTCAGTCTGGCGTCTCACGACCTCATTGTCTTTCTATTTCAATAATTCACTAACCTACTACTCATGCGATCTCTAGAATCTTGATAACCAAAACCATTCCATTTCATTCTTTATCCAACGTCTTGTCCTAATCAACTCGAATGATCCGCATCTATCATTAAAAGATAATACTTTAATCGTCTAAACGATAATTACTCGACGAGCTGCACGTCAAAATCCTATCGTCTACCCATATGATAGCCCACACATAAAGAAGAAAGTCAAATACAAGACCCTTGACCCATGTACACACGTATTTCATATAGCACATAATAATATATGCACGTATCACATATATCACACATAACTTGGTTCGTCAAAACAGTCGACTCGGTATGTTTGAAATAGAAATCGGGTCAATAATAGTATTTATCGATCAGATACCGACTCAGAATGACTCGTAAATCAAACGATCTTTCAAAACAAAAAAATTTGGTTCTTGAAAGTATTTTTAATGAAGGCGGAATATTTTTCCGAGTCTAGACGCGTTCGTTTCGTATTAAACGGACGACCGATTTATTTATTAAATAGAATTAAATCAATTAATAATAATAGTAATTGATTTTTAAATACCAAAATATAATTTTTAAAAGCTTAAAAATAATTTTTAGGAATTATTTGAGTTAATTATAAATAATTTACATTTTATTTAACTATTTATAAGTAAAATTAATTTATTAATTAAATTAATCAATTTATTAAATTCATATATAATTAAAATAAATAAATTATTAATAATTAAATCAAATTGAATTTTTGAAGATAATAAAATAAAACAATTTTTTGGGAATTTAAAGAATTTAGTTAATTATTAAATAATTAACTAAATAAATTTGGGAAATTAAAAAAAAAGATTTTTAGAATTTACGAAAATAGAATTTTTGATTTAAAAAGAAAACAAAAATACAAAAACATGTGTTGTACTTCTGTCTTCTTCTCCACAGCATCACAGGGCGGGGGAACAGGGAGGTGGGTGGCCGAAGTCCGCGAGGAAGATGACCGGAGGCTCGCCGATTTCTGGAAATTCCATATTTCGGCCGAGTCCCGGTGAATTTCCAACGACTCAACGACCCCCAATTCCTTACCATTTCTCATGGTTTTCGATCTCAGCTCCACCTTTATCACTCCAGGAAACCAACCCCGCCTTTATCTTCTCCAAACAACCCCAGGAAATCGTTTCCCGGCCAAAAACCCACCAATTTCCGGCGACCTCGACTTAAACACCCAAATCTTTCAAAACCGAACCAAAATTGATGCATTTGGTATCAAAATCATCCTTACAATATGTAGAATCGATTCCAGGTCTCAAAAACCATCAAGAACATCAATTAAATCGGTTCAAAATTTCAAAAAACAATAAAACTTTCATTTTTAACAAATATTACACCAAAATTAACAAACAATATATGAAATTAATCCTCATAGTATAAGGAAAGATAATCAAGCATCAACAACATCAAACAATTACTCAAAATTCCAAAAATGAATTCCAAGTTCAAGAACACAAAATCAATTTTCTTCAATACCTAACCTCAGATGCTGAAATTGATACCAAATTAACGGGCTCGTTGAGAGGATTATTTTGATATGTAGAGCGTTAACAGAGGATCAACCAATCTTCTGAAATCATTGAATATGTGTTCTTGAATGGATTTTACCCCCAAAATATGTTCTTGGCTTTTGTTCTTAATGAATTAAAATGAAATAACATAAACAATTTAGGCTATTTATATTTTTAAGAAATTAAATACCTCAAAATAAATTTAGGGTGTTTTTATCCCCTAATTAAAAATAATTAGGCCCAAAAATAACAATTATGGGGAATAATTTTAAAAGTAATAAAACATAAAAATTTATATCAAATTTCTCCAAAAATTGCGAATAATTTAAAATAACGATTGATTCTATAAAAATACAAACGTGAAACTTATGGGCTTCGACGTCCCGGTGGGGTCCCGGTCCGATGATTTTTGAGAACCCAAAACACTTCCTAAATTTACAGAAAACCCCGAAAACACATAAAATACATTCACACACACATAAAACGAGATAAAATAAACACGCGTCCAAATTACGGATTGATTCATATAAAGGCATCTTAAACACGTAACGAGTATCCTATTGGATCATATCAGATCCGAAAATAGATTACTTAGCTGCTAAATAACTATAAAACGATAAAATTTAATATCAGATTTGGATAAATATCAAAACCGGGCTTCTTATAAAATACTTTATACGAAGATAATGTAATAATATCTCGTCTTTCGATAATACGAGTTTTGTTATTTTATCGAAACGATTATCGTATCGAAAATTTTGTGTCGGGACGCGTACGGGTCAAACCTTAATCCAGATTGAAAAAGTTAAAACACGGAAAATGTTCAGAATATCCAGATTGGGTTAGGAAGGAGTTTTCCGAAGAGTTTCGGGCTATAAAAACGTAAAAACGGTTGAGGTTGGACCATTGCCGGTTTTTATAAAATAGTTTTGTAATTATACGAAAAAAATTAATTAAATCTGTAAATTATTATAAAATCATATAACAATCCAAAAATTACCAGAAAATTACCATAATTATCTATACTTTATTCTGGACATATTACAAATTAAAATACTCAAATAATATCACGTATAAACATCCACACATCAATTCCAATTATCATATAATTCACTAAAATTCACATAAAATCACATAAACAATCTCAGGTAATAATAATAAAATCTGAGAATATGGGATATTACAATCTACCCCCCTTATAAGGATTCCGTCCTCGGAATCAGCAGAAGAAAGCACTAAGGATTTTCTGACCAACTTTCCAATCTTGCATATGTAACTTTTTTCAAAATTTCCAATAACAATGCAATTCCTTATATCACATAGTTATCACGGGAGCTTCACTCCGTACCATTGTTCCATCCACATCCTTTGACCAATTTCTTAATAGAATCAATTTTACTGATTGCGAGAAAGAAGAATAGAGAGAAAGATAGGGGTAAAGAAAAAAAAAGAGAGATAGAGATAGAGATAAATAGAGAGAGAAGTAAAGAAACAGACTGAATTCGTTATATACCACTGATATTTTAATCACCTTGCAATCCACTATCGCTCGTGGTAATCCTATCACATAGCCTTACTTTGACTTGACCAGGATAACTCAGCTTAACTTAATTGGCATAGCTTCGCATATTGAAGATAATAAAATCATGGAATTTCAAAGAGAAAAGAAGTTCATATCATAACGGGTGTCCCACCATTGTGGTTACCAAATCTGAATTTGTGAGTAAGTTTTGTTGAAATGAAAGAATAATTGAGAGATCAATATGATCAAATGAACTTGGTATTGCGTGCCCAAATTAAGGCACTACTAAAGGTTGTTAACCTTCTTGTAGTCACAACACACACAAGTGATGGCATCCCATCCAACTCCTATCACACAGACAGGTATAACTTGTGTCCCCTATAGTTAGGGTTGCTCATCTCAGTCAGAATGAAAGAATATGAAATGAATTCAAAATCAAAAGAATAATAAAGGATTTCTGATAAATGACTTGTTAGGGAAATCCTTGGTTCAAAACTGAAAAGATTTCAATGTTAATATTTCTGGAGGAAATGAAATACAGAAAGCAAGATTCTAGCATAAAATGACTAATCGAATATTAGAGAATATATCCTCTAACAGATACATTTTATTTTGAGAGAGGTCAAAAGAAGTTATAAAAGAGAAGGTATTTCCAAAGTCTTAATACATATCTTCTATTTGAACTCCTCTGTTGATTCGCCATCCGATTCTAGACACTTCTCATGTTTTAAGGATACCGATCATCTTCATCGTCGTTGAATCATAGCAGCCTCGGAAGATTCCACCATAGAAGTTTGCAACTGCCAGGAGTTTGGTCCAGCTCAATACAACTATCTCAAACGAATGTGCCTATCTTAACTTACGCGTTGGTACTATATCCAATAGTCCAACAAGAACTCGATATAAGCTCAAGCATCCTCACATAGCTGTACACACTCCTACACACTCTTGTTTCTAGTTTACTATAATCTCAGCTCTGATACCAACCTGTAACGCCCCCAAATCCGGGGTCAGGGGATTTGGTCATCAATATGAAACCTCAATCCAAAATAACTTGTTTAACTAATAAATAAATGTCAGCGAAAGATATTTAGCATCTATGACCCCAAACTAATCCAAGATCTTTTAAGGTTACAGTTCTAGAAACAAGAAATCCAAATTCCAAAAATAAATTTTTTCACTTTCTTTTAAACTCTTTTCAACAATTTCCAACTCAATACTAAACCCACTATTATAACTTCGAAGAGAAGTATACTAGGCCCAAATATACAGTACACAACTATAATAAAATATAATATAAACAACTTTACATAATTTAACTTACACTAGTCCGCAAATCCTGGACCAGCCACTTTCCAAAAGCTTCTTCTTTGCTTTCTTGAATTACGCAGCTAAACAGCGCTAGCTAATTCTCACTGGAGGTTAAATTTAAAAAAAAGCAAGTATGAGTGGAATAAATGCTCAGCAAGTTCAGTATAACATATAGATGGTCGTTTTGATATAAAACCGACATCTGTAATAGCGCAGGTCATTTTAAAATCATAATTACTGAAACATAAAATTTATTAAAGAATCGGATAATTGTTTCTCACTGTATTCAAAACTCTTTTTGATATTTTCGAGCGAAATGCTTCAGCAATACTTTGAATCTTGACGAATGTAAAACTCATAAAACAGTGTTTACGGAAATATCGTAAACAACAATAACATGAAACAATGATTATGGATTGAGTCATAAACTTTATTCAAAACTGAACTCTTGAAATAATACTTATTTTGTTATTATTTCAAATTAGATATCAATACGAACTTTGATGCTCACAACATCCCATACTGAAGTCAACATCAATCATCAATATTAATACCACCTTTGATATTTAACAATAAAGTAAGTATTAACATAAATTAGAAACTGAATCAAAACTGTATTTCACCTTTAATCCAAAATAGAAATAGTTGATCAATCATTTATTCTATAATTATCAAAATAATATAATAATTTAGATTGGGATCTTTCACCGACGGACGTACTATCACATGCTGATGAGCCCTTGTGATAGCACAAGGTCATGATTCATAGAAACATGTCCCCAAAACACGAGTACTCAAATAAAAAGGCAATATATCTTCCTGTGACACAAATTGTGTCATAATATTTCATATGCCACTTAGCAATAGCCCTCCATTGGACCGTCCGCCCCGGTCACTTACGCATTGATCAAATCTTAAAATCTTTTGGTTGAAAAGGGGTCATAATAAGTGACACCCAAAATAATATTATTCCCCCATTTACTTGGGTAGGAATACTTGCCACAAAATCATTTTTCTCAAAATATAAAACATTTATAAATCCAGTAATTTGATGAGTAAAAATATTTAACTATTCTGAACATAGAATAGCAGAGAGTTCTTGCATAATAAGCATTGAATTCAGCATTATATAAAACATTTATCTATTCTGAACTGAAAATAGGGAAAGCAATACTTGCATAATAGGATTCAAAATAAATATCACTAGAACAATAAGTGATGATAGGGGTACTTTCCTTTGATATTTAGCAGTTAGTCACACTCGCAACACCGCAATTATTTCAGTCTGGCGTCTCATGACCTCGTTGTCTTTCTATTTCAACAATTCACTGACCTACTACTCCTGCGATCGCTAGAAGCTTGATAACCAACACCATTCCATTTCATTCTTTATCCAACATCTTGTCCCGATCAACTCGAATGATCTACATCTATCATTAAAACATAATACTTTAATCGTCTAAACGATAATTACTTGACGAGCTGCGCGTCAAAATCCTATCGTCTACCCATACGATAGCCCACACATAAAGAAGACAGTCAAATACAAGACTCTTGACCCACGTACACATGTACTTCACATAGCACATAACTATATAAGCCATGTATCACATATATCATACATAACTTGGTTCATCAAAACAGTCGACTCGATATGTTTAAAATAGAAATCGAGTCAATAACAGTATTTATCGATCAGATACCGACTCTGAATGACTCGCAAATCAAACGATCTTTCAAAATAAAAGTATTTGGTTCTTGAAAGTATTTTTAATGAAGGCGAAATATTTTTCTGAGTCTAGACCTGTGCGTTTCGTATTAAACGAATGAACGGTTTATTTATTACGAATAAAATAAGAATTAAATACAATTAAATAAATTAATAATAATTTTAATTGATTTTTAAATACCAAAATATAATTTTTAAAAGCTTAAAAATAATTTTTAGGAATTATTTGAGTTAATTATAAATAATTTACATTTTATTTAACTATTTATAAGTAAAACTAATTGATTAATTAAATTAATCAATAAATTAAATTCATAAATAATTAACTAAAATAAATTATAAATAAATAAATCAAATTGAATTTTTGAAGGTAATAAAATAAAATAATTGTTTTAGGAATTTAAAAGAATTTAGTTAACTATTAAATAATTAACTCAATAAATTTTGGAAATTAAAAAACAAAGATTTTTAGAATTTATAAAAATAGAATTTTTGATTTAAAAAGAAAACAAAAATACACAAACATGTGATGTACTTCTGTCTTCTTCTCCACTGCATCACAGGGCGGGGGAACAGGGAGGTGGGTGGCCGGAGTCCGTGAGGAAGATGACCGGAGGCTCGCCGGTTTCTGAAAATTCCAGATTTCGGCCGAGTCCCAGTGAACTTCCGGCGACTCAACGGCCCCCAATTCTTTACCATTTCTCAAGGTTTTCGATCTAAACTCCACCCTTATCACTCCAGGGACCCAACCCCGCCTTTATCTTCTCCAAACAACCCCGGGAAATCATTTCCCGGCTAAAAACCCACCAATTTCCGGCGACCTCAACTTAAACACCCAAATCTTTCAAAACCGAACCAAAATTGATGAATTTGGTATCAAAATCATCCTTACTACTTGTACAATCGATTCCAGGTCTCAAAAACCATCAAGAACATCAATTAAATCCAAGAAATCGATTCAAAATTTCAAAAAAAATAAAACTTTCATTTTTAACAAATACTACACCAAAATTAACAAACAATATATGAAATTAATCCTCAGAGTATCAGGAAAGATAATCAAGCATCAACAACATCAAACAATTACTCAAAATTCCAAAAACGAATTCCAAGTTCAAGAACACAAAATCAATTTTCTTCAATACCTAACCTCAGATGCTGAAATTGATACCAAATTAACGGGCTCATTGAGAGGATTATTTTGATATGTAGAGCGTTAACAGAGGATCAACCAATCTCCTGAAATCATTGAATATGTGTTCTTGAATGGATTTTACCCCCAAAATATGTTCTTGGCTTTTGTTTTTAATGAATTAAAAAGAAATAACACAAACAATTTAGGCTATTTATATTTTAAGAAATTAAATACCCTAAAATCAATTTATGGTGTTTTTATCCCCTAATTTAAAATAATTAGGCCCAAAAATAATAATTATGGGGAATAATTTTAAGAGTAATAAAACATAAAATTTATATCAAAATTCCCCAAAAATTGCGAATAATTCAGAATATCCAGATTAGGTTAGGAAGGAGTTTTCCGAAGAGTTTCGGGTTATAAAAATGTAAAAACGGTTGAGGTTGGACGATTCCTGGTTTTTATAAAATAGTTTTGTAATTATACGAAAAATAATTATTAAATCTGTAAATTATTATAAAATCATATAACAATCCAAAAATTACCAGAAAAGTACCATAATTATCTATACTTTATTCTGGACATATTACAAATTAAAATACTCAAATAATATCACATATAAACATTCACACATCAATTCCAATTATCATATAATTCACTAAAATTCACATAAATAATCTCAGATAATAATAATAATAATAATAATAATAATAATATCTGAAAATATAGGATATTACAATGGTCGTCGACCATGAGCTTTTTCGGCGACCCGATGCTGCCCAAAATTGCTTCAAAATGACAGGGGATAAATTACATCTTCCCAGGAATCAATTTGCAGGATCAATTCCGCTGAAAACTCAACGAGTTAACGGAATAAACAGCTGAATTTTACGTCGCCGCTGGGCTTGGTTTTCCGGCGAGGCTCGTTTGGTACAATCCAAGAATCGTTTGATAGTTTCAAATACACCAATCGATTTGGTTTTAAACGATCTACAACATGATGTAATCAATTTTGACTAATAACCCTTAAATCAAAAGTTCCCAAATTTCAATTAAAAATATTCAAAGCTATAAACCCTAATTTCAAAATCCGAGAATCAAACATCAAATTAGACATGTTATTGAACTCCAAATTAGTTATATAATATACCAAAATGACCAGGAAGAGAAGATCTAAATAATTATGCCATCAAATCATATCAACAACATCAAGAACAAAATTTCATAATATTATCTTTAATTAATTCAAAATAAAATATTTAAATAAGAAAAATATCTTGATTCCTGCACAAAAATGGATGGTTGATTCAGAAAGGTATTTTCGAGAGATTCGTTTTGATACATTGCACGCCCGAATCGGAGTTCGATAACGCCTTCGTTCGTGGGTTTGATTTTCAGGAACGTAATGTTTTTAGGGTTGTTCTTTGTAAATTAATAGTTTTAACTGACTGATTATGATTATATGATTAAAATGAAATAACAAAAGGGCTATTTATATTTATAGAATATTGGTTTGTTTGGATCATTTTGGATCGATAAATTATTGCTTAGCCGCTAAATAACTGCAAAAACGATCCGATTTAATACGCGTATTGGATAATTATCCACACCAGGCTTCTTATAAAACACTTTATACGAAAATAATGTAATATTATCCCGTCTTTTGAGAATATGGGTTTTGTTACTTTATCGAAATGATTATCATATCGAAAATTGTACGCGGGACGCGTACGGGTCAAACCGTAATCCAGATCGAAAAAGTTAAAACACGGAAAATGTCCGGAATTACCAGATTAGATTAGGAAGGAGTTTTCTGAAGAGTTTCGGGTTGTAAAAACGTAAAAACGGTTGAGGTTGGACGATTCCCGGCTTTATAAAATAATTTTGTAATTATTCTTATAATAATTATTGAATCTGTTAATCATTATAAAATCATATAACGATCCAAAAATTACCAGAAAAATATCATAATTATCTATATTTTATTATGGACATATTAAAATTAACATACTCACATTTAATCACATATATACATCTATTTATCAATATCAATCAACAGATAATTCACCAATAATCACCTAATAACCATATAATAATCATTTATTGATAAAATAATTACACGTGATATCCCAGATATTATACTGAGGTACCTTTAATTCAGCACTGTCAGCCTCAACATTAGCTTTTTCTATGAGAGCATAATTGACTCCATCATCTGAATCTGATGAATCATCCCAATTTCTCTTCCTTGAGATCAAGGCTTGTTTCTTCTCTGGGTTTTCTGCAGTCAGCTGCAAAGTGTCCAATTCTATCACAGTTGTAATATCTCTCTTTTAACTTGTCAAGTTTTCCAGATATAGATTCCTTCACATCAGTATTTCTTCTTTTGTTCCTCTAATCAGAGTTTGAGGAATTGGAACCTTTTTTGGAAAATCTTCTCCCTTTCTTGAAGTTCTTGTAGACCATCTTCTTGAAGCTTTTAACCAGTACAACAACCATTTGATCCATGTCTTCATTGTTGTTACGATCACTGTCAGTAGCTGATTCGGTATCAATATTTGAGTCATCATCAGAGTTTGATTATTCAGTATCTAACTTTACGATCATGGCTTTCCCTTTAGAGTAGCTTTTCCTCATAGCTTTCTCTTTTGGCTTCTCTTCAACCTTGAGTACAACTGGTCTAGATTTAGATCCTTTCCTCTTGCTTCTTTGCTCCATCTCTAGTTCATGAGTTTTCAGAACTCCATAGACTCATCTAGAGGTGTGTTATCAAGTTGATAGTTATCTCTTATTGATGTAACTTTAAAGTCCCACTTTTAAGGAGAACAAGTAGGAACTTCAAGTTTGAGTCCTCAAAATCATATTCTTTGTTGACAAGGGATAAGTCATTCAACAGCTTCTGAAATCTGTCATAGATCTCAGTTAAGGACTCATTGTCCCTTGAGTCAAAGTGCTCATATTTTTGAGTAAGTACTGTCAACTTTTCTTCTTGATAGCGGTTGTACCTTGACACTTTACTTCTACAGCATCACATATCTCTTTTGTTGTCTTAAATCAAATGACTCTATTGGACATAACACTATCAAGACTGTTATGCAGGATGTGTCTTACCTTAGCATCCTTCATGATAGATGAGATATCTTCAGGAGAGTAGTCCTTCCTGTCTTTATCTATCATCGTCTTTGGTTCTCCTGCAAGAGAAAAAGCTACCTTCATAGGTCTATGAGGACCATCATAGATCCTGTTTAGATATTCAGGATCTGTGGCTTCCAAGCACATGGCCATCCTGACTTTCCAGATTGGATATACATGTATTTTCAGGATAGGCACCTTGATTGCTTTATACCTAGGGTTGAGCGAAATCGAACCGAAACCGAAAAACTGAACCGAACTGTATAATGTCTGTTTGGTTTGATTTTTTTCTAAATTTTTGGTTAATTCGGTTTTTTGGTTTTAACCGAAATAATATTGGTTCGGTTCGGTTAATCTAAAAATTAATTCGGTTTAACCGAAATAACCGAAATCTAAATATATATATTTTTGAATTATATTTTATTTATATATATATATAATATAATATAGCAAATATAAATAAAAAAATAGACTGTATATTTTTTCAGTTGGTGAATGTCTGTATCTTCAATTTTTTACATATATAATATAATATAATATAATATAATATATATTCTTTTAACATTTCAAATTATTTTTTGTTTTTATTTTAAATTAGTTTAACAAAATTTTAAATATTTCAGTTTTCGAAACCCGAACCGAATTAACCGAAATAATTCGGTTTGGTTTTAGGTTTGGTGTGCGCGTAAGTTTGGTTCGGTTAGGAAAAAATTATCACTTCGGTTTTTGGTTAATTCGGTTCGGTTCGGTTTCTGACTGAATCAACCGAATGTTCAGCCCTATTCATACCTACTCGTGTTGCTGCTTATCTGTGATGTGGCTGGGGGTGGTGGCTTCGAATTCTGTGTTTCTTCTTCTTTTTCTGACATGGTTGATTGATTATCAGATCTTAAATTGTTTGTCCGTTAACAGCAAGCTCTGATACCAATTGTTAGGGCCTTAATCAACTGTAGAGGGGGGGGGGTGAATACAGTTAATACAATCAATTCGACAAAGTTTCAACAGAATCAACAGTTTTTATATTAACTGATAAAAACTTATTACAAACATACTCTCTCGAAAGGATGAACAAATATCCTTGAGAGATGCTAGGTTATGCGAAAGATATAACAATGTCGCAATGCATATAGCATGAACCTAACTTGTGCTTTATATAGAGCACATCTACATAATGTATAAGTAATCCTATTCTATTAACAACAAGGAAACCTATACAATGCTTCTGAGATAAAGTCCCTCACCGCCTTGAGTTCCTGTTTCATTTTCCTTATCGAAGATCAACTGATTTGACAAATACTGATTACATCATCCGTTGACATCATCATCTGTCGATATCATCATCCGTTGATATAAGTTCTGATGTGAACTTCTGATAGTTTCTGTTTGATATCATCAATTGCTCCTAACATCATGCATCATTTTCTCAATCTTTTTTCCAATCAATATGTTAGTGAATATTTTGTACAAATTTATGAGATTTATCAAGATGATTTATAATTTGTACTAAAATTAGTTGTTTCACTAAAGCGACAGAGATTTCAAACACTCTTGTCCATTAACATGATTTATAACAGATTTTTTTGGAATTCAAAATTCATTTTAATGTATAATATGAGTAATTCATGTTATTTTCTCGAGAAGATAAACTTCAAGAAATTCCATCATGCATTTACATGATTAGAGAGTACTCAGGAATATCAAGACATATTGTAAGAGGATAACTAATTCACACTAGTTATTTTTAAACAAAGTTCATTAATAACCTTAATAAAAATATAAATGTATATTTTAATTTCCCAGTGATTAACAAATGTTTCATCTGTCTTGCTGCATTGATTTCTAAGTTGTAGTCTCATTCTATTATTGATAACGTAGTGAGACAAATTAACAAAGAAATTCTTTAACTTGTTATAAATATGTGACCTTGATTCTTAGAAGAGCAAATGATCACAAACAAGTTCAGTGAGATTCTCACTTCTAGAATATGAGAAAATTCATAAGTGAGATCTTTATTGCTACATACAAACTTTTCTGATAAATGAGGTTAAGTTATGTGTGAATATTTTGAGTAACAACTCATAAGTATATATCTATGAAATTAATCTTCATATGTAACTTAACTACACATAAAGTATATCACACCAATGAACACACGTAAAAGCTTCGATATCAGTATTTATTGGATCGTGAATAAACACTGATATATCACTAATCATTTTTATCAGCACTTATCAGTTTTAATAACTAATAAATTTTAATACATGATCAATGCTACAAATGATGATTTTATAGCTTACTTTAAAATACATAAAATTTGGTGAGGATTCTACATCTATGAAGTTATGTTGAGTTGTCTACTCATAGTCATTGATGAACAGATATATTGATGGCTAAGGACTAATATATTTATCAATTGCAAGATAACGTAGACTCCAAGTGTTCACTTAGACTATCAATGGCTAAAATTATTCATTGATAGTTAGAGCACATAAAATCAGAATGGTTACAACTCTAAAACTGATATTGCCTATCAGAATAGAATTGTTCACACACTTGGCTACTTAAAAATATGTAGTATGATTTCATCCTTTGATATACAGTCAAATCATCAGAAATTAAAACATGTAATGACTTTACTACAAACATCAAGATTGTGTGTTATGATTCTAAAACATTTAAGCTTAAACTAATTTTAAAAACCTACAAGTATCAAACTGTCTGAAGAGTAGATTTTCATCAACGTTCATAACATGCAATATGGCTACTTTAAGCATATATCTGACAAAGATTGAGAGATATATTGGGCATACCTATCTTACTTACTAAGCTTGTGGAAGTGAATTCTGTTTGATAGAGATATATGCTTGTTGTTGATGTGCTTGACTCTTGATTTCAAACTGAACCTTCAGTATATGCAGAAGCTCCCGGTGATGTCTTAGTAGTTTAAATTCATTCCAACTGTAAGCTAAAGTCAACATATTAACTTTTTATTCATGATTCTGTGATCATCATCTAGCTTCAGTGTATTCACTCTCATCAGTAGAGATTGACATAATTTAAAGCTTCTTTACAAGTTCAAGAGTTTAGTTTATCTTCTAGATGGTGACAGTTTCTTGTAGATTCATTCTTATCATCTTTATTAATTTTGTTCCTAAACATTTCTGAAAATTTTCTCAAAATCTTGACATAAATTTGGTATCTCAGTTAGATGCTATTGAAATTGACACTCCATGTCGGCTCACGGTCTCTTTTTTATATTTCTTCGCCAATTGCTCGACGTTAAAGGTTTATTTAACTGAAAGAAAATGTGCCAACTTTTTCTAGCGATCAACTATTACCCAAATGGCATCAAATCATGTCATGTCCTTGTTTTTTGCAATCCCGTCATAAAATTCATGGTCACATAATCCCATTTCAATTGTGGAATTCCCAGTGGTTGTAGTAGACCATTTGGCCTTTAATGCTCCGCCTTCACCCATTGACATGTTATATATTTTCTCACCCATTCTGCTATTTTCATTTTCATGCCAGGTCAACAAAACTATTTTCACATATCTTGATACAATTAGTGCAATCGGGATGGACCAAATATAGGGAGTTACTGTTAGGTCCAAAAGGTACATACAGAGGGGGGTGAATGTATGTTCTTCGTTTTAAGACTATTAATGCAGCGGAATTTAAAACTTTAAAATGATATAAACAAACACACAGATTTCTGGGTAAATATTCTTTTATTCAAAGTGTAAATACCCGGAGGGTTTGCTTACAACTCCATATATAAAAGATTTGAAATAACAAGTGTTAGGTATGAATTGTAACATAGGGGGGGTGAATGTGTTTTCTTGATTTCTTGATGAACTGTGAGTGTCTGTGGCTTGTGGAACCAAACAGCTAAATGATTTATGTAGTGATAAAAGACAAAATGTATATACACAAGCAAATTATCAAAAACTCACTTGATTTGTATTAAATTAAATTTGTCTTGCTACAAATATGTGTTCTTGAAAATAAGAACTCATATACTTCTCTTGAGAGAATTACAAGATTTTCTAGATGTATTTGTTACCTCTAAACAAAGGACATGTGACATGTTTTATAGATTAACATGCACAGTTTACAGAACTTGCACTAAAATAGACTAACACATATTCTAAAGCTTCCTTTTATGTTTTTATTTCTAGTGTAGCATATCTGTGCAGAATCCACTAAGTCTGTGACCCTCCTTTGTCTAGTTCATCTTGGACCTTGATCTTGCATTCTTCAAGCTGCATTTGTAGGCTTTCCAATTTAGTGATAGAAATGTTTGTTGATTGATAATCTTGGATGTTCAAGTTGTCTGCATTTTGAGGTTGTTTGTCAAGATCTCTTTTGTTGTGTAGAGATGTCACATATCGATAAGTAAAATGACTTATCAATATCTCCAATTCTCTACATAGGATCTTGACTTGTCAAGGTCTCCAGTTCTCTGTAAGTATAAATGACTTGTCGATATCTCCAGTTCTCTACATAAGCTTTTGACTTGTCGATATCTTCAGTTCTCTACATATGATTTTGACTTGTCGATATTTCCAGTTCTCTACATATGATTTTAACTTGTCGATATCTCTAGTTCTCTATATATAATTTGATTTATCGATATCTCTAGTTCTCTACATGTAGATTGACTTGTAGATATATCTTGGTACTTCTGTACAAGACATTTTAGACTTCTCGACATACTTCTCTATATTCCTTGATCTGTGATTTGTCGATATCTGACTTAAAATATTTTTCTGAAAAATAACATTATTCAACTCCAAACTTCTACACTTCTCTTTGAGGCATGATCATGATTGATCTTCTTCCAGAGTTTATTCCTTAGCTTGATGGTTGTTCACAGAAAAATCTTCCAGTCTAATCTAATCATCATTTTTACAGACTCAAGAAATACAATTATAAAAACCAGTAAGATTATTATACAGTTTATCCTTAGGGTTGTTAATGTGACTAAGTCTTGTTATATACAGGCATATCTTGCACAATAATCTCCCCCAATTTGTGAGAAGATTACTCGACACAAATTCATGTCTAATAACAAGACTAACCCCAAGCTAAAATTAAAAATAAAACTGACAAATTTTCAATTATACAATCTTGCATTTATATACAAAGTTGAGTTTACATTATCATCTGAATTGCTCATAACATGGTTTTTCTCCACTCAAATATTTGAGTCTAACAAGACACTCAAATTCCACCAGTTTAAGCCATTCACTTAGAGAGTAACTATCAAGATGTTGTATTTTGTACCTTGATAATTTATGAGTCTTGATATGCTGAACACACTCTTTTTGGAGAAACTCTGCTCAACCCTTTAGCCTTTAGCTCATCAGACCTTTGCTCAAACATCTCAATTTCCTTGGCATATTTCATCTCATTTGCTTCCCTCTCGGCCTTTTCTCTAGCATGTCTTTCATTCCTCTCTCTCAACCTTTCAGGTAACTCGTCCTTCCTCATCCTGGTAAAAGCATCCTTTGTATTCATCAAATTGATTACCCTTTCAAGCTCTATAATGGAGTAATTCTCAGTAACTTCTTTGTTTAGCAAGTTGAAAATGCCATCCTTAAAATAGATTCTCACTTCTCCCAAAAATTCAACACAGATTTTGACTATTTCTTCAGCTAGCTGTTTGTGATAGTCATCATCTGTTATATTTTCTGAGATAGGTAGAAAATTACCCTGATTGAAATAGTTCCAAAGTGCACCAGCTTCAACTTTAATTTGTTTTGGTTTTCTTCCAATAGACTTGAAATGAGTTTTAGTTGGAGGTTTCAATGAAGGAGGTTTAAAGAGTTTCTTTAAGGAAGTTTGCTTTACTGCAATATGAATTTTGAGTAGAGAGTTGGATGTAGGTTTGTATAGGTACTCAGGCTTTGAAGTTTGGATGTTATGGGTTTGTGTTAGGCTAGGTATTTGGGTTGAGATTGGAAATTTTTTTGATATTTGGGTTACTGGTGTTTTCTTGGAGTCTATTCCATCCTTTCCATCTCCCTTCTTTCCTTTATCCTTTCCTTTTTTCTGACTATCCTTGATAGACTTAGCATCCTTATGACTCCCATTTGAGCTAAAAGATTTGTGTTTACCTTTCTTCTGCTCATCATCATCCAAGTCATCATCTTTTTCATTTATCTGTGTTTTTGGTAGCATTTTGTCTACATTCTTCAAATATTTACCAAAAATATTAATCATCTCCATATCCTCATAAGTTTTATTCTTTTTAGACTTCAACTCATTCTCTATGATGATCATCAGTTTCTTATTGGCCATGACACAATGCTTTGGTAGTTGTGTTTGCATTTTTTTGTGTTGGGGCAAATGTAGCCCACTCCTTTGCTTGGTTGCGGGTAGGTTTTAGGGAAAGCTCCTATTTGACCATTCTTTAGTTCATGAAGCAAAAGAATGTCCTCTGGACTCATCACCTTAACTTTTTTGATGAAGATGTTCAGATCTGAGGCCCTTCTTGATTTGAGAAATGAGAGAGAGACATGCATGCACCTATCAACACCAGAGTCATTTACATTCGTAATAACTCTCTTCTCTTTGAAGTTGTTTCTTGTCACCAACACCACTCTCAGGAAATTAATGTTATTGTTCACAGCCTTTTTCTAGGTGAAGTGATTTAAGTTGAGGGAGACTCTCAGGCCTTCAAGAAACTCAGCAAACTCCTTGTCAAGACAAAGGGCCTTTAGCTTCCTTCTTGAGTTTTTCAATCCCAGTATCATCTTCACTTTGGCTTAATTTTAGCTTGAACTCTATCATCTCCCCCTTAGGCTTGGTAGCAGGCAAGGTGACTTGTTGAGGGATCTGGGCCCTTACCATCTGTGGAGTTTCCTGTAGAGGGACCTTCAAAGCACCCATAATAGCTCCCAGAGACACATTTGTCTGTATTTGAAAGTACATCTGGGAGTCAATTAGGGACTTGATACCTTGTTGTTGACTTTGAACCAAGGAGGTGAGTTGTGAGACTTGAGATGTGAGAGATTCATTTGAATTTTTAATTTCAGTTATTTGACTTTGAAGTGCTTGAACTTGATGTAATGCAGGTGTGGGAGGACCAGGTGTAGATGTGGTAGAAATGGATGGACCAAATATATCATGCACCACTCTCTTGATTTCCTCCATCACCAAGGCAGAAGGTTCATATATGGCCTTGTATAATTGATCCAACTTGACCTTGATGTTATAATTATTTGTGATTTGTTGTTAGATCACATTGTGAAGTGCAATGATGAATATTCTGAGCTTTTTGACACTTTTCTTCAATATGAGTTAGAGTTAGAGCTTAAAGTTTGTCAGAGAACTTCATGTATTTGGTTTTCATGTCAATTGGAGTAGGCATTATTGCATCAATTCTCTTATTAACAAGCTCATTGGTTTCATCTTGATGACCATCTAGTGTCTTTTTTACAACTTTGCCAATGAAATTGAAGGCTTTGAGTAGAGTCTTGTAGACTTCTCTAATGGCATCATAGACCTCCTGTGGAGTGAGCACTTTGGCATTGCTACCCAGAATGGTGATGTACTCCTCCCTGAACCTAGAAAGTGCTTCCTCCATATCTATTATAAAGGTTATGGCTTGACAGTTATTTATTTATTCTTGAAATAAACAATCAAGCCTTTAAATAATTCTCGTAATCTTTTAGTTATAGTCCACTGTATCTTCAAGCCTTTTAACCTTCTAATTCTCGGGTCTTCGTACTTTAAAATATTTTCAACCTTCTCCAGTACAAAGAACACTTACTCCTTTTTTTTCATGGATCACTGACGTCTAGGGAAGGGTCTACAGGTTCACAAACAACTAGTTTTGCTCTCAGGCCTTCGTAATATACCCGTACAAACCACTGTTAAGTCTTCTATAAGATATAATCAACTTCATATAGAATCATTTAGGTGCTCACACTAATCCAAATAACTGCTTCAAATGACTTCAACCTTATTCTTCCATTGCATGAATATATTAATGAACTTCATGCGAAATTCTGTTGATGTCTTCTTCACTGCAGCTATCAAGATCATCATGTATATACCCAATAATCAATCTATACTATTCTAGTGGAACATAGATTATTTCCAAGTCCTTTGTTCTATGTTGAGTTATCCAAACTAGTATTGTTGAGTTATACATACAACTTCAATCATGCTCAATAGTTACATGCCTCATTTAGTATATCTTCTTTAAGTTCACGTTCATGAGGAATTCATATTCTTGTTCCCATTATATGAAGGCCATCATTCCTCTAAGAAAGCTTAGAATCTTTTATTTCTTCGGTTGACTTTTCTTGAATCTCACGAATTTTATCTTATAATGAGGGTTTCATACTTTCCATGCCTATCACCTTCTTTCATTCCTGGTTCTGCCACTTCTAGATTCATTACTTCAAATTCCTTTCTCAACTCCTTCATCGATCATAGATATATTTTTGGCGACTCAAAACATCTGCCCCCACTATTACTTTTCTAGAATAAAAGTTAATGGCACATTCAGGTTCTCTATCTTTTTCCCTTTTCTCATCGAAGAACTTTCATTAAATGCAATAATAACTTTGGCAATAGGGGTCATTCTTTCAACTTTCTTCAAAAAACCACACTCCATAAAATTTATCGTATAGATTAATTTTTTTATAGTAGGCTTCTCATTGGGAAGCTCCACCACGTTGTCTTTGTTGATATTCTTACTATTTTTCAATATGATGTGCTGATAAGAAGGAAGAAAAAGAAAATTGAAGAAAAGACTAAAAAAAAAGTTGTTAAAGTATGTAATTTGAATATTTTTTAAATTAAGAATAAATTAAATTTCAAGTTTGCGTATGTTATGGATTAAAAATTAGGGTATATTAGTGGTTGTACTTATTACTAGGGTTCGTGAGCTTCGAGGCTCGATTTGACTGCTCTTGGGTCTCGTGACTCGATCTGCCTTAACAAGATGCTTACGTACCTTGCTAATTGCCAAGGATCAAGTCAAAAAAAATGTAGTTCTGATTGATAGGGTGAGTCCCTTTATATAGATGTTGAGGGTCCTTGAATTGGACTAGAGTTAGGAGACCTGGTTGGCAAGTCTCAGAATTAGAGTGGACTTTGGAGTCCTAGGAAGCAGGAAACTGATTCCTTATCCTATTAGGTCCCTTGGAGGCTAATCTATAAGGATTTATATCCTCACTAGAACTCACCTTAACAGCTGATTTCTCCTTTATTAATTAATTATGAAATTAATTAATATTCAAGATTTTGGACCCTTTCTAATTGGGCTTCGTTACTGGACCGTATCTGGTCTAATTAATTTTAACACCAATTATATTCCTATGCTATTTTTGGGCCCCTATCAAGGGTTTTGGACCTCTCTTAATGGGCTTAACTGCCAAGCCCAATTCTCCAAGCCCAATTCTAATACAATAAATGCGATATTAATTACGCAATCAGGGTTTATTTTATTCCCCAAAAGATTTCGCAGAAGTTAAGTTCATTCGTTCCCTTACAAGGTATTGTTTTTGCGTAAAGTGTGGAGCGACCTACACATTTACAATGATTTGCCTTGTACATGGCTTCAGGGTTGTTTTAGAATCTCCCCATCACTTTCTTTACCTTACTCCTATCTTTCAGGAACTTTCTGGCATTTTTCCTTAATTTTTAGGATTTTTCCCCTAAATTCTGGGATTTTCCTTAATTTTCAGGATTTTTCCCTTAATTTCTGGGATTTTCCTTAATTTTCAGAATTTTTCCCTTAATTTCTGGGATTTTTTCCTAATTTTCAGGATTTTCCCCTTAATATCTGGGATTTTTCCCTTAATTTCTGAGATTTTCCTTAATTTTTAGAATTTATCCCTAATTTCCGGATTTATTCTTTTAATTTTCAGAATTTATCCTTAATTTCTGGATTTATTCTCAATTTCCGACTTAAAATCGATCAGGAGTCATGCAAAATCGGTCAGGATTCCTGATCGAAATCGACCAGGATCCTGATCGAACTAGCTGCCAACATGTCACTCTAGTCGATGGAATTTCAACCAGGAATCATGCAAAATCGATCAGGATTCCTGATCGAAATCGATCAGGATCCTGATCGAACTAGCTTCCAATTTGTCACTCTAATATATGGAATTTCGACCAGGAATCATGCAAAATCGATCAGGATTCTGATCGAATTAAGTATATTTTTGATAATGAGGTCTGAGGTGAAATAGGTCAGGAATCCTGACCGAAATCGATTAGGATAATGATCGAAATTAAACATACTTCTGCCTTTTTGTTCGAATGAAAATTCATCTAGGATTTTTTCGATCAGGGCTTTAATCGAACTAAGTGACTTTTTACCCCTTTAATCGAATGAAATTTCGATCACAGTTCTCCCTTCTTCGATCAGGACTCTGATCGAACTAAGTAATTTTTTACCCCTGTAATTGAATGAAATTTCGATTACAGTACTTCTTTTTTTCGATCAGGACTCTGATCGAACTAAGTGATTTTTTACCCCTGTATTCGAATGAAATTTTGATCACAGTACTTCCTTTTTTCGATCAGGACTCTGATCGAATACTTTCTTCAAAATTCTGGTCAATTTTTGACCTTTCAGTTTCTTTTCCTGTTTCTAGAATGTCCCTGAAGCTTCCCTATTGGTGGGCTTTTCTCAAATTGGGCCTTGCCTTATGGGCTTTAGGCGCTTCGTATCTCGAGATTTTCGGCTATAAAAGAGAAGTGAGAAGTGAGAATCCTCATTTCACTTCTCATTTCTCAAATTTCTCTCAAACTTCTCAAATTTCTCTCTAGTTTCTTCCCTGAGAAAGGCGATTTTCGGCGATCTCAGCCATCGCAGCTCCACCATCTTCAAACTTTTTCTGGGTTTCAAGCCTTCATCCCAAGAACATCAATGGCGGATCGCGATCTAATTCGGCTGGGAAAGATGAATTCTTCCAAGAGAGGTATTGCAATTCAAATCCAATATCCCTATACTTCTCTCATTGATATGATAAATTCTAGAGGCGATTAATATCCCTCTTTATCTGATTTAGATTCATACAATCATGGTAATACTTTCCACGAGTTAGAGGGTAGGATAGAAGCCTTCAACACCATGTATAAACTCCCTCCTCACCTTAGGATTACTCTGGCCGCCCCTGGGGATAAGACATGTAATTGAGAGGGAGATACACTTTTCGTTTATCGAGGGCCACAGGTCTTAGGTTCCCGTTCCACGAATTCATTCCTCGTTTGCTCGCTGATGTAAAAATAAACCCATGTCAGCTCCCTCCTAACACATGGAGGAATATTATTTGTTTTATGGTTTTATGCCTTAGGAATAAATTTCCCCTTTCTATAGCTGTTTTTAGAAAAGTTTTTCAGTTTTATAACAGTTCTTTAGCTCAACCCGGATGGATTTTGATACGTCAAAGGCCCAAAATTCCCCATATTTTTTTATAGTAATTCCATAGTTGAAAATAACCCCAAGTGGAGGGATGAGTTTGTTAGGCTGACTTAGGCTGGAGGTGATTGGGCCACTCTCTTCCGTAGGCCTTTTTTTATAGTGTCAGATGGTAGCCCCTCTAGCATTAGGTTAACTGATGAGGAGGAGGTGGCCTATCAAGCCCTTATTTCAGATGATGGAAAAACAGACACATGGACCCTTTTAGAGGAGTTCTCCTTGAAGAAAGTTGGTCTCTCTCGGGCCAGTGACAAGGGTAACTTTACCTGTGTTTTTATTTCTTTCTTTCCATTGAAGCTCAATCATTTCTAGATTTTAATGTTTTTCTTCTTTCTCATTTCAGCTTGCGAGGCCATTAATAACATAAATATGCCTAAGGAGGGAGAATCTGGCCGCCAAAAGAGGGCCAAGCTGAACAAGGACCCCAGGAGCAAACTTGATGCTCCTTCCTTTCTTAGGCCACATACTCAGGTGGTGGAACTGGGGGATGATGTGGATCTCCCACTCAAGGCACACTCCTTTAGGCCCAACTGGGGTTTTAGGAGGAGTGATACGGTGGTTGGATCCACCAAGCATGCTAAGGATTGGTCATACCATTTCATAACTCCCCATAATTTTACTGACATTGTCACGGGGAGTGACATTGGACTATTGAGCTTTTGGGCTCACATGCCCAAGCTTCGGTAATATCTCTTTCTTTTCTTTTAAGTTCCAACTTCTCTCATTTTATAAATTTGTGTTAACTCATGTTTCTTTATGGAGAGCAACACCTACTTCCAGGTGGCCCTTCATCAAGATAGGTCCTGGAAGGGGAACTCGGACGAATTCGAGAGGGAGGTGAAGAAGTGGAAGGAGATGGCTGAGATTTTGGGAAAAAAACTGGCGGCCAAAGGGGATGAGCTGTCTAAGGCTCATTCCGAGCTGTTTAAGCTTCGGAATGATAAGGAAATCATCATTGATCATTACATGGATTCTAAGAAATTCAAGAATCTTATGGAAATTCATGATAAGGGCCTTTATTCTACGGAGGACAGCTTGGATGCTCTCTTTAACTCTCCTCAGCCTGATGATCGTATCCTGGATCCCAGCACTTCCTCTCCTCCTGCTTCTCCCGTGAAGGATGTTGAGCCTTCTACTGATGCTGAGAAGGGAGGTGCTGAGAAGGAGTAGGGAAAGGAAGGCTCCCACATGGAGGAGTAGTGTTTTTATGTTTGTTATTTTCTTTAACTTAATGTATTCTGAACTTATCTCCCTTCGAGGTTTATTTATGTCGTTTCCAAGTTTGTTAATTTGCCTTTTACTATTTCTTCCAAGTACTTGCACTATTTATGGGAGTTGGATAATTTTCTTGCCCTTCCCTTTCATTTTTTGTACTTGTACTGAAAATAGATAAGCAAACTCAACCTTGCATAAGATGAACCAGACTGTTTATGATACGTCTTATATGGAAACTTTATAAATTATAAACTCTTTGGGATTCATTCCTTACATAATTCTTCGTAGAACTGGATAGTCTTATAAAAATAACATACAAAATCCTAAGCAAATAAAGCTTTAAGGTGCTTTTCAACCTTGCTTCCCCTGCAATATGTATAAACTATATGTAGTAAACTTTCAAGTTTTGAGCATGCCAAGTCCGAGGAACTTCTTCTCCTTCCATGGTCTCTAGTTTATAAGTTTCTCTCCCTTGAATGCTCTTAACCTTATATGGCCCTTCCCAATTTGGGGTGAGATTTCCTTTCTGCCCTACTCCAGAGACTTCCACTTTTCTAAGGACCAAATCTCCTTTCCTGAAGAATCTTTCTTTAACTCTTAGGTTGTAGTAGAATGAAGCCTTCTTCTGATATTCCACTATCTTTGCATGTGCCTCATCTCGCACTTCATCGATTAGATCCCAGACTAATCTTTTCCCCTCTTCATTTTCTTCAGCGTTAAAAGCTTGGGTCCTGGGAGACGAATGTGATATCTCCACGGGAATAACCGCTTCCGCCCCATATGCTAACATGAAGGGAGTAGCTCCAGTCGTGACTCTACAAGTAGTTCTATAAGCCCATAGTATTGGGAGTATTTCATCCACCCAGTTATTCCTTGATTTCTCGATCCTTTTCTTCAGTCCATCCAAGATTATGCGATTTGCCACTTCCGCTTGCCCATTGGCTTGCGGGTGAGCTACATAGATAAACCATAACTCAATCTCATTCTCCTCACAATACTTCTTGAATTTCTCATTATTGAACTGTGTTCTATTATCAGTAACTAGGATACGGTGAATTCTATATCGACACATGATATTTTCCCACAGGAATTGTGCAACCTGCTTAGTTGTGATCTTGGCCAAAGGCTTGGATTCAATCCACTTAGTAAAATAATCAATGGCTACAATCAGGAACTTCCTTTGTGTCGTGGCCATGGGGAAGGGCCCAAGTATATCCATTCCCCACATGGCAAAGGGAATGGGAGAGTTGATGGAAGTTAACATCTCAGGGGGTTTCCGAACAACCGGCGCATGTTTCTGACAATGATCACATTTCTTCATATATTCTTTGGCATCAGCCATCATCTCTGGCCAATAAAAGCCTAAACGGGTTATCTTATGAGCCAACGCTCTGCCCCCCAGGTGTTGGCCACATATTCCCTCATGTACTTCCTCTAGAGCCAGACGTCCCTCATCGGGCCTGAGACATCTTAAGTAAGGAACCACGTAAGATCTTTTGTACAAAATCCCATCAATCAAGGAGTATCTCAGTGCTCGAACAACCAACTTCCGTGCTTCAGTCACATCATTTGGCAGCCAACAAGTTTGAATATGGGCCTTAATGGGATCTATCCATGACGTCCCCAGCCTTAAAGGAGCTACAAGCTTAACATCAATGCTCAATGTTCTCAAAACATGAAAGTATACACTTCCTAAACTTTCCTCTATCTCTGATGAAGCAAACTTTGACAATGCATCTGCCTTAGCATTTTCCTCCCTTAGGATGTGCTCAACATGGCATTCATCGAACTGTGTCATCACAGCCCTTACTAGTCGGACATACTTAGCCATTGTATCATCCCTTGCCTCAAACTCTCCCTTGACCTGGGACATGACCTACTTCGAGTCTCCACAGACTTTTAAGTTCTTGACTCTCAGTGTTCTTGCTAGGCCGAGGCCAATTATTAGAGCTTCATATTCTGCTTCATTGTTTGTAGTTGGGAAGTCTAGATTCATGGCATATTCAATCAAGAACCCATCGGGGCTTTGTAAAACTATCCCTGCTCCGCTCGAATTTGTTTTTGATGCTCCATCAAAATAGAGAACCCAATATTCCTTCTCCTTAACGTCCTTTTCTTTGCCTCCTTTATCACTTTCTGTGCCTTGAGGTATAGTATCTTCCTGCCCCCGACTTCTTGGTTGGATATTGTACATTCCACCACGAAGTCAGCCAATGTCTGGGCTTTTATTTCCGTTCGTGGCTTGTACTTGATGTCAAATTCTCCCAACTCTATTGCCCACTTAATCAACCTCCCACTAGCCTCGGGACTATGAATAATATTTCTCAAAGGCAGATTTGTTAGCACTTCAATCTTATGAGCCTGAGGGGCTCCTCTAGTGTTGCTCCAAACACATCACTATTTTCTTGTAAAAACTTCACTAACTTCCCTCTAAGGGGCTCCTCTAGTGTTGCTCCAATGAAAGTCACTTTCTCAGGATCCTCGGGAGCCAAAGGAATCGGAACCAAATATTCTGCTGGCTTCCCCCTTTTCTCATCATTCTCACGGATATCCAAATCTTCAATAGGCAGAACCTGCCCCCCAACTCCATCTGCCCTAAGAGAGGCCACATAACAACTCCTTGCCATCTTTTGATCTCCTCTCTCTTCTCCAATCCCATTCCGGGTGGGAAACTTCATCACTGAATGGTAAGAAGAAGGGACTGCCTTGAAGACATGTATCCCTGTTCTTCCCATAATTGCGTTGTAAGTTGAACTAACCTTTACCACCACGAAGTCCAAAATTTGTGTTTCTTGTCTTGGTTCCTGACCTATGGTTGTTGGCAACTTAATTATCCCTTCCACGGGGCACTCTACTCCCGCAAATTCATATATCGGCATATCGGTCGGGGTTAATTGAGAATCGTTGTAACCCATCCTTAAAAAGGTATCATGGAGCAAGATATCCACCAAAACACCATTATCTACAAGGACCCTCTTCACCGGGATGTTCCCTATTATTTGTTATGACCAGCGGGTCATCATGAGGAAATTTCACACCCTCCAAGTCAAAATCATCAAATGCCATTGTCACTCCTGTTCTAGCCCTCTTCGGGGCTTCCCCAATAATATGCATAACTTCTATGGTATATGCTTTCCTTGAGTTCTTGGATAAACCAGCAGCAGTTGGTCCTCCAAATATTGTATTTATCACAGGCCCTCGGGGTCGTGGTCCTCCAAAGATTGCATTTATCACCGGTCCCCTGGGACGGGGATTTCACCCCTGATCGTCTTGATCCGTCCTACGATCATCGAAATTCTTTCTTCCATTGTTATTCATATCTTCTCTATCTCTAGTATACTTGCTCAACCTTCCTTTTCGAATGAGGAACTCTATTGCATCTTTCAATTGTCTACACTCATCGGTGTCATGACCAGTATCCTTGTGAAATCTGCAATATTTACTCTTATCTAGCTTGGTATGATCAGTCTTCAAGGGTTTAGGCCAACGAATATCTCTATCTTTCTCAATTTTCATCAGGACCTGGCTTCTAGAAGCGTTCAACTTAGCATATTCAGTGAACTTTTGCCCAGGTCCTCCCTTCTTCGGGGTCGAATCAGTGTTTTGCTCAGTTCTAGGATACTTGTCCTTAGCCATATATTCCAAATCAGTCTTTCGCTTCTTGCCACCAACGGGCTCGCTATTCACTATTGTCTTCCTCATGCTCTCCTCCACTTTAATGTATTTCCCGGCCCTATCTTAGAGCTGTAACATACTTTTAGGGGGGCGCCTCTTCCCCTCACTCTCCTTTCCCTAATATGAATCTTGAGTCATCAAAGCCTTTCTAACTCGGTCTGGCCCGGTCGCCCTACGCGACTGGCAACTAACCTCAAGATATGACTTCGTGACTACTGGATCCGCGGCCAATGACATCTTGAAGAACTCGTCCGTAGTTCCCTGTTGCAGTGCTATCATAGCTACCTTGTCATCAAGGTCAGGGACTTTTTCAAAGCTTCCTTGGTGAAGCGATTCAGATAGTCCCGCAAGGACTCTTTTGCTCCCTGCACAATGCTCATGAGGGATGCTGAACTTTTCTCATGCACTCTCCCACTAATGAACTGCTTAATAAAAGCCTGACTTAGTTCTCTGAAGGACCCAATAGAATTCGGAGGCAAACGACTGTACCACCTTTGAGCCATTCCCGATAGGGTTTGAGGAAAAGCTCGACACTTAATAGCGTCGTTCACAGGTTGCAACAACAGTGCATTAGAGAACGTCCTGACATGATTAGCGGGATCTCCAGTACCATCATAAGCTTTGATAATGGGCATCTAAAACTTCCTCGATATATGAGCAATCATTATCTCTTCAGTGAATGGTGGAGTAGGATCATCTGGATCTCCCAGGGGAAGAAAATTACTTGGATCAGCCCTTGGGACAACAGCCCTTCTCTGTAATGGACCATCCAGGTCTATGATTGGAGGAGGATTTCCCCCCCTTGGGGGTAACGGGGGTCTGGAGGTTTGGTACGCCTCCAAGTTGCGCTTCAGCCTTTGAATCTCAGTCTCGTGAGCCTTGATTCTCTCCTGCACTTCTTGGGGATCCGTCCCTCGGGTGCTCCTAGGATGCTGGTTACCATCATACATCGGCTCTTTTCCAGCACGCCTCCTTCTTGGGCCCACATCATCATCCGAAGATTCAAAGTCTCTCTCAGTATAAGGACCAGAAAATTCCTGATCCTCCGGGATAGGAGCCAAACCACGTATATATTGAGGCGTCTGCCCTTGTGTTTCTCTTCGATTAGCGTGTCCACTTCCTCCAACCTCGGGGTAAAGAGGCATCCCATAAGGGGGCTTAGTGGTCACAACAGTTGAATACTCATACCCAACGAGTCGAGAATTCACAGGTGTATGTAGCTGTTGAAGTCGGGAATTCGTCCCTTGAGGAGCCGGAGGAATCATCCCTTGTGACTGAGGTTCAGTTGCCCCTATTTGGGCTCTTCCTTGGGTGGCGGCATAGATCGAATGTGGAGGTATCTCCACTGTTGACGAAATCACTTGGGTCGTCCCAGATGGTGTTCCTCTAGGGGCGCTGTTTCCACTCCGTGTTCTCGCCATGGTTGTTGTTGGTTTCCCACAGACGGCGCCAAATGTTATAAATTAAAAATTAGGGTATATTAATGGTTGTACTTATTACTAGCGTTCGTGAGCTTTGAGACTCGATTTGACTGCTCTTGTGTCTCGTGACTCGATCTGCCTTAACAAGATGCCTACGTACCTTGTTGATTGCCAAAGATCAAGTCAAAAAAACGTAGTTCTGATTGATGGGGTGAGTCCCTTTATATAGATGTTGAGAGTCCTTGTATTGGACTAGAGTTAGGAGACCTGGTTGGCAAGTCTCAGAATTAGAATGGACTTTGGAGTATTAGGAAGTAGGAAACTGATTCTTTATCCTATTAGGTCCCTTGGAGGCTAATCTATAAGGATTTATGTCCTCACTAGAACTCACCTTAACAGTTGATTTCTCCTTTATTAATTAATTACGAAATTAATTAATATTCAGGATTTTGAGCCCTTTCTAATTGGGCTTCGTTACTAGACCGTATCTGGTGTAATTAATTTTAACACCAATTATATTCCTAGGTTATTTTTGGGCCCCTATCAAGGGTCTTGGGCTTCTCTTAATGGGCTTAATTGTCAAGCCCAATTCTCTGAGCCCAATTTTAATACAATAAATGCGATATTAATTACGCAATTAGGATTTATTTTATTGCCTATCAGCGCAAATGTTAGATATTTATAGAAATAAAAATATTTAATATATGTTCAAAAAATTGTGTAGTAAATTTTGATATATAATTCATGAATTTATAAGTCATTTTATGACAAAATTCATATGAAATTTGTTTATTTTCAGTAAGCACGTGTGATGCTTATCTTCTCGTATTTATGAAAAATATAATAAACTTCAAAGATATTATTTATATTTTATTAACTTTTTGTGAATATAATTGTAATCATAAAATATTTGTAATATTTTTAAAAACCCAAAAAATTAATATTAAAGTATAGTAAACATATGAATAAGACTTGTGGTTAATGTTGTAAAAAGCGGGATTTCGACTTAGTCGGTGAAAGTAGGGGATTAATCGGGTCATTGATTAGAACAAATTTAATATTATTTTTATATTAATATATATAATTTTTTTATTATTTTACTTCCACATATACAATTATTGTATATATTTATCACAAATAAATATAAAATATGTAATTTAATTAAATTAAATCTAATTTTTAAGATCTAACTTATGAATTGAGCTAAATTTGAGATGCAAAACTAAGAAACTTCGTTAATTAATCATTTAAAACAATAAATATTTATACGAAAATAATGTTTTTTGTAAAATTTTTACAAATTTATACTTTTTTAATTTTTCTATATATTTTTTTAATTAATGAGACCGATTTTTGATCAATTAACATGATTTTTGACTGATTAATTTGATTTTTTCGGATTTTTGATCAATTTTCTAAAAAATAATTTTTTACTAGATTTTAACTTAATTGACTATTAAATTTAAGATTTTAACTTTTTTTTAATTATAGAAGCACAAGCCTGTGACTCCTGCAGTGGACAGAAACCTTGTATAGTTGCATACTTGTATGTTAGAGTTAGGGTTGATCTTGATCTTTATATTGAAAGACACAAGAAGAAGAATGGTATAATACAATGGCATTACATCTCCAAAGCATGTTAAGCAGCTACCGGAGAGTATGGTGGCGTAAATTCAATTGGGTCATCGTCGCTGCCGCTGTATCTGCAATCTTGTTGTTAGGCTTCTCACTCTTCTTCACTACACCAAACAAAACAACCCATTTCACACTTGTTTCAGATATGGTCCCACTCACCTTGATCGCCAATGCCCAAAAAACTGGCGCCTGTAATTTAATTCCCTCATTTCTTGCTTTCTGTTTTATTATATATATGTATGTATGTGTTGCTAACTAGTTAAATTTGTCTAATTTGCAGTTTGTTTGGATGGTAGTTTGCCTGGATATCATTTTCAGAAGGGTTTTGGATCTAGTTCTCGCAATTGGCTTCTTCATATCGAGGTCTTTCTACCTCTTATTTTGCCCTTTATTATTGTTCTTTCGATACCCAAGTGATCAGTTCTGCATTTACGTTATCGAGGAATGTAATACTCCCTCGTCCCTCCCTCCCATTTTAATAGTCCACTTTGTAAATTTCACACATATTAAGAAATAGAAGAAGTGTTCATTTTCTCGTTTTCACACATAATATAACTTAGTTTTTACACATTACATTAATTACACATACTCCAACAAAAAAGGTAATTGTACACGTGTATATATATACACACACAAAAACTATAAAATAATGTGCATTTTGAATTTCTATACAAGGACATTTATGAGTAGGGTCTTTTAGTAAATATTGAAACTATAAAAATTGCATGGGTTAAAGAACATGACAAATATTTTGGGAAATTTTTATTTTGAAAAGTGGACAATTAAAATGGGATGGAGGGAGTATGTTTTACTATATGAATAGGGGGCATATTTCTTACATTGCGGAGGTGGAGTGGAAAATCCTGATTTTTGTAGCTTCAAATTTATATCTGATAGGTTAGTTTTATTATAAAAAAGTAGAAATATAGTATTACACTAGTTTTACTCATATAAATGACTAATTATAAACTTGTACTTTAACATGACAGGATATAGTATTACACTGGCAACTAGAAGTACCACATATAATTTCTTGTATTTGTCAATTTACTTTTGGATTTTATAACTTGTAAGTTATGCATCATTAGTTAAAGTACGTAAGTGAGATTAACTTATGTGAATAATTTCTTTTAGTTAAACAAGTCAATTGATTTACAAGAAATATTTTTAGGTAAACTAAATGGACCGTATGCTTGTCTTGTTCCATTCTTCTGGTTTAGCACACACACCTGCCTCATACGGAATTTTTATTTATGCACTAGTATGTGACTTCATGTCTCTGGGTAAGGTATAACATTGCATATAATTTTAAAATTACTTGTTATATTCTGTGACCTTTAATTATAAATCAAAATCGTCATTTCAAAAGGCGTTGCATTTTCTGTTTATTCATTTATAAATGGGATCAAACTCAACACACATGTAGGCTTAAAATGACGAACTTTAAGGACGATGATATAGTTGTCTTACCAATATTCTTATGTAGCTCTATCTACAATTTAATTTGTATGATTACTACAGTCAACTCCACGAGGAAACTATAAGTGCATATAAGTCAAACAGACTCTTCATTCATGATAGGCCCTTAATTGTAAATTATAACTGTAGAAACGAGTCGAATCGACCCTTTTCTTTGTTATATCATTTGGGGGTGAATAATTGCAGGACAATTTTAGTAACTTATATATTTTCTATTATTACCCTGTTCCCATCTACTTTTTTTCTGTTCTACTCCAGCAAACTAATCTGTAGGATTGTATGAAATAGATTCGTTGTCTGCGATATCAACTGTCAAATTCATATAATATTTTCTTGGTATTTCACGTCCTTTTATATTTAGTATATAAAGATGGTGTAGTAGTAGCTAAACATTCATCAGTTTCCCTTACTCCTCTATGTAGGGTGGAGGTTGGTGCAATACAATAGCGTCATGTTCTTATCGTACGACAACTGCTCTTGGTTCTTCAAAGTACATGGATCATGAAGTCAAATTTTCTGGAATTCTGAGCTCCGACCGATATGAAAATCCTGGTAAATATAGCTCTATAGATTGCGCCACTCTAGATTGAAAACTGAATGTCACAAAGTCTAGGTATAGATGTGCCTATGCTTGATCATCTAATGCTATATAGACGAACCAAATGACAACACTCTCTGTACATGTGCTATCATGATTTCACAAAGTACAAACTAGGATATTAGTATCAATAAATATAAGAGTTGTGTTGGTTTGCAAATGGGTGGGTGGAATTTAAGTCTCTTATTTCGGTAGCTCAGCCTCAACTTACATGCTGAACTGCGAAAAAGGTTGCTGCCCTGGTAACCTAAATCCTTTACCTTTGAACAGATATTGTGATTCTCTCTTGGTTTAGTTTTTACTTGAAAAGGAGACAGGTCTTTGAAGATTTTAGATGGCTACACAAATATTTTGAGAGTTCCCACTTTAAGCGGAGGAAAACCAGACGAAAAATAAAATATTAAAGATAATGCAAACAGGAACACAATGCCCAACACAGTCTAATACTTTATGCTCCCAACTAAGCTCTAAGTAGGATACAGTCTATATTCTTAACTCCCAACTAAACTCTAAAAAGGATAACCCCTCCAAAATCTTAAGGTTTGTGCACACTGAATCGGAAGAGTTACAAGAGCTTTAAAAAGCTTGCTATAATTAACAAACCTAATAACCCAAAAAGCTGCTAAACTTGTGCTCTTCTACTACAACTGAGACTTCCGCTTACCTCCCCCTCTCCTTGTGATGAAGGAAGAAAAGGAAGAAAGGAAACTGTGGACCATTTAGTTCGACCCTCCATTCAGCTAACATCAATACAATCTTCCCTAAAATTGGCATCTCTTCGTTGCCAATTTATTATTTTCGCATAGGGTTCTCAGTTTTAGTAGGTTAAGGATTTTAGCGCTATCACTTTTTCTCTTTTGGGTATAAATGATGTCACATACATATTCATGCAGAAAATATAGCCTACAATTATGTTGTGAACTCAGAACTTTCAACACTAAACACCAACACTCCAGTAGATATGAGAATGAAGCGATCAATTGATACAAAAAAATAGAAAAAACTAGCAATGAGTGCTTTCAGATAACCTCGACGCCCAATTCCTATATCCCCAAAATTGTGTTTACAAAGATAATATTCTCGATACTCCTCTCCTCTCTTGCCTCACTCTTTTCTAATATTACTACATAATGTAATTACAATTATATCCGTGGACAACATCATTTATAACTTATCAACTGGGGGCTTAAGATATTTTTTTAAATTCATTGCATTCCGGCCATTACCCAGTGCCCAATGTTTCACCTTTTCGTCAAGGTGAAAGTGGGGAAACTGTTATTGGATCACCTCATAATCTTCATAAGTCTTTTTTCTAGATTATTCCACTTAAGCCGTGCCTCCATTTAAATGCTCCGGCTTCTAGTTTGATAATGAATGTTCAACAACTCTTCTAGTTCTATTTTTAGGTCCTGTGTCCAAGTGGTAGGCCACATTGCTGAGGTTATGTGCAATGGCTTTCTTCAACTAGGATATGTGAAACACCACGTATATCTTGCTTGTTGTTGGCAAGTCGAGCTTGTGTACTACTTTGCCTATTTTGGCTAATGCCTTGAACGATTAAGCAGTGAGCAACAAGTTTCTTAAAAGGGTGTTTTTCCAACGTTTTAATGACACGGTTGAACCTTAAGATAGGCCTTGTCTGCTACTACTATTAGATCCTCCTATCAATTGTTATCTGATTAATATTTTCATGAATCAAGAGGTTAATTTTCATATCATCGAGAATTGAATCTCGATGCAACATCAATTTTTTTAACTGTAGTTTGTTTCTTTTCCACACATGATATGTGGTGGCTCCTTGGGTACATTGGTTGAAAATATGACAGTTTTATGGATGTGTTATACTATAATTTGGAAAGAAAATTGAGTTAGTTCATTGGCGAGGTTGGCCAGGTAGAAAAACAACGATTTTAATTTTTTTAAACATTTACTCACCACTTCCGATTGTCCATCGAATTTTGTTGATACATTGAACCCATTTTAAGAACTGTCTCTTACAATCTAAATAACTCCTTCCAGAAAATACTATAATTTTTTTGTCCCCATATGAGATGATCGAGAGTGCCCATATCCCATATCGCCTAGGCGGTGCAATGACTCTTAGCTTCACCTTAATGCCTGGACAAGTGTTAACAACTCCCATATCCCGAAATTGTGTTTACAAAAATAATATATTCAATTTTCTCTTCTCTCTTATCTAACCCATTTTTAATAATTAGCACATGTAATTACTATTGTGCCACTGAAGGACGCTTTGTATAAGTTATCAAGATATATGACTTAATTAAAACCTCAAGGTGTTAGATGAAGGACCAACTGGATCTTTATATTATATTATATTGTAACCCCTCCCCCCAGTCGAGAGCCCATTTTTGAGTCAAAGAGTGGATCACGGGCGTCCGTCTTTGGGGCATAATTTTGCCTTTGTGTCCATAATAATTTTGAGAATATTGGGGTGGCAGGGTTCCAGTATGAGCTCAAATACCATGTTGAATAACTAGTCGTTTGAAAACGTCAAGGTGTTAAAGGAAGGATCAACTAGATCTTTATATTATATTCTAACAAATAGATACACGGATTTTCCTCTAGATCATTAGTTCCATGGGCTAAATCAAGAGAAGTAACCTTTTGTCGTTTAAAATACAAATTAAGCCTCTGATCAATATCTTGAAATTCAGCCACATATTTGCAAATTGGTGTAAACTTAAGCTCACCAAGATGCATGAAATTCTTTATCTTATTAAGCAAACTTTTACAAATATAATTAAAAATGAACTCAATTTATTACGCCAATATCTGCTTACAAGACTTAATGCTATTCTGATTAAAGAAGAGGACTGCACATCGACTATCATAATGTGCAAGAGGTCAAAATTTTTTATTTCAAAATATGGAGAGAACTTGTTAGGTTTTAATACATTTCACTTCTTGGTCTCAAGAGGATAAATACTTGTTTGCGTTTCTCAGATTTCTTTAGCTGGAACAAGGTCAAGATACGTTATTGTGATGGTGCATCTTTTGCTGGCAGCCCTGAGACTGAGATTAATGTGGGTAAATAGTTGGTTGGTGAACTTTATACCTGTTATTATAATGAAGTGGAAGCCTCATTTTTAAGTAACAATTGTTCTCTCATTGTGAGTATGCAAATTATAAATGTTTGCTGTCAATAATGCTACAGAATGGTACAAAACTCTTCTTCCGTGGTCAACTAATCTGGGAAGCAGTCAAAGATGAACTTCTTTCACTAGGACTGTCAAATGCTAGACAGGTAAATGAATTAGCATGTAATTATATGTTAATGTCAAGTTCCTAAGAGTTAATCTTTTTCTCTGGACCATCCTTTGTTGTCAGGTCTATAACTCTATAGCCAACTACTACATCATTTTTGTCAAAGTCAAATTTCTGATTTACGTATCAAATTGCAATAAACCATGTTAGTTTTATGTTTTAATTCATTTATTTGCATCAAGTTGATTGATCCTTTGTCTAACGTCATCTTAACTATTTTTCTTTTAAAAAGAAATTGTCCCACAACAAATTTAGAGTGATGATTTCATTTCTTAGTTTTGTCATGTATATTATTCCATTCAATGAATGATTTGTCCATCATAAGCACTACCTGCTCAACCACAAAAATGATTTTTCTAATGAATTGGCAGGCTCTTCTTTCAGGATGTTCAGCTGGAGGGTTAGCGACTCTCATTCATTGTGATGATTTTCGTGATGTCTTGCCCAAGAATGCCAAAGTCAAGTGTCTTTCTGATGCAGGTTTCTTCCTCAATGAGTATGTTTTTTGGCACATGCACACACATGTATGTTGAATTTTAACATAAATGTTGATCTTATGCTCTTAAAAATTTCTTATTATGAGCTCATAACTTATAATTTAGATTGCACATTGAATTTCAGTAATTTTATGAGAACAGTAATACAGTGGCGCTTGAGAAATACACAGTTCTCTTGCTTATAAGCAGTATAAATTGTCCAGTGTAGTTATAGTGATATTATCAATTACTATTTAGTAGTGAAAGTAAAGATTTAGTCCTGCTGCCTAGCTACAGACCCAGAGGTGTGAAGGAGAGAGGGAGGAAAGGAGCTGGATAAGAACAGAAGTAAAAGTGCCCTGCACAAGGATATAATTGACAGCCGGAAAGCACTATGGAGCTATTTAGAAGAATGCAAATAAAGTCATGGATAGTTGTCCAGGAGAATTCAGTTGGTTTTCTTATTATATGAAACTTTAAACTGAAACCTTTTTTAAGGATCCCTTATATATTTACTGGAGTCCAACTGTAACCATCACCATGTTTAATGGTGTGCTGAAGACCGAACATTTACGTTTATCACAATGAACTTTAATCTTCAATATGGAACAACTATTATGCATGTTTATGCAAATATGTTTTCTTTTTCCTTTTTTTATCAGGAAGGATGTTGCTGGAAATCACACCATTCAGTCATATTATCACGAGGTTGTCCAACTTCAGGTTGAATCTCCACAATTATATCCTATTTTACTTTTGTATGTCTTTATGATATGGTTTCCTATATCCGATTTTCAGATGATTGATTTATGAATTTATGATGAAAGGACGCTTCTCTATTTGAAACTCAATATAATATTGCAACGTCATATCACGGGAATTGCCAAATCATCTATTAAAACAAAAAACATGACAAGTACTAATGTAAATTTTTTGCTGTTGAACTGAATAATGTGCAGTGTAAGATGTACTTTTTGTTATATGTTTGAATTTTGCATTTGTACATAGACTATCTCCTTGTTAATATATTGGGCTGTCCATTCTAGAGTCTTAATGTTGTTTGTCCATGTTGGCCTTTTGTGATGTTAGGGTGTATCAAAAAGTCTGAACAAGGATTGTGTTGCAAAAAATGATCCGTCTAAGGTAATCTTTTTTTGGATTTTTATAACCTTTTTATGTTGCTTTCAACTTTTCCTATATAACATTGGTTGCAATTTTTGTATTATAAAATGCAATATCAGTGTCTCTTTCCTCAAGAATTCACAAGTAGCATAAAGACACCAATTTTCCTTGTCAATCCATCTTATGATTTCTGGCAGGTAATATTTCGATTTGCTGTGTAACTTGTCAACACATTTTTTCCTTTCATGTATGTAAATAGTTACTCGTATTTCAGATACAGAATATATTGGTGCCAGTTTCATCAGATTTTCAAGGAGATTGGTTCAAGTGCAGGCGTAACATTCACAACTGCAGTCCCAGCCAAATTGCAATACTACAAGGTGGTGTATTGCTAACTATATTCTGAAGAATACATTCTACACTGGACAATGCAAACCGTTATAGTGTCTTGTTGCCCCCCCCCCCCCCCCCGCTTCCCTCCCCCCAATAGGGAAATGCTAATGCTATTAAGGTGAAATATAACAGTTTCTGTCAATCTGCTTAAATGCTGGACTGAATGAGTGTAGGGATGGCAACAGGTCGGGTTTGGATCGGGTACTGTAAAATCCAAATCCAAATATTTTCGGGTTATCCAAATCCAAATCCGTCGGGTTTTGGATCGGATCGGGTATTTTTCGGGTATCCAAGATTACGAATAATATAGGCAAATTTAATATTATTTATACATGCAAACACCACTAATTACATTTATATAATTTAAAATACATTAATTAATAAGTATTCAAACATATTATATTGCGCGTGTTGACATGATAAGTTAAATCTAAGATATGTAAATAACAAAATATTTAATATCCCATTACAAAAGATTTTTTTTAAATATATAAAAGATACATCTTAAATAATAAAAGTTGAGATTGAAATAAAGAGTTATAATTCATTTAATAAGGGTTGACAATCTTGACATTAATCTATTACTACTCAAATAATACAATAAAAATATGTAAATAATGCCTTACGTCTAAAATATTGCATGTAATATATTATTTATGTGTCGGGTTTTAATCGGATTTCGGATTTCGGATCGGGTATTGGTTCAGTATCGTTGAAATCCAAATCCAAAACTTCGGGTTCGGTATATCCAAAATATCCGATTTCGGATCGGATATTCGTCGGATCGGATTATTTTGCCATCTCTTATTGAGTGTTAAATAATATTCAGGTTTTCGAAATTCATTACTGAAGGCACTGAATGACTTTTTGCAAATCAATGGTGGAGTGTTCATAAATTCTTGCTTCATCCATTGCCAGACATGGATGGCTGAGACATGGCATGGTCCTGCTTCTCCGAAAATCAATAACAAGGTAAGTACAGCTTCATTATCAATAACAACGTAATACGGAGTTATGCCTTCTGTCTGAAAATGTGACTTCTTATGTTGAACACGACACATATGTGTGTGTCGTACTCGGAACTTCATAAAATTTGGTATGTGGGTATTGTGTCCTCTTTCTGGACATTGATGGTTCGACACATCATAATAGTATATAAATAAGCAAAGTTGAAATGATATGGCAGCAAAAATCAATATAAAACTTGGAACTAAAATTTTTTTGCAGAAGAAGTTTGCTTAGGCATCTGCCTCTTATTTTTTGAGAGATGGACCAAAATGTCACTTTTGAGAGCGTTCAATGGTCCAAAATGTCACGTTTGAAAATTATGGCCCAAAATGTCACTTCATAACGGTACTTCGTCTTACGTTGCAAAACGGTACATGGTGTTCTGTTTTGGTACTTTATTTATTTTTTATTTTTTTTATAATGTGCAAAACGTTAGTTGAAGTAATGTTTTGGCTCAAAACGGTACATCATATATATCTACCGTTTTGAGCATAAAAAAAATTTAAAATGCCAAAACGTTACACGAAGTACCGTTTTATATCTTTTGCATAAACGTTACGCGATATACTGTTTTGAAGTGATATTTAGGGCCATTTTTAACCCCCAAGTGACATTTAGGGCCACCACCCATATTTTTTCATATCGATTTTTTTTTTTGCATCCTAAGTTCATCTTATATGCGATCTTCCAATTGGGTAAAGTGCCCACATTTCAGTCACAGTACTTGGCACAAAATAAGTGTCATGTTCGAGTGTTCAACACTTGTGCGACAGTGAAACCGAAGGGTCGGAGTAATATAGATGACACCTTATTATGAGAATACACTAATATTGACATCGGAATCACCAAAATTAGTGGTTGGTTTCATTCACCAAAAAATTGGAAAATAATACATATAATTATAATATTGTGTTTACAAAAAAATACTTATGTTATTAGTATAAACAAATTTAAAATGTTTATGTAGTAAATAAATTTATTTTTAATTAGTATAAACAAGTGTTTTAATTTTTTTTAAAATATTTGGTTACTATTTGCACTTTTAGTGCACCCAGTGTTGTTATTAGCAAATTCTGTAGGTTTGTGAGGTTTGTAGGGCAAGGTTTATAGTAGAACAAAATCCTGTATCTGCGATATTAATATGAATTGTAATTAAAGGTATCTTATGATAGTTTATCAGGAGATCCTCTTATTTTAGTGTGTGAGGGTGGCGTTGCTATGCTTGTTTTCTGCATGACATTCTTGGCTATTGTTGTTTTCCTGGACAGACTATTGCAGAATCTGTGGGTGAATGGTACTTCAATGATAAAACAGTGCAACAAATTGACTGCCCTTATCCATGCAATCCTACTTGTTATAATATGGAATTCCCATGACTGAACAGTCAGTTGGCTGATGGTTTTGTATGAAGCTTCATTCCTCAATGTTAGATAATATCGGAGGGATGATCCTAATCTCAAGCTTACGATTTATACAGAAGAGTTGGACACCCTAGAAATTTGCTGATGTTGACCGTTGGCAGAGCCTACTGCTTTTGTGCAATGTCCACTGAAAACTTGAAATATGTTGTATCTTACTCAAAGATGATATTCAGCGGGGGTTTTCCCATGACAACTTGAAATATGTTGTATCTTACTCAAAGATGATATTCAGCGGGTTTTTTTTTCCCATGACAAAGACCGTGGTCACGGTGAATTAGTATTTGTTAGTGTTTGTGCAAACTGTAATTGGAGGCATCAATTTACTATGCCTGACTACAATAAATCTACTTGGCATATGGAGTAGTAGTAGAAACCAGAAACTGCTCCAGCTTGTAAATTTAGTACTCTAAATCTGGAGTTTATAAAAAAACTATAACGTCATAACAAGGTATAATCCGGGGTTCACAAATTTACCCTTTACCAATTAAAAAAATCTGGTGCGACTTGGACTTCGTAGCCGGTATACCAACTTACTTTTGACTACAGTATAAAGGTTTAAAATTTTGTGCTTTACTCGTACTCTAAGCTCTCTAACTATCCCTTCCTTGAATTAGAAGAAGAGCACAGTGCATAAGGAGTCAAAAAGTCTATAAACATACCATACCCTACAGTAGATTAAAATACTGTATTGCATATTTTTCTCCGCTTGATCGTAATTGATAACCCCAGCTACAACAAATGTCGTCATGTTTCCATAGTTCGCTAATCAACCACCGGACAGCATGGTGGCGTCAGTGGAACTGGGGCGTTGCTGTTTTCTTCATCTTGTTGTTGTTGTTGGGTTTCTCTTGTTTCTCCACGTCACCAGACAAAACTGCACTTGTTTCTGATATGGTCCCACTTACCTTGCTCCGCAATGCAACTCTGACCGGCGCCTGTAATACTACTTTGTATCCTTTCTTTTAGATACTCTTTTATAAATTTAGCAAATATATAAACAAACAAATATACATGTTTATTAGAGCTACTGTAGTCAGCTAGAGCTAAATGAAAACAAGAATCGCCGGGTTTTTTGTGTTAATTATTTTTGGATGCAAATAACTACTGACGATTTGTAAACTATCCATCATTTACAGTAACAAAAATCACTTGTGATTCTAGTTTCAGCTAAACAAATCACTGGCCTTCTATTTGGATTTTTAGTTGGTTTTCGTTAGAGCGCGATTAGAGATATATGTTGTTAACTAGTTTAGTTGTGTGTTGCAGTTTGTTTAGATGGTAGTTTGCCTGGTTATCATTTTCAGAAAGGTTTTGGATCTGGTTCGGGCCATTGGCTTCTTCATCTTCAGGTCTCGCTCAATCTACTTGTTCTTTATTACTATTCTTTCACTACCCAAGTGATCACTTTGATTAGTATTTCTCTCTGTTTTATTTCACTACTAGTAAGATAACCTCAATTCTGTCTTTTAGATTCTTTTTGAACTTTCCATTCAAAGTACTGCAGTTACTTACAAGTCATCACATTCCTTATGGTGTTCTATAACATTTAATTGTAAAATAAATTTTTTCATTTGAAAAGAAATTGCATTTTATGTTTAATTCATAGTATATAAGACACAGAACAACACATGAGTTGTCTTAGAATTACATTCCTGATTTAGTGATATCCGTTGTGCCTGTTAGACCATCCTTCTATAATTTTCAAACAATCATTTACAAGTCATACAGTGGGAAACTTAAGTGCATACAAGTCATACTTGTGTGCAAAAGCAAATGTAAAATGCATGTATACTTGGCTTTTATCGCATTTGATGTATATAAGTGGTGCATTAGTAGATGAAATTTCATCAGTTCTCCTTGCCACCATCTAGGGCGGAGCTTGGTGCAATACAATAGCGTCTTGTTCTGATCGTAAGACCACTTCTCTTGGTTCTTCAAAGTACATGGAACAAGAAGTCCTATTTCCTGGAATTTTAAGCTCTGACCCATCTCAAAATCCTGGTAAGAGTTATTTCGTAATTAGCACCAGTTTAGATAGAATAAAAGATTAGGACAATTATGTTACTAAAGTGTAGATAAAGCTGTGGCTGTGCACTCCATTATCTGATGATATGTAGCTAAACATAATGCAACACAACCTTATCCTATCTTTATTTCTATGCATATGATATCAGAAATTTTTTCCAAGTTCCATCTCATGACTTGTGCGGTACACATTAGAGATGGATGCCCCATTAAAGTTTTAACTAGGATTTAGTATCAATAATAATAAAATCCTACGTGTCTTCTTGACTGAACTTTACACTGGCTTGAAAGTGGGTGGGCTTCAAGACTCCCACGTTAGTAGCTCAACTTACATTTTAACTGCAAAAAGGTGGCTCCAATCAATATCAGTCGTCAGAGGAAAGGCAGAGACAGTTCAATCATAATAATGTAGTGTATGTGTGTGTCTATGGCTTCTAAAGCACATTCTCATTTTTTCTTCATCTTCTTCATAAACTTCTACATTTTCCTACAACCAGATAATAGCAATAACCTCGCATGTTCACAACTTTGACAAACAACTGGATTCTTAAAAGGAAATCCCTCCAAAAGGCAATTTAGCTATCTCATAAGCAACACCGAAATAGCTTTGGCAACTTAAATCCTTTACCTCAGAACAGAACTTATAGTTTTCTCCACTTACCTCCCAGTCTCCCACTTGAGCGACACTCCACTCTGGACCATAAATCTCTATCCCGCATTGAGGTCCACACTCCACAATCAACCGCGCCATTGAAAATATAATGAATTTTGGCTTAGCATTGGCATCTGTCTAACTTGTGTTCTCTACTGCCCATTTGTCACACTACATGATGCAATCAATTTCAGTAGGTTTGGGGTTTTGGTACCTCAGAGCTTTTATAGGTAAGGATACTTCACAGAGCTCTGAATACAGTATTGCTTTTCCCATGATATATTCATGCACAAAATAGCTGTTGGATATAATAAATTTCCAAACTGTCTTCTTGTCCGTGAGTTATGTTGACGGAAAATGGGAAAAGCCAGCATTTTGTCGTTTATAATACTTCTTGAGCCACTGATATGAAAATCTTGATATCCTGGCACGTAATTGCAAACCGGTTCACCAGGAAGGGTGACACTCTTTATTTAAGCAGACCTGTACATATGTTGTTGGAAAAAAACTGAATGCAGTCAGCCAGTCGCTGCTTGTAAGAATTCAAGTATTCTGATTGAAGATAAGAACCTACTTGTGCATGTTGACTAATCATATTGCACTAGAGGTCACATATTCTTATCTCGATATAAAGAAACCACACCATAGGTTTTTAACTTTTTAAACACTCAATGTCATGTTTGGTTATTTGAACTTGTCAAATCACTTACTGAGGTGCGGTCCTAATAATTTTTGCAGCTAGATACCTTGAAAGGCTTAAGTATATTTATTGACTTGTAAAACATATCAGAGTACAAGTTTAAAATTGTTGGTAGGTTTCACGTTAAAGCTTTGCTTGATTAAAATCGTTTAGGAGGCCTTTATACAATACTCCGGGTTGTTGTAGGTTCTGCCAGACCAGACCCAGACATCCATTCTAGTCTTATCTGTTTAATCTTGGTTCGTATTACTTATTTCTGTTGACCACTAATTGTGTCACACTTAAAAATGTTTTTTGTATTGTCTGATTTTGCATCATTCTTTGGTGTCGTGAATTCTCTATTGCAACAATAGTTTTTCAGAAACTCGTTTTTCCTTTGAGACGGAGTCTTCTCATGCATATAACCATCTCATTTTCTTCTTGGTCTCAAGAGGATAAAGGGACTTTTGTATTTTTCAGATTTCTTTAGCTGGAATAAAGTTGTGATACGTTATTGTGATGGTGCGTCTTTTGCTGGCCACCCTGAGAGTGAATTTAATGTGGGTATTAATATCTGGTTGAAAACTCCATATATTTATTTATTATAACAGTAGAGATCACATTTTTAAGTTAACTATTATTTTTCTCATTGTGAGTTAAGTATCCAACTTATGTATGTTTGTTGTTAATAATGCTACAGAATAGTACAAAACTCTTCTTCCGCGGCCAACTAATCTGGAAAGCAGCCATAGATGAAATCCTTTCACTAGGATTATCGAATGCTAGGCAGGTAACTGATTTAGCATGTATTAATCATCTACATGTCAAGTTTCTGAGAGTTGATCTTTTTCTCTGAAGTATCCTCTGTTAGGTATATAAATCTAACCAACCACTATATTATTTTTGTCAAAAACAATCTTCTGAGTTTTGTATAAAACTGCAGTACCACATTAGTTATTTAGTCATGTTACTCTGAGTCATTCATTTGCCTTGGGTTGATTTGATCTTTTATCTATCCTTATCAATACTCTATTTCTAACGATTTTGTACCGAAAGAGTTCATAATGATGATAAAACTTTATTAAGCTTTCTCACATATATAGTTTCGTTCAATGAATTTTGTACATTATAAGTGGTGCCTGTTCAAGTACAAATAATGATTGTGTGGATGACTTGGCAGGCTTTTCTTACAGGATGCTCTGCTGGAGGGTTAGCAGCTCTCATTCACTGTGATGATTTTCGCGATTTTTTGCCCAAGGATGCCAAAGTCAAGTGTCTTTCGGATGCAGGTTTTTTCCTCAATGAGTACGTTTTTCGAAGCATGCATGCACAAACTTATACTATATAAAAACATAAAATTAATCTTAACTGCTTCTTTTTCATGAGCTCGTATGCTAAATATTAAAGTTTAAACCAATCCTCAGTAATTACAAGTCCACTACTACAGTGGCACTCTACAAATTCACAGTTTTCTTGCATATAATGCTACATTAAGTAGTCTAGTATGTAGAATTAGAAATAATGTTCGCTAATTATTTGGTATTAATGTAATATCAAGTCTTGCTCCCTAGCAAGAAGCAACACAGCCAGAGGCGTGAAGAGGTGTAAGGGGCTGAATTAAACTGAAAGTAGAAGAGCCCTGCACAAGGAAATAATTGACAGGTAGAAAGAACTTTGGAGCTATTTAGAAGAATGCGCAGAGTTTGTATATAGTTTTCCAGAAGATTTCTGTTGGTTTTTATTATATGAAACTTTGGATTGGAACATCTTTTACGGATCCCTTATATATATATGCTGGAGTTGGATCTTAAACATTTGGTGCAATATGTTGAATAGTGTGCTGAAGATAGGAACTTACCTTTACTGCATTGGATCTTTAAATTTCAAGCAGGAATAACTTTTATGCATATTTATGTGAATATGTTTTCTTTCCTTTTTCAGAAAGGATATTGCTGGAAATCACACCATTCAGTCATATTATCATGATTTAGTCCAATTTCAGGTTGAGACTCAACAGTTACGCCTAATTTTACTTTAATTTATGTCTTCCTTATTCCGATTTTAAGACGATTCGCTATTGAATTTATGACGAGAAGCCACTTCTTCAATATTGACACAGTACAGTATTGCATCTCATTAAAATGAAAAGTACTGAATCATCGATGTTAAAACATGACAAGTACTAATGTAAAGTACCGTTACAGTTTAACTGAATAATGTGCACTACAAGGTGTTTTTCCTCTCTGAAAATTGCAGTAAACAGACTGTTCTCTTAATAATTTATAACGTAATGTATATCAAGCTATATATTCTAGAGTCATAATGTTCTTTTCCCGTGTTTACCTTTGAGATGTCAGGGTGTGTCAAAAAGTTTGAATAAGAACTGTGTTGCAAAAAAGGATCCATTTAGGGTATGTTTCTTTCAGTATATTATCTCAATATTCTTCCTTTTAATTCACTTTTCTATGTTGCTATCAACTTTGGACTGTGTAACATCGGATGCCCTGTTTGTATTATGAACTACAATACCAGTGTTTCTTTCCTCAAGAATTTACAAGTAGCATAAAGACACCAGTTTTCCTTGTCAATTCAGCTTATGATTCTTGGCAGGTAATATTTCATATGGCTATTTGCAACTTGCCAGTGCCTGTTTTTCCGTAATGTATGTATATAAATCCTGTTATTTCAGATACAAAACATATTGGCGCCAGTTTCATCAGATTTCAGTGGAGAATGGTTCAAGTGCAGGCTTAATATTCGCAGCTGTAGTCCCAGCCAAATTGGAATACTACAAGGTGATGTAAACTAACTAAATTCTGAAGTTAACATTATTCACTGGCTCAAATACTACAAAGTTATGCCTATGGGATATAAGTCTATGGAATGTTGCTAACTAATTAGTATGTTCTCTTTGTTGATTTAGAATTTATGGGGAAAAACCAACTTTACAGCAGACAATATTAAGCAAATGCTGATGCTATAAAAAAATCATATGGGTTTTAATTACATTAAATAGTTGTGATTATCTTAAGTCATTTCACTCTTTATGCTGGACAGTGAAGACTTAAAAAATGTGTAGTTTCTTCCCACATATAGTATCCTAATAGAGAAATACTAACGCCTTTCAAATGAAATATGAGAGTTTCTGTAACTTTCCTGATATGCTGGACTAATCGAGTGTTACATAATATACAGATTTTCGAAAATCACTACTTAAGGCGCTGAATGGCTTTTTGCAACTTAATGGAGGCGTATTCATTAATTCTTGCTTCATCCATTGCCAGTCACTGGCTGAGATATGGCATGGTCCTGCTTCTCCGAAAATTAACAACAAGGTAAGTGAAGCTATATTATCTACTTACCTATATAATTATACAGTGTCGTTCCCTCTTTCTGCTTATGAGACATCTAATGACAGTCTGTGTAACTTTGTCTGGAGTATTTCTGGAGTGTTAGACATGACACATATATGAGGGCTGGACTCAGAATTTCTTGAATTGCATGTTATAGTTTGTAAATAAACAAGTATAAATAATAGATAAATTTTGCAGATTTTTTTTAATCTAATGTAATTTAAATAGGATTTTGCAAAGAACTTGAGTTTAGGTGTCTTCTTCTCCTCATATTTTCTCATTTCTCCTCTGCATCTTCCTTCTCGTATTTTTATTTTTCCATCCTTAGTTCATTTCATATGTGTTATTCCAATTGTTTTACGTGTCCACATATTAGTTAAAGGATTGGGCACGGAATAAGTGTCTTGTCAGAGTGTCCAACACATTTGCGACAACTAAAAACCTAAGGTTGGGAATAATATAGATGACAGCTTGTTCCTTTTTATATATATGAAATTAATATAAAATATAAGTGTGTCATTTAATAGTATAATTAATAGAGATCCTCTTCTTTATGCGTGTGATGGCAGGTCTGTTCCCTGCATGACGTTCTCATTTATATGTTGTTATATTGTTGTTTTTCTGGACAGACAGTTGCAGAATCTGTAGGTGAATGGTACTTCAATGATAAAACAGTGCAACAAATTGACTGCCCTTATCCTTGCAATCCTACTTGTAATAGTATGGAGTCCCCTGGACTGAACATTCAGTTGGTTAATGGTTTGTTCAAAGCTTCATCCCTCAATGTAACCTAGTATCGGGCGGAAGATTATATTCTTAAGCTCAAATATTATACAGACGAAAAGGACATCCTACAAATTTGCTATATGTTGGCAACTGCTTTCTTGCATATATCTACAAAATGCAATGCGTATAAGCTTGAATTGGCCCCATTTGTTAACGGGTGAACCATAGCAACTTAACTGAATGAGTTACCGTTCCTACCTTAAGTCGTTTGTTTAGAACATATTATTATTGGACAAGTCATAAATCTCATGAACCGGTCTTTTGAAAAAATTTCACCTAGGCATCCAAAATTTCATGCATCTCCCTTTGCCCACCTGTCTACTCCCTTCCTATTTTGACAAAATAACTTTTTCTATAGATATATTTGAAAGCTTCTTTTCTTTTTAAAAAATTAGTTAGAATATAAAACCTATATTATTAACATCATCTATATACTTCAAATCACAAAAATTATTTAAAAATTATTAAATGTAGAACGTATGTTTTATCATACATATGTAATAATAATTTTTAGTCACCCAACACTTTTTGGTGTATTCGATAATTAAATAGAATTAATCTGATTAAACATTGAAAAAATAGATATTAAGGTTCAATTTAAAATGTTGTAACTTTTCTGATTTAAAAATTTAATTGTTTTTATCAAATGATATTAATGGTATCGTTCAAATGAGTTACTTCAGAAATTTTACTCATTCAAAATAAATTGTTTAGATTTAACCGATGAACTGACAAATACGTTGAATTTACAGTAGCGTAGTTTTTATTTTTATGTAAAATATGGTGGTTAGAGTACATTAGCGCGCCCCTAAACCCTATACCAGTACTCCGCATAAATCAAGTTGAGCAGAGTTGACCACTATCAAATTCGATTTGAACTCGATTAAAAAAACTCGAGCTCGAACTCGAATTTAACCGAGTCTTTTATTTTAAGTTCAAAGCTCACCTCATAAAAAGTTTGATTGGATCGAGTTCGGATCGAAATCTCAAATAGATTTTACCAAATATTAACAAAAATTCGAAATATGATTGGTTCGGTTGGAGTTCAATTTAGGTAAATATATAAAGTATAAATAAAATACTAAATATTTATGTAAAAATATATTTGTAATGAAAAAAATTAAATATAATGGAGAATCGATAAGGCTCACGAACTTTACAAGTAATTCTAAAAATTCAAGTTCAACTCGATTATTACTGAGCCGAATTCAAATATTATACAGGTTTTTTGAAAAACTTTGAATTACTTTATTAAATAAAATATTTAAGCTCAACAGACAGACAGTACACGCTTTAAGCTTGAAAGCTAAAATATGTTTGTACAGTCACTTTGCTAAATATAAGGGTAGCTATTGTTATAATTTAATACCAAAAAATATATATTAGTGCTAAAATAATACCATGTCTCCAATGGTTTGTTCTAAATATTGTTTCAAATTTAAATAACTTCCAAAATATACTACACTTTTGATTACAAATTTAACTACCTTCCTAGTACCCCACATTTTTAATTTCATACTTCATCCATTTCTTTTTTTTTTGTCACTTTTTGATGAGTTGACAATTATAATACAATACTATATTTTGTGCTAAATATATCACAAACAATAGCATTGTGCTATTTTAGCACAAAATTTAGCACACCATTGAATTGAGATTTTTTAATTTTTGTTTTATATTATAATTTTAGCACAGGATATAACACACCATTGTACATATTCTTATAAGTGACTTACGACTTATAAGTTCATACTTACTTATTGATGAGTGTTTCTCGACCTAACTTATAAGTTAAATTTATAACTTATAAGTTAGATAAGTTGGATATTAATCATGACATACTTTTTCTCAACTTATTTGAATTTTCTTTTTTTATTGATGTTTGTTTCAAAATTTATGTTTTTAAATGTTAATCTAATTTAAATTCATGAATTCAGATAATTATATTTAAAAATTATTTATTTTAGATCACTTAAGTTAAAAAAAATCTACTTATAAGTAAGTTATCCAAACACTTATTTAACTTAAAATTAATTATTTACTTATCATTTTAAGTCACTTATTCATTTTAAGTTATAAGTTACTTATTTTAAGATTTTACAAACGAACAGTAAATAATGAAATGGCAGTAAGCTTGAAGTTTATTTTGTTATTTAATTTGAATGAGACTTGAACTATGACTTTATTTGCAAATTTATAAATAATAATATAAATATTTGTTATTGGTATGATTTGAACTTGAAAAACTTATTTGTACATTTTTACAAATAATAAATAAATATTTGTTGTTAGAGAGATTGCGAATTTGGGTGATGCATTATTTAATATTTGGATAATGTTTAGGGTGAAAAAACAAAATAACCATTTTTAAATAACAATCGTCCAAAATACCCACCAGAATTTTAAGATGTCCAAAATACCCACCAGATACTCCATTTTCAGTGGAGTATCCACCCATTTACTCCTTTGTCACTGTAGTATCGACCCATATATTCCTTTGTCAGTGGAGTAACATGTGAGATACTCATTTGTTAGTAGAGTATCATCTAAAATTTTAAAATTTTACTTTATTTTTTTTAAATATTTAAAAAAAAAAAAAAAAGTGATACTCAACTAGGAAAGGAGTATCAGGACTGATACTCCACTGACAGAGGAGTATCTGCCATGATACTTTACTGACAAAGGAGTATCATCCTGATACTCCATTGAAAGTGGCGTATCATCCTGATACTCCAGTATTAGTGGAGTATCTGATGGGTATTTTGGGCACCTTTTTACAGGATGAGTATTTTGGGTAAAAGGACATCTAAAAAGAGGTATTTTGGTCATTTTTTCTAATGTTTATCGTTGGTAGAATTCGAAGTTAAAAATTATTTATATCATTATAAATAATAATATAAATGTTTGTTGTTGGAGAGATTTGTTTGGTGTCGAAGTATCGCGGGGGGGGGGGGGGGGGGGGGGTTAAATACGATATTTACTAAATTAAAAAATTCTTTCGAATCTTTTTTGGATTATAATTTAGTGTTCGATTAATGGTTCCGTAATATTGAGGTAAATAGTGTTTAGGACATTTAAAGTATCGAACACAAGATTTCGTTGAAATATATATTCATATATAAATCCCTGAGGGGTTGCTGAACTCCGATCAATAAATTAATTGGTTATAATCCAAGAACAACAATGTTCTTGTTACTACAAAAATCAACAAATTAAATCATATACAAAGATCTAGTTTTTGTTTATGTAAGGATTTAATAACTGGGTAACATTTATAATACCACCTATGAATATACAAGAGTTAAATCGGGAAATGTAACGTTACTCCGGTGAGAAGATTAATAGATAAAAATTTGAGTGTGTATCTCTTCTGTCTCTTTTTACTTCAATTCTCCAGCTCTTGTGAGAGAGAAGTTGAACAGAACTAACTCATGAATCTGCTTTTTTGTGTAAATTTAATACATAAAATAATTTACATGGCTCACCGTAAGCCTCGTAAATTAATTTATATTTCCAGTAAAGTAGCTGCTTGAGACATTTGTTGAACCAGTGGCGCATACTACTAATTCATGTATACTTGTGGCGCAACTAGCAGTACTTGTACTTAACCAAATTCATGCAAACCAACGAAGTATACTTGTGGCCTGGTTTTGGTTTTGTAAAGTAATATTTAATTTACTTGATTTTAAATAATAAATTTAACTAATAATCTTAAAAGAATTTGTAGAATAAATTTATATAAAAAATTATAAAATAAACTAATTTAGATTTATAAAATAAACTCTTTTAAAGTTTATAGAACAAATAAATTTAAGTTTATAAAATAATTCATTTAAGTTTATAAATAAATAAATTAAAGTTTAAAAGTAAACTTATTTATTATAAAACCAAACCGGATCAAATTCAGGAGCAATTGTATTATGATCAAATTGGAATTTGATCACTGAAGTTTGGAACACTTTCCACTCCTTATATCCAGGTTGCAACCCTCCATTTTTATACCAAGAAATTTGAGTCGTACTTAACCGTATATTCAATTTTTAACTCAAACTTTATACATATAAACATATTGCCTATTTAGTTGTACACTCCGCATACATCTTCTCGTACTTAATCAAATAAATGTTCAATCCAAGTATGTTCTTCAACTTAACAATTATTCTATAAATAGTATTCAGATTCCTTTCACGAAACGTGAAAGACATATGTCATAGCCTATTTGTTTATTCGAGGATTTAACTCAACTCAAATAAGAATGTAACAAGTAAATAGTGGATCTATCGTCAAATAGATCTCTCAAGGTAACATCTGTCAAAGGATTCAGAAACAATGGTCATCTACAGACTTGAGAAATTAATTCACTGGAAGAAGTTCAAGAAATTGATCAAGCCTCAGTGATATAAATCAAGATCATGGATTTAATCAAGTGACAGAGATCTTGTCAAGGTATCAGATAATTACAGGGATTTAATCTGAAGAAAATCAAGTTATCAAAGTCAAGACATGAAGAAACGTCACGAAAGTTAGTCATTCATGAACCAGACAATACATCGAGTGTCAACATTGAAGTGGTGTAATTGATTCATAATTGACAGTGATTTTCAGAAGAATGGTTGCTGTTGAAGAGTAGTATTAATTCTCTATTAATTAATTAAGTCATATTGTTTAATTAAGAAAATAAATTATATCTGCAAAGATTAATTTATTTATTAATTGAATTAATTGATTAATTAATTCTGAATTAATATTATGAATTTTCAGAATTGATTTTGAATTTATATTCAATATTAATTCAGCATAACAATCAATTGAACCGGTATGACAATCAGATTGTCATACCGAAAGTCATGCTAGTTCAAATTGATTGTCATACCGAAAGTTCTACTAGCTATGGGACTGTCTTGCTAGTTCAGCAGATAGTCATACCGATTGTCATGCTAGTTCAGGAGATTGTCTCACCGAAAGTCATGCCAATTCACAAATTGTCTTACCAGTTCATTTCAGTTCTGTTGATTAAATTTAAAAGACAAGCAGCGGACATTCAACATAGTCAATCAACACATTCAACCAACTCAAGAACACAGAAAGCAGCAGCCGCAGAAGAAATATTTTATCTCTCAAAATGCACTTCAAGATTATCAATTTCTAGTTTTAAAGTTAAATCCAAACCACTAGAAATCATTCTCTTGTTCTTGTGTAACTATCTAGCGGATCAAAATCCCTAGAACTTAATCTCAAATTACTTTTAGCATTTGATCTTTTTATTGCAAAAATAGAGAAAGTTCATGTCGAATTTATTCTAGATTTGTGATAATTTATTTGAGATTAATCCCTTGTAAACGATACCGTTGTTGTAACACCTTTCAAGTTTAATAATAGTTTTATTTAACTTGAATTTTGTTTCAATTTTTTATTCCGCATTAAATTCGATTAAACGATATAGTTTGTATTCAACCCCCCCTTCTACAAACATATTGGGACCTAACAATTGGTATCAGAGCCTTCTGATTAACGAACAAATCAAGATCCTAGACTTTTGTGATTTTTCAACTCCTTGAATTTTTATTTATTCAAAAATTCATAATGACTTGACAAAAAGTTGGAACTGTTAAAATTCCACTATTCGATAAAGAGAATTATATTATGTGGAAGAAGAAGATGCTCTTGTTTTTACAAGTTGCAAATCCCAAATATCTTAACTTGTTAAATAAAGGGTCCAAAAATTCCGATGGTTATTGAACCAGAGGTTATAGTAGATAATGTTGTAATTACCAAAGCTAGAACCTATGCAAAAGATCCTCAGGATTTTACTCCTGCTGGATGCCAGCCTTCAGTTAATTTTACTTAATTCCCTCGATCCCTTGATGAACAGACATGTGATGAACTGTAAAAATTCCAAACACATCTGGGAAACTATTGAGGTGATTAACGAAGGCACATAGGAAGTTAGGGAGAACAAGTTAGAGATCCTAACCTCTGAATATGAACATTTTAAATCCAGTCCAGGAGAAGGAATTAGTGAAGTGTTCGAGAGGTACAATGCATTGATCAACAACCTGAACATAAATGGAAAATATTATTCAATCAGGGAGATCAACAAAAAGTTCCTTTTAACACTGCCAACTCATCTTGAACATAGAATCACTGCCATAAGAGAAGCTAGAGATCTGAGTCAGATTTCTTTGGATAGACTCTATGGTGTGTTAAAAACCTATGAGTTGGAGCAGATTCAGCAGTAGGAAGTGTACGGGAAAGATAGAGTGGTCAGCACATCTACTGCTCTAGTAGCTGAAGGTCAACAACAACAACAACAATCTCAATAGTCAGAGAGAATGGTACAGTCTTCCAAGGCTGAGGAAAATGTGTCAGTAGCAGAATATGATCCTCCTACTACAAATCAATCCGGTGATAATTTTTACTGCTTAGAAGAGCTAGAGCAATTGGAAGATGAGTCAATGGCCCAGATTGTCAAGAGATTCTCCAATGTCAGATTCAAGAGAAATCCCAAGTTCAAATACAAGTCCAACTGCAACAGATTCCAGAAAGGTGGATCTTCATCCTCTAACACCAGCAGTGGTGGATACAAAACAGGGATGGTTGATCGGAGCACCATTCGATGCTTTAACTGCAATGAGTTGGGATAATTTGCCACATAATGCAGGAAGCCAAAGCAAGTGATGAAGAACTCTTATGATTCAAATCATAATAGTAACTCTGAAAGGGCTTATCTGGCAAAGGGAAGAAGCTGGGATGATATTGATAGTGAAGATGAAGAAGTTGGGAATCTTGCTCTTATGGCTATTGATGGAAATACTTCATCGTCAAGAAAAGAGGTAAAATTTACTGATGCTGAATTAGTTTATCATCTAGGAGGTTCCTTAGATTGTGCTCGTCGTGATAATGAACTGTTAAGTCAGCAGATCAAAGACCTTGAGAAAGAGGTCAATGAATTAAGACTTGTGCACATTAATCAAGACAAATTAAAAGAACAAGTATCTTTTCTAGAGAATAGAGTTAACTGTTATAGACAACTCGAAACTATTCTCAAAGACAAGATCACCGGTCTTGAGACTAAGGTTAAAGCTTACTTTAATTCTTGTTCGAAGGCTACAGTAAGTAAGCTGTTAATCAAACATCTGGAATAGGTTTTGATTACAATGCCGCTATTGGAGAATTAGGCATAAACTCCCCTCCTCATGTCTGTGCTAAAGGTAGGGAAGTACCACATGTGCTTAAGGGTGTTGATAAACCCCTCTATAAAGGATCAATTTCTGAACCATTTGATGATACCTCCTTTATTATTCAAGAAGAAATATGTGCTGAAGATCGTGCTAATGAGAAGGTTGTTTCCAAGCCAAGTGTGTCGAAAGTTCCAGTCAAAATTGTGAAAACAACTGAGACTAACTTAGACACACATGAGTTGGATAACAAAAATGCCATGTCTACCATGCATAATTTGCCTGTTGTTAATCCCTCTCATAAAGTATGTGGTGTTCCTAATTGTATGCCTTGTGCTTTTAATTTGATGTATGCTTATTTTAATGGTAAGCATGTTTCTAGTGACAAGACTACTCCTTGTCAGCATGTGAATAATAGGAAGCATGATAGGTCTAAGACTGCTAGTCCTTCTAAGGCTAGAAAGGAGACATTTGTGCCTAAGCCTAAATAGAAATTTGTTAAGGCTGTTTACAAGGTCAAATGTCCAGTTATTGAGAAAGTTGAGAACATTAAAGTTAAGAATGTTGTTTTCCTGACAAAGGTCAATTCTACAAGTATGCCGGGCCCAACCAAGTTTGGGTTCCGAAGAAGGTTTAATCCATTTGTATTGATGGGCATTTAATAGGTGGAACCGACAGTGTGGATTCTTGACAGTGGATCGTCAAGACATATGACCGGAGATAGAGCCCTGCTATCAAATGTGGTTGAGAAAGCTGGCCTAGTGGTTACCTTTGGAGATAACAGCAAAGGTTTAACTGAGGGATATGGCTGTTTGCAAGCTGGTAATGTTATCATTTAACTCGTAAATATTTTCTGTATTTTTGTTATATTAATATAAGTTTTTATTTGTACTTTCTGTAATTGTAAATATTGTTTGAGATATTACAATTGTTAGGAGTTAACAATTGTATGATATATGAAATTGAATGCTGATATCTCTTTGATAGATATTTGGTATTTAATTCATTGATATTTTTTTTTTAATTATATTAAAATAATATGCAACATAATTATTGGTATCTAAAGTACTTGACAAGTATCAGTCAATGATATATTGTTAATATTTTGTTGCAGATAGTTGTGAGATTTTAAGTTCTAGTAAATTTATATTAGTTGTTATATCTGAAAGATTCACTATAATTTGAAATCAGCAGCATAGTCATTCTTATTAATATTATTTTTCAACAAACAATGTTGTTGATTATAATTTTATTAAGATAGATTATGGAGCTTTTGAAATGAATGCGAATTACTTAGACTTTACCCTAAGTGATCAATGCTTTATCAAAAACTCATTCATATTGAAAATCAAAATCTTTCTTTCTCTTCTTAATACTGCTAGGTCATCAGTCTGTGTCTTATCAAATCATTTATCTTTTTAGGCATAAAAACAGACTTGTGCACTCGAACAGTTTTAGGAGAAAATCAAACTTCTTTCTACATTAGTGATTTCTTATTTCTTTTTAAAATCTTTTGAAATCACTATTGTACATCATTTCTCTCAAAAGATTAAATGTATGATTTTTATTCATTATAGATCTTAAGTACATTTTATCTCTATTGCCATATGTTCTGTGATACAGGTTCAGCCTCCAATGGCCTTCTTTCATTGACAGTCATGAGGTTGAAAACCCACAACATCTATCCCAGACTGTAAAGACAAACATCGAAACAGAACCAACCAACACTCTCTTACCACTAAAATGTAGTATGAATGAGCGTGAGGGAGATAGTGCCTTAGTGCACCACATAAGGAAGGTTCTGAAGTCAACCCAGCAGCTCTGTCTCCTACAAAGATGAGTAGTATTTAAACCGAGACAACTGCTAGCCCCTATACATCTTCTCAAAAAGATGTAATGACTGAAAAGGCACAAAAATAGGTATTAGATTCATTCTCTCAACAGGGTGCGTCTATTGAAATTTGCCTGTCGGCCAAGGTATCCGATGTAGTGTCACCACCTCAAACATAAACAATTCTTGATGCACAAGGAAAGGTCATACACACAAATGATGAGTTGCCGAAAACAAGAGTTTTGACCATTTTAAGGTCAGATTTAATTGTTCAAGGTTCTTTAATTGACCAATTGCCTTTACAGGTGTTAGGAGAGGATACTGATCCAATAGCCATATGTCAGTGGTCAGTGTTTACCTCCCCAAGCTTAAATCCCCTGGATGCATCTGCGGATAGTGGATCTGACGTAAGCGCAGATCGACAACTTGTTGATAATGATTCAGATATTACCTGATGAGTCACAAGCAAATGTCTTCACAGACATTAGAAGGGAACTTTAATCTTTATGCTAAATTCTTTGGATCATTTTTTACCTTCCCAGAGTTCAAATCTGGAACCCTAAAAGGGAAACTAGCAACTTGTAGATTATGACTCAGATTCATCTGACGAGTTTAACAAGGATGGGAATTTGCGAACTCCCATTGCACCACCTGTAACCTCCTTAAGGATGGCTAAGGTGATTTTCCTTGTAGGTACAGCTGAATTTTGGAGCTATGAGAGGAGTGATACACTTGTGAGAATGAGTGTAAACACGAGTGGAGAGAAGAGTGATACACTTGTAAGAATGAGTGTAAATACGAGTGGAGAGAAGAGTGAAACATATGTGAGGTACACTAAACAGAATCACACACTCACAGTGAGGAAGAAAGAGAAACTACTTGTTATTTCTTTTCCAACCAAGTGGAATATGAGAACTCCTTCAGAAAACGACATACATTCCTTCTCTAAGGGGGAGATAAAAGCTTAAGTAATAGTTTGGAGGATTCCTCAACTAAGGGGGAGAAATAGCAGGGAGGAAAGAAAAAGGTAAAGCATATGTACACTACACCACACCATTGTTGTTTGTAACTACGGATCCTATTGTACGGGAGAGGTGGTAAACACAAGGTGATCTCCTTTAAGCAGTTGATTCTCATAGGGGGAGAAGCAAGAGAGATATGCGCTTCTCATCAGGAAATGTGGTTGTACAAAAGAAGATGAAACTACTTGAAGATATGTTCAGTCCAGAGGAACATCTATTTGGAATCTGGAAAATGTTAAATATAATCCAGAGCTTTTCTGCTATTTACTTTGCATTTCTGTTTACATCTTTTTCTTATTTGTTAGTTGAGTTATACTCTAGGTATTTATTGTTATTGTCTAACAAAAAAATAGGGGGAGATTGAAAGGCATATGTCATAGCCTATTTGTTTATTCAAGGATTTAACTCAACTCAAATAAGAATGTAACAAGTAAATAGTGGATCTATCATCAAAGAGATCTCTCAAAGTAACATCTGTCAAAGGATTCAGAAATAATGTTCATCTACAGACGTGAGGAATTAATTCACTGGAAGAAGTTCAAGAAATTGATCATGCCTCAGTGATATAAATCAAGATCATGGATTTAATCAAGTGACAGAGATCTTGTCAAGGTATCAGATAATTACAGGGATTTAATCTGAAGAAAATCAAGTTATCAAAGTCAAGACATGAAGAAATGTCACGAAAGTTAGTCACTCATGAACCAGACAGTACATCGAGTGTCAACATTGAAGTGGCGGAATTGATTCATAATTGACAGTGATTTTCAGAAGATTTTCAGAAGAATGGTTGTTATTGAAGAGTAGTATTAATTCTCTATTAATTAATTAAGTCATATAGTTTAATTAAGAAAATAAATTATATCTGCAAAGATTAATTTATTTATTAATTGAATTAATTGATTAATTAATCCTGAATTAATATTATGAATTTTCTGAATTGATTTTGAATTTATATTCAATATTAATTCAACATAACAATCAATTGAACTGGTATGACAATCAGATTGTCATACCGAAAGTCATGCTAGTTCAAATTGATTGTCATACCGAAAGTTCTACTAGCTATGGGATTGTCTTGCTAGTTCAGGAGATAGTCATACTGATTGTCATGCTAGTTCAAGAGATAGTCATACCGATTGTCATGCTAGTTCAGGATATTGTCTCACCGAAAGTCATGCCAATTCACAGATTGTCTTACCAGTTCATTTCAGTTCTGTTGATTAAATTTAAAAGACAAGCAGCAGACATTCAACACAGTCAATCAACACATTCAACCAACTCAAGAACATAGAAAGCAGCAGCCGCAGAAGAAATATTTTATCTCTCAAACTGCACTTCAAGATTATCAATTTCTAGTTTTAAAGTTAAATCCAAACCACTAGAAATCATTCTCTTGTTCTTATGTAACTATCTAGCCGATCAAAATCCCTAGAACTTAATCTTAAATTGCTTTTAGCATTTGATCTTTTTATTCCAAAAATAGAAAAAGTTCATGTCAAATTTATTCTAGATTTGTGATAATTTATTTGAGATTAATCCCTTGTAATCGATACCGTTGTTGTAACACCTTTCAAGTTTAATAATAGTTTTATTTAACTTGAATTTTGGTTCAATTTTTTATTCCGCATTAAATTCGATTAAACGGTATAGTTTGTATTCAACCCCCCTTTCTACAAACATATTGGGACCTAAGAAAACGCTAACTTCTAATGCAACTGGCATGGTTCACAGATGACTAACTTCGATTCAGGTCTTCGTATTATAACCTTGATTATATTGTTAAGCTTGCGGTAGCTTTATTGCTTCGAACACTTGTTATTCCCAAACAATCTAACAAAGAATTACAGAAGGGGGGGGGGTTGAATGTAATTCTGGTTTCTTTTCGAATTTAAGGACTGTTCTATCTTAAGTATATAACTGTGTTTGACTTGGCTAAAGTGCGGAATGAAAATATTAAAGAAATCAAACACAAAGTAATAAAATACAAGTATTTAAAAACTTTCTGGTGGATTGAACTTTTCCACCAGAGATATATATAAAATCGAGAACTCTATGATACAAAGACTGTACACAGTTGCTTACAAGTAGAACTATAAACTACAGAGAAATTCTTTACAGATTTTCCTTTATCTATTTCTCTAGTTGAATGTTTGATTACTTGATTGAATCACTATTTTTTTACTTGCTACACTTGGTTTATATATCACCAAGTTACATGATAAAAAGACAAACAAATAAGACAAAATGTTTCTTAGTCTAATTACACGTTTCTTCATTTCTCTATCCAGCATCTTTGAATATCTTCAAGTTAGCATGGAAATGGAAATGCTTCTTTGTTCTCTAAAACATGTAAATAGGCTACCACATTCCATTTGCATCTAATCAACCCATGTGACTGTCAAGTCACTATCAACTGCTATTTGAATTAGAACATCCGTTGAAACTTCATTGGATCATCCATTGAAACTGTGTTGAATCATCCGTCGAAGCTTCATTATATCATCCGTTGAATGTGACTTGAGTCATCCGTCTAGACCTTGTAGAATCATCCGTTGAAAGTCTTCCATAACAGTTAACTCTATTTCACTTATATAAAATTACAAGGCATTTAATATTTATAATTAGCTAACCTATTTTGCATATTAAACTAGTAGTCAACATGATTTTGAATTTCCTACAACTTCTAGATCTTTAAGGTATAGTAGACTGCAAAAATGTGTTACAAGACTTATTAATACATAAGCTACTCTTTTAATGGATGTTATAGTGATCATCCGTCGAGAGCTAAAAAACACTAAATTAAATCTATTAAGATGTTTTGTTCAACTTATCATCAAGTACACGACATATTCCTAACAATCTCCCCCAATTTATGTCTACTGGAATTGTAGGCATAAATTAAGAGAAACTTGATGATAACAAAATATCTTATGAATACAGACTGATTAATGGTAGATAAAATTAGCAAGTGCTGCAATTTATTGAAAATTATGTAGAGGAAGGTTTATTGATAATCTCACAAGCCATTTTCAAGGTGCTCCTCTAGACTGAGCAAATTTTATTTCCTTGACTGTCTGAACTTCTTTCCCAGTTTCTCATTGTTCTCTTCAATCTGGTTTTGAAGTTGCATGTAGAATTCAGATTCATCTTCATTAGTATGATTCAGCATATTTTGCATCTCCATGAGAGTTTCATTGCTTGAAGTTTTTAGCTGATCTTCTAATCTGAAGAATCTTGTGATGCATTTCTCATCCTTGAACTCCATCAACCAGTATGGCCTCAAATGCACTCTATTTCCTGTGGATGGAATTGATAAGACTCTTGGGAGTACATTTGGGCCTTTCCAGCTATTCCTTATCTTTTCAATTTTGTTCAGTATCTCCCTTTTGGCAACAACATTGAACCGAAAGTTCTTCTTTATAGAGGAGAATATCTTCTCTAAGGTAGAATAACCTTCATTGAGAATTCTGTAAAGAGGCCAGGTTAGCTCTTTTCAACCCTTATATTTGAAGACCAATCTCTCTGGAAGATGCTTGTGAGCATCAATAGCTCTTACTTCTTCTAGCTCATCCAAATAGAGATTTAGTTCTGAAAATTCCTTGATGTCATAGATGAAGAGTTGATCACCCTTGTTGATAGTTGGTGTGAGTTTCGGCTAAGGCTTTGGATTTAAGTTCGACAGGCTTGGCCTTTTTGATTGCTCTTGACTTTGTTTTCCTTGGTTTGGTTTGGATTGGGATGTTTAGATCAGGGAGTGGCAGGCTTTTCCGATCTATAGGTTCATCCTTGGGAATTATGGGTTCACCATGGAAGTTTGTGTTAGTATAAACCTTGACTTCAGCCTGCTCCATTATGGGCATGACTGGTTGACTTGAAGTGGTAGATTGGGTTGACATGTACTCTTCCTTGTCTTCATCAAAATCCAGCTTCCTCTTTGGTCTGAATTTCAGTCTTGGTTTCTTTATCTGCTTTGGTTTTTCTTGCTTTTCTTTATTTAGAGGCTCAGCTATCACAACAGGCATTTCAGATTGTGTGGTTGCAGGCTTCTTAGCTTGGTTCTTGGAATCTAAAGTAGCTTGCTTTTTCTGTTATTTCAGCCTCACCTTTTCTTCTTTCTTAGCTTCTGCAAACTATGGATGTCCAGCCATCACACAGATCAATTTGCCATTCTTGTAGATTTTAGCAATTCTTTTCTTCAAGTCTGAGTCTCTGAGATCTTTGAAATAAGCAATAAATCTTCCAAGCAGCTTCTTTTCATCAGGCTTGAGAGTTTCATAGACTAGGTCCAATGGATTTTTGCTTGAATTCTTTGGATAGTTTCTCTTTGGCTGAAAAATCACATTGGACTGTTGAGGTTTTCTTGCTGAGGGTTGACCTCTTTTCATGTTCCCTAAGCTCATTTCATTTATTGAAATTGGTCTCAATTGAGAGAAATGTGAGAAATGTTTCACATCTTTGTCTTGTTTCTCAATTGGACCAAAATTCTTTTCAATGTTCTCATCAAGCTTCTTCCATTTTTCTTTCAGCTCTAGGTCAGCTGCTGCTATCGTGATCAAGTCAATGATGTCAAGAACTGGTGGCTTAGAGAAAGTAATTGCTAGAACAATCACTTTATTGACTTGAATGTTGTGCACTTTCTCCCCCTCACTAACTGGAATGATTGCAGTTGTCTCCCCTTCACTAACTGAGACAAGTACATCTTTCTCCCCCTTTTTGTTAGCATCAAGTTGAGCAGGGTTGGAAGTTTTTGTACCCACCAATTTCTGAAGAAGAAGTGTTTGTTGAGCTTGGTGTAGTTGGATTTTAGTGATGGAGGTTTTTAGGGCCTTTAGCCTAGTGTCCAAAGACTCAACCTTGCTACTGAGATCAGAATATTTCCCGAGTTGCCTGTTAATATCTCTCATTGTAGTGTCAGGAAGAATATATTTCCAATCTTTCATTGATGTCCTTCTTGACTTGTCCAATTTATGTCATGATTTCAGACACATCTTGACCTTGCTTTAGAGATTGGATTTTGTGCAAGTGAAGAGACTCAAGGTGTGCTTGGAGAAGACTTTTGGTGTTGGTATCTGCAGTAGCTTGAAGAGCTGTCTGAGTCTGATGAATAATGTAGAATAGAGTTGATTTGAAGCGATGCTCACTGCAGTCTTTGCTAAACATCCATGCTGGAGTGTTTGTGCTTGAGCTAGGTCCTGCATCTCCCTTTTAGTCCATGAAATCCTCTTCATCATTAGAAGCATCCCCAAATGTGCCACTAGCATCTATAAAATCATCACCATCTACAGGTGGAAGTGAGTTGATTGCATCCTTGGCCCTTAGCATTGAAGCTGTTGTGTGCACCAAGTTTAGTATTCTCTTAGCAGCCTCATTGTCTTGTTCAGCCAAAGTTTGATAAGCTAGAACAAGGCGAGTAAATGCCTCAACTTCATAAGAAACATAATCTAAGGCAACTAGATATTCTTGCTGAAATAGCTGCTTCTTTTCAGCCTCATTGACATCCCTTAACTCACTAACAATGGGCTCTTCCCATTCTTCTGTACCTGTTTTTCTCTCATTTTCTCTCTGTTCTTGCATCAAGGGCTCCCCTTGGCTTCCCACCCTCACACCCTCACCTTCACCATCTAAGGTGGGACTTCTCTCACTTACTTTTGCCAAGATGGAAGAAATAGCTTGTATTTGTTCACTCATTTCCACTCCTTTTGTCTGAGAGCAACTCAACCTCCCACTCTGTTCACTCCCTTCCCTCAATCGTAGCAGTAATTGTACAACTAATAGATCATCTGCACTTGTAACTATAGTATAATTTCAAGTGGTGAAGTGATATTGAACGGCCGAGAGACATCCGTCGAGATAGTAGTTGAGAGTTTCAACGGATGATTGCTGTAAGCAAATCTGTCAAGATACAATCACTAGTTGACAGATGAAGAATCTCCGTCGAGAGAGTGGAAATGACAAGGTTTAGAGTTGAAACTACTGTAGAATCTGTGGTGATTGATTAGAGATTTTGCACAGATTTATCAGTATAATCAGAATAAAATGGCAAGTGAGCCAACAAATTATCCAAAAGATGATGCTCACTTGCTTGAGATTTTGGCTTCTCCAATAGAGTTAAAGATGAAGAATCAGGAATTGATGTATGAATCATATCCACATCCAGAGAATTAGTGGGTGAGTTTTGTGTGTGAGGTGCTTCTATTGTAAGAGATTTTGGCTGTGACTCCACATTTATTGAAGCCACATCAATCTAACTTTGAGAAGGTGCCATAACTGAGTCTTTGACTGTAGTTTGCACAGTATGAGCACCCTGTGTATCCCCAGTGTATTTAGATTTCTTCTTTCTTGTGTAAGTTTGAGGTAAGTCTGTGTTCCTAACCCTTTTGGCCTGTGCTCTTGGCTGAGAGCTTTGTTCAATAGTCACATCCTGTTGGGAGGATGCAACTAGTAATGAGCTAGATTCCTTATTAATCACTATAGTTTCTTGAGAAACTTCAGTGTTGCTAGGCTGGGTTACACACACCTCTCCTTCCTTATCCTTAGGGTTTCTTTAATGTTCACCCTGTCCCTCACCAAGCTTACTTCCCTTCACACTCCCCTCTTTGGTTTTAGTAGTTTTTAAAACTAGTCCCTTTTGAGAGGAACTAGAGTGGGGTCTTTGAGACTTGGATTTAAAAATCTTGGTTTTAGTGGCTTGGGTAGGCATCTGTTGGGGCAAACTCATAGATGCCATAGCCAAATATTTACCTCACTTACCTGAGGTCCCTCCATGATTGGAAAGTAGACTAGAAGAACCTCACTGAGGTTGTTTTCCCTATTTAAGTCAGCAATAACTCTCCTTTCTTGAACCCAACAATCAAGCTTGTTGGTTGGGTTCTCAATGATAAGATCTTCAGAAACAAAATTAGCTAGCAACATAAAGAATCTAGCATAATATATGTTTTTAGACCTTTTCTTAATATCTCCTAGCTTATAACCTAACTCATTTAAGATAGATTCACTTAAATTATGATACTTATCACTAAGCAGCATATACAACATGTTAACAAGTGAGTAAGTCACAACATCAAAATTACTAATTTTTCCAGAAAAGACTTTAATAGAAGAGTCACAGAGAAAGCTCCATTCCTTTCTAAGGCCTTTTCTCCTAACCTCACCTAGCTTGGTAGAGTCAAGAGAATAACCCATAGAAATGAACATAGAGCTTACATTTGTGTCTGTGTGTGGAACTAGTGTATTATTCTCAGGCAATTGAAAACAGGCACGAATTATATCACTGTTTATGCGGTAATTTTTTTACCTTTAAGAGTGAAGGTAATTATTTATTCCTTTGAGTTGTAAACAGCAGTAGTCCATATCTCCTCAACCACTTCACAATAGATGATAGAAGACTCCAACATAGCTTATTTCAGTTTGCAACTTCGAATGAAATCCATCATTTTATGGTAATCTTCAGAAGAAGCAATCTCCATGTTCACCAGTGCCACAAAGTTATTCTTTTCATAAACAAACCCAGTTTGGGACATTATCTTGACTACTGGTGCCATTTCTGAGAGTGAAAGTAATTGTAGAGAAGAAGGTTTTTGCTTTGGAGATGAAAGAGTTAGAGAAATTGCTTGAAAAAGATAAAAGTAAAAATAAAAAAATGAAATAGGCTTTTATACTATCTCAGAAATAAATGGTTAAAAAAATAAAAAGCAAAAATAAAGTAGCCAATGAAATTAGCCCAAAAGCCGTTTAAAATAAAATAAGCTGTCAAAATTCTAATGATTATCCATCGAGATATACTTACAGGTTGTAAGTAAATTTGACGGATAATGCCTAGAATTAACCGATAAGATTAAGAGCAATTCGACGGACAATGATTAAATAATTATCCATCGAGATAAAAGTACCCAGAATAATATTTGATATTTCAACGGATGACGGACTTCAACGGATGTTCATTTTCAATGGATAATGAACATCCGCCGAGATGTAAATTCTGACTTGGCCAAAATTTCATCTTTGACAAGAATCATCAAATTTTATTCTGGCTGCATTTCAAATTGCTTAGACATAAAAACAAATTAAGAATAATTAAACATACCTAATTCACTTACCAACCTAGTAAAGGTGGATTTATCAAGTGGCTTGGTGAAGATATCTGCAAGTTGCTTCTCACTTAGAATAAAATAAAGTTCCACGGTACCATTCATGACATGTTCTCTAATGAAGTGGTACTTGATGTCAATGTGCTTGGTCCTTGAATGCTGTACTGGATTTTCAGTAATTGCAATGGCACTTGTGTTATCACAGAGAATAGGAATCTTATTCACCTGTAGACCATAGTCCAACAATTGATTCTTCTCCCATAAAATCCGTGCACAACAACTACCAGCAGTAATATATTCAGCCTCAGATGTAGAAGTAGAGACTGAATTTTGCTTTTTACTGAACCATGATACTAGCTTATTTCCTAGAAATTGACAGGTTCTTGTAGTGCTTTTTCTATCAATTTTACAACCTGCATAATCTACATCTGAATAACCAGTTACATCAAAACTAGAATCTATAGGATACCAAATGCCAAGTTTTGGTGTTCCTTCGAGAAAAATTTCTTAATAGCTACTAAATGAGATTCTCTAGGATCAGCCAGAATTCTAGCACAAAGACAAGTAGCAAACATTATATTTGGCCTACTAGCTGCTGTTACATATAAAAGTGATCCAACCATGCCTCTATAGCTTGAAATATCCACAGACTTTTTAGTAGTGTTCACTTCAAGTTTAGTTACAGCGGACATGGGAGTTTTTGCAGATGTGCAATCCATTAAGTCAAACTTCTAAAAGATCATAAATATATTTGGTTTGACTAATGAATATTCCATCACTAACTTGCTTAACTTGTAAACCATGAAAGTAAGTTAGTTCTCCCATCATGCTCATTTCATATATATTTTGCATCAATTTGGCAAACTTTTTGCAAAGTTTCTCATCTGTAGAGCCAAATATAATATCATCTACATAAATTTGAACAAGTATACTAGAGCCATTAACATTTCTAAAGAATAAGGTTTTATCAACGGTACCTCTTGTGAAATGATTTTCTAAGAGAAACTTTGACAAAGTATCATACCAGGCTCTAGGTGCTGGCTTCAATCCATAAAGTGGTTTCAAAAGATAATAGACATATTCTGGAAAGTTAGGGTCTTCAAAACCAGGAGGCTGACTGACGTAGACCTCCTCCTCCAAATCGCCATTCAGAAATGCACTTTTATCATCCATTTGATACACCTTAAAATTGGCATGGGCTGCATAGGCTAGAAAGATTCTGATGGCTTCAAGTCTTGTAACATGTTAGAAGCAATTGATGATATCAAACAAAACCTATCAGAAGTTCATTTCAGAACTTATACATCAACGGATGCTGATGACAAGATCAACGGATGATGAAATATCAACGGATGATAAGATATCAACGGATGATAGGATATCAACGGATGATAGGATATCAATGGATGATGATTTCAACGAATGATGATGTCAACGGATAATGAAATCAGTATTTGTCACATCAGTTGATCTTCGAGGTGGAGAAGGAAACAGGAATTTCAAGGCGGTGAAGGACTTTATCTCAGTAGCAATAGTATAGGTTTCCTTATTATTAATAGAATAGAATTCCTTATACATTGGTAGGTGTGCTCTATATAAACCAAAGTTTAGGTTTATGCTATAAGCATTGCGACATTGTTATATCTTTCGCATAACCTAGAAGCTCTCAAGGATATTTGTTCATCCTTTCAAGAGAGTACTTGTGTAATAAGTTTTTATAAGATTAATATAAAAACTGTTGATTTTGTTGAAGCTTTGTCGAGTTGATTATATTAACTGTATTCACCCCCCTCTATAGTTGATTAAGGGCCTAACAATTGGTATCAGAGCTTGCTGTTAACATACAAACAGTTTAAGATCTGAAGATTAATCAACCATGTCAGACAAAGGAGAAGAAGAAACACATAATCTGGATCCGAAGCCACAACCCCCAGCCACATCACAGATAAGCAGCAACATGAGTAGGATGAAGCAATCAAGGTGCCCATCTTGAAAGTGCATGAATATCCAATCTGGAAAGTCAGGATGGCCATGTGCTTGGAAGCCACAAATCCTGAATATCTGAATAGGATCTATGATGGTCCTCACAAACCAATGAAAGCAGCTGTTTCTCTTGCAGGAGAATCAGAGAAGATGATTGTAATAACCCCCAAAATTTTGAACTTTTTGTAACCCTTGTGAATAGTGTTTAAGCTGAATGAGAAAACTATGCCACACTATGTAGGGGTTCTGGTATGGATATTCTGAGATTTTATTAGTACTCTATGTGGTATATAAGTGTATGTAAAGATCGTCAGAATCCAGTTCCGAACACTTTGATTTTTCCCGGAAATCCACTAGATACGGAAAGAATTGAGTATAAGGTAACAGGATAAAAAGGATTTAAATTAAAGGATTATAAGAGATGATCATAAAAGGAATATAATATATTAAGAAAAGTTAAGGGAACCTAAGTAATAAGATCCCGGGTATGATCCCTCAAACGATAAACGAAAACGAAAGTTAAGCGAACCGTATAACAGATCAGCGGTCATTAGGCAAACAATTAGGAAGTTAATCAAAGGGATTGGAGAGGATGAGCCAACCAATGAGAAGAGGACAAGGAGGGAAAGATGACATCATAGCATGACATAAGCATGACATGGGAAGGAAGGAAATGTGGTGGAATATTAACCACACAAAATCAAGGTTAAATTGGTAATTAACCAAAAACAAATCAAATATTCAACCAACCAAGCCAAACAATTCATTTTTCATCAAAACAAGAACACAAGGCATTTTATTTCTTCATGCTCTCGGCTTTTTACTATTCCAAAGAGAAAGAAATTCAAAACTCAAGATCAAGGCTTCCTAAATTGGTAAGATAATTCCCTAGTCATCCTTATGCATAGTTATGGCTATATTATGAGTTTAAGCCTTCAATTCTTTCTCAATCTTCTTCAAGAAATCAATGAAGAAGACAATTAATAGTGATTTCAAAGTTTTTAACTTGATTTTTTCTTGTTTTCCTTTAAGATCCAAGCATCCCTAAGACTTCTCAAGGCTTCTTAAGGCTTCTTAAGGCTTCCTAGCTACTCCCACCACTTCAAGGAAGGTATACCATCTCCAAACCCTAGATTTAATTTGTATATTAGGTTGATTATGGTTGTGAGGGTAAATGGTAGCTTGAAACTTGTTTGTTTAAGAGTTTGGGTTGGAATGGTGGTGATTGATTTGTTGAAATCTTAAGATTTGGTTAAAGAATGTAGTATAGTTTAAATTCAAGTTTTAGGAGTAAGTAAATGGATTATAATGAGTTGGTTTGGGGCTGTTGTAATGTATTTTGAATGGAGGTTTGATTGGGTTGTGAATTGGGGTTGAATTGTGATGATTTTGGAATGGTTTAAATTTGGGAAATCGCGTAAATATAGCCGTCGTAATGTCCAATTTACTTTAGACTGCTTTTGTTCATAACATTAGGACCCGAGAACCCCCTGCCAGATGTTGACCATTGCCATGTTTAGATAGCTCATGTTACGAGCTTCGTTTTGATATGTAGTTCGTTTGATTCCGATATACGGTTTATGAGAAACGACCGTTTTAAGTAACGGCGTTTCGCGAACGAAACTTTTCCCCTCGCCTTACTTTGAAACATAGGTTAAAGACCAAAAAGGGTTAATTAGTGTATGAAACAATTATGGTAAGAGTGTTAGGCAGTTGGTAAGACACTCGTGAAGGAATCGCCTTAAAACTCGTAATGGTTAAATGATTAAAAATGGTGGAGCCGAGGGTACTTGAGTGACTTAAGAGAATCAGTAAGCGCAAAGCGGGCGTTAGAGTCTAAGTTGGTTAATGTATAGATTTACAAGTGACTTTGGTTTAATTCCAACTTACTTGTTGTTTATAGGTTACCAGACTCGTCCCGAGCCATTGTAACCCCCAGTCGCTCAGGCAAGTTTTCTACCCGTTATACTGTTGTTGTGATGTATATATGTATATGCATTATCTTGCGATAGATGCATGTTGGTTAATTAGCAAATGTTGCGATATATTGAAGCATGCTAATATGGTATATATATTCATGCCTGTTTCGTATTCTTGCCATATATATCTGTTGGTTCAGTTGATAATACCTATGCTAGAGAATAGCGGTAATTTGCATATACCCTTAGTATAGGGACCCAAAGTTGAAAACGTTTTCTAAAACCGGGAGTCGAGGATCCCGAGTAGATTTTATATATATATATTTATATATATATATGGTTATAGTTTTCAAAACTATTAATCGAATAAGGTTTATTCGATAACTTTATTTTATTATTGAATATTATTTCGAATATTCATCCGAGGACTTATGACTCCTTTATATTATTTATTGAATATTATTTCAAATATTTATTCGAGGGCTTATGACTCAGTTTATATTATTTAATGATTATTAATTGGATATTCATTTGAGGATGTAGGACTCCTTTATTTTATTTAATGAATATTAGTTATAATATTCATTCGAGGTATTATGACTCCGCTTATTACTTAATAATATTCTTTATAATATTCTTTATTTTATTAAAGAATAATGTGTCGAAAATCAAACTTACTTTTGATTATTCAAATAAGATATTACTTTTGTATAAGTATATCTTTGATTATTTACTATCCATTTCAAGTAAATTTTCCAACTTCTACCTCAAGTATTCTTTATGGGAATATTATTTAAATAATAATATTCAGATATTTCTTTTTATTGAGACAGATTTACTTTATTAAATCAGCATTATTCCAAACACTCTTTAAAGTGTTTTCGAGTCTTCAAAATAATTTTTTTAAAAAGTTAGAGCGGATCCCAAAACTCATTTTTATATTTAAGATCTTCTTTTTTAAAGGGGATTCAAATACTCGCTCAAAACCTGGGGGATCCAGCTCTGTGGTGTGTTTTACATTCGCAACATGGTTGCAGTTTAGAGAAAACAAGTGAATTGATTACTTACCCAACGTTCGGGAAGTAAGCCCATCTAATTGAGTCGGCATAAGCGACAGGCCGGGGTACGGTCTATCAAAGTGTAAGTGGCTGGGTGGCAGTCCATCAACGCGTAAGAGGCCGGGTGGCGGTCCAGCATAAGGTCCTAATACGACCAGGGTGATGACCGGTGGGGGATTCATCCATCTACTAGTAGAAAAGGTTACTTATTGGTATCTTTGCCTGATCAGCAAGATATCAGGTTTATGCCAAAATTCTTTCCTTTCCAAATTCATTGAATATTGCAACTCTGTTCATACTTTACATGACAGAGGTTTTCAGGAAATGTATGAGAGATATATATAGGTGTATATATAAATCGGGACTTAATGAAGTATCTCGTAACTTCATTTCATTCAATAATATTTCAAAGATTGAATCTATTCAAGTATTATCTTGTAGTCTCATCTATGTGATGAACTTTTGAAACTAATTATAACTTGAACGGTGGTAGTTAAAGTAGTATTTGGAAAAGATATAAGTATATTGGAGTATCTTGTAACTTCATCTTTTAAACTTATATCTAGTACATGATTATCTTATGCATGGCAAAGATTTTCAGAAAAACGTTGAGACAAGGTTAGATATATGAGATCACCTTGCAACGATATTTTTATACAGTTATACACTGGAACTCTGTGTGTATTATGCATGGAAGAGGACTTCCAATATTTTGAAAAGTATATATGTATATATATATATACTGAATATTTTGCGACTTCATCGCATTAATATATCAACTTGGTTCATTTCTTTTGACCAAGACTTTCATGAGTACTATGAGAAGGCTCATATATTGTTAATCATTATACATATTATTTTGGTGGGCTTGCTGCTCACCCTTGCTTTCTTCTTTCATCACACAACATCAGATAGATAAGATGAACAGGACCAAGCTCCCAATTCGCAAGCGAATAGGAAACGTTCCGCAGCTTTCTGGAAGCGTTGAGGCCGTTGTAGCTGAGGTAGAAATTACTAATAGGCTAAGTTTTCAACTAATGATGTACCAGACTTATGTATATTATGAGTTGTAATAATGGCAGAGAAATGTAAATTTATTCAGAAACCTGTTTAAGGTGTATTGGCATGTAATTGTGGAATAAAACGACTTGTGATTATTTTTGGATGATCATCTCTGAGACTATAACTTGTGGTGTGTGTGTTTATTGTGGGGTCACAGTACAGAGTAGTTGATTAATTATTAAGATTGGGTGTTATTAAGGGAAATGGAACTCGTGACAACCTGGATCCCCGACCCCGGATTTGGGGGTGTTACAGAAGTGGTATCAGAGCTAAGCGTTATAAACCTCAGAGATGATGTGACGTAAAGATAATAAGTTCACTAAGATAATAAGAACTCTTGCCAAGTTCATAGTCGGGCTACCTAACGTAGTATTGACAGTTAAAACCTTTACGGGAACCCTTATAAATATCGTGATAGTAACATAGTTCATTCTCGTATAGGGCAGCGGGGCACCGAACCCTGTGGTTCAGGAGCATCAACATGAGGATGTTTTATTATAAGCTGGAGATGAAATTGTGAATCCGATGGAGTACCCTAATGAGGGACCGGATGAGATTCATATTGAGAATGTTGCGGTTGAGGATGTTATTCCGGAAAGGATTGTGGCTGAGGAGGATCTCATGGAGGATCCTGATGAGAATGAAGAGAGGACCGCTGAGGAATTGATGACCGTAGTCAGGGCGACTACCAGAGCAAGAATGGCCGCGAGGGTGGCACTAGAGGATGAAGAGTTACCAAGGGCACAAAGGTTAATAAGGGCAGAAGGAGTGGGGCCTTCCACGACCCCAATTATACCAGTATCAGACCCTCTTCCAGAGGTTCCTGTAGATATCCATGAGGTTCCACCAATTCCTGTTCCATCCCCGGTACAGAGCCCAACACCTACTGAGGAAATGCCACCTTTATCTCCTGCACCATTGTCACCTGATACCGTGCTTGGTTATCCATTTGGATCTCCTGGGTCTGCACCACCTGCACCCCATAGACTGCTAGATGCTACCACTCAGGCTTCTCTTATCGCCAATTATCATATGACTTTGGGTGGCCTGTCCGAGGCCCGTAATGTTAGGAGTGATCTGTTGGATCGACTTACTGCACCAAGGATTGAGGGCGGGGTACTTCCGGCGGGATTAGCTCATAGCATGGAAAGGATTGAGGCTACCACCCGTGTTACAGCTAGAGGCCATCTTGAGGGTCAGATTGATCCAGCTCTACTTGCAACTATCCTAGACCTCATCACCGCTTTAATGGAGCAGGTTAGGGATGTCGTGCGTGCTCGCATTTCTTGATCCATGGTAGTGTGCAGAGCCAGAGCAATCAGACAAGGGTTTCATGTAGCACCGCTTTTGGAGGATTAGCCTAAGTTATGAATGATTAATTTTAATGACTAGATGATTATCTATGGTAGTACTTTTGGGTTATAAGCGATCAGATCAAATGATGTAATTCTCTTTAATATGTTCAGTTGTTGTACCCTCGAACAAATGGTTATGTATATATTCGTTAAATTCAGTTCAGATGAGTTGTTGTGATAAGATCACATTGTTAATTGCTCTATTAACACTTAAAAGAGTGTCATGAAGTTTATCGAACTTAAGAATTCATAATTTGCAATCGTGCAAGGACTAAACGAGGGAAAGACTTAAGCAAAGTAAGTAAGACAAATATCCAGAGATTCTCAAAATTTTTCCAAGTAATATGCCCCCACAAGGAATAAGATTAGGGTCAAACCTTGAATGTGATAATCAGGGAGGTCGCAATTAAGATATAAGGAACCCAGAATATAATAAAGGGAAAAATGAGGATTTCAAATTAAAAGATGACCCCAATTATGGGGAGTAGGAAGAAATATTTAGACTAAGAAAACAGAAGTCGAGCGAGGTAAGAGGACCCGAGACGGTACTCCTATACGGAAATTCATGGACCTGTCTAAACAGAACTTATACTTTATTTCCCAACCACCACCTTGAGGGAAACAATGTAGTGGGAAATTCTTTCAGGACCTTTAAATCGCTAAGCTCTCAGGGTTCCAAGGAACAAGCTGACCCAGTCGAGGCAAGAGCCTGGATAAAGGAAATATAGGAATCATTTGAGATTCTAAATGATTGACGAATCACAAAAGACTGTTTTTGTCACTTACCCTCCTAAGAGAGAGGCCACCCGCTGGTGAAAGGCCAAGGAAGGCACGGAGCAAGAGATTATAATAAACTGATTTAAGTTCAGTCAATTGTTTTCAGGAAAGTACTTCCCAAGGTTATGGAGATAGTGTAAAATCTTTAGAGCCAGAACAAAGGCACACGAGTATGATGAATTATGAATCTAAGTTGTAAAAGTTGTCAAGATTCGTTCCGAGGACACGAATCCAGAATGACGGGATGTTTGAAATCAATGCTTATGTTTTGTTGGTTCATGAAATAATGATAAGAGAAAGGAAAATAAAAAAAAACTGAAGTGGAAAGGAATATAAAGGCAATAGAGTTTGAGGTATGATAAGGGAGTTGGGTATGAGGAAACCCTAAAGACTCGTAGCAATAGAAATAGAAAAGTATGCATTCGTCAGGATGAGGGTGATTCACCATGAGTTAAAATTGATGGTTGAAGGCATAAGAGATACATATAATTTATCCCCTGTAAGTTGGGAGGATTCGAGGAAACCTTGAGATAGTTCGAAGGATAAATAATGAGACGCGGATAGACTGAGGAGACAAGGAAGTAAGAAATTAAGAAAATTGGATGAAGGAAGTGACCTTCAAGAATGTGAAGTGTAAGACCGGTGGCTTGATACCCAGAAAGGGAGACGCCAGGTATGAAAGATATCCCAACATTGAGATGACTGTTGAGATAAATAACAAAAGTAAATAAGGAATTATTAAGAAGAAGTTCACGTTGAACACGACCAATATCTTCCAGAACATCCTTGTTATCGTTACCAAATTAGGCAAGAAAAGCGGATAACCGTTGTTATCTTTTGGAGGCCATATTGATTGACCTCATTTTGAATACAGATGTTATTGTGAAACTAGGCATATACTATCGAGGTGAGAATGATTGAATAAGACACCCTTATCAGGGATATATGACTTGATTTATCCATGGAAGGATGCATGTACCTTTTAAAGGTGGAATTAAGGATAGAATATCGGTAACTTAAAATGAATCCTAGGGGGCTGGCATTTCACCCTTAATAGGGACAATATGAGTTTTGACAGTATGATTTGGAAAGGGTTAAGGTAACAACAACCTTTAAGAATCAGTGGAGAAATTTTTCAGAAGTATATAGACAATCATTTTAGTATTAGTAAATGGTATTTTGATATGCCCTGTATCTAGGGAATACAGGAGGAACGATTCAAGGATAACCTTAGAGGTTTTACAAGGAGAAAGGTAATATTCAAAATTCTCAAGAATAGAAATGTTGATAAAGGAAATATGACGTAATTATAATGATACCAAGTGGGGCACGTGTTAAACCACGAGAAAGTATGGATCAAACCAGTAATGGTCGAAATTGTTCAGGGCAATTAGAACTTAAGATAAAAGATGTTCTAATTATGATTGAGAGTCAGTCGTGACAGTGATTAACCTCTAAAGACCGAGGCAATAACTTATGGAAAAATGGTGATATTTTTTTTCTCACCAGATTTTAAGGAAAACATCTTCACATAAGCAGTAATTGAAATGAGGTAGAAAATTTGTTTGGAGGTGGTTAAAATGACATTGACTGTAAGGAAATTTTACTATCAGGAAAGGCCAAAGAGGTGGCCGACACTTTAAGTGTAAGAGGACAATTACAGGCGCTCGTGCCAGAGGAATACAGTGATAATGGTTGAAGCCGTAAAGGTTGTATTATGGTTTGAAAGATTGACATTCCTTCTGATGACTGTGCAATACCCAACCGTAATAGTAGTTTGGTAAAGGTTTAATTTGTGTAATCGCCATGAGCGGGCTATCTATCTCAGAAGATACTATCTTGAGATAAGCCAGGACCATGTTTCAAAAAGGACTAGACGAACCCTTGAGTTAAGTCTTCTATTTAAGGCATACGAGTAAGAATGGTATTAACCTGCTATCGTTGCTTTGACTGAAACTCTTCTGCAATTTTATCTGCTTCATGTCATGTATTTATGTCAGGATCAGGAGTGTTCTTCATGAATCATGAATGGTGATTATGTTACCTCCTTAGAACAATTTTATACGACATATATGGACTCCGTATGGTTAGATATTAAGATTTCATGGAAAGTGAATGATGACAGTAGGTCAGTGGTGGACCATAGTAATGCAGCAATGATTCTGCGAGTAATGAGTCGATTACAACCATGAGAGTTGTATTGGAATGAATGTTGAGATTGAGTACCACTAATCGGGTCGTGATGGTGTATAAGTTATCATTGATAGACTAATTAAGTAGATTATCTACCTATTGAATATTTATTCTTTCTTATCAATAGAGAGTCGTATTATTATATGAGGAAGGTTGCGGTGCAAGCATAGAATTCAAGTAACAATAATGTCTAGAATGAGATCCCAGGTTCGATTTTCGATATCTAGAGAGTTTCAAAGGTGATTGTATATAAGCTCGAGGAAGAGCATGGGTCCATAGAATGATGGACGGAATAGCAAAAATATTTAGGCATGTGAAATACGATGCTACAATACTTGATGTTGATATAAATACATATATGTTTTGTTCTCCTATGACAAACCTCTATAGTTCAAAGGTAGATTCCAAGCCAGATATTTTATGGCAATAAAATTTTTACAAATATACAATTCTCTTCCGTTCGTTCTTTTCTCTTCTTTTCATTTCATGTAAGCTGAGAAGAACAACCCTTCCAGAAGGGGAGGTATTGCCGAATGACTATCTATCTGTGTGATAGAAGCCTAGTATGATACCATCTATTGTTTAATTGCTTGTCAAGTACTAAAGGCTGGCCACCTTTTGTACTAACTATGCGATATAACAAGTGTTCATGATCATAGTGATCTCTCAACAAATTCATTTACTTCTATATGATTGATCAAACTTTGGGAAATAGAAACAGCTGAAAAAGGAGTAATAAAGTTGTGGTAGTATTCGGAATGGAAACACCTTCGTGATACTAAGGTTGACGAGGTTATTAAAAGGTTATAGAACGCTAACGAGCAAAAGTGTAACCAGCATAGTATTATTTACGGAAGGTAGTAGCGATTACGAACTGGAAAAGAATGGGTATTGAGAAGCAAAAGCTCTAATGCTAAACGCTATAATGAGAGTCTGTGCAATAGACTTGAAAGAATTTGGAATGATCACTTAACGCGGATTGAGTTTTCTTACGACAATAGATCATATGTCATTATCGAGTTGTCGCCTTATGAGATCCTTGAGGGAAGACAATGTCGATCTCCCTTATGTTAGGATGAAGTTGTAGAGCGCAAGATGCTCAGACCCGCAGTAGTCCAAAGGACCAAGGATATACTAGATCTAATCAGAGGACGGCTGGTAGTAACCCAAGATGGACATAAGAAATATGTTGATTTGACACGAAAGGACAAGGAATAGGAAGTAGGGGACCTAGTGTTGTTATAGGTATTCCCTCGGAAAGGATTGATGAGATTCAGAAAGAAAGGAAAGCTGAGTCCACAATGTGTCGGACCCTTGGATATACTAAAACATATTGGGAAGATGGCATGCGAGCTAGCCCTACCCCCGAACCTGTAGCAAGTTCATAACGTGTTTCACGTATCAATGTTAAGAAAGTGTAATTCGGATGCCAGATAAATAGGGGCATATGAGCGCATAGACATGCAACCCGACGTAACCTATATGAAGCAACCAGGAAGGGTTATAGAGTGAAAAGGAACAAGTGCTTAGGAGAAGGGTTATTAAACTAGGCAGAGTTTGGTGGTAGGACCACAATGTGGGAAAATTTACTCGAGAGTTAGAAAATGCAATGCTAAGAGAGTATCCCTATTAATTTACGGAATCCTTTTAAGGAGGGGAGACTGTAATAACCCCCAAAATTTTGAACTTTTTGTAACCCTTGTGAATAGTGTTTTAGCTGAATGAGAAAACTTTTCATGCCACACTATGTAGGGGTTCTGGTATGGATATTCTGAGATTTTATTAGTACTCTATGTGGTATATAAGTGTATGTAAAGATCGTCAGAATCCAGTTCCGAACACTTTGATTTTTCCCGAAAATCCACTAGATACGGAAAGAATTGAGTATAAGGTAACAGGATAAAAAGGATTTAAATTAAAGGATTATAAGAGAGGATCATAAAAGGAATATAATATATTGAGAAAGGTTAAGGGAACCTAAGTAATAAGATCCCGGGTATGATCCCTTAAATGATAAACGAAAACGAAAGTTAAGCGAACCGTATAACAGATCATCGGTCATTAGGCAAACAATTAGGAAGTTAATCAAAGGGATTAGAGAGGATGATGTCACCCAACCAATGAGAAGAGGACAAGGAGGGAAAGATGACATCATAGCATGACATAAGCATGAAATGGGAAGGAAGGAAATGTGGTGGAATATTAACCACACAAAATCAAGGTTAAATTGGTAATTAACCAAAAACAAATAAAATATTCAACCAACCAAGCCAAACAATTCATTTTTCATCAAAACAAGAACACAAGGCATTTTATTTCTTCATGCTCTCGGCTTTTTACTATTCCAAAGAGAAAAAAATTCAAAACTCAAGATCAAGGCTTCCTAAATTGGTAAGATAATTCCCTAGTCATCCTTATGCATAGTTATGGCTATATTATGAGTTTAAGCCTTCAATTCTTTCTCAATCTTCTTCAAGAAATCAATGAAGAAGATAATTAATAGTGATTTCAAAGTTTTTAACTTGATTTTTTCTTGTTTTCCTTTAAGATCCAAGCATCCCTAAGACTTCTCAAGGCTTCTTAAGGCTTCCTAGCTACTCCCACCACTTCAAGGAAGGTATACCATCTCCAAACCCTAGCTTTAATTTGTATATTAGGTTGATTATGGTTGTGAGGGTAAAGGGTAGCTTGAAACTTGTTTGTTTAAGAGTTTGGGTTGGAATGGTGGTGATTGATTTGGTGAAATCTTAAGATTTGGTTAAAGAATGTAGTATAGTTTAAATTCAAGTTTTAGGAGTAAGTAAATGGATTATAATGAGTTGGTTTGGGGCTGTTGTAATGTATTTTGGATGGAGGTTTGATTGGGTTGTGAATTGGGGTTGAATTGTGATGGTTTTGGAATGGTTTAAATTTGGGAAATCGCGTAAACATAGCCGTCGTAATGTCCGATTTACTTTAGACTGCTTTTGTTCATAACATTAGGACCCGAGAACCCCCTGATAGATGTTGACCATTGCCATGTTTAGATAGCTCATGTTACGAGCTTCGTTTTGATATGTAGTTCGTTTGATTCCGATATACGGTTTAGGAGAAACGACCGTTTTAAGTAACGGCGTTTCGCGAACAAAACTTTTCCCCTCGCCTTACTTTGAAACATAGGTTAAAGACCAAAAAGGGTTAATTAGTGTATGAAACAATTATGGTAAGAGTGTTAGGCAGTTGGTAAGACACTCGCGAAGGAATCGCCTTAAAACTCGTAATGGTTAAATTATTAAAAATGGTGGAGCCGAGGGTACTCGAGTGACTTAAGAGAATCAGTAAGCGCAAAGCGAGCGTTAGAGTCTAAGTTGGTTAATATATTGATTTACAAGTGACTTTGGTTTAATTCCAACTTACTTTTTATTTATAGGTTACCAGACTCGTCCCGAGCCATTGTAACCCCCAGTCGCTCGGGCAAGTTTTCTACCCGTTATACTGTTGTTGTGATGTATATATGTATATGCATTATCTTGCGATAGATGCATGTTGGTTAATTAGCAAATGTTGCGATATATTGAAGCATGCTGATATGGTATATATATGCATGCCTGTTTCGTATTCTTGCCATATATATCTGTTGGTTTAGTTGATAATACCTATGCTAGAGAATAGCGGTAATTTGCATATACCCTTAGTATAGGGACCCAAAGGTGAAAACGTTTTCTAAAACCGGGAGTCGAGGATCCCGAGTAGATTTTATATATATATATATTTATATATATATGGTTATAGTTTTCAAAACTATTAATCGAATAAGGTTTATTCGACAACTTTATTTTATTATTGAATATTATTTCGAATATTCATCCGAGGACTTATGACTCCTTTATATTATTTATTGAATATTATTTCGAATATTTATTCGAGGGCTTATGACTCAGTTTATATTATTTAATGATTATTAATTGGATATTCATTTGAGGATGTAGGACTCCTTTATTTTATTTAATGAATATTAGTTATAATATTCATTCGAGGTATTATGACTCCGCTTATTACTTAATAATATTCTTTATTTTATTAAAGAATAATGTGTCGAAAATCAAACTTACTTTTGATTATTCAAATAAGATATTACTTTCGTATAAGTATATCTTCGATTATTTACTATCCATTTCAAGTAAATTTTCCAACTTCTACCTCAAGTATTCTTTATGGGAATATTATTTAAATAATAATATTCAGATATTTCTTTTTATTGAGACTGATTTACTTTATTAAATCAGCATTATTCCAAACACTCTTTAAAGTGTTTTCGAGTCTTCAAAATGATTTTTTTTAAAAAGTTAGAGCGGATCCCAAAACTCATTTTTATATTTAAGATCTTCCTTTTTAAAGGGGATTCAAATACTCGGTCAAAACCTGGGGCATCCAGCTCTGTGGTGTGTTTTACATTCACAACATGGTTGCAGTTTCGAGAAAATAAGTGAATTGATTACTTACCCAACGTTCGGGAAGTAAGCCCATCTAATTGAGTCGGCATAAGCGACAGGCCAGGGTACGGTCTATCAAAGTGTAAGTGGCTGGGTGGCAGTCCATCAACGCGTAAGAGGCCGGGTGGCGGTCCAGCATAAGGTCCTAATACGACCTGGGTGATGACCGGTGGGGGATTCATCCATCTACTAGTAGAAAAGGTTACTTATTGGTATCTTTGCGTGATCAGCAAGATATCAGGTTTATGCCAAAATTCTTTCCTTTCCAAATTCATTGGATATTGCAACTCTGTTCATACTTTACATGACAGAGGTTTTCAGGAAATGTATGAGAGATATATATAGGTGTATATATATATCGGGACTTAATGAAGTATCTCGTAACTTCATTTCATTCAATAATATTTCAAAGATTGAATCTATTCAAGTATTATCTTGTAGTCTCATCTATGTGATGAACTTTTGAAACTAAATATAACTTGAACGGTGGTAGTTCAAGTAGTATTTGAAAAAGATATAAGTATATTGGAGTATCTTGTAACTTCATCTTTTAAACTTATATCTAGTAGATGATTATCTTATGCATGACAAAGATTTTCAGAAAAACGTTGAGACAAGGTTAGATATATGAGATCACCTTGCAACGATATTTTTATACAGTTATACACTGGAACTCTGTGTGTATTATGCATGGAAGAGGACTTCCAATATTTTGAAAAGTATATATGTATATATATATATACTGAATATTTTGTGACTTCATCGCATTAAGATATCAACTTGGTTCATTTCTTTTGACCAAGACTTTCATGAGTACTATGAGAAGGCTCATATATTGTTAATCATTATACATATTATTTTGGTGGGCTTGCTGCTCACCCTTGCTTTCTTCTTTCATCACACAACATCAGATAGATAAGATGAACATGACCAAGCTCCCAATTCGCAAGCGAATAGGAAACGTTCCGCAGCTTTCTGGAAGCGTTGAGGCCGTTGTAGCTGAGGTAGAAATTACCAATAGGCTAAGTTTTCAACTAATGATGTACTAGACTTATGTATATTATGAGTTGTAATAATGGCAGAGAAATGTAAATTTATTCAGAAACCTGTTTAAGGTGTATTGGCATGTAATTGTGGAATAAAACAACTTGTGATTATTTTTGGATGATCATCTCTGAGACTATAACTTGTGGTGTGTGTGTTTATTGTGGGGTCACAGTACAGAGTAGTTGATTAATTATTAAGATTGGGTGTTATTAAGGGAAATGGAACTCGTGACAACCCGGATCCCCGACCCCAGATTTGGGGGTGTTACAATGATAGAAAAAGACATGAAGGACTATACTCCTAAAGATATCTCGTCTATCATGAAAGATGCTAAGTTTAGACATATTCTGCACAGTAGTCTTGATAGTGTTATGTCCAATAGAGTCATTGGATGTAAAATAGTAAAAGAGATATGGGATGCTTTAGAAGTAAAGTGTCAAGGTACAACTGCTATCAAGAAGAACTGGAGGACAGTACTTACTCAAGAATATGAGCACTTTGACTCAAGGGACAATGAATCCCTAACTGATATCTATGACAGATTTCATAAGTTGCTGAATGACTTATCCTTTGTCAATAAAGAATATGATTTGGAGGACTCAAACTTGAAGTTCCTACTTGCTCTTCCTGAAAAGTGGGACTTTAAAGTCACATCAATTAGGGATAACTATCAACTTGACATCACACCTCTAGATGAGATCTATGGAGTTCTGAAAACTCATGAACTAGAGATGGAGCAAAGGAGCAAGAGGAAAAGATCAAAAGCTATACCAGTTGCACTCAAAGTTGAAGAGAAGCCAAAGGAGAAAGCCAGGAGGAAAAGCTACTCCAAAGGGAAAACCATGATTGCTAAGTCAAATACTGAATCATCAAATTCTGATGATGACTCAAATCATGATACTGAATCAGATACTGATAGTGATCACAACAACAATGAAGATATGGATCAAATGGCTGCCCTACTGGTTAAAAGCTTCAAAAAGATGGTCTATAGAAACTTCAAGAAAGGGTGAAGATTTTCCAGAAAGGTTTCAGTTCTTCAAACTCTGATAAGAGGAACAATAGAAGAGATAGTGATTGGAAGGAAGCTAGATCAGGAAAACCTAAAAAGTCAAGAGAGAGATGTTATGACTATGATGGACTTGGACACTTTGCAGCTAACTGCAGAAAATCCAGAGTTGAGAAGAAACAAGCTTTGATCTCAAAGAAGAGAAACTAGGATGATTCATCAGACTCAGATGATGGGATCAACTATGCTCTCATGGAAAATGCTAATGCTGAGGCTGACAATGCTGAATTAAAGGTACCTCAGTCTACTCTTGCATTTGATACTGATGATATCTATGAATTAAGATTATTTCTTAAGACTCTACATGTTAGTTTTAAGGATCAAACCTTAGAGAATAATAGAATCAAGAGTGAAAACTCTGTGCTTGAGAAAAGGAATGATTACCCAGAAACTGAGTTGCTTTCCATGCTAGAAATTCAAAAAGAAAGAGATACTGATGTTTATGTTAAAGAAAAATTGTTAGAAAAACATGCTTATCTAGAAAAAGATCTAGCTAAAGAAAGAGAAGTCATTAAACTTTGGACTAACTCAGGAAAAACAACCCAGGAAATCTTAGAGAATGGTTGTTGGGGATCAGGATTAGGATATTTAGCTAAATCTAATTCTGATAAGAAAAGTGGAGAAGAAACTGAGAAAACAGAGCCAATAAAAACTTATAGTCAGGTCAAATTGAACAAGGTTCAAATAAAGACCAATAAGTTTAATCCAAGTGCTAATAATATTAAATCAATCCATGAGGAAGGTACTACCTCAACACCTAGATCAAACTTAATTACTGAAAAGAGTGAACAAGTTCACATGAACTCAGTAAATATTGATTCAACGACTCAGAAACAAATTAAGAAAAAGATGAAGGATCTACACATGAAAGATAAGAGGAAAAGGTCTAGAAGAAATAAGAATGGTAAGGTAGGTGTTAATAAGAATGGAAATATTATAACCCCGCCTAATGCACCTAGAAAGACCTGTTCAAACTGTGGTAGAACTAATCATCTTGCTAATTCTTGCAAGAAGAATAACGAGGTAAAAGCCGTTCCTTCTAAATCAGAGTTTAGGAATAGAACATCTAGATATAAACCACATAATCCTTGTTTTCATTGTGGCAGTGTTTGGCACTCTATTTATACATGTAAAGAGTATCATAGTTTGTATTATAATTTTTATAAACTGAAACCCTCTTTAGTTAAAGCAAAATCTGTTTTTTCATGTATAAATACTGATAGTAAGAATGTTAACATAAATTCTGATATGAAGTCTTCTGCTACATATGTTAACAAACTTAAAAAGGCCAAAGGATCCAAGAAAGTCTGGGTCCTTAAAAACACTAGCTGATTCAAATTACTGATTACAGGATGACAGGAGGAATGCTCTAGTCTTGGACAGTGGATGCTCATGACATATTGTAACAACCCCAAAATTTTTGGACTTTTTGTAACCCTTATGAATAGTGATTTTACTGATTATGCTGAATAAGAAAACTTTCATGTCACACTATGTAGGGGTTCTTTTATTGATATTCTGAGATCTTATTAGTACTCTATATGGTATATAAGTGTATGTAAAGATCTTCAGAATCCAAATTCGAACACTTTGATTTTTTCCCGAAAACCCACCAGATACAGAATTGAGTATAAGGTAACATGATTAAAAGGATTTAAAATTCAAGGATTATAAGAGAGGATCATAAAAGGAATATAAAATATTGAGAAAGGTTTAGGGGAACCCAAATAATAAGATCCCAGATATGATCCCTCAAACGATAAACGAGAATGAAAGTTAAGCGAACCGTATAACAGATAAGCGGTCATTAGCCAAGTAATTAGGGGTTAATCAAAGAGGTTAGTGGATGATGATGTCATCATACCATAAGGAGAAGACATGTGGCAATTGGATGACATAGGAAGGATGATATAAGCATGACAAATGGAGGGATTGGTTGGTTGAATGAGAGCCATTCATTTGTTACCATGGTAAAAAGTTAATTAACAAACAAAACAATAACAACCAAGCCAAAACAAATCATAACACCAAAAAAACACAAATCACTCCCATTTCCAAGCAAGAATCTCTCGGCTTCTTCACTTTTTCAAAGACAAGAAAATCAAAATCCAAGATCCAAGCATTGTTAAATTGTGAGGTAATTATCCAAGGTTCCTTATACATAGATATAGCTATCCTATGAATCTAAGCTTCCATTTCCTTCACAATCTCTTTCAATAATTCATGGAAGAAGAGGGTGAATAGTGTTTTCAAGATCTTAAAATTTTTGATCTTGTGTTTTTGTTTAGATATAGCTTTTGTAAGGATTTTCAAGGGTTGTTTCAAGCTCCTTAGTTAATTCTACTCACCAAGGAAGGTATAATCTAATAACCTAGCCTTACTTTTGAATGTTTAGAGCTTGTTATATTTGGTATAGTTCATGATAAGCATGATTCATGTATATTTAGATTGGATTCGTAATGAGTTTGAGTTGTAAATGTTGGATTATTGGTTAATGAACTTAAGTATAGCTTTTAGTTCATGTTTAGGTGTAGTATAAATTGGAAAATCTTGAGATGTTGGGACTGTTGTAATGAAGTATGGATTGAGTTTGGTTGTGATGTTGATTGTGGGTTGATTTGTGGATTGATTGGAGTTAGTTTAAAATTTGGTAATCGCGTAAACATAGCCGTCGTAATGTCCGATTTACCTTAGACTGTTTTTGTTCTTAACTTCAGGACCTGTGGACTCACTGTAAGATTCTGACCATTGCAATGTTTAGATATTTCATGTTAAGAGCTTTGTTTTAATATGTGTTCGCTTGAATCTGATGCACGGTTTAGGAGAAACGACCGTTTTAAGTTACGGCGTTTCGCGAATGAAGCATTACCCCTCGCCTTACTTCAAAACCTTGGTTAAGGCCCTTAAATGACTAATTGGAGTATGAAACAATTGTGTAAAGTGGATTAGGCAGTTGGTAGGGTACTCGCGAAAGAATCGCCTTAAAATTCTTAATGGTTAAATTATTAAAAATGGTGGAGCCGAGGGTACTCGAACGACTTATGTGATTCGTTAAGCGTAAAAAGTGACCATAAGCGAACGTTAGGGTTCAATTGGTTAAATTCTAGTTTCTTAAGAGACCGGGGTTTAATTCTGACTTATGTTGTTGTTCATAGGTTATCGGACCCACTCTAAGCTTAAGTCTATCCGGGAACTCTCAGGCAAGTTTTCTACCCGTTATAATGTTGTTGTGATGTATATATGTATATGCATTATCTTGTGATAAGTGCATGATTGTTATTAGCAAAGTCTTGCGATATATTGGAGCATGTGATATGATATATATATATATATATGCATGTCTGTTTTGTAATCTTGATATTCTAATATCAATTCAAATGCTTATAAACTGCATAATACCTATGCTAGAGATAAGCAGTAGTTGCGTATACCCTTAGTATAGGGGACCCAAAGGTGAACGTTTTCTAAACCGGGAGTCGATGTTCCCGAGTATAACATATATATATATATATAGATATAGTTTTCAAAACTATTAATCGAATAAGGTTTATTCGATAACTTTATTTTATTTAATGAATATTATTTTGAATATTCATTCGAGGACTTATGACTCCGCTTATTTTATTTAATGAATATTATTTTGAATATTCATTCGAGGACTTATGACTCCGCTTCTTTTATTAAATAATATTCTTTATTTTATTAAAGAATAATGTTTCGATAATCAAACTTATTTTCGATTATTCAAATAAAGATCGTACTTTCGTATAGGTATATCTTTGGTTATTTATTATTCATTTCAAGTATGAGTCCTAAAACTTCTACTTCAATTATTTTTATAAGGATTATCTTTATGGGAATATTATTTAAATAATAATATTCAGATATCCACCAACATATCGGGACTGATTTATTTCATTAAATCAGCATTACTCCAAACATCCTTAAAAATGTTTTCGAGTCTTCAAAATGATTTTAAAAGTTAGAGCGGATCCCAAAACTCGTTTTCAAATTTAAGATCTTCCTTTCGAAGGGGATTTAAATACTCGCTTAAAAATTGAGGGATCCGGCTCTGTGGTGTATTTTATATTCGCAACGAGGTTGCTGTTTTGATAAATGAATTGATTACTTACCCAATGTCCGGGAAGTAAGTCCATCTAATTGAGTCGGCATAAGCGGCAGGCCGGGGTACGGTCTATCAAAGTGTAAGTGGCTGGGTGTCAGTCCATCAACGTGTAAGAGGTCGGGTGACGGTCCAGCACAAGGTCCTAATGCGGCCAGGGTGATGACCGGTGGGGCATTCATCCATCTACTAGTAGAAAAGGTTACTTATTGGTATCTTTGCCAGATCAGCAAGATATCCGGTTTATGCCAAGGTCTTCTCCTTTCCAAATTCATTGGATATTGCAACTCTATTTATAATTTTCATAACAGAGGTTTTCAAGGAGTGTATGAAATGTATATATATATAGGTGTATATATATATCAGGACTTAATAAAGTATCTCGTAACTTCATTATTTATAATGATATTTCAAAGATTGAATCTATTCAAGTCTTTTCTTGTAGTCTCATCTATGTGATGAACTTTTGAAACTGATGATACCTTGAACGGTGGTAGTTCAAGTAGTATCCGGAAAAGATATAAGTATATTGGAGTATCTTGTAACTTCATCTTTTCAACTTATATCTGGTTAATGATTATCTTATGCATGACAAAGATTTTCACAAAAACGTTGAGACAAGGTTAGATATATGAGATCACCTTGCAACGATATTTTTATATAGTTATAAACTGGGACTCTTTGTATATTATGCATGGAAGAGGACTTCCAAGATTTTGAAAAGTATATATACATATATACTGAATATTTTGCGACTTGGTCGCGCTAAGATATCAAACTTGGTTCATTTCTTCTTGACCAAGACTTTCATGAGTACTATGAGAATGCTCATATATTGTTAATTATTATACGTATTATTTCGGTGGGCTTGTTGCTCACTCTTGCTTTCTTCTTTCATCACACAATAACAGATAGAAAAGATGAACATGACCAAGCTCCCAATTCGCAAGCGGTTAGGAAACATTCCGCAGTTTTCTGGAGGCGTTGATGCCGCAGTAGTTGAGGTAGAAATTACCAATATGCCAGGCTTTCAACTTTTGATGCACCAGACTTATGTGTCTATATGAATTGTAATAATGACATGGAAATGTAAATTTATTCAGAAACCCTTTTGTGGTATAATGACTTATAATTGTGGAATAAAATGACTTGTGTTATTTTTGGTATTCATCTCTGAGACTATAACTTGTGGTGTGGGTGTGTGTATATTGTGGGGTCACAGTACGCAGTGGTTGGTTGTTTATTAAGATTAAGAGTTGTTAAGGGAATTGGAACTCGTGACAACCCGGATCCCCGACCCCGGATTTGGGGGTGTTACAGAAATGGTATCAGAGCTAAGCGTTATAAATCTCAGAGATGATGTGACGTTAAAATAACAAGTTCACTAAGATAATAAGAACTCTTGCCAAGTTCATAGTCAGACTAACTAACGTAGTACTGACAGTTAAAACCCTTATGGGAACCCTTATAAATATTTTGATAGAAGCGTAGTTCGTTATCGTATATGGTAGTGGGACTCCGAACCCTGAAGTTCAAGAGCAATAATATGATGATGTTTTACTACATATTGGAGATCAGATTGTGGATCCAATGGAGCACCCTAACGAGGGACTAGATGAGGTTCATATTAAGGATGTAATAATAAAGGATGTTATCCCAGAAGGGATTGTTGCTGAGTAGGATCTCGTGAAGGATCCTAACAAGACTGAAGAGATGATCGCTAAGGAATAAATGACCATGGTCAGGGCGACTACCAGAGGTAGGATTGGCCGGTTACTATCGGAGGTTCGTTCAAGTTTGCAAAGATAGTAGCCCCTTTAACGCGGTTTACTCGTAAGACTGAGAAGTTTGAATGGACAGAGAAATGCGAGAACAGCTTTCAAGAACTGAAGCAAAGATTGGTGACGGCCCCTATGTTGGCATTACCGGATGGAAAAAGGAGATTTTGTGATTTGTATTGACGCTTCGCATAGAATTAGGGTGCTCTTATACAGCACAATAAGGTAATCGCGTACGCGTCAAGACAATTAAGGGAATATAAAATTCGATATCCCCACCCATGAGCTTGGGCTCGTGGCAATAATTTTGCCCTAAAAATTGGAGGCACTACTTGTATGGAGAGAAGTGCGAGATTTACACAAGCCATAAGTGCTCTAGTGCATTTTCATGCAAAAAGAGCTCAACATGCGCCAGAGGAGGTGGTTAGAGCTAATCAAGGATTACGATTATGAGATTCTTTATCATCCAGGAAAGCCAAAATGGTGGCTAAGGCCCTTAGTATAAAGGAGAGACTCAAGATGAAAATGTCTTTGGGAGAGTTGATAAGAGATTTTGAGAAAATGAAAATAGAAGTGAAGGTAACCGGAGCCGGTACCGAAACGCTGTTTGAGATTGCAATACAGCCCGAATTATCGAAAAAGATCATATTGTGCCAAGAAAAAGTGATGAATGAAGGCAGAGACTCAATGACTGGAGAAGAGATTAATACCAAGAAAGATGATAAGGGAATAACGAGGTATTCCTATAGAATTTGGGTTCCGAACGTTTAAGAGCTTAAGGACTGGATCTTAGATGAAATCCATAGCTCGAGGAATAAGATTTGGGGCAAACCCCGAATGTGATAGTCAGGGAGGTTGCCATTAAGAAAGAAGGAGCCCATAACATAATGAAGTGGAAAATAAGGATTTTAACGTATAAGATAACCCCAAGTATGGGAGAAAGATGAAACTTTTCATACTAAGGAAACAGAAAGTCGAGTAAGGAAAGCAGACCTGAGACGGTACTCCTATACGACAATTCATGGACCTGTCTAAAAAGAACTTAGACTATTATCTCCAACTACCACCCTGAGGAGACAGTGCGGTGGGAAATTCTTTCAGGACCTTTAAGTCGCTAAGCTCTTAGAGTTCCAAGGAACAAGCGAACCCAGTAGAGGCGAGAGCCTGGCTAAAGGAAATATAGGAATCATTTGAGATTCTAAATGATGGACGAATCACAAAAGACTATTTTTGTCACTTACCCTCCTAAGAGAGAGGCCACCCGCTGGCGAAAGACCAAGAAAGGCACGAAGCCAGAGGTTAGAATAAACTGATTAAAGTTCAGTCAATTATTTTCGGGAAAGTAATTCCCAAGGTTATGGAGATAGTGTAAAAGCTTTAGAGCCAGAACAAAGGCGGACGAGTATGATGAATTATGAAGCTAAGTTGTAAAAGTTGTCAAGATTCGTTCTGATGACAAGAATCCCAGAATGATGTGATGTTTGAAGTCAATGATTAGTGGGTTCGTGAAATGATTGTAAGAGAAAGGAAAATAAAGAGAAACTGAAGTGGAAAGAAATAAAAAGGCAATACAGTTTGAGGAATGATAAGGGAGTTGGGTATGAGGAAACCCTAAAGACTAGAAGCAATAGAAATAGAAAAGTATGTAATCGTCAGGATGAGGGTGATTCACTATGAGTTAAAGTTGATGGTTGAAGGCATAAAAGATACATATATTTTATCCCCTGTAAGTTGGGAGGATTCGAGGAACCTTGAGATAGTTTGAAGGATAAATAATGAGACGCGGATAGACTGAGGAGACAAGAAAGTTAGAAATTAGGAAAATTGGATGAAGGAAGTGACCTTCAAGAATGTGAAGTGTAAGACCGGTGGCATGATACCCAGAAAGGGAGACGCCAGGTATGAAAGACATCCCAACATTGAGATGACTGTTGAGATAAACAACAAAAGTAAATGAGGAATTATTAAGAAGAAATTCACGTTGAACACGACCAATATCTTCCAGAACATCCTTGTTATCGTTACCAAATAAGGCAAGAAAAGCGGATAACCGTTGTTATCTTTTGGAGGCCATATTGATTGACCTCATTTTGAATACATATGTTATTGTGAAATAAGGCATATACTATCGAGGTGGGAATGATTGAATAAGACACCCTTATCAGGGATATATGACTTGATTTATCCATGGAAGGATGCATGTACCTTTTTAAAGGTGGAATTAAGGATTGAGCATCGGTAAGTTAAAATGAATCCTAGGGGAATGCATAAAGGTTGGCATTTCACCCTTAAGAGGGATAGTATGAGTTTTGACAGTATGAATTGGAAAGGATTAAGGTAACAACAACCTTTAAGGATCAGTGGAGAAATTTTTCAGAAGTATATAGACAATGATTCTGGTATTAGTAAATGGTATCTTGATATGCCCTGTGCCTAGGGTGTACCTGATGAAGGATTTAAGGATAACCTTAGAGGTATTACAAGGAGAAAGGTAATATTCAAAGTTCTCAAGAATAAAAAATTTGATGAAGGAAATATGGCGTAATTATAATAATGCCAGGTGGGCACGTGTTAAACCATAAGAAGTATAGATTGAACCAATGAAGGTCAGAATTGTTAAAGCAAGAAGGGCCCAAGATAAAAGACGTCCTAAGTATGATCGAGAGTCAGCCATGATAATGTTTACATTTGAAGACTAAGGCAGTGACTTATGGAAAAAAATGGTGATGTTTTTTTATCACAAGGACTTAAGAAAAGCATTTTCACATATGCAGTGATTTGAAATGAGGTAGAAAATTTAGTGAAGGTGGTTACAATGACATTGATTGTAAGGAAATACTACTATCAGGAAAGGCCAAAGAGGTGGCCGACACTTTAAGTGTAAGAAGACAATTATCGGCGCTCGTGCCAGAGGAATACAGTGATAATGGTTAAAGCCGTGAAGATTGTATTATGGTTTGAAAGATTGACATTCCTTTTGGTGATTGTGCGATACTCAACCGTGATAGTAGTTTGGTAAAGATTTAATTTATGTAATCGCCATGAGCGGACTATCTATCTTATAAGTTCATATCTTGAGATAAGTCAGGACCATGTTACGAAAGGACTAAATGAACCTTTGAGCTTCATGTCTCCTAATAAAGATGTATGATTAAGAATGGTATTAACCTGCTATCGTTGCTTTGATTGAAACTCTTCTGCAATTTTATCTGCTTCATGTCATGAATGTATGTCAGGATCTGGAGTGTTCTTCATGAATCTTGAATGGTGATTATGTTAACTCCTTAAAAGATTTTGATACGGCAGATATGGACTCCGTATGATTAGATATTAAGATTCCGAGGAAAACGAATGACTACAGTAGGTCAGCGATGGACCATAGTAATGCAGCAATGATTTTGCAAGTAATGAGTCGATTACAATCGTAAGAGTTGTATTAGAATGGATATTAAGATTGAGTACCACTAATCGGGTCGTGGTGATGTATAAGTTATCATTGATAGACTAATTAAGTCGATTATCTACCTATTGAATATTTATTCCTTCTTATGAATAGAGAGCTGTATTACTATACGAGGAAGGTTACAGTGCAAGCATAGAATTCTAGTAACGATGATGTCTAGAATGAAATCCCGGATTCGATTTTCGCTGTCGAGGGAGTTTCAACGGTGATTGTTTATAAGCTCGAACGAGAACATGAGTCCATAGGACGATGGACAGAATAGTAAATATTCAGGCACGTGAATTGTGATGTTATTAATACTTGATGTTGATATATATACACATATATTTTATTCTCCTATGACAAACCTCAATAGTTCAGAGGTAGATTCCAAGCCAGATATTTGTGGCAGTATTTTTTCATATACAATTCTCTTCAATTCCTTCTTTTCTCTCCTTTGCATTTTGTATAAGCTGAGAAGAACAACCCTTCCCGAAGGGGAGGTATTGCCGAATGACTATCTATCTGTGTGATAGAATCCTAGTAGGATACCACATGTTGTTTAATTGCTTGTCAAGTACTAAAGGCTGGCCACCTTCTGTACTAACTATGTAATATAACAAGTGTTCATGATCATAGTGATCTCTCAATAAATTCTTTTACTTCTATACAAAGGACCAAGCTTTCCAAGATGGAGGCAGCTAGAGATGAAGTGGTACCAAGTACGGTGGTATTCCGATTCTAACGCGTTCATGATACTAAGGTTGACGTGATTATTAAAAGGTTATAAAACTCTAGCGAGTAAAGGTATATCTAGAATAGTATCCTGTACGGAAGATAGTAACGATTACGAACTGGAAAAGAATGGGTATTGAGAAGCAAAAGCTATAATGCTAAAAGCTATGATGAGAGTCTGTGCAATAGACTTGAAAGAATTTGGAATGATCACTTAACGCGGATTGAGTTTTCTTACGACAATAGATCATATGTCAGTATGGAGATGTCGCCTTATGAGATCCTTGAGAGAACATAATGTCGATCTCCCTTATGTTAGGATGAAGTTGTAGAGCGCAAGATGCTCGGACCAGCAGTAGTCCAAAGGACCAATGATATAATAGATCTAATCAGAGGACGGCTGGTAGTAGCCCAAGATGGACATAAGAAGTATGTTGATTTAACGCGAAAGGACAAAGAATAGGAAGTAGGGGACCTAGTGCTGTTATAGGTATTCCCTTGGAAAGGATGGATGAGGTTCGGAAAGAAAGGAAAGCTAAGCACATAAATTATTGGACCCTTGGATATATTAAGACGTATTGGGAAGTTAGCATATGAGCTAGCCCTACCCCCGAACATGTAGCAAGTTCATAACGTGTTCCACGTATCAATGTTAAGGAAGTGTAATCCGGATGCCAGACAAATCGGGGCATACGAGCGCCTAGACATGCAACTAGGAAAAGATATAGATCGAAAAGGAACAAGTTCTTAGGAGAAGGGTTACCAAACTAGTCAAAGTTTGGTCGTAGAACCACAATGTGGGAAAATTTACTGGATAGTTAGAAAGTGCAATGCTAAGAGAGTATCCCTATTCATTTTCTATCTGATTCCGGGACGGAATCCTTTTAAGGAGGGGAGACTGTAATAACCCCAAAAATTTTGGACTTTTTGTAACCCTTATGAATAGTGATTTTGCTGATTATGCTGAATAAGAAAACTTTCATGTCACACTATGTAGGGGTTCTTTTATTGATATTCTGAGATCTTATTAGTACCCTATATGGTATATAAGTGTATGTAAAGATCGTCGGAATCCAAATTTGAATACTTTGATTTTTTCCCGAAAACCCACCAGATACAGAAAGAATTGAGTATAAGGTAACATTATTTAAAGGATAAAAATTCAAAGATTATAAGAGAGGATCATAAAAGGAATATAAAATATTAAGAAAGGTTTAGGGGAACCCAAGTAATAAGATCCCGGATATGATCCCTCAAACGATAAACGAGAACGAAAGTTAAGCGAACCGTATAACAGATAAGCGGTCATTAGCCAAGTAATTAGGGGTTAATCAAAGAGGTTAGTGGATGATGATATCATCACACCACAAGGAGAAGACATGTGGCAATTGGATGACATAGGAAGGATGACATAAGCATGACAAATGGAGGGATTGGTTGGTTGAATGAGAGCCATTCATTTGTTACCATGGTAAAAAGTTAATTGACAAATAAAACAATAGCAACCAAGCCAAAAAAAATCATAACACCAAAAAAACACAAATCACTCCCATTTCCAAGCAAGAAGCTCTCGGCTTTTTCACTTTTTCAAAGACAAGAAAATCAAAATTCAAGATCCAAGCATTGTTAAATTGTGAGGTAATTATCCAAGGTTCCTTATACATAGATATAGCTATCCTATAAATATAAGCTTCCATTTCCTTCACAATCTCTTCCAATAATTCATGGAAGAAGAGGGTGAATAGTGTTTTCAAGATCTTGAAATTTTTGATCTTGTATTTTTGTTTAGATATAGCTTTTGTAAGGATTTTCAAGGGTTGTTTCAAGCTCCTTAGTTACTTCTACTCACCAAAGAAGGTATAATCTCATAACCTAGCCTTACTTTTGAATGTTTAGAGCTTGTTATATTTGGTATAGTTCATGAGAAGCATGATTCATGTATATTTAGAGTTTTGTTGGATTTGTAATGAGTTTGAGTTGTAAATCTTGGATTATTGGTTAATGAACTTAAGTATAGCTTTTTATTCATATTTAGGGGTAGTATAAATTAGAAAATCTTGAGATGTTGGGACTGTTGTAATGAAGTATGGATGGAGTTTGGTTGTGATGTTGATTGTGGGTTGATTTGTGGATTGATTGGAGTAGTTTAAAATTTGGTAATCGCGTAAATATAGCCATCGTAATGCCCGATTTACCTTAGACTGTTTTTGTTCTTAACTTCAGGACCCGTAAACTCACTGTAAGATTCTGGCCATTGTCATGTTTAGATATTTCATGTTACGAGCTTCATTTTAATATGTGGTTCGCTTGAATCCGATGTACGGTTTAGGAGAAACGACCGTTTTAAGTAACGGCGTTTCGCGAACGAACCATTACCCCTCGCCTTACTTCGAAACCTTGGTTAAGGCCGTTAAATGACTAATTGGAGTATGAAACAATTGTGTAAAGTGGATTAGGCAGTTGGTAGGGTACTCGCAAAAGAATCGCCTTAAAATTCTTAATGGTTAAATTATTAAAAATGGTGGAGCCGAGGGTACTCGAACGAATTATGTGATTCGTTAAGCGTAAGAAGTGACCATAAGCGAACGTTAGGGTTCAATTGGTTAAAGTCTAGTTTCTTAAGCGACCGGGGTTTAATTCCGACTTATGTTGTTGTTCATAGGTTATCGGACCCACTCTAAGCTTAAGTCTATCCGGGAACACTCAGGCAAGTTTTCTACCCGTTATACTGTTGTTGTGATGTATATATGTATATGCATTATCTTGTGATAAGTGCATGATTGTTATTAGCAAAGTCTTGCGATATATTGGAGAATATGATATGATATATATATGCATGTCTGTTTTGTAATCTTGATATTCTATTATCAATTCAAATGCTTATAAACTGCATAATACCTATGCTAGAGATAAGCAGTAGTTGCGTATACCCTTAGTATAGGGGACCAAAAGGTGAACGTTTTCTAAACCGGGAGTCAATGTTCCCGAGTATCACATATATATATATATATTTATATATATATAGATATAGTTTTCAAAACTATTAATCGAATAAGGTTTATTCGATAACTTTATTTTATTTAATGTATATTATTTTGAATATTCATTCGAGGACTTATGACTCCACTTATTTTATTTAATGAATATTATTTTGAATATTCATTCGAGGACTTATGACTTCGCTTCTTTTATTAAATAATATTCTTTATTTTATTAAAGAATAATGTTTCGATAATCAAACTTATTTTCGATTATTCAAATAAAGATCGTACTTTCGTATAAGTATATCTTTGGTTATTTTTTATTCATTTCAAGTATGAGTCTTAAAACTTCTACTTCAATTATTTTTATAAGGATTATCCTTATGGGAATATTATTTAAATAATAATATTCAGATATCCTCCAACATATCGGGACTGATTTATTTCATTAAATCAGCATTACTCCAAACATTCTTAAAAATGTTTTCGAGTCTTCAAAATGATTTTAAAAGTTAGAGCGGATCCCAAAACTCGTTTTCAAATTTAAGATCTTCCTTTCGAAGGGGATTTAAATACTCGCTTAAAAATTGAGGGATCCGGCTCTGTGGTGTATTTTATATTCGCAACGAGGTTGCTGTTTTGATAAATGAATTGATTACTTACCCAACGTTCGGGAAGTAAGTCCATCTAATTGAGTCAGCATAAGCGACAAGCCGGGGTACGGTCTATCAAAGTGTAAGTGGCTGGGTGGCAGTCCATCAACGTGTAAGAGGGCGGGTGGTGGTCCATCACAAGGTCCTAATGCGGCTAGGGTGATGACCGGTGGGGGATTCATCCATCTACTAGTAAAAAAGGTTACTTATTCGTATCTTTGCCTGATCAGCAAGATATTGGGTTTATGCCATGGTTTTCTCCTTTCCAAATTCATTGGATATTGCAACTCTATTTATAATTTTCATAACAGAGGTTTTCAAGGAGTTTATGAAATATATATATATAGGTGTATATATATATCGGGACTTAATGAAGTATCTCGTAACTTCATTATTTATAATGATATTTTAAAGATTGAATCTATTGTAGAATAAAATGACTTGTGTTATTTTTGGTATTCATCTCTGAGACTATAACTTGTGGTGTGTGTGTGTGTATATTATGGGGTCACAGTACGCAGTGGTTGGTTGTTTATTAAGATTAAGAGTTGTTATGGGAATTGGAACTCGTGACAACCCGGATCCCCGACCCCGGATTTGGGGGTGTTACAGAAATGGTATCAGAGCTAAGCGTTATAAACCTCAGAGATGATGTGACGTTAAAATAATAAGTTCACTAAGATAATAAGAACTCTTGCCAAGTTCATAGTCAGACTACCTAATGTAGTACTGACAGTTAATACCCTTATGGGAACCCTTATAAATTTGTGATAGAAGCGTAGTGGAACCCTTATGAGATATGGTAGTTTGTATGAAGCCAGGGTATCCACAAACATCGATATTCGGAAGTTTTTCTACTGAGTAGAGCATCTGTGGAAGACAGCTGGAATTGAGATAAAAGATTTTCTCACCTCAAATTCAATAATATCAATGAACTTGTGAGGAAAGATCTTATAAGAAGATTTCCCAATGCAGTGTTTACTCCTGATGGCTTATGTGATTCATTTCAGAAAGCCAAACAAAGGAAGACATCTTTCAAGAGTAAAACTGAATCCTCAATTCTTGAACCATATCATCTACTTCATGTTGATCTCTTTGGTCCCGTGAATGTTATGTCTATTGCCAAGAAAAGGTATACACTTGCGATTGTTGATGAATATACAAGATACACATGGGTGTATTTTATGCACACCAAGGATGAAACTCCATCCATTATTCTTGATCATGTAAGGGAGCTAGAAAAAAGGTCAATAAACAAAGTGAAGATCATCAGAAGTGATAATGGAATTGAATTCAAGAATAGCTCTATAGAAGAGTTCTGCAAAATAAAGGGGATAAAACAAGAGTTTTCTGCTCCTGGAACTCCACAATAAAATGGAGTTGTTGAAAGAAAGAATAGAACTCTGATAGAAGCTGCAAGAACCATGCTAGAAGAAGCAAGATTGCCTACCTACTTCTGGGCTGAGGATGTGCAAACTGCTTGCTTTACACAAAATGCAACATTGATCAACAAGCATGGAAAGACACCATGTTGTGGATATGTTGTGAACTTGATGATTTTATTAACAAAACACCATAGTAGATTTTACTTAGTGAAAAATGTAGCACTCGACGGATAAGGAATATAGTCCCGACGGATGACTCAATATATGTTACGACCGGCATTTTATGTAATATTATTTGTGAATAATATTAAGTTAAATAAAAATATATTCAATGCTTGTACGTTTGTGTGAGTGAAAATTTCTGCATTATAAATTTGCTTTGGGTAGTATATGATTTTTCAAAGCAAGAATTTATTTAATTTCTTTATTTTTGATTTATAAGGAATATTCTAAGCTTTGGAAAAATTTTCTTTTAAAAGACATTTTGTACACAAATTGTGAAAATGATTTTATAAAGTCTCTAAAAATACAAGTTAATTTATGGTAGAAATTTTATAATTTTTGAACTTGTATTTTATTTTATAAAAATAAATCATTATAAATTTTAGTTGTCATAATTATTAAATTACATGAATAACCTTGCATGCAAACTCTCTTCTATTTAACCAAAGGGCAAAGAAGACATTCTCCACCCCACTAACTCACATTTTGCTAGCCAAATTACCTCCTTGACCTTGCATGCAAATTTGCCTAACTTTAGCTAGAGGGTTACTCTTGTCATTTCCTAAATCCACTCACATTTAGCCTAGTCAAAGACATAAAAAACAAAACTAAAGTGATGATCACTCCATTTTCACTCCACCCTTCCCTTTTCTCCTCCCTCCCTCTCGGCTCAACCCTCCCTCTCGGCCATCCCATAGCCGAGGCCCTCCATCCCCTTCATTTCTTCATTCTTTCACCCAAACAATCATCTTATATTCAAGTAATTTTACTCCCTATATGTTATTCTTATATATTTCAAAAGTTTAGAGTGAAAAACCTATGTTTTGACCTTGCATGGTGATGTTTTTGTTAAACTCAAAGTGAACCTCCTTGATTCTTGTGAATCTAAGGCTTTCACCATGAGTTATAGTATCATAGGGTCAAGAATGGCTAGACATAAGAGTGTTACACTTATGCGAATGCTGTTTTTACCCTAATCCATTCGGCCATGACTTGATAGGAGCCGAATGGATGGTGTTTTGTTGCCTTGTTAACATTTTTGTGTATTTTGTGATGATAACATGAATGTTGTAGTAAAATCTTGATAAAATCCTTTTGCATGCTAGTTGATCATTTAGTTGTAATCCATGTTAGGCTTGCATGTTGAATTATGATAAAAATTTATTTGGAAATCATGTTGATTTGGCTTGAAAGATCCGAAAGCATGCATGCATGCAAATCACTTTTGATTTTTTGGAAGTTTTGATCATTTAGATTCATGGTTGTTAGTGAGCCTTAATTTCAGTAGGAATAATGTATTAATATTGATTTATACTTCTTATTGCATGGTAATAATTCGTGGTTATCTTTTATAAAAAAAAAATATAAATATATATATATCTTGTTGCTTCAAGAGCATAAAGGTTTGTGATTTGTAAAGAGTAGTCTCTTTTATTTTGCCATAGTTGCACCATAGGTAAGGATGATCTCACCAAGGGTATTTTGAGTTAGGAAGCCCAAATTCGAAGACTTCGTTTAGTTAGCGACCAAGTAACTTAAGTGGTGAGTCGAGATCATCCAAGCCTAGTGTGGCATTATGGTGTATATGATGTTATTTGGTATTAATATACGATATGTGATTATGTGGCTACGTGTGTACATTTGAAAATATAAATGGTGGATATGAATTAAGTGTGTATAGGCCTAAGTGCCATCCATGTTTAATTTCGGGTTGTAAATAGGTTAAGATGGAAAGAATATATTATAATGAGGATTATTATTATTTATGTAGGATCTCGAGACGAGGGAAAACTTGCCATAAAAGTCGAGTGAAGCTCCAGTTGTTGCTCCTACCAGTCAGACCAGACCAGTCTATCTCAAGGCAAGTGATTCAACTTGACCTTCGCATTTACTGTAAACAGTTCATATATATATCGATGCAATTATCCTGAGTCATTTTGATATATTTAAATCAAGAGTATCTTTTGTTTATCTTTGAGTTACATAGAGATGCCATGAACCCTCGAGTACGTATTGCAAGTAGTTCAAAAGTCTTTCATGATAGTTTAATGCCATGATAAAATAGAGATGTGTTATAATACCTTATTGATCCTTTTGATTATCATGCTATTGATCCCTGAGAAATCTTGATGTTGCACCCTGATGCTTTGATTCAACTCTTGAAATAACCTCGATAGAAACTTTATCTTGATACCTAAAAGCCAATCTTTTCTTAAATTCATTCATGATTGTTTGATAACCCTATCCTTACCCTAAAGCTTGATACCCTGTTATATCTTGAGCTGATGATCACTTCCTTTATATTTTAGCACCTCTATCCTATTGGAACCAGTGATGCTTATCTTCTTGATGTTCTAATACCTATACCTTGTCTACAACCATTGCTTTAAGCCTAGTTTGGCATTACTCTTTCATATTATCCAATAGCCTTGCTTAATTTCCTTGTCAAAATTCTTTTTTATGGAAATCTCTCGATTACCCTAATATAGTAAAGTCTAGTGGATCATGGCCCTGAGATTTAGTGTCATATTTCCAGTGTTTCAAGTTGATCTATAATCCCCTGATAAAAAAAAATGATTTCAGTCAAAAGAGATTTTGTCATAAATCGGCATCAGTTTTCAAAATGAATAAAAGGTGGATTTTTCAGTCCCAAAGGGGGACAAATGTTTTCTTGAATGGTGGATCTGGACTGAGACGCGAGTCCTTTCCACACTTATATTAGGCTTAAAAGTTGCCTAGGGATTCCCAATAATGTTTTAGAACCCAGCGAGGTTCGGGATTACTTCGCGGCTGATCACCGGCTGTAATCCGTAGCGTCATAAAATGATTTTGATTAAGAATGGTTTTAAAATTTGTTTTGATGCAAGCAAAATGATGCCAACTCACATAAGTTTTATCTCTCGATTATCATTGATTATGTCATTCCATTGTCATTCCTAAAGGTATATCTCGATTTATGCTTTGCGTTGTATTGTTAGCACTTGTTGAGCTTTTGGCTCACTTCTTGCTTTACCCTGATATTACAGCTAGCAGCCATGGTTAGATTCAAGCAGACTGCCCGTAAGACCTGTGATGCTGATGCTTATGTTCGAGCTCAGGTAGAATAAGTAATAATAGTTGTGTGAGGACTCGGTATTTGTAATCAGATGTAATAGTTGGTAGTGTTGGGCTGTTCCAAACCCTAAACTGTAAGATCTTGGATTTTGGTTGTGTAATACTCATTAAAATGATGTAATAGCTATAATTATTTTGCTATTTAAGTTGGGGGTGTGACAGGTTTTGGTATCAGAGCTACGGTTTAGAGTCCCTGGACAGCCCAAATAGGTTATAGGATTTGTGTGTAGGTTATAGATATTACGCGAGAGAGAAGGTAAAGTAAATTATTATTAATACTCCTCTTATTGGTTGTCAGCAAAGGGCGCATTCCTCGTCATCCTCTGGGTCGGACGACACTATTGCTTTCTCCGTGTATGCTGAGTTGAGGCGCGAGTTCGACATGCTTCAGGGCAAGTACGACCGACTGATAGACCGACTGAAGAACGTGTATCCGGACAGCCGAAACTACGAAGGGAAGCCCAAGGAGCAGATGATTGCGAGACTTGAGACCTTGGTTCAGTACGTCAACACTAAGCTTGAGGAGATGCCAGCACACCGGGACCGTACCAGCCAGTATGTCATTCAGATGGTGGCAGATGAGCTCCAGAGCATTGTGAAGACGCTTCGAGAGGAAAAGACTACCAAGCCCCGTTCAGATGGAGTGGAGCCTTAGTTCTTTCCATTTACCTTTCATGTTGTTGTACTATCAGACTCTATGGAATCCCCAGTTGTTTCCGTCTTTCCTTTAAATAAGCCTGTTATTTCTAGAATCAGACTATGTCCCAATCCTATGTACTGTGACCTTTAAAATTTCAATAATTATGTGCTATTGTTCCATCTGCTCTCAACTGTTATTTTATGTTTTGTCATCATATCTGGAAACTTGACCCCATATGTAAACAAGAATGCCATGCGATACCCTCGAATCATTTTATCATTCATATTTGTTATAACACAACTCTTATTTCAGGATCATGCCTCCCAAAAAAGAAGAATCCAACAACCACCTTCACCACAGACCCAAATATTCTTCGACTACTGGAAACCTTGCAACAGCAAACCAATGCTATAGCTCAACAACAACTAACTCTTCAACAACGAATTGAAAACCAAGATAACCGTGAGCCATATCAACCACCTGAACCACCAGTACCACCAAGACAAATTGTCACTTTCAAGGCTTTTCAGAGTGTGAATCCACCTGTATTTCATGATACCACTGATCCAGTGATAGCAAACACATGGATCAAGGAGATGGAAAGGGCTTTTGAGTTGGTACAGTTAGGAGACGATCAGAAGACGCTGTATGCCACTTACTTCTTGAAGGGAGAAGTCATTTATTGGTGGGAATCAGTAAAAGCTATGGAAGTCACTCAGCAGATTTCTTGGGAGGGATTTAAGAAGTTATTTCTGGACAAGTATTACCCTAAGTACATGCAGAATCAGATGGAGCTAAAATTTCTCGAGTTAAAACAAGGGAACATGACTGTACTGGAATATGAGAAGAAGTTCACTGAGTTGTCAAGGTTTGTGACAAAGTATACTAGCACTGAGGAAGAAAAAGCAAAGAAATTTCAACAAGGATTGGAGCCTTGGATCAGAGATAGGGTGGCTATGTTTGAGCTTGAAACTTATGCGGGAGTAGTACAGAAAGCTGCTCTGATTGAGAATAATGGGATGCAGTCAAGGAAAGAGAGGGATAACAAGAAGAGGAAGGTTCCATTTTATGGAGAAAAGTCTGAAGCTGGAAGTTCGCAAGATCGGAATGTAAAGAGGATTGGTTTCCAGAAGGGCGGAAATTTTCAAAGGAAAGGAAATTTGGGCAAAAGGCAAGAATCAAAAGGGAACAATCAGGCAAGCCAAGGGCAAGTTGGAGAAAACAGGTTCCAGAGGCCAGAATGCAAGCACTGTGGAAGAAGGCACCCCGGAGTATGCAATAAGCTGAGTATGACCTGTTATAGGTGCAATCAGAAGGGACATTTGGCAAATGAGTGCAAGATGCCGAAGCCAGGAGTTACGTGCTACAAATGTGGGACGACTGGACACATGGCTAGGGAGTGTAAGGCAACAGGACCAGTCAGAGCTCTGATGAACGTGGCAAGTACCAGTGCAAGCGTGCCAGCTGAGGTATTGGCATTACCTCCACCACCCGCACCAACCCCGCAAGCAACAGCAAGGACATTTGATCTAAAGATGAAAGATGCTGTTCAGAATTCTGAGGTGATAGCAGGTACACTTTTACTCAATAATGTCAAAGCCAAAGTATTGATTGATTCGGGAGCCACAAGATCTTTCATATCAGAATCTTTTGTTGATAAGATCCAATGTGATAAAACGGTTATGAGTGAGGTAGTAAATGTGGTAATTGCGAACCAAGAGAAGATTCCTGTGAATCAATTTTGTCCAAAATGTGAGATTGATATTTCGGGATATAAGTTCTCGGCCGACTTGATACTCTTCAAGCTGGGAGAGTTTGATATAATTTTAGGAATGGATTGGTTAGGAGAGAATAGCGCTCAGATAAATTGTAAGACCAAGAGAGTGTATTTAAAGACGAAGAGTGGAGAGAAGGTAGTATTTAAGGGACAGAGGCAAGAGCGACTATTTCTTACAATTATTCAGGCTAAGAAGTTACTTAGAAAAGGTTGTGAGTCGTTCCTAGCATATGTAGTGGATTCAGAGAGAGGCAGCCCCAGCATGGAAGATATTCCTGTAGTTAATGAGTTCCCCGATGTGTTTCCCGACGAACTACCAGGCTTACCACCAGATCGACAAATTGAGTTCGAGATCAACCTTGCTCCAGGCACGAAACCAGTTTCAAAGGCTCCGTATAGGATGGCACCAGCAGAAATGAAAGAGTTGGCGAGCCAGCTACAAGAATTATTGGATAAGGGAGTGATACGACCAAGTACGTCGCCATGGGGAGCACCTGTTCTCTTTGTGAAGAAGAAAGATGGGAGTATGCGTCTATGCATAGATTACCGGGAGTTGAATAAAGTAACGATCAAGAACCGCTACCCGCTACCAAGGATAGATGACCTTTTTGATCAGTTAAAGGGAGCAAAATGTTTTTCGAAGATTGACTTGAGATCGGGATACCATCAATTAAAGATCAAGGAAGAAGATATTCCCAAGACCGCATTTAGGACCAGATATGGGCATTATGAATTCCTAGTAATTCCGTTTGGATTGACCAACGCTCCGGCCGCATTCATGGATCTGATGAATCGAGTATTTAAGAAGTATTTGGATAAATTTGTCGTGGTATTTATTGATGACATCCTTATTTATTCTAAATCGGAAGAAGAACATATGCAGCACCTCTGGATAGCATTGGAGATACTCCGACAAGAGAAGTTGTATGCCAAGTTTACCAAATGTGAGTTTTGGTTAAAGGAAGTTCAATTTTTGGGGCATGTTATTGGAAATGATGGAATTAAAGTGGATCCGGCGAAGATTGAGGCAGTTATGAGTTGGGAGAGGCCAAGGACTCCTACGGAAGTGCGAAGTTTTCTAGGATTGGCCGGATACTATAGAAGATTCGTCAAGGATTTCTCGAAGATCGCCACACCATTGACCAAGTTAACCAGAAAGAATCAAAAGTTTGAATGGAGTGCAGAATGTGAAAATAGCTTTCAAGAGTTAAAACAGAAGTTGGTAACAGCTCCGGTGTTGGTACTTCCCGATGATCAAGGGAATTTTGTAATATTCAGCGACGCTTCACATAAGGGTTTGGGTTGTGTGTTGATGCAACACAGTAAGGTAATAGCATATGCGTCAAGACAGTTGAAGCCGCACGAGTTAAAGTATCCGATGCATGACTTGGAACTAGCCGCCATAGTGTTCGCACTCAAGATTTGGAGACACTATCTCTATGGAGAAAAGTGTGAAATCTACACGGATCACAAGAGTTTAAAGTACATTTTTACTCAGAAAGAGCTCAATATGAGGCAGAGGAGATGGCTGGAATTGATTAAGGACTATGACTGTTCGATAAATTACCATCCTGGAAAGGCGAACGTAGTGGCCGATGCGCTGAGTCGGAAGGAAAGATTGAATATAATGATAACATCAAAAGAGTTATCCGAAGAAATCGGAAAATTTGAATTGGAACTTTGTGCTTATGGGAAAGTCAAAGAAGTTTGTCATGCAATGACCTTTCAGCCAACACTACTGGAAAAGATAAAGAAGTATCAAGAGGAAGTAATGGAAAAAGAGAAAAATCAGTTATCTGGAGAAGAGATTAATACTAAAAAGGATGAGCAAGGAATACTAAGGTTTTCATCCAGAATATGGATTCCCCATGTATCTGAATTAAAGAATGAGATCCTCCATGAAGCCCACCATTCGAAATTTTCAATCCACCCGGGAAGCACCAAGATGTATCAAGACTTAAAGAAGAACTTTTGGTGGCCAAATATGAAAAGAGACGTGGCAGAATGGGTTGCGAAGTGCTATACCTGTCAGAAAGTAAAGGCAGAACATCAACGACCAAGCGGATTAATTCAGCCCCTGAAGATTCCAGAATGGAAATGGGAAAATATCGCTATGGACTTTATAGTAGGACTACCACGAACAAAGTCCGGACATGACGCAATATGGGTTATAATTGATCGTCTTACGAAGTCGGCGCATTTCCTTCCAATAAATGAGAAGTCGTCACTGGACAAGTTGGTTCATCTGTATGTGCACGAAATCGTATTAAGGCATGGAGTACCTGTATCAATAGTTTCAGACAGAGATCCCCGATTTAACTCAAGATTCTGGAAGCAATTCCAGGAATGTCTTGGCACGAAGTTGAATATGAGCACGGCGTATCACCCACAGACTGATGGCCAGAGTGAAAGAACAATTCAAACAATTGAAGACATGTTGCGCAGTTGTGCAATCGATTTTGCTGGAAGTTGGGACGACCACCTGCCATTAATTGAATTTTCATATAACAACAGCTATCATTCCAGTATCGGCATGCCACCATATGAAGCTTTGTACGGGCGAAAATGTAGATCACCAACAAGTTGGGATGAAGTAGGAGAAGGAAGAATTCTCGGCTCAGAATTGGTACAACAGTTGCATGACTCAGTCAAGTTAATTCAGAAAAGGTTGCTTGCTGCTCAAGATAGACAGAGGAAGTATGCGGATCCAGCGCGTAAGGATGTTCAATTCCAAATTGGCGAAGCTGTGTTGCTAAAAGTGTCACCTAGGAAAGGGTTGATAAGATTTGGCAAGAAAGGAAAGTTAGCACCTAGATACGTAGGTCCTTTTGAGATTTTGAGTCAAGTAGGAAAGGTGGCCTACGAGTTGGCCTTACCACCTCAGTATCAGCATGTGCATAATGTGTTCCATGTGTCGTTGCTTAAGAAGTACAATCCTGACGCTAGCCATGTGATAGAATATGAACCTGTAGAAATTCAGGCAGACCTGTCATTTGTGGAGCAACCGGTTAAAGTACTCGACTGGCAAGTAAAGAGTCTTAGAAATAAATCAGTAAAGTTAGTGAAAGTACTTTGGAGGAACCCTAAGGTCGAAGAGTCGACTTGGGAGTTAGAGTCTGATATGCGTTCCCGGTATCCTCATCTGTTCTCTTAGATTCTGGGGACAGAATCCCTTAAGGGGGAGAGGATGTTACGACCGGCATTTTATGTAATATTATTTGTGAATAATATTAAGTTAAATAAAAATATATTCAATGCTTGTACGTTTGTGTGAGTGAAAATTTCTGCATTATAAATTTGCTTTGGGTAGTATATGATTTTTCAAAGCAAGAATTTATTTAATTTCTTTATTTTTGATTTATAAGGAATATTCTAAGCTTTGGAAAAATTTTCTTTTAAAAGACATTTTGTACACAAATTGTGAAAATGATTTTATAAAGTCTCTAAAAATACAAGTTAATTTATGGTAGAAATTTTATAATTTTTGAACTTGTATTTTATTTTATAAAAATAAATCATTATAAATTTTAGTTGTCATAATTATTAAATTACATGAATAACCTTGCATGCAAACTCTCTTCTATTTAACCAAAGGGCAAAGAAGACATTCTCCACCCCACTAACTCACATTTTGCTAGCCAAATTACCTCCTTGACCTTGCATGCAAATTTGCCTAACTTTAGCTAGAGGGTTACTCTTGTCATTTCCTAAATCCACTCACATTTAGCCTAGTCAAAGACATAAAAAACAAAACTAAAGTGATGATCACTCCATTTTCACTCCACCCTTCCCTTTTCTCCTCCCTCCCTCTCGGCTCAACCCTCCCTCTCGGCCATCCCATAGCCGAGGCCCTCCATCCCCTTCATTTCTTCATTCTTTCACCCAAACAATCATCTTATATTCAAGTAATTTTACTCCCTATATGTTATTCTTATATATTTCAAAAGTTTAGAGTGAAAAACCTATGTTTTGACCTTGCATGGTGATGTTTTTGTTAAACTCAAAGTGAACCTCCTTGATTCTTGTGAATCTAAGGCTTTCACCATGAGTTATAGTATCATAGGGTCAAGAATGGCTAGACATAAGAGTGTTACACTTATGCGAATGCTGTTTTTACCCTAATCCATTCGGCCATGACTTGATAGGAGCCGAATGGATGGTGTTTTGTTGCCTTGTTAACATTTTTGTGTATTTTGTGATGATAACATGAATGTTGTAGTAAAATCTTGATAAAATCCTTTTGCATGCTAGTTGATCATTTAGTTGTAATCCATGTTAGGCTTGCATGTTGAATTATGATAAAAATTTATTTGGAAATCATGTTGATTTGGCTTGAAAGATCCGAAAGCATGCATGCATGCAAATCACTTTTGATTTTTTGGAAGTTTTGATCATTTAGATTCATGGTTGTTAGTGAGCCTTAATTTCAGTAGGAATAATGTATTAATATTGATTTATACTTCTTATTGCATGGTAATAATTCGTGGTTATCTTTTATAAAAAAAAATATAAATATATATATATCTTCTTGCTTCAAGAGCATAAAGGTTTGTGATTTGTAAAGAGTAGTCTCTTTTATTTTGCCATAGTTGCACCATAGGTAAGGATGATCTCACCAAGGGTATTTTGAGAAAAAGGGAGTTAGTTCAGTAGAATACCAAGTATAAGTCTTGGTTTAAGTATTTAGTTGTTGATAATTGGGTTTGTCAAGTCAAAACCTTGGAAAATGAGAGTTATAGTTTCTGCAGAAAAATCAGTTTAGTACCCTGAGGTTTAGAGTGAGTTTTGACCATGTCATTGATGTGCACTTTGAGGCCCAAGCCACCAGAAGTTAGTATGGGGAGTATATAATAGGTTTTAGGAGTTGGTTGGAGTTTTGCATGTCATTTGGTTAGGTGCACAAGTAGAATAACAAAATCTGTCCAGCAGGGGACAGTTTTGTTGCAACTTAGAAATAGGGAGATTTGGCCATGTCATGGGTAGGCCCTCATTAGACCCAATTGGGCCTTAGTTAGAGGGTATGTCAGAGAAGTTTTTCCAACCATAGTTCATAGGATATGAGCTAGAACCATGTGTCACAAGTTAATTCAAGTCAGGGCATTTTCTGCCCAGAAAAACAGGGGTACCTTGGACTTTTAGCTTAGGCCCAAGAAGGCCCAAGCCAGGCCTTTGAGCCACATCAAGCTTGTGAGATGCCCTTAGGTCAGGAGAGTCTTGTGTAAAAATTTTGAAGAAAAACTTGTAGTTTAAGAGTGTCTAATGCACTCAAGAAACCTTAGTTACCATTCTGAAATTTGCACCAGTGAGCACTTTCACTTATCACATAGTTTTAGGACACTTAGAAGTGAGTATTAGGTCGACCACCATAGTTGTAAGATAGTATAAGGTCAGTAGAACAAAAGGCACAAGTGAGGGTCAATAGGTTTTGGATAATTTAGGAAAGGCACATTGAGTTAGGAAGCCCAAATTCGAAGACTTCGTTTAGTTAGCGACCAAGTAACTTAAGTGGTGAGTCGAGATCATCCAAGCCTAGTGCGGCATTATGGTGTATATGATGTTATTTGGTATTAATATACGATATGTGATTATGTGGCTACGTGTGTACATTTGAAAATATAAATGGTGGATATGAATTAAGTGTGTATAGGCCTAAGTGCCATCCATGTTTAATTTCGGGTTGTAAATAGGTTAAGATGGAAAGAATATATTATAATGAGGATTATTATTATTTATGTAGGATCTCGAGACGAGGGAAAACTTGCCATAAAAGTCGAGTGAAGCTCCAGTTGTTGCTCCTACCAGTCAGACCAGACCAGTCTATCTCAAGGCAAGTGATTCAACTTGACCTTCGCATTTACTGTAAACAGTTCATATATATATCGATGCAATTATCCTGAGTCATTTTGATATATTTAAATCAAGAGTATCTTTTGTTTATCTTTGAGTTACATAGAGATGCCATGAACCCTCGAGTACGTATTGCAAGTAGTTCAAAAGTCTTTCATGATAGTTTAATGCCATGATAAAATAGAGATGTGTTATAATACCTTATTGATCCTTTTGATTATCATGCTATTGATCCCTGAGAAATCTTGATGTTGCACCCTGATGCTTTGATTCAACTCTTGAAATAACCTCGATAGAAACTTTATCTTGATACCTAAAAGCCAATCTTTTCTTAAATTCATTCATGATTGTTTGATAACCCTATCCTTACCCTAAAGCTTGATACCCTGTTATATCTTGAGCTGATGATCACTTCCTTTATATTTTAGCACCTCTATCCTATTGGAACCAGTGATGCTTATCTTCTTGATGTTCTAATACCTATACCTTGTCTACAACCATTGCTTTAAGCCTAGTTTGGCATTACTCTTTCATATTATCCAATAGCCTTGCTTAATTTCCTTGTCAAAATTCTTGTTTATGGAAATCTCTCGATTACCCTAATATAGTAAAGTCTAGTGGATCATGGCCCTGAGATTTAGTGTCATATTTCCAGTGTTTCAAGTTGATCTATAATCCCCTGATAAAAAAAAATGATTTCAGTCAAAAGAGATTTTGTCATAAATCGGCATCAGTTTTCAAAATGAATAAAAGGTGGATTTTTCAGTCCCAAAGGGGGACAAATGTTTTCTTGAATGGTGGATCTGGACTGAGACGCGAGTCCTTTCCACACTTATATTAGGCTTAAAAGTTGCCTAGGGATTCCCAATAATGTTTTAGAACCCAGCGAGGTTCGGGATTACTTCGCGGCTGATCACCGGCTGTAATCCGTAGCGTCATAAAATGATTTTGATTAAGAATGGTTTTAAAATTTGTTTTGATGCAAGCAAAATGATGCCAACTCACATAAGTTTTATCTCTCGATTATCATTGATTATGTCATTCCATTGTCATTCCTAAAGGTATATCTCGATTTATGCTTTGCGTTGTATTGTTAGCACTTGTTGAGCTTTTGGCTCACTTCTTGCTTTACCCTGATATTACAGCTAGCAGCCATGGTTAGATTCAAGCAGACTGCCCGTAAGACCTGTGATGCTGATGCTTATGTTCGAGCTCAGGTAGAATAAGTAATAATAGTTGTGTGAGGACTCGGTATTTGTAATCAGATGTAATAGTTGGTAGTGTTGGGCTGTTCCAAACCCTAAACTGTAAGATCTTGGATTTTGGTTGTGTAATACTCATTAAAATGATGTAATAGCTATAATTATTTTGCTATTTAAGTTGGGGGTGTGACAATATAGTCCCGATGGATGATGATTAATTATCCATCGAGTGAGTAGCTTGTGTAATAATGAGTCTGTAGCACATTTCTGTATACACCTTGTTTAGATTCTGTAGTAGCACTCAAGTCATGTTGACTTTAATTAGTTATGCAGAATAGGTTGATTAATTATACATAGATGATGTCTTGTAATTCTGCATAAATGAAATAAAGTCAAGTTCCAGATAGCTACTCGACGGATAAACAATAATGCCACTCGACGGATGATCAACAAGGCAACCCGACGGATGATCATGTACCCGACGGAAAATCAATTCAAACATCTATTGACAGTGACAACACAGTCACATGCGTCGAGTGTATGCAAAAGGAATGTGGAAGCCTATTCAACTGGGTTTTAGAGAACAAAGAAGCATTGCCATTTCCATGCTATTATGAAGATATTCAAAGATGCTGGAATAGAGTAATGAAGCAGCATAGTATTAGACTTGATAGGTTTTGTTTTATTATCTTGTCTTATTACTTTGTAATCTTGGTGGTATATAAACCAAGAAGTAGCAAATAGAGCAACAACAAGAACAACAAGACTAAGAACATTATCTCAGAATAACAATTGTAAGCTGCATCCTTAGCATTTCTCTGTAAACTTAGTTGTTCATATTTGTAAGCAGCTGTGAGCTAATCTTGCTACACAGAGTTCTCTTGATATAATATATATCTCTAGTGGATACATTCAAATCGACCAGAAAGTTTTTAAAGACTTGTGTTTTGATTTTACTAACTTCTTATTCCGCATTTTACAAATCAAACACTTATATATTATTAAGATAGACCATTTTATTTGTTTTTAAAAAAGGTTCAAGAATTCCATTCAACCCGCCTTCTGTAATTCTTGTTATATTGTTAGGGACTAACAATTGGTATCAGAGCATGCTCTTGATAAACAAAGAGTTTAAAGATCAAAACAAAACAACAAGATGAACAAGAAGGATGTTGGAGTCAAGATTCATTTTCTGGACAAAGACAATTACCATCACTGGAAGTAAATATGCATCTTCATTTACTTTCTCAAGATGAGGCCTATGTAGATTGCATAGAGAGAGGCCCTCATGTACCAATGAGAGCTGCAACTGGAAACGAGCCGTCCCCAAGCCAAGGCATGAATGGTCTGATCCTGATATTGAACAAGTCAGGAAAGATAAGAAGGCCATGAATATCCTGTTCAATGGAGTTGATGGTGACATGTTTGACAACATCATCAATTGCAAAACTGCCAAGGAAGTTTGGAATACTATACAGATCATCTGTGATGGCACTGAACAAGTTAGAGAAAACAAGATGCAGCTACTAATTCAGCAATATGAGTATTTCCACTTTGAAGAAGGTGAATCTCTCACTGATATCTTTAGTAGATTTCAAAAGCTACTAGATGCTCTAAAGCTGCATGAAAGAGTCTACCAAACCAAAGACTCTAATCTCAAATTTCTGAGATCCCTACCAAAAGAATGGAAACCAATGACAGTCTCCTTGAGAAACTCACAAGAATACAAGGAGTTTACACTAGAGAGACTGTATGGCATTCTAAAGACTTATGAGCTTGAAATAGAGCAAGATGAAAGAATGGAGAAAGGGAGAAAGAAAGGAGGGTCCATTGCACTGGTTGCTGAGTTTGAGAAAGAGAAAGAAGTGAAGATAGAAGCTGTTGAGTCTACTTCAAAGGTCTGTGAAAACAAGGGCAAGGGGCTGGTAGCAGAAAATGAAAATTCTTTGAGCCAACATGACATGGAAGATATTGATGAACATCTAGCATTTTTTTCAGAAGATTTGCCAAGCTCAAGTTCAAGAAGAACTTTGGAGCAGCTAAGCCAAATAGAAACATGGTGGATAAATCAAAATTCAAATGTTTCAAATGTGGCTTGGAAGGGCACTTTGCCAGTGAGTGTAGGAAGTCAGATTCCAACAAAAAGAAGTTTGAGCCTGTGGATTATAAATAGAAATACTTTGATTTGCAAAAACAAAAGGAAAGGGTTTTCATTACACAAGAAAATGACTGTGCATCAGATGGTCTGGATGAGGATGATGATGTCAGCTATGTCAATCTAGCCCTAATGGCCAAGTCTGATGAAACAGAGCCAAGTTCTTCAAGTAATCAGGTAATCACCACTAACCTTGTACATTTATCTAAAGCTGAGTGTAATGATGCACTAAATGACATGTCTACAGAATTATATCATTTACGTGTTACACTTAAGTCTCTTACTAAGGAAAATGCTAAAATCAAAGAAAATAATTTGTTTTTAAGTGAGAGGAATAATGTGCTAGAGTCTCAGTTCATTGAATTTGAAAAATTGAGAATTGAGTGTAAAATTACTAAGGATGAATTAACTGAGTCCTTGAAGAAAGAAGAGATCTTGAAGAAGCAGCTTGAACGAGAACAAGAGGTGATTAAGGCATGGAAAACATCTAGAGATGTTCATGCTCAAATCACCAAAGTTTAAGATATTGAGTCCTTTTGTGATGCAGCCTGGAAGAAGAATAAGGAGAAGCTAGAATCTAATTTGGTTGAAGGATTGCTAACAGATGTAGATTCGACGGATGATGAGGGTCATCCGTCGGATAACAAAAAGGGTTATCCGTCGAGTGATATAAATCCTCATCCATCGACTGTGAGCAAACCTGTGAGTAAAACCAAACTTGCCAAGTTAAATGAGAAATATGGATCAGTTTCCAAGAATTTTGTTTCAGGAGAATCCATTCAAGTGAAGAAGGAGAAAAAGGCTAATGTTGGTCATATGACTGTCAAACAATTGAGTGACAGACAAGAAAAGATTGAGGTTAAAATAGAGGCTAAAAAGAAAAATAATAGAAATGGTAAATTAGGAATTAACAAGCATAACAACTACACACCTGATAAATATGCTCCTAGAAAAATCTGTGTCAAGTGTGGTAGTGTAAATCATTTGTCTGTTAATTGCAAAACTGCCATGCCTACTTCCATATCTGTGCCACCTCATTTTCCCAACATAAATGCCATGCCTTCTATGCCTATGAATGCTATGTCTACACAGAATATGAATGCATAGTTTGCTAATATTCCATTTGCACCTAATCCTTATTATGCTGCATTTAGTATGCCACAAATGCCATTTAGCATGCCTTACTGGAATAACATGTTCACTAGTAGCATGCCATTTCTCGTTAATCAAAATATACATGATAATTCTGTTATAATGAATGGTTTCAAAGGTCCAACTCAAATGACTAAGGATGAATCTGATATCCCCAAGTCAAATGAGATCAAACTTAAGAAACAGAAAAAGAAAGCTAACAAGGCAGGACCCAAGGAAACTTGGGTACCAAAATCAACTTGATTTGATTTTGATGTGTGCATGGAAACAGAAAGAATCTATGGTACTTGGATAGTGGTTGTTCAAGACACATGACTGGTGATTCTACCCTACTCACAGAGTTCAAGGAGAGAGCTGGCCCAAGTATTACCTTTGGAGATGACAACAAAGGTTATACTGTGGGATATGGCTTGATTTCTAAAGACAATGTCATCATTGAAGAGGTTGCCTTAGTGGATGGTCTCAAGCACAATTTGTTGAGTATCAGCCAGCTTTGTGATAAAGGCAATTCAGTAACCTTCAACTCAGAATCCTGTGTTGTGACAGACAAGAGAAGCAACAAAGTGGTTCTCACTGGAGTGAGAAAAGGAAATGTGTACCTAGCTGACTTCAACTCATCAAATACAAAATTTGTTACTTATCTTCTCAGCAAAGCAAGTCAGGATGAAAGTTGGTTATGGCACAAGAAGCTATCTCATTTAAACTTCAAGACCATGAATGAACTTATAAAGAAAAAACTGGTTAGAGGTATTCCTTAAGTGGAGTTTTCTAAGGATGAATTGTGTGATGCCTATCAAAAAGGAAAGTAGATCAAAACATCATTCAGAAAGGAGCTTGATTCAACAATTGAAGAACCTTTACAACTGCTACACATGGATTTATTTGGACCAGTCAATGTGTTGTCCATCTCAAGGAAAAGATTTTTCCTAGTAATTGTAGATGATTTCTCAAAGTTCTCTTGGACATATTTCCTAAAGTCTAAAGATGAGGCTAGTTAAATCATCATCAATCACATAAGGCAAGTCAATAATCATCCTGATTTCAAAGTTAGAAGAATCAGGAGTGACAATGGAACTGAGTTCAAGAATTCTGTCATGAGGGCATTTTGTGAAGAAAATGGGATTTTGCATGAGTTTTCAGCAGCAAAAACTCCACAACAAAATGAAGTAGTAGAAAGGAAGAACAGATCACTTATTGAAGCTGCAAGGACAATGCTTGAAGAGTCTAAGTTACCAACATATTTCTGGGCTGAAGCTGTAAATAATGCATGCTACACTCAGAATATTTCTCTGGTTAATCAAGAAAAATGCATGACTCCCTATCAATTATTCAAGAACAAGAAGCCAACTCTAAATTTTCTTCATGTCTTTGGCTGCAAATGTTATATCTTGAGAAATCAAACTGATCAGAATGGGAAGTTTGATGCTAAAGCAGATGAAGGAATTTTTGTTGGATATGCTGTTGGTAAAGCATATAGAGTCTATAATCTAAGAACCAACATTGTTGTGGAATCAATACATGTTGTGTTTGATGATAAAAAGATTGAAGGACTGCAAGATGGAGATTACCATGAGAACCTCAAATTTGACAATGTGGAGATAGTTAGTGATGACAGTGATGATGAAAGTGATCAAGAAACAGTATCAAAAGATAATGCAGAAAAATCCACTACCAATGAAGCACACAATTCAACATCTGTCGAGTTACATAATGCTTCATCCGTCGGGAGACAATTGGCTTTATCCGTCGGGAGACAACCAGCTTCATCCGTCGGTACTCAAAATTCACCATCCGTTGGGTCATCAAAAGAAGATGGAGGTCAGAATAGATCACTTACAGAAAGTTCCCCTTTCTCAAATCAAAGATCCATTAACTCAGGGGGAGTTTCTAATAATCTAAACTCAATCACACATCAAGACAACAATGAGGCCTCTTCATCTAGAGCTAATCTACCTCAACAAAGGAAATGGACAAAGGATCATCCCTTTAAGCTCATCATTGGTGATGTATCTTCTAGAGTTGAAACAAGGAGAGAAACTCAAGAAGAATGTCTATACAACAACTTTCTTTTTAAGGAAGAACCAAAGAAGGTAGAAAAAGCTTTGTTGGATCCTGATTGGATTTTAGCTATGCAGGAGGAGCTAAACCAATTTGAGAGGAATAAGGTATGGAAGCTGGTGCCCAAGCCTAAAGGAAAGAATCCAATAGACACCAAATGGGTATTCAGAAACAAGATGGATGAAAATGGCATAGTAGTCAGGAACAAAGCTAGATTGGTTGCTAAGGGCTATTGTCAACAAGAAGGAATAGATTTTGATGAAATATTTTTTCCTGTTGCAAGACTTGAAGCCATCAGAATCTTCTTAGCCTATGCAGCCCATGCCAATTTCAAAGTCTATCAAATGGATGTCAAAAGTGTCTTTCTGAATGGAGATTTGGAGGAGGGAGTCTATGTCAGTCAGCCTCCTGGTTTTGAAGATCCAAATTTTCCAGAATATGTTTACTATCTTTTGAAAGCACTTTATGGACTGAAGCAAGCACCTAGAGCCTGGTATGACACTTTGTCAAAGTTTCTTTTAGAGAATCACTTCACTAGAGGTACTGTAGACAAAACTCTTTTCTTTAGAAATGTTAATGGCTCTAGTATACTTGTTCAAATTTATGTAGATGACATTATTTTTGGCTCTACAGGTGAAAAACTTTGCAAAAAGTTTGCGAAATTGATGCAAAGTAAGTATGAAATGAGCATGATGGGAGAACTAACTTACTTTCTTGGTTTGTAAGTTAAGCAAGTTAGTGATGGAATATTCATTAGTCAAACTAAATACATTTATGATCTTTTAAAGAAGTTTGATCTAATGGATTGCACATCTGCAAAAACTCCCATGACCACTGCAACTAAACTTGAATTAAACACTACTGAAAATTCTGTGGATATTTCAAGTTATAGGGGCATGGTTGGCTCACTTCTGTACTTAACAGCTAGTAGGCCAGATATAATTTTTGCTACATATTTGTGTGCTAGATTTCAGGCTGATCCTAGAGAATCTCACTTAGTAGCTATTAAGAGAATTTTCAGATATCTGAAGGGAACACCAAAACTTGGCATTTGGTACCCTAGAGATTCTGGTTTTGATCTAACTGGTTATTCAGATCCAGATTATGCAGGATGTAGAATTGATAGAAAAAGTACAACAGGAACCTGTCAATTTCTAGGAAACAAGCTTGTGTCCTGGTTTAGTAAAAAGCAAAATTCAGTTTCTACTTCTACATCTGAAGCAGAATATATTGTTGCTGGCAGTTGCTGTGCACATATTTTGTGGATGAAAAACAATTGCTAGACTATGGTTTGCAGTTGAAATGATTCCCATTTTCTGTGATAACACAAGTGCAATTGCCATCACTGAAAATCCAGTACAGCATTCAAGGACAAAGCACATAGACATCAAGTACCACTTCATAAGGGAACATGTAATGAATGGTACTATGGAACTATATTTTGTTCCAAGTGAAAAGCAGCTTGCAGATATATTTACCAAGCCACTGGATGAATCCACCTTTTCAAGGTTGGTAAGTGAGTTAGGTATGCTAAATTACTCTTGAATCTTTATAGATTGTTTGCAAGTTGTAATGCAGCCATAAATTTAATTGATTTTTCAGTCATGGATGAAATTTTGGCTAATTCAAAATTTACATCTCGACGGATGATCACTATCCATCGAGTTTGATCATTCATCGGTATACTATTTGTTAATAAAATCAATTAATTTTCTGGAATATTTTATGACTCGACGGATAATTGATTTATCCTCATCCGTCGAATTGTCTTATTCTTAGCCGTTGATTCTTTGAACATTATCCATCGAGTATACTTACAGTTTGTAAGCATAACATGACGGATAATTGATGGAATTTTTACAGTTTATTTTTTTAACGCTATTTTGGGCAATTCTTATTGGTTATTTTATTTTACTTTATTATTTTTGACAAATATTTTTGAGATAGTATAAAAGCTTAATTCATTTTCATTACTTTTCTTTTATCATTCTCAAATCATCTGCTCTAATTTCTTTCTTTCTCAAAAGCACTTACTCTCTCTCTGCAAGTTTTTACTCTCTAACAATGGCACATGTCGTCAAGATAATGTCTCAAACTGGATTTATTTATGAAAAGAACAACTTCACCGCTCTTGTGAACAAGGGGATTCAACAGTCTGGTGACTACCACAAGATGATGGATTTTGTGAAGAACTGCAAACTTAACTATGCCATGCTGGAATCACCCACCATCTACTGTGAGGTTGTTGAAGAGATGTGGACAACTGCTACATACAACTCAACTGATAAGACTATCACTTTCACTATTAAAGGTAAGGAATTCTGTGTTAATAGTGACATTGTTAAAGTATGTTTCAAGATTCCTGATAATACTGTAACTTCACCACACACAGACACTGACATTGTTAACATGCTTAACTCCATGGGCTATGCACTCTCTACTTCTAAGTTAAGTGAAATTAGGAGGTTGGGTCTTAGGAAGGAATGGGGTTATCTATGTGATGTAGTTACTAAGGTATTCTCTGGTAAAATCAGTAATTTTGATTCTGTCAATATCTCTATGCTTAACATGCTTTACATTCTAGTTACTGAAAAGTTCTTTAACTTTAGTGATCTTGTTTTGCTTGAGTTGGGGTTTAAGTTAGGGGAGTTAAATAAAAGGGGTAAAAATATTTATTATGCTAGATTTTTAATGATGATTGCTAACCACCTCTCTGAGGATATTGTGCTTTAGAACCCAACCAACAAATTAGATTGTTGGGTTCAAGAGAGAAGGATTATTGCAGATTTGAACAGGGAAAACCATCACAAAGAGGTGCCACTCTTCTATTTTCCTATTATGGAGGCACCTCAGGTAAGTGAGGTAAGTTCAGCCGTCCCTACTCTTCCAGCCTCAAAAATTTCTTTGCCTTATAGTGTAGCTCTGGCAACTATGTCAATGATCCAACAGTTGCCTACCCAAGCTACCAAACCATCAAAAATTTCTAAATCCAAGTCAAAGAAAGCCCCCTCTGGTATCTCTCAAAAGATGCCAGTTGCAAAATCCACCAAATCTAAAGAGGGGAGTGTGAAAGTGTGTAAGGTAGGTGAGGGACAGGGTGAACATAAAAGAAACCCTAAGGATAAGGTTGGAGAGGTGAGTGTTTCCCAGCCTAGCCACACTGCAGTTTCCCAACAGACTGCAGTGCTTAATAAGGACATAAGCTCATTGCTAGTTGCATTCTCCCAAAAGGATGTGACTATTGAACAAAGCTCTCAGCCAAGAGCACATGCCAAAAGGGTAAGGGATACAAGCTCACCCCAAACCTATACTAAAAAAAAGAAATCAAAAACCCTTGGGGATGCACAGGGTTCACACACTGTGCAAACTGGTTCTGAAGACACAGTCACTGCACCTTTTCAAAGTCAGTTTGATGTGGCTCCAATAAATGTGGAGTCACGGCCAAAATCTTTAGTTATAGAAGCACCTCAAACACCAAATTCTCCCACAAACTCTCTGGATTTGGATATGATCAACACATTAATTCCTGATTCCCCTTCTTTAACTTTGTTGGGGAAGCCAAAATCTAGTGCAAGTGAGCATCATCTTTTGGATGATTTGTTGGCTTACTTTCCAACTCTTTCAGGAACTGTTGAGACATCTGTGCCAAAACTCTAATCAATCTGCATAGAGTCCACAATAATCTCCACTCCAAACTTATTTATTCCTACTCTCTCGATGGATATTGTTCATCCGTCGAGTAGTGATTATATCCCGATGGATAAGCTTAACAGCAGTTATCCGTCAGATAGTCAAACTGGTAACCCGACAGATATCCCTTATCTGTCGAGTGTATCTGCACAGCTTCAAATTTCATCAATTATCTCAAGTGCAGAAGACTTAATGGTAGTACAATCACTCCTAGGATTGAGGGAAGAGAGTGAACTGAGTGAGAGTCTGGGTTGCTCCTAGGAAAAAGGAGAGGAAAAGAGTGAAACTATGCAGTCCATTTCTTCAGGACTGGCAAAAGGGAGTGTGAGGAGTCCCACCTTAGATGATGAAGGTGAGGGTGTCAGGGTGGTGAGCCAAGGTGAGACCTTGATGCAACAAAAGAGAGATAATGAGAGAAATGCAGGTACATGAGATATAAGGGTGGATGTCATTGCAAGTGAGTTAATAAATGTCCAGAATGCGGACAGGGCAGAACTATCTCAGCAACCTCAAGCTGTTATAGATGCTACCTCCCTTGATGCTGAGACATTTACTCACCCTATTCCAGCATATCAACTTCTAGCTGAACAGGGCAATGACAATGCATAAAGGATGCTCAACTTGGTGTACACCACACAGTCAATGCTAAGAGCTAAGGATGCCATCATAGCTTTGCCCTCTACAACTGGTGATGTTGATTATGAGACTGGTGGTTCAGAAGATTTCTTTGAAGGTGAGGATGCAGAAAGTGGAGAAGGGCTATTGAACTTAGGGGGAGAAGCTAGCCCTAGTTCAAGGTCAAGCATGCCATAATGGGCCTTCTCCAAGAAATGTGATCAATATCACTTCAAATCTACTCTCATCCAGCTAATCAGTCAAACACAGTCTGCACTTCAATCATCCACAAATGCTAGCACCAAGAAGCTTCTATAAGCACATCTTGCTTCTCTCCAACTACATCAAATTCAAGGCTATCAACAAACTCTCAATGTCTCCACTCTCAAACAGGAAATTGGTCAACTCAAGAAAGACTTTTCTGAGAGATTGGAAGCTAGACTTCCAGGAATAACAATTACAGACATCAAGAGACAGCTCAAGAAAAACTCTGATCTTACCACCAAAGTTGATGCCTTGGACAAAAGAATGTTTGCTATGGAAGCATCTCTTACAACAATTCATCTACACTAAGCTTAACAAACAGACTTGCTTCAAAAACTGGTGGCTACACAAACCTCCTCCTCTACTCAGCTTGATGATAACAAAAAGGGGGAGAAAGAGAGTTCTAGGAGTGAGGGGGATCAAAAAGTGCTCAACATTCAAGTTAGCAAAGTAATTGTGCCTACAATTACTATCTCAAAGCCACCGGCTAAGGATAATATTGATCTAATAAAAGAAGCAGCAGCTACTTTGAAAGCAGCTGAAAAGGAGCAGTTGAATCCAATCAACTGGGAGAAAATTAATAAGGATATTCAAAAGAAGTTTGGGCTAGCAAAGAAGCCAGAAAAGTCAGCCATTCATCACTCTCAAGTCAGGAAAATCTCTGTGAATGAAATGAGCATGAACTATCTGGAAAGAGGACAGCCACCCTGCATTAAATCTCCAAAGGCTGAAGTATTTTTAAAGCCAAGGGTGAACTATCCAAAATCATCACTAAAGAACCCTTTGGATACAGTGTATGAGACACCAAAGACTGATGAGAAGAAACTATTGTCAAGATCCACTACCTTCTACAAGGATTTAGCTGATTTAGCTTTGAAAAGGAGAATTGCTAAAGTTTTCAGGAATGGTAAAGAAATTTGTGTGGTGGCTGGACATCCTCAATTTGCTGAAGCAAAGAGAGAAGAAAAGGCAAGATTGAAGCAAGAAAAGAAGCAAGCTGCTCTAGATGCTAAAAAGGTTAAATAAAAGAAAAAACAAGCTGCAATCTTGGCCAAGCTACAAGTTGTGAAACCAACACAACAAATTCCTGCTCAGCCATCTGAAATCACTGAATCTCAAGATCCAAAGAAGCAAGTTGAACCACAACAGAAGAAATCTCACAGATACAAGGAATTGGCCAAAAGAACCAAAAGGAAATTGAACGTTGTTGGTAAGGAATTGGAGGATAAGTTTCCCAAGGAATCCATTCCAACTACAACTCAAACATCAAAAACCTCAGTGGTATTTGAAGACATTAAGGTGGTGGATCCTTACAGTAACATTCATGGTGAACCTATTGTACCAAAGGATGAACCAATAGACTGGGAAAGTCTACCAATTCCTGACTTCAATTTGCCAATCCTTAACAAGCCAAAGAGAACAAAATCAAGAGCAGTCAAGAAAGTGAAGTTGTCCCCTCTCAAATCCAAATCTCTAAATCAAAGCTCAATCCAAAGTCAAAAAGGGAGATTACATGTACTTATATGACATCAAGGAATTCTCTGATCTAAACCTCTATCTAGATGAACTGGAAGAAGTTAGAGGGATTGATGCCTACAGGAATCTACCTGAAAGGTTAGTTTTCAAGTACAAGGGAGGAAAGGAGATTCAATGGCCACTTCACAAGATCCTTCAAGAAAGCTAATCTGTGCTGATAAAGATTTATTCATCATTCAAGAAGAACTTTGGATTCAATGTAACTGCAAAAAGACTTGTTCTAAAGAAGATTGAAGAACTGAGGAGTATTAGAGCTAAAGATGCACTCACAAAGCCTCTAACTATTCCTTACACAGGGAGTAGAGTGCATCTAAGGCCTACTGGCTGATGGAGTTCATAGATGACAAAGGAGTTAGAAGATTTTTCAGATTAAAAGACCAATTGAGCATATCTAGCAATGAGACTCTTTTGGAAATGCAAGAAAAGCTAAATCTCTCAGAATCTGATGAACTGGAATTCCACAGACAGCTCCAAAATCAGATAAAAGAAAACAACAGAATGCTTGGAAAGAGATCCAGATCTTCAAGGAATTAGATTAATTTGCTCAGGCTAGAGGAGCACCTTGAAAATGACTGTGTGCTAATCTTTGTGCATTTTGATATTTGAAGCACTTTACAGTTTTATCTACTTACTTTTAAAGTTGTATTTTTAGGGTATTTTGTTATCATCAAGTTTCTCTTAATTTATGGCTACAATTCCAGTAGACATAATTTGGGGGAGATTGTTGTGGATATGTTGTGAACTTGATGATTTCATTAACAAAACACCTTAGTAGATTTTACTTAGTGAAAAATATAGCACTCGACGGATAAGGAATATAGTCCTGACGGATGACTCAATATAGTCCCGACGGATGATGATTAATTATTCATCGATTGAGTAGCTTGTGTAATAATGAGTCTGTAGCACATTTCTGCATACACCTTGTTTAGATTCTGTAGTAGCACTCAAGTCATGTTGAATTTAATTAGATATGCAGAATAGGTTGATTAATTATACATAGATAATGTCTTGTAATTCTGCATAAATGAAATGAAGTCAAGTTCCATATAGCTACCCGATAGATAAACAACAATGCCACTCGACGTATGATCAACAAAGCAACCCGACAAATGATCATGTACCCGATAGATAATCAATTCAAACATCTGTTGACAGTGACAACACAGTCACATGCGTTGAGTGTATGCAAAAGGAATGTGGAAGCCTATTCAACTGGGTTTTAGAGAACAAAGAAGCATTGCCATTTCCATGCTATTATGAAGATATTCAAAGATGCTGGAATAGGGTAATGAAGCAGCATAGTATTAGACTTGATAGGTTTTGTTTTATTATCTTGTCTTATTACTTTATAATCTTGGTGATATATAAACCAAGAAGTAGCAAATAGAGCAACAACAAGAACAACAAGACTAAGAACATTATCTTAGAGAAACAATTGTAAGCTACATCCTTAGCATTTCTCTGTAAACTTAGTTATTCATATTTGTAAGCAGCTGTGAGCTAATCTTGCTACACAGAGTTCTCTTGATATAATATATATCTCTGGTGGATACATTCAAAACCACCAGAAAGTTTTTAAAGACTTGTGTTTTTAATTAATTGTGTTTTGATTTTACTAACTTCTTATTCCGCATTTTGAAATCAAACACTTATATATTATTAAAATAGAACATTTTATTTGTTTTTAAAAAAGGTTCAAGAATTCCATTCAACCCCCCTTCTGTAATTCTTGTTGCATTGTTAGGGACTAACACACCATTTGAGATGGTGAAAGGGAAGAACCCAAATTTGAAATACTTTCATATATTTGGTTGTAAGTATTTTGTTCTCAAAACTCATCCGGAGCAGCATACCAAGTTTGACTTACAAGCTGATGAAAGAATCTTTGTGGAATATCCATTTTCTACAAAAGCCTTCAGAGTTTATAATCTGAGAACAAGAACGGTCATGGAGTCTATACATGTATCTTTTGATGACAAGTAGATAACATGTCTAGAAATGCAGATGACCATAACAAGTTGAGATTTGAAAATGAAGTACCTTATGCTGAATTTCTGTTAGGTAATGAATCACACACAGAGGGGGGGGTCAATGTGTTTTGGTCTTTTTCTGCTTTTCTTGAAGTGTTTATGGTGATGAACAAAGTAAATTAAAACCTTGTAATGAAATGTATTAATACTGAATTTAAACAAGTAAGAACGGTGAACACAGATCTTTCAAAACTCACTTAATTTTATATTAAAATTAAGAATGTTTTGGTACAAAATTTCTAGGTTCTTTGTTTTTAAAGAGCTTAGCTTCTTCCTTGAGAGAATACAAGATTTTTTTGATCTAAAATTGTTACAACTAACTTAGGACAAGTGTTAACTTTATAGAATAGTTAGACACTGATTTACATAACATGTAATAAGAAGTGCTAATCACTTTAGCAACCTGTCACTAATCTTTCCATTTCCGTCTTAGCATATCTTTCCATATTGTGTTAACTTTGATCTTCATTTTGTTAGTTAATTTATACCCTTTATCTTGTACTCTTCAAGCTGCTTTTCGTAGACTTGAAAAATCAGTGATTGATTTATTTGTTGATTAATAATCTTGGATATTTAACTGATCTGCATTTTGTACTTGAACTTTTACATCGAGATCTCCAGTTAGACATATAGAGAACTCGACATCTCGATAAGTGTAATAACTTATCGAGATCTCTAATAACTCTATAGTTGTTTGACTTATCGAATTCTCTGAGTTCTCTATAAGAGAATTTGGCTTGTCGAGATCTCTCATCTTCATGTCTTCACTTTGACTTATCGATATCTTTGAGTTCTCTAGTTACAAAATAAACTTATCGATATCTTAGAGATCTCTAGTGATATTTTGACTTGTCGATATCTTAGAGATCTTTGATGATATTTTGACTTGTCGATATCTCAGAGTTCTCTAGTAAAGAAATGACTTATCAATATCTCCAATCTCCATGTCTAAAATTTGGCTTGTCGATATCTCTGAGACTTATCTATAAGCTTATCTTGACTTCTCGATAAGTCATTCTGGAGTTCTCGAATGACTTCTCTATAACACTTTATCTGTGACTTGTAGACTTCTTGACTTAGAATGTTTTTCATAAAACAAATTTATTCAACTCTAAGCTTCTTCACACTTTCTCTGAGGCATGATCTTCATGATTTTCTTCTAGACCTTATTCTTAGGCTTGAGACTGTTTATAGAAAAATACTCCAGTCTAGTCTATTTACATTTTTACATACTTAAATGTTCCAATAAAAATATGCAAACTTAGATTACAATACAATTTACTTAGGGTTTCCAATTTGACTTAGTCTTGTTATAGTACAGACATGTCTTGCACAACAATCACCCCCAATTTGTGAGAAGATTGCCTATCACAAATTCATGCCTGTTAACAAGACCGCCCCCAAGCTTCAATGGACAGATATATTCTACATACAAGTTGACACAAATATTACATTTATACATTAGTTGATTTCTTGAGTTTAACAGTTACACATATCAGACAAATATTGCATCTCCTGTTTTGTAATAACCCCAATTTTTGAAATTTTTTGAAACACGGATGAATAGTAACTTTTGTTGATGATGCTGATTAAGGAAAATTATCAGAACACGCTATATAGGAGTACTGTTATGGAAATTCTAAGATCGTATTAGTACTCCATAAAGTAAATAAGTGTATGTAAAGATCGTCAGAATCCAAATTCGAACACTTTGATTTTTCCCTAAAATTCACCAGATATCGAAAGAATTGAGTATAAGTTAACATGATTAAAAGGATTTAAATTCAAGGATTATAAGAGATGATCATAAAAGGAATACAAAATATTGAGAAAGGTTTAGGGGAACCCAAGTAATAAGATCCCGGATATGATCCCTCAAACGACGAACGAGAACAAAAGTTAATCGAACCGTAAAACAAATAAGCGACCAAGAGACAAGCTTGTACAAGAAGCCAAGGATTGTGACATCATCAAACCACGAGGAAGAGACATGTGGCAAATGGATGACATAGGCATGGTGACATAAGCATGACAAATGGAGGGATTGGTTGGTTGATTTTAAGCCATTCATTTTTTACCATGGTAAAAGGATAATTAACAAAACAAAACAAAGCAACCAAGCCAAAACAAATCAAAAACACAAAATACAAGTTGACTTTCATTTCCTTCAAAAAGCTCTCGGCCAAAACCAGAGCAGCAACTTAAAACTACCATATCTCCTTCAATACGCACTCAAATAGTATGTTCTATAGCTCTTTGGAAAGGTATTGAGATGGCCTACAACTCTTGTTCACAAGTCTCGTCCAAATAAGCATGGTAAGATCCTCTTTTTGACAGTTCTTTCAATCTGACTTTTAGAAACTTCAAAACCTAACTTTGTGTTCTTGATTTCTTTGGAAAGATCAAGCTTGTAGGAGGTTAGATTAAGACTCCCTAAGGCTTCCTAGAAACTTAACACCTACCAAGGAAGGTACCAACTTCAAACCCTAGCTTTGATTTTATGATTCCATTAAGTTTTATTGAAGCATTGTTAGTATTAAGGCTTGATCTTTGATTATAAGTAGTTTTGGTGGATTTGTATTGGTTTTGAATATTGGGTCTTTGATTGGTTGGATAAATTGGTAAAATTTGGAGTTGGGGACTGAGTTTATAGTATGATGGTTGAATATTGTTGTATTGGTGGTTGTGAGTGAATTGATGATAATTTAGAGTGTTAATTAAATTGGAAATCGCGTAAACATAAACGTCATAATGCCCGATTTTCCTTAACTGTTCTGTTATTAACTTTAGGACCCGTGAACTCACTGAAAGATTCTAACCTTTGCCATGTGTAGATAGTTCATGTTACGAGCTTCGTTTTGATATGTGGTTCGCTTGAATCCGATGTACGGTTTAGGAGAAACAACCGTTTTAAGTAACGGCGTTTCGCGAACGAACCATTACCCCTCGCCTTACTTTGAAACCTTGGTTAAGGACTTTAAATGACTAATTGGGGTATGAAACAATTATGTTAAGTGTATTAGGAAGTTGGTAAGGTACTTGCGAAAGAATTGCCTTAAAACTCTTAATGGTTAATTTATTAAAAATGGTAGAGCCGAGGGTACTCGAGCGACTTAAGTGAATCGTTAAGCGCGAAAGTAAACGTTATGGGTCTAATTGGTTAAAGTCTAGTTTCTTAAGCGACCGGGGATTAATTCCGGCTTATGTTGTTGTTCATAGGTTACCGGACCCACTCTAAGCTTAAGTATACCCCGGAGCACTCAGGCAAGTTTTCTACCCGTTATACTGTTGTTGTGATGTATATATGTATAAGCATTATCTTGTGATAAGTGCATGATTGTTATTAGCAAATCTTGCGATATATTGGAGCATGTGATATGATATTTATATGCATGCTTGTTTCGTAATTTTGATATCTAATTGTTGATTCAATGCTTATAAGTTGCATAATACCTATGCTAGAGATAAGCAGTATTTGGGTATACCCTTAGTATAGGGGACCCAAAGGTGAACATATTGCTAAACCGGGAGTCGATGTTCCCGAGAATAATATATATATATATATATATATATATATATATATATATATATGTATCTATATATATATAGATATAGTTTTTAAAACTATTAATCGAATAAGGTTTATTCGATAACTTTATTTTAATTATTGAATATTATTTTGAATATTCATTCGAGGACCTATGACTCCGTTTATTTTATGTAATGAATATTATTTTGAATATTCATTCGAGGACTTATGACTCCGTTTATTTTACTTAATAAATATTATTTTGAATATTCATTCGAGGACTTATGACTCCGCTTATTTATTAAATAATATTCTTTATTTTATTAAAGAATAATATTTCGATAATCAAACTCATTTTCGATTATTCAAATAAAGATCGTACTTTCGTATAAGTATATCTTTGGTTATTTATTATTAATTTCAAGTATGAGTTTTAAGACTTTTACTTCAATTATTTTTATAAGGATTATCCTTATGGGAATATTATTTAAATAATAATATTCAGATATTTTCTAATACATCGGGAACATTCTTAAAAATGTTTTCGAGTCTTCAAAATGATTTTAAAAGTTAGAGCGGATCCCAAAAACTCGTTTCCAGATTTAAGATCTTCCTTTCGAAGGAGACTTGAATATTCGCTCAAAAATCTTAGGGATCCGGCTCTGTGGTGTATTTTATATTCGCAACGAGGTTGCTGTTTTGAGAAAACAATTTGATTACTTGCCCAATGTTCGGGAAGTAAGTCCATCTAATTGAGTCGGCATAAGCGACAGGCCGGGGTACGGTCTATGAAGGTGTAAGAGGCTGGGTGACAGTCCATCCACGCGTGAGTGGCCGAGTAACGGTCTAGCGCGAGATCCTAATGCGGCCTGGGTGATGACCGGCGAGGAATTTATCTATTTGTAGTAGAAAAGGTTACTTATTGGTATCTTTACCTGATCAGCAAGATATCGGGTTTATGTCAAAATTCTTTTCTTTCCAAATTCATTGGATATTACAACTCTGTTCATACTTTACATGACAGAGGTTTTTAGGAAATGTATGAGAGATATATATATGGATATATATATATATATATCAGGACTTAATGAAGTATCTCGTAACTTCATTTCTTTTGAATGATATTTCAAAGATTGAATCTATTCAAGTCTTATCTTGTGTTCTCATCTATGTGATGAACTTTTGAAACTAATTATAACTTGAACGGTGGTAGTTCAAATAGTATTCAGAAAAGATATAAGTATATTGGAGTATCTTGTAACTTCATCCTTTCAACTTATATCTGGTTAATGATTATCTTATGCATGACAAAGATTTTCACAAAAAACGTTGAGACATGGTTGGATATATGAGATCACCTTGCAACGATATTTTTATACAGTTATAAACTGGAACTCTGTGTACATTATACATGTCAGAGGATTTCAAAGATTTTGAGTAGTATATATGTATATATATACTAAATATTTTGCGACTTGTCGCGTTAAGATATGAACTTGGTTCATTTCTTCTTGACCAAGACTTTCATGAGTACTATGAGAATGCTCATATATTGTTAATTATTATACATATTATTTCGGTGGGCTTGTTGCTCACCCTTGCTTTCTTCTTTCATCACACAACAACAGATAGACAAGATGAATAGGATCAAGCTCCCAATTCGTGAGCGGATAGGAAACGTTCCGCAGTTTCCTGTAGGCGTTGATGCCGTTGTAGCTGAGGTAGGATCTACCAATAGGCTAGGCTTTCAACTTTTGATGTACCAGACTTATGTATATTTATGAATTGTAATAATGGCAAGGAATATGTAAATTATTCAGAAACACTTTTTAAGGTGAAATGGTTTATAATTGTGAAATAAAATGACTTGTGTTATTTTTGGTATTCATCTCTGAGATTATAAATTGTGGTGTGTGTGTGTATATTGTGGGGTCACAGTACGCAGTAGTTGGTTGATTATTAAGATTAAGTATTATTAAGGGAAATGGAACTCGTGACAACCCAGATCTCCGACCCCGGATTTGGGGGTGTTACATGTTTCTTCTCTAATGAGGTCCTTTAAATATACAAGAATTTCCAGTCCCACTATAATAGGTGTCCCTCTTAGAGCTTCCACAAGTTTAAATTTGACATGTTTTGAATCTCCACTCAGCAAATCAATCCTAAATCTTGATAATTTGCCAGCTTTGACAGTTAAAAATATTCCATCCTTGGTAACTCTGCTCATCCCTTTTGCCTTGAGATCTTCAGATTTTTGAATAAACATTTCTATCTCCTCATCATACTTTCCCTTCCTCTCCTCACTTTCAGCCTTATTTCTTGCTCTTCTTTCTTTCCTTTCTATCACCCATTCATCTAAAACAGATCTCCAAGCCTTGGTTGCAATATCCCTGTTCTTTAGTAAGCTTATCACTCTCTTGATTTCTGTGGTTGAAAAGGTATCCATTAAGTTGCTGCTAAGAAAAGTGAAGGACCCATCCTGATAGTAGATTATTACTTCCCCTAATGTTACAACCTAAACTCTAACTATTTCTTCTGCTAACTGTTGAAAATAGTCTTCATCTGAGATGCACTAATTTAGAGGAAGAAAATCACTTTTCTTCTAACAATCCCAGATGGCCCTCTCAGTAACTTGTACTTTCTAAGGTTTTCTCCCAATAGACTTTTCGTAAACTTTGAGTGATGGCTTGACAGAAGGTAGGTTTGTGATTTTCTTGAGAAGTGTTTGGCTTGAGGTGGTTGGTATTTAAAATTCATATTTCATTTAACTTCCAATTAATCAAATGAATTTTGATTTACTAGAAATTAATCTACTACAAAACATTAGCTGAGTTCTTGCCTTAGGAAGAAGAATTAGGTATTCCAATTTCACCTACAAGTCTAGTGAAAGTTACTCCATCTAAAGATTTAGTAAAAATGTCAGCTAATTGTTTTTCTGTTGGAACAAAATTAAGCTCAATGGTACCATTTGTAGCACGTTCTCTAATAAAATGGTACCTTACATCAATATGCTTTGTTCTAGAATGATTAACTGGATTAGCCATTATAGATATAGCACTAGTATTGTCACACATGATTGGAATTTTGTGTAACACTAGGCCATAATTCATTAGCTGATTTCTAATCCAAAGCACTTGAGAACAAAAACCTCCTATAGCTATATAATCAGCCTCTACTGTAGAAGTTGACACATATTGTTGTTTCTTGCTATACCAGGATACAAGTCTTTGTCCTAGAAACTGACAGCTTCCACTAGTACTCTTTCTGTCAAACCTGCATCCAGCAAAATCTGCATCTGTGTATCCAACACCTTCAAAACCAGTTCCCTTAGTATATCATAATCCCAAGTTTGGTGTTCCCTTCAAGTATCTGAAAATTCTCTTCACAACCATCAAATGTGATTCTTTTGGATTGGCTTGAAATCTTGCACATAGAAATATTACAAACATGATGTCTGGTCTACTTGCAGTTAAGTAAAGCAATGATCCAATCATTCCTCTATAGCCTGAAATATATACACTCTTGCCCTTTTTATCTTCATCCAACTTTGTTGTTGTAGACATAGGTGTAGATGCAGGTGAATAATCAGCCATGCCAAACTTATTCAATAAATCTTTAACATACTTAGTTTGGCTGATGAAGATTCCATCGCTTCTTTGACTGACTTGAAGACCAAGAAAATAACTTAATTCCCCCATCATACTCATTTCATATTCACTCTGCATAAGCTTAGAGAATCTTTGGAAAAGCTTTTTATTTTTGTAGAACCAAAGATAATATCATCCACATAGATCTGAACTACGATCATATCATCACCATGCTTCTTGTAGAAGAGATTCTTGTCTATGGTACCTCAAGTAAAACCATGTTTAAGTAAGAATTCTGACAATATATCATACCAAGCTCTAGGTTCCTGTTTTAGTCTATATAGAGCCTTGAGTAGTTTGTACATAAAATCTGGAAATTCTGGATCTTCAAAGCCAGGTAGCTGTTGCACATAAACTTGTTCTTCCAACTCATAAATTAGTAAGGCACTCTTGACATCCATTTGATACACTTTGAAATTTTAATATGCAGCAAATGCTAGAAAAATCCTTATTGCTTCAAGTTTTGCAACTGGAGCAAAAGTTTTATCATAATCAATTCCTTCTTCCTGTGAATAGCCTTTTGCAACCAACCTTGACTTATTTCTGGTAACTATACAATTTTCATCCATCTTGTTCCTGAACACCCATTTTGTTCCAATTACACTTCTGTTACTTGGTGCAGGAACTAACTCCCAAACTTTATTTCTTTCAAACTGATTCAGCTCTTCTTGCATAGCAGATATCCAATCAGGATCCATTAGAGCTTCTCAGTTTTCTTAAGATCTACTTGAGACAGAAAGCATGCATGTAGTACTCATTTGCAGCTGCACTTCTAGTCCTTACACCAATATTGGGATCACCAATTATTGCATTTGGATTTTGACTCATGTCCTATTTTATGGTATGAGTTTGTTGACTGGTGCCTTCATCATTTCCCCCATTATTGGTATGACTAGTAGAACCTTCTTCTCTTTCTCCCCCTGAGTTTATGCTATCAAATTCAGGTGTATAACGTGAGCTTCCATCTCCATGATTTTCTTGTTCAGTAGTCTCTTCATTTATCATCTGTTGTTTTTCCTTTGCCACATATTTCTTTTTTCTTGCTTTTCAAAGCATCATAATCAAGACCAATAGCTATATTAGCACATGGCTTGTTCTTCTCATGGTATTGTCCAACCAACTCAGATGCATTTCTGAAAGATTTCCACTTGACTTCATTCTTTTCTAGCTTCTCCCTCAATACTGCTTCAATATCATTTGCACACTTGAGCTTGTTCTTTAGATAAGCATTTTATTGTTTCACAGCCGTATGCTCTACCAGCAATAATTCAGTTTCTTATTTCTCATTGATCTTTGTTAGTCTGCTAACTTCCTCATTAGCAGTAACCATACTTGTATGAATGTAAAACATTTTTGTGCTCATCTTTTCAATAGTTTCCTTATATTGAGTCACATTTAAATCAATGGTGGTAAGAGTTTGTACCTGTGCTTTTGATGAGGATAATTCTCCCTGCTCCAGGGCTATAAATGCATAATTTCCAACTTCTTTATCTTCATTATTATCAGAATCATCCCAACGCTTTCCCTCTACAATATAGGATTTACTTTGCTGTTTCCTCAGAAAAGCTTCATACTTTGCTTCCAGTTCAAGATAAGCTTTGTCTTTCTTTGCTTTCTTAAGTTTCCCGCTATCTATAGCAAAATGGCCTAGCTTATCACAGTTATAGAACCTTATCTTTGATCTGTCAATAGATCCAGTTTTGTAGCCATTTTTGATATCAGGTGTGTACTTCCCTTTTCCTTTCCAGCTGTTGTCTTTGTTGAATGATTATCTTTTTCCCTTGAAGAATCTTGGCTTCTTTACTCTAATATTAGAGAACTTTCTTTCCAGATATGCCATTTATTGATCTAGCTCATCAAGTTCATCCAGGGTGTAGAACTCATCTTCTTCTAATTCCAGTATGACTTGCTCCTGTGAATCATTATTTCTTTGCTCACTTGTTGAGGCATCTGGAATCTGGAATTTTGGCTTATCATTTTAGATATGGCTTTCATTAACAGTTAGAGCACTTGATCCATCTATAACATGCCCTTGACCAGCTCTTAATGATTTCCTTTGAATCATTTCCAATTCATATGTTTTTAAGATTCCATATAGAACTTCTAGAGTCATTCTGCTTAAGTCTCTCCCTGCTCTGATTGTTGAGATTTTCTGTTCCAAATGGTCAGGAAGTGCGAGAAAAAACTTCAAGTTCACTTCTTCAGCTTTATAATATTTTTCATGCAACTGCAAGTCATTAATCAACTTGTTAAACCTTTCAAACAGATCATTAATGCTTTCCTTTGGCTTAGCCATGAAACCCTCATACTGTGAAATCAGTATCCTTCTTTGATTTGACCTAACTTTCTCTGTTCCTTCAAAAAGTATCTATATCTTCTCCAAGATCTGTTTAGCAGTGTCATAGTTAACAATGTTGTTGTACATTACATTGTATAGTGACTCTATAAGAATTAGTTGCAAACCACTGTCCAGAGAAACTTTTTCCTTTTCAGTTTTATTATATTCTGAAGGAGTTTTAGGGGAATAATATGCTGGAATAACCATGTCCCCATCTGTAGATTCCTCAACTCTTACCATGGGAGTTAAAGACCAATTTTTGAGGATCTGGGTGTATAGTGGATTGACCATCCTGATAAATAACAACATTTTCTTTTTCCGTAGAGCGTAGTTAGCCTTATCAAAAGTAGGGATTTTGATGCTACTGATTTTCTGTGTATTCATTATTCCAAGATCTTGAATCTATTTACTTTCAGATTTTGCTCTGATACCACTTGTTAGGTAATGAATCACACACAGGGGGGTGAATGTGTTTTGGTGTTTTCTATTTTTCTTGAAGTGTTTATGGTGATGAACAAAGTAAATTAAAACCTTGTAGTGAAATGTGTTAATACTGAATTTAAACAAGTAAGAACATTGAACACAAATCTTTCAAAACTCACTTAATTTTATATTAAAATTAAGAATGTTTTCCTACAAAATTTCTAGACTCTTTGTTGCTAAAGAGCTTAGCTTTTTCCTTGAGAGAATAGAAGATTTTTTTGATCCAAAATTGTTACAGCTAACTTAGGACCAGTGTTAACTTTATAGAATAGTTAAACACTGGTTTACACAACATGTAATAAGAAGTGCTAATCACTTTAGCAATCTATCACTAATCTTTCCATTTCTGGATTATCATATCTTTCCATATTGTGTTAACTTTGATCTTCCTTTTGTCAGTTAATCTTTACCCTTTATCTTATACTCTTCAAGCTGATTTTTGTAGACTTAACAAACAGTGATTGATTTATTTGTTGATTGATAATCTTGGATATTAAACTGATCTGTATTTTGTACTTGAACTTTTACATCGAGATCTCCAGTTAGACATATAGAGAACTCGACATCTCGATAAGTATAATGACTTATCAAGTTCTCTAATAACTCTATAGTTGTTTGACTTATCGAAGTCTCTGAGTTCTTTATAAGAGAATTTGGCTTGTCGAGATCTCTCATCTTCATGTCTTCACTTTGACTTATCGATATCTTTGAGTTCTCTAGTTACAAAATAGACTTATCGATATGTCAGAGATCTCTAGCGATATTTTGACTTGTCGATATCTCAGAGATCTCTAATGATATTTTGACTTGTCGATATCTCAGAGTTCTCTAGTAAAGAAGTTACTTGTCGATATCTCCAATCTTCATGTCTTCAATTTGGCTTGTCGATATCTCTGAGACTTATCTATAAGCTTATCTTGACTTCTCGATAAGTCATTCTGGAGTTCTCGAATGACTTCTCTATAATACTTAATATAACGACTCGTATATTTTTGTATTATTTAACTTTGTAATTATGAATAATTAATTAAATAAAATATGTGTATTGGGTTCTGTCAGCCGTGTGTTGTTTTATTATTATTATATGTAATTGTCGGTATATAGGGGTTATTTGCGTAATTAATTAATGAGCGGTATTGATTTGTTTACACATTTAAAAGTGGTTTTATGGCAGATTTATTTTCATAAATATTTGGATTGTCTCTAAAATTGTTTTTATGGTTTTATAATTTCTATAATTATTTTTGGGATTTAATAAAATTTAGAGATCAATATTTTGTTAATTATTTATCCTTAATTGATTTTCTGATTGCATTTATTTGTAAAATTAGTAATTAATTCCAAAATTCTTTAAAAATTACGAAACTCATATTTTATTAAGTTTTTAGTATTCTGAGAATTTTAAAATTAGTTTGGAAAATTTTCGGATTAAATTCAACTGCGCGTTGTTTCGTTTAATCGTTAAATCCAGGTATGAGTTGCGTTTCAAAAATAGTTTAAAAATTATAAAACTTTTGTTTTATTACTATTTTATTATGTTGAGAATTTTAAAGCTAGTTTGGTAATTTTTTGGGTTATTATCGCTGCAAATTTATTCGTTAAAATCAAATTGCGGGACAAACCGGGCTTTAGAAGGTTCATATTTATCCTTGCATTTACGTGTCAGTTTTACAGAAACCTGTTGCTACGTGTTTGTGTGATAGAGTGGACAAGAGGAAAAAAAATAATAATTAAATAATTACCCCCCCCCATTTTCTTCTTCCCCCTGTTACCTCCCCCTCGTCCTCTCTTCTCCTCTCTTCGCACTCTCTTGTTTCCCTCAGTCTCTCACCCTTTTATCTTAGTCTCTCCCTCACCTCATCTTCCCCTTTCCCCGTTTCTTTTTCCCGTCACCGCCGCCCCTTTTCTTTTCCGATTTTCCCAATTTTTTCGGTTGTTTCCTTCTTCCCCGGTGAGTTTCCGGCTGCAATTCCGATGGCTGGCCTGAGTGAATTTGATTTTGTTTCTATTGATATGTATATATATATACATACTCGTGTATATATGCATGTGATGCGTGTGTGATTTCTGTGTGTATATTGTGCTCGTGTGTGTGTCACGCGCGCATGCTGCGTGCGTGTGTGCGGGTGTGTGATGTTGCTTTGGTTGCCTCTATTGTTCGATTACAGCATGTTTGGGCTTGTTTAATTTGGAATTTTGATATTATACAGGAAATTAAATGATTACTATTCGTGATTAAACATATTTCATGTGGGGAACGATTTATAAAATAATCGGTGAAATATTTGGTGTTGGAACCCGAATAAGCGGGTGCCCCGAATATTTTGCCACCGTCCGTGATGAATTTTGATGAGCAGACGGTGGACGGTGATGATACGTTCTGAGTCCTAAATACATTAAATAAATAAAATGATTTATATAAATTATTTTCGAGTCGTAAATAAGTATTTGTGTTGCGAGTCGTATCGAGTTATGAATTGTGGATTGGGATTTGTTGGGAAATTGACATTGATTATATTTCGACGGGTAGTCCTATAAATAGAGGAGTCGCTATCCGAATTTTCAGAAAATTATTTTAAAAATGAAATACAAATTGAGCGTATATATTTATAAACAAATACTAAATGAACCCTGATTGTTACGTGTACTATATTAATACGTATACGTACGAGTCGGGTATTATTGTCATTCGGTAAAGTGTTTAGCGAGGATATGTCAAGAATAACTGGTCGTCTATGCCAGATATATTTGATAATGTCATGACTAATATGATTTATGTTTAGTTTTCAGATCTTACTTAAATAGGACAAATCAGTACTTAACTGAAATCAACACTTATACTGAAGTCGGAACTTAAGTTATCAGTATTTAAGGTTTAAGAGATATTTATCAGAAGATAATATCAAGACTTAAAGGAAACGTTCAGATAAGGAAGGCGGCTGATTGATTAAAGAGAAGATCAAGACAAATGTAAGAAGAGATATGCATGAAGAAGGAATTCTATGAAGGATAGAATACTTGGAAGAAAAGATATCTGATTGATATATTTTAGGAAGCAGAATTATATTCCATATCAATTAGCGATTATCTTGTAACTGTGTAGTATATAAACACAGACATAGGGTTTACACTATAAGTGTTATCATTATCGAGAATATTATTCTTTGTAACCCTAACAGCTCTCGTGATATTTGTTCATCACTGAGAGAGGACAGTTCCACATTATAACAGAGTTTATTGCTTTGAATAAAGTCTATTTTTCTGTTACTTGTGTTATTAGAATTCGATTTGATTGTGCTATACACTATATTCAACCCCCTTTTACAGTGTGTGTGACCTAACAAGTGGTATCAAAGCCTATCTGTTAACACACAAATAGTTTAAGATCCAAAAACAATCATGTCTGAAGTAGAAACTCCAACTAAGCCCACCAAAACTGAAGAACCTCCAAAGACACAAATCCATAGCCAATACGAGGCTATTAGAGTTCCCATATTTAAACCATCTGAATATCCCATATGGAAGGTGAGGATGACTATGTTTCTGGAAGCTACAGATCCAGAATATCTTGATAGAATCAAGGAAGGACCTCACAATCCAAGAAAACTCGCTGTTGCAGTTGCAGGTGAAGCAGCAAAGTCTAGACCAAAGGAGAAGAGTGATTACACTACTGAAGATATCGCATCAATTGCTAAGGATGCTAAGGACGACACTTTCTGCATAGTGCCATTGATAATGTAATGTCAAACAGGGTAATAAACTGTAAAACTGCAAAGGAGATATGGGATGCCTTGGAAACAAGATGTCAGGGAACTGATACGATTAAGAAGAACAGGAAGACAATACTCACTCAAGCGTATGAACACTTTGACTCAAAGGCTAATGAGTCATTGACTGATTTATATGATAGATTTGTCAAACTCTTGAATGATTTGTCACTGGTTGATAAGGAGTATGATCTTGAAGATTCAAACCTTAAATTCCTGTTAGCTCTTCTTGAAAGCTGGGATTTGAAGGCAACAACTATAAGAGACAACTATAATCTTGATGAAATGACTCTTGATGAAATCTATGGGATGCTCAAGACTCATGAACTTGAGATGGAACAAAGAAGCAAGAGGAAAGGAGGAAAGTCAAGAACAGTTGCTCTTAAGGCAGAAGAAGAATCTCCCAAGGCAGCCACCTCAAGGAAAGGCAAGGGTAAAGCGCTCTTCACAAAGTCTGATACTGAGTCATCAAGTTCTGATAGTGATGATGACTCAGATTCTGAAAGCTTGCCTGAGACGGATGCTGATGAAGAGATGATGAAGCTGTGTGCTCTTATGGTGAAAGGAATCACAAAGATTGCATACAGGAAGTTCAGGAAGGGAAAGAATTTTTCCAGGAAAGGTGCAAGTTTTGATAAGAAGAATTTCAGAAAATCTGAAGGCAAAGGAGGAAAGTCTGACATAGGAGATTACACAAATGTCAAATGCTACAACTGTGGTGAGAAAGGCCACATATCTCCTGATTGCAAGAAAGTGAAGAGTGACAAAGGCAAGGCTCTTGTCACAAAGAAGAAAAGCTGGACAGACACCTCAGATTCTGAAAGTGAGGAGAACTATGCCTTGATGGCAAATGCTGATATGGCAAATGCTGAAAGCAGTACGGAAGCTGCTGAGTTAAAGGTACCTCAAACTACTTATGTCTTTCATACTGATGATATTAATGAGTTGAGAAGATATCTTAAAACCATGTTCATTAGCTATATAGATCAAACTTTAACATGTGAAAGATTAACTTCTAAAAATCTTGCTTGTAAAAAGAGGAATGATTATTTAGAAAAAGAGTTAGTCATGTTCCATCAAACTCAGAAAGATAGAGATGATGCTTTCTATGTTAGGGATGAAGTACTTAAAATTAATGAATCTCTAAAAACTGAGTTAGAAAAGGAAAGAGAGATTATCAGGACTTGGACTAACTCTGGCAGAACAACTCAGAATTTGTTAAGTAGTGGAAACTGGAAAGAGGGCTTAGGTTATGGAGATGATAAGAATGATAAAGGAACTGTAGATATTAAGCCTATAGTTGTTAAATAAAAGCCAAAGTTAAAACCTGTTAAGTTTGTAGCTGTAAAGTCTGATACTGAGAAATCAGAAGTTAAAAAGGAATTAACTTCTGACAAACTAAAATAGGAAAAGACATCTGAAGTAAACGTAGGCTTAATGACAAAGAAGCGGCTTAAGCATAAGCTAAAAGATGTTAAGAATGCAAACAAGGTAAAATCACCTAGGAAAAATAGGAATGGAAAGGAAGGTGTGAATAAAATCAATGATTATAAGCCTGTTCCTGATGCTCCTAGAAAAACGTGTCATAACTGTGGAAGTTCTAACCATCTGGCTTCTTTTTGCAGGAAGAATAAGAACATAAACTCCTTACCTTCAAAGTCAGGGGTTAAGAGTTAGTTTGTTAGATATAAGCCACAAAATCCTTGCTTTCATTGTGGTAGTTTATGACATTCTATTTATACTTGTAAGGAATATCATAGTCTGTACTATGATTATTATCAAATAAAACCTTCTTTAAAGAAAGTTAGCATTGTTCCTTCTTGTGTAAGTTCTGATTCAAAGTCTGATAGTGTAAATTCTGATAAGAAAAATGTTAACATAAACTCTGATGCTAAATCCGCTGCAAATGTTAACAAACTTAATAAGGCCAAAGGATCCAAGCAAGTCTGGGTCCTTAAAACTAATCATTAGTGGTCTTTGTGATTGCAGGGCAACAGGAAAAACATCCTAGTTCTGGACAGTGGATGTTCAAGACATATGATTGGAAATAAAGCCCTGCTATCAGACTTTGTGGAGAAGGCTGGCCCAAGTGTTTCTTATGTAGATGGAAACATTGGAAAAATATTGGGATATGGCAATATCTATCTTGGGAATGTCATCATTAAAGAAGTAGCTCTGGTCTCAGGACTTAAACACAATCTGCTGAGTGTCAGTCAAATCTGTGACAGAGGTTATCATGTGGATTTCTTTGAAGAACACTATGAAGTTATAAGTAAATCTACAGGTAAAGTTGTTCTGAAAGGATACAGGCGTGGTAACATTTATAAAGCCAAGCTTTCAACAAGTACTGATGGTTCTTCAATCTGTCTGATGAGTAGAGCATCAATTGAAGAAAGCTGGAACTGACACAAGAAACTCTCTTATTTAAATTTCAACAATATAAATGAACTAGTCAAGAAAGATCTTGTGAGAGGACTGCCAAAGTCAGTATTTGCTCCTGATGGCCTTTGTGATTCTTGTGAGAAGGCTAAACAAAGGAAATATTCATTCAAGAGCAAGACTGAATCATCAATTCTTGAGCCTTATCACCTATTACATGTTGATCTATTTGGTCCAGTGAATGTCATGTCTATTGCAAAGAAGAAATATGCTATGGTCATAGTGGATGAGTTCACCAGATACACATGGGTGTATTTCTTGCACACAAAAAGTGAAACTGCATTCATCTTTATTGATTATGTCAAGCAACTGGATAAATTGGTTAAAGATTCTGTGAAAATTATAAGAAGTGATAATGGCACTGAGTTCAAGAATTCTACAATGGAAGAGTTCTGCAAAGACCAGGGAATCAAGCAAGAATTTTCTGCTCCTGGAACTCCACAGCAAAATGGAATTGTTGAAAGAAAGAATAGAACTCTTATTGAAGCTGCACGAACTATGCTTGATGAAGCAAAGCTTCCAACCTATTTCTGGGCTGAAGCTGTGCAGACTGCTTGTTTTACTCAAAATGCAACACTCATTAACAAGCATGGAAAGACACCATATGAGATGGTGAAGAAAAAGAAGCCAAATCTGAAGTATTTTCATATATTTGGATGCAAGTGTTTTGTTCTTAAGACTCATCCTGAACAGCTATCCAAATTTGATCTAAAAGCTGATGAAGGAATCTTTGTTGGATATCCACTTTCCACAAAAGCCTTCAGAGTCTATAACTTGAGAACAAGGGTGGTCATGGAATCTATCAATGTCTCCTTTGATGATAAGAAAATTACTGGACTTGAAGATTTCAATGATCATGATCAGCTGAGATTTGAAAATGAAGACTTAAATTCTAATAATGAAAATCCTGACAGTCTAAATCCTGATACTACAAACTCTGATGGATTAAACTCTGATGTTATTGAAACTATGGTGACTACGCCAAAGGAAGATGAACCTGTGCAGGGGGAGCATACTGAAGATACAACCACATCTCAAGAAGCATCAGAACATACAACTGGCTCTTCAAGTTCTGATTCATCAAGTTCTGATAAGCCAAGTTCTGATAATTCTGAAAATTTAAATACTGAAGGATCCAACTCAGAGAGCATAGTTTCAGGGGGAGCATCAGAAGATGTTGATGAAGATGGCATGGATCATGGGGGAGCATCCAGTTCTAGAGAAAACCTTTCATTTGCAAGGAAGTGGACTAAATCACATACATCTGACTTAATAATTAGAAATCCTAATACAGGTGTCAGAACTAGAACAGCTACTTCAAGTGAATGTCTTTACAATTCTTTTCTTTCTCAGACTGAACCAAACAAAGTGGAAGAAGCTCTTCAAGATGCTGATTGGGTGCAAGCAATACAGGAAAAGTTAAATAAATTTGAAAGAAACAAAGTCTGGACCCTAGTGCCAAAACCAAAGAACAGATCTGTTGTTGGTACACAGTGGGTATTCAGAAACAAAACTGATAGTGATGGCATAATTACAAGGAATAAAGCAAGGTTGGTTGTAAAAGGATATTCTCAACAGGAGGGAATTGATTATGATGAAACATTTGCACCGATTGCTAGATTGGAAGCCATAAGGATATTTTTGGCTTATGTTGCTCACAAAAAGTTTACTGTCTTTCAAATGGATGTGAAAAGTGCTTTTCTCAATGGAGAATTGGAGGAGGAAGTATATGTTGAACAACCTCCAGGCTTTGTAGATCCCAAATATCCAAATCATGTCTACAGGCTTGATAAAGCACTTTATGGCCTTAAGCAAGCTCCAAGAGCATGGTATGAGACTTTAGCTCAGTTTCTTCTGGAAAGTGGATTTAACAGAGGAACTATAGACAAAACACTGTTCTACCTCAACCATGGAAAGGACTTACTTCTGGTTCAGATATATGTTGATGATATTATCTTTGGTTCTACAAATGACAGACTTTGCAAGAAGTTTGCCAAACTGATGCAGTCAAGATATCAAATGAGTATGATGGGGGAACTTAGCTATTTTTTGGGTCTTCAAGTCAAGCAGAATAAAGAAGGCACTTTTATTTGTCAAACCAAGTACACCAGAAATTTGTTGAATAAATTTGGAATGCAAGATTGTTCAAGTGCATCCACTCCCATGGCTACTGCAACAAAACTGGATAAGGATACTGGTAAATTAGTAGATATTACTGATTACAGAGGTATGATTGGCTCTTTACTCTATCTAACTGCTAGTAGACCTGATATCATGTATGCTACCTGTCTTTGTGCAAGATTTCAAGCAGATCCAAGAGAACCTCACTTAACAGCTGTGAAAAGAATTTTCAAGTATCTTAAAGGAACAACTGATCTGGGATTGTGGTATCCTAGAGAATCAGATTTTAAACTAATAGGTTACTCAGATGCAGATTTTGCAGGTTGCAAAATTGACAGGAAAATCACAAGTGGAAGCTTCCAATTTCTTGGAGGCAGATTGGTTTCTTGGTTTAGCAAGAAACAAAAGTCAATTTCCACATCAACTGCAGAAGCAGAATACATTGCTGCAGGAAGCTGCTGTGCACAGATTCTTTGAATGAAGAATCAGTTACTCGATATGGGTTAACATACTTTAAAATCCTTATTTACTGTGATAATCAAAGTGCTATTACTATGACAGGTAATCCAGTTCAACACTCAATGACAAAGCATATCAGCATTAGGTACCACTTCATAAGGGAACATGTGGATGAAGGTACAGTGGAATTGTACTTTGTTCCAACAGATCAACAACTAGCAGATATCTTCACAAAACCACTGTGTGAAGCTACTTTTACAAGATTGGTAAATGAACTTGGAATGGTTTCAGGTTCTTTCTCTAAATCTGCTTAGTTTTGTTCTGATGCATCAGACTTTATGATCAGTATTTACAGATATTACTCTTTTGTGTATTCTGTGCCTAATTGAAAATTGCTTAAGTACTGATTATTGTCTGATGTGAATTTCTAAAACTCTGATAGTGATATGAATATTTCTGTGACTATTCAATCCTATGAGAATATTTGTATTAGATGTTGACCTAGTAGTCTTTAATATACTAAAGATCCCATATTAGAAGTAATTATTTATGTGGAAATCTATTGACACAAGCAAATTCTGATATTGAGCTTAGTTAAGTTTACTTTGTCTATCTTATTACTAAGTCAAAAACTAGAATAATGTTTCTCATCTGTTAAGTTCTGATGTTAGTAAATCTGCTGAATGTACTAAGTGCTGATAAACCTCACTTATCGAAAGAAAAAGGAAAATAACAAGGAATAAAAATCAAGTACTCCTTTGAGATCTAGAGTAATAATATGGAAGGGACGACCTAAGTGCATTGCTGGTATTAAGTAATATGCATCAGAAAAGCAAAAATAATTATTTTTCTTGGTGACTTTTCACACTCTATGATTACTGGAGAAATACTCTAATAATAGCATAAATTCTGATAAGCAGTTGTGACTCACTTACACTGAGAAGCCACTGTAAAATGGAATTTTAAAAGATGCATAAAATAAGCACAAAACAGTTGAGGTGGACTCATGCATAAACTCATTCAATAGTAGGCTTCAGCATAATGACAGATTTTAAGTAAAGATTCTTAGTTATGCCTTATTTCTAAGATGTACTGAAGTGAATCAGACTTTACTCCTTGTCTGATATTTAGCTTAATGCACACAATTACACTCCATATGAATGATGAAAATTACTGTGGTGATCAATGTTGTTTTAGACGAACAGTTTATGTGTCAGATTGCATACATTCTGAGGACAGGTTCTGATGAAAGTTCTGATGATTAAGTTCTGAAGAACCAAAATCAGAATTTGTGTGAAGAATTACAGAGATAGGCATTCACTTTTCGAGTTAAGAAATCATGTTCTGATGACTGTTAAGTTCTGATATAAGTCTAAGTTCTGATATTCAATTATGATCCTTTACTTGACTTATTTGTGGTTAAAATCTGAAATAGTCTTGTTTAAATTCAGAATATATTTTGGTGAGATATTAACAGTCACTACAATTTGGGATTAGTGGTACACTTCTGTGTACAGTAATATTTACTCGGTTCTTGTGCGCATTAAACCCTGTTTTACACTTCCAATGGCTGTTTTTATTCTCCTCAGTCTAGGGAGATGAGGTAGAATTATTTCTACCTGTCAGCATTAAATTTTACTTGCGTCTCCTGACATTCCATTGCCTATATAAACCAACACTTCACTCCAGCCAACACATCTCTAAATTCCTCACAAACTCACTCTCGTTTTATTCTTGACACCAAAAATGGCTGCTTTTGGCTGGTTTTACAATTATGGCGATGAGACTGTACATGTCTTTATAAATGGAATTCCAACTCCATACCCTACCGTCAACATCCCTCACAATCTTTGGATTCAATTTCCAGAGGTTATTAAACGTGATCTGTTGACAGTTCGCAGAGAACTACATCTCCGTCGTCTTCGACAGCAGGAGCTAATCATACGACTCGCTATTCTCTTTGTTGAGAGCAGGAAGAAGAAATAGTTTCTGCTCCCTGTTTCTCTTCACCATCAGCTTTGTGAGGCTTCTTAGCTTAGGACAATAGTTGTTGCTGTTAGGAATTGTAGCTTAGGACAATCTTGTAATGTTGTGCTGTAATTTAAATTTCATGAATGTATTTTCTCAATATATTAATGAAATTTTCTATTTTTGCAAGATTTGGTCTCTGAGATGTTTGAAAATGTGATATATTTTTAAATCCTGATTTATCCATATTCTGATGACCATTTTATTTCTGATACAAATCAAGTTCTGATTCTGACGTGGCAGTACCTGTTTACTTAATTTATTTTATTTGGTCATTCTCTCACTTAGTGTATTTATACAGAATATTGGTCTCGCAGTAAAAATAATTTTTTAAGTGGGAACAGTTTAAATTTTAAATTAAAACTGAACTACCTAAATTAATGGGATTACTTGGTAAATGGAACGGTTTTTCCTTGAAAAACTGCATGTGATAAGTAATGATTACTGTTTTCCCGTGCCCATCAATTATTCTTTACTGCTGCATGTCTGACAGGTGTCCAGCGGTTATTTTTCTACCATATATAAGTAACAGAGAGAGAAGATTGTAAAATCTTTTATTTACTTTCACACTTTATCTCTCTTTCTTTACTTCTATTCTCTCTCATCTCCTGACATTTTTTTCATACAGACATTTTGTCAAATACCGTACAGGCAACCTTATTTCTCAATTTTTCTCATGGCACCTAAGGATTTGATCATAGATGGAGCCAAGTTTGTTCCCAACAACTATGCTGCAATCTTAAACCATGATGAAGCTCCATTTGATTTGCACTTTGTGCAAGATCTTCTAGCACACAGTGAAATTGGGTATGCATTAACCCAGCCTCAACTTATTTCTAGCCAACAAGTTCTGATATTCTGGCGGACTGGACATTTTGATAATGGTGGTGCTACTGGTACTCCAAGCATTATTTTTGAAGTAAATGATGTTGAGCATGTGGTAACTCCTGGAGCAGTTCGTAAAGCTCCACACTTACCAGAAGGCTGCATTTTTTCAACACCGGAGGAACCTGTTCTCCAGCAGCTCAAGGCCAATTTGGGGTATGAGAAGAGTTTAGCCAAGCTTGGACAGTTGAAAAAAGCACATATCAGAAAGGAATCGAGCTTTTTCTTCGACTGCCTCACTAAAGCATTCGACAACAAGTGTTCTAACTTTGATGCCATTCCAATCATGAGTCAGCACATCGGGTATGCTATTATTCACCAAACTCATTTTGATTTTGCAAGTGCTGTGCTAGGCTTTATAGGGGATAGGATGACAGAGGATAGAAATGTCGTATACTTTGCTAGATTCTGTCAGCTTATATATACTTTTTGTTGTGCTGATGAACCTCAACTAGCCAGTTCTTTATTTCCACCCTTTAAACTTGCAAAACGGGCGTTTAATGACTTGGTAAATGCTGACCTTAATAAAACGGTGGTTAGACCCTTACAGATACCTCAGCCTGTAAAACAGATCTTGGTAAATGCTGATCCACTAACCTACAGATCTGTTTATCCTGATGTTCAACCTACCACCACATCCCAAACATCACAACAACCTTCAGAACATACCACACATACACCACAACCTACTCAACCCTCTATCAGAACAAATCTCAAACCTTCACAGATAGCTCAACCTTCATCATCAGCACATACTGTGAAGCCTTCATCTTCCAAGCCTAAGAGGACAAAGACTGTCCCTCAGACATCACAGAAGAGAAGGAGGATTGTTCTGAGAGATGAGTCAGATAGTGAGGAACAGGTTTCTGCATCAGAACCTGTTGTTAAAGAAGCTGAGAAGGTCCCTTCTCAGAAGGATACTGAAATTGGGGGATCTAAGTTTCTCAAAAGGGTTAGAAGAATGTCGTATGCTGAAACTCCCAAGGAATCCACACCTTCAAAGAAAAGAAAGAAACAGAGAGCTCATAGGCCAGCTTCAGATGATGAGGAAGCAGCAGCTAAGGAAGGAGATCAAGAATCTCTGATCTCAAAAGAGCAAGAATTTGCTGAAGATACTGCATCTCCACCTCCATTGTCACCAACTCAGGAAGCTTCTACAGATAAAGTAACTACACCACCTGTGTCTCCTGTACATGAACCAGTATCTACTGCAGACCCAGGCACAAGTGCTGAAATTGATATTCACAGCCTAGTTGTGCCTGAGGTTCTTTACTTAAAAGCTCCAACAACAATTAATCCATCAACAACACCTCTTATTGATGCTAATGAAACTCCAGATTTGTCTACAACACCTTCTCTACATCTAGATGTTGATGATCAGAATATAGGTGAGCATCAGACTATGGATGTTGATCAGAACTTGGAAGCAGATCAACACTTAGAGGATGATGTTGAAGCCTCAATAGCTTCTCAAACTATTTTTTTATCAGAAGATGCTGACTCTGTAAGTTCTGATGCTGCAAATGCTGATACTACTGGTGATGCTACTATAAATGAAGATGCTACTGCAGCTGGTCCATCAGGACATGCACCTCAACAAACTGTTCACAAAAGTGAGATAGTCAAGAAGTTTGTTACAAGGGAAGCACCAGTACCTTGGAGTGAAACTCCTAGAGGACATGATTGGACTAAGGAGTGGAACACAGTTACCTTTGTTCCATCTGAAATAATTCTTGCTGAGCACTTGGCAAAAGCCGATGAGATGCTAATTAATGATGATTTCAAGACACAGCTTCGAGTCACTGCATTGTGTACTAGACATCCGCAAGGTCTATATTCAACAACTCATGCATAGGTACATAAAATTCAGGAACAATTGCTCAGGCAAGAAATGACTAAGAAAATTGACAAGAAAACTTTCTTCTAACCTACCTTTGACAGAGTTGCTTATATTGAGAAGACCCAAGAGAAGCAACAGTCTCAGATTGATGAAATTTTGAAAAATCAAGCTTCTCAGCAATCTCAACTCGATGAGGTCCAATCCTCAGTGGAATTGCTTGTCTCTCTTCTTTTACCTGCTGATGCCAAAAAGGGTGAGAAGGTAATTAAGTCCAAATGCAAAACTGTAAAGACACTGAAGGGGAAGGATGATGAAAAAGATGACCAGGGAAACTCTGGAATGGGTAGAGGTCATAGTCAAGGTAGAGGTCTTTCATCAAGAAGAGCTGAAGCTACAAGTCTTAGAACAAGTTCTGATACTGGAAAAAGAATTACTTCTGATACTGGTAAAATAATAAGTTCTGATGAACATTTGGATCTTGATGAAGAAATTTCAAAATAGTTATTTCTGAAGGAAAATCCAGGAATGGACTTTGAGAGTCTATTGGAAGAAGAAGCTAGACTTATGTCAGAAAAAGTTAACTCTAAATCTGAAGCTTCTGTTGGTAAAAAGAAACTTCCAAAGGCCAAAGGCATTGTGATAAAAGAAAGGACAAATATTAAGGCAACTAAGGCCAAATCACAATTACAGATAGATCCAAGGTCTAAGGGCAAAGAAAAAGTTGGTGAACCTATAAAGGTTTATGTGACTCCTGTGGATGAAGAAATTACTGTTGAAGATACTGATCTTACTCTGACTTCAAGAAAGATTTCTAAGACAACCTCTGACATGGCTCAAGTTGTTCAGAGTCAAGATATAGTTAGTTCTGATATTACAAAGAAGCAAGTAACCTCTGACATAGCTCAAGTTGACTTGATATCAGAAGATAAATCAAAGGAAACCTCTAACATTGCTCATGTTAAACCTTCAAAGTTACTCCTACCAGGTTTCACCAAAGCCAAACAGACTCAACCTTTAAAGACTGCTGTAAGTGGTTTTGAAGCAAGAGTGGTTACTGGAAAGGAAGTAAGAGATAAATTTGGATTGGGTAGTGCTGATGAAAGAAGAGTACAAAACACAACCAATGATCCAACTTCCTTAAGTGAACCAGTTATTGGAGCAACTCTTGAAAGATTGAATCAACTAGAATCTGTACAGATGGTTTACCATACCTATTTGAAAGAACACATCTTGTTATACTTCATGACAGATGGTAGGGTTTACCACATAAGGGAAAATGCCATTCCACTGAAGTATTTTGAAGAACTGGAACATGTTTTATTTTTACTTCAAGTGAATGACAGAATAACAGAAAGTGTTGCAAACTATTTGAATAATCAAATTCAGAGACAGAAAAGGCTTTATTCTGTAAAGTCTGACAGCACATATCTTCTAAGGTACAGAGATCACAAGGGTAATATTGTTGAGATGAAGCCTAACTCTGCTAAGATTATAACTACCTTTCTGGGTTACAAGGCTGTAGAATTCAATCTTGAGTCTGACAAGGCATATTTGATCAGACTGGATCAGGACATAAGGAAAGCTAGAATTAATGATCTCAGGGCTGCTATCTTTCAAACTGGTGAAGATTCAGCAGAGCTTAAAGATGCTAAAAGGATGATGATTGATGAACTCAGATTTGCTGAGAGATGTTTGTTAAAGAACTATCTAAGAACAACTCCTGACATCAGAGAGATCAGAAAGTGAAGCCAAGTCAAGATCTACAACTGCTTAAATTCTGATATGAATACAGACTGAAGTTGTTATCAGAAGTTAAAGTTGGTAAAGCTTTAAGGACTGTAAGTTGTACTTATCTTGTCAAATTCTCATGTATTTGTACTTAATGTTTTTGACATCATCAAATATCTGTTAAACTTGTATATTATGCTAATTTATAAGTTGGGGGAGATTGTTAGATATATTTGATAATGTCATGACTAATATGATTTATGTTTAATTTTCAGATCTTACTTGAACATGACAAATCAATACTTAACTGAAATCAGCACTTATACTGAAGTCGGAACTAAAGTTATCAGTACTTAAGGTTCAGGAGATATTTATCAGAAGATAATATCAGGACTTAAAGGAAACGTTCAGATAAGGAAGGCGGCTGATTGATTAAAGAGAAGATCAAGACAAACGTAAGAAGAGATATGCATGAAGAAGGAATATTATGAAGAATAGAATACTTGGAAGAAAAGATATCTGATTGATATATTTTAGGAAGCAAAATTATATTCCATATCAATTAGCGATTATCTTGTAACTGTGTAGTATATAAACACAGACATAGGGTTTACACTATAAGTGTTATCATTATCGAGAATATTATTCTTTGTAACCCTAGCAGCTCTCGTGATATTTGTTCATCTCTGAGAGAGGACAGTTCCGCATTGTAACAGAGTTTATTGCTTTGAATAAAGTATATTTTTCTGTTACTTGTGTTATTAGAATTCGATTTGATTGTGCTATACACTGGATTCAACCCCCTTCTACAGTGTGTGTGACCTAACAGTCTAACCTGGGATATTTCGATTCTGTAGGTTCCAGTCGAAGGACTCAAAAGTAAAGTCGGTTTTAAGTCGAGCTAGTGTTAGTTGAAAAGCTTCGCAAGGAAAGTACCCCTGACCATTCTTTTATGGTTCAGCATATTTGAAGATACTGTTGTTTTATTCTTGTAGTGGAACAAAACATTTTAAGTTACGTATCCCCTGTATTTAAAAATATTTGTTTAAATTATGTTTTGTGGAAAAGTAACTTCTGAAAATGCCTATCTTTAGATTGTGATTAAAATTGGAAAGGTTTTGGATAGTGTGCTGTGATATAATTGTTTTAAAAGAGATAGGTATAAATGGTTTTGGAAACTGGATAAAATGGATCAGATATTGGATGTTGCGTAAGAGTCCCATAACGGCCCAGCAGGTTCGCGTAAGAGGTTAAGTCCTGCGTGACAGAGGCCTGGGTAGTCTTTGAGTTCCGGAACAGGTTTATGGTGGGATAGACTGATCAGCTGTCCCTAGGATTCATCCAAATATATATCTGATTTTGGTTTAGTGGTTCCCATAACGGAACAGATGATTTTGTGTTTCCTGTAGTAGAACAGTGGATTTAGAAATGAAAATAGCATGCTAAAATTGGACTCTAGTATTCGCACATCACACAACTGATGATACGTTTTACAGAGCATGCTAGTTGTTGATATCCAGTTTATACCTGTTTTACTTGTATTTGTAAATTATTTATGATTTCTGTTCCTATAACTATTTTAATAAATTACTTTACTTGTTATTCATATAGTGGTACTATTGAGCAATTGATTGCTCACCCTTGCAGCTTGTTTTGTATATATATATATATATATATATATATATATATTGTAGATGCCTAGAAGACCCATCCGACCTTGGCAGAATCGAGTCTCAGCCCCTTCCGGACCTGGCTCCTCTGAGGTAGTTTGTATCAGACTATGAGGTCTGATGATTTGTTGTACTAAAGTTAGAGTGTCAGGCTTGTTGAATAAGTTAGTTGTAGTTTTGTAACCTAAATAATACTTGAACCTCTATCGGATCTTGGCTTGGGGTCGTGTTAATATAATAATGCTAAATTTTTGGTTTATTATATTTTAGTGACGTTAGCCCCTGACCCTGGGGTTGAGGCCGTCACAGTTGGTATCAGAGCTAGAGGTTCAAGTCCCTGTATTAGGTTAAAGATTTAGTCAAAAAGTTATAGAAATTGTGTCCTGAGGTGTGAGTCAGCAACTCATTTAGAGGAGCAACCCTAAGAGTCAGTCGAGGGTTCCGATGGCGTTACCCTGACATCTATTGATGTTTTGATAGAACTGTCGTAACCTTATTGTGTCTTTCCTGTATATTTATACTATTGATAATGGCCCATAGTGATCTCCAGTTCTCCATCCCAGGAGAACAGATCAAACTCAGACATTTCAGACTCAGAGAGGACCTTAGACGTTGTAGCTGAGGAGACTCCTATGCCTCCCCCGTTAGTGCCTCAGCTTGTTCCGTGAGACATGTCAGGACCTAGTGCCCGTCCTAGCTGGGTATAAAGATCAGTATCTGCTATTAGGGACTTTCCACCAGGCTGTGGACCCAGCTCTTCCTCCTCTAGACCTCCAGTTCCTCCATCTGCTCCTACCAGTGCCTCCTCCCCGATTCTATATCATGTTCACCGAGCGGTGAACAGGTCCTTTATAAAAGAGCAGAGCCTGGAGCTGGCCGCACATCTTGATCAAGTGCCAGTTGGACCCTTTCAGGGCATCCCTGTCCCCTCACCTGATATCCAGGCCCGAGTGAGGTCTTTGACTCAGATTGTGGTTGAGCGAGCTAGGTCTATTGACCCTTTTTTTAGTTCTGAGTTTAGGGCCATTTAGTACCAGGACCTGGTTAACTGGTTGGTGTTCGAGTTAGGCTCTATTGGTGGCAGTTGCAGTGGTTAGAGTGGAGTTGTAGCAGGGATAGACAGAGCTTAAAGTTGGTTCAACAGGAGTTCTGTAGTTGTTTTATATGTATATTATGTTGTTGTAGCATGTATTAGGCGGAGGCTGTTATGACAACCAATTTTGTTATGTATTCAGTTCTATTTTTAGTGATATACTGTAGTTGTTGGATAGATATTTGTACTGCTGTTGTATTGTAGTTCTTTTATATAAAAGTTGTTGTTGAGTTTTATAAAAAAATTTCCCTGTTGTTATTACTGCTACTGTTATTGTTGTATTTGTTACTGGTCTTGTTAAATTTAGCCATGCATCGTGGGTGGACCCCAAGTAAATAAGGAGGGGAATATTTTATTATGGAAACGTTCTCCTGATGCATAAAAATGATGCTACCCGGGGGCATAATTTTCATATTAAACTTTTTGTTGTGTTTCAGGAGAATGCCGCCCAATAAGAATATCCCGTCCAATTCCTCTAGTAGAGACTCTGTTGGGGGCTCAGCCATGGATGAATTGCTAGATTTGCTGCGCCAACAATCTAATCGGATGGCTCATCAGCAAGAACAATTCCAGCAGCAGCAACATCAATTTCTGCAACAGCAGCAATAACAACAGCAATTCATACAATAACAACACCAACAAATCCAACAAAAACTGCTGCAGCTTCAGCAATATCACCAGCAAAGAGAGTCGAACCAACCCACTAGTTTCAAATCTTTCCAGTCTGTCAAACCCCCAGAGTTTAAAGGCGAAGTAGGCCCTGTTGCTGCCCGAGTTTGGCTTAAGGAAATGGAGAAGGCTTTTACCCTCATTCAAGTAAGTGATGATTCTAAAACGGATTATGCGAGCTATTTTCTTAAGGGTGAAGTGAATTTTTGGTGGGAAACCACTCGTGCATTGGAAGGAGAGGGTCCTATTTTTTGGACCAGGTTTACTGAGTTATTTTTGGAAAAGTATTTTCCAGATTGTTTACAGAATCAGTTGGAAGTCGAGTTTCTGGAGTTGAAATAAGGTGTAAGAAGTGTGTCGGAATATGAGGCCAAGTTCACGGAATTGGCCTGATTAGCTCCTAGATATGTGAGTATGGAGATTTAGAAAACAAAGAGGTTTCAACAAGGATTGAAGCCTGAGATTCGTAGTGGAATGGTGGCTTTGCAACTTAAGACGTATATTTTCGTAGTTCAGGCCGCCCTCGTGACTGAGAGTGATCAGAAGCTGGCCGTCAAAGAAAAGGGCGATAAGAATAGGAAGTCCGGAAGCGTTACTGACAAGGCGGATCAAGAATAATCCAGTCAGAAGTTCCCGATGTGATTTGGCCAAAATATGAACAAGAGATTCAGAAGACAAGGTTTTTCTCAGGTAAGGCCAAGTGCCACCTCAGTTGCTTCTACCCCATCCCAGTCAATTAATCCAGTAGTGGAATTTAAGTCGTGTGGCAAGAGGCATAGTGGCCAATGTAGAAAGGACATCCAATGTTTTAAATGTGATCAGAAAGGCCATTACGCGTCAGAGTGCAGTTCAGGGAATCCCAGAGTTACCTGCTTCAAGTGTGGTAAGGTTGGACACATTTCCAGGAATTGTAAGGTCGCTACTCAGGGCAGCGTAGGAGGTAGTGCATCCCAAGGACCAGCAACCAGCACAACTAGATCCACAACCTTCAATATGACCAAGAGACCCGATGCTCAGGACTCAGATGTAGTTGCAGGTACGCTTTCTCTTAATTCCGTACCTGTTAAAGTTTTGTTTGATTCAGGAGCTTCTAAGTCTTTTATATCGAAAGAATGTGTGAGTAAGATGGATTTAATGTTGGAAGACTTAGCTGAGCCCTTGACCATAGAAGTGGCCAACCAAGATAGAGTTTCAGTAAGCCAATTTTATCCTAAGTGTCAACTAGAAATCCACGGGCATTCCTTTTCAGCGGACCTAATACCCATCGAGTTAGGAGAGTTTGATGTGATTATAGGAATGGATTGGTTATCCCAGCATAAGGCAGATATTGACTGTAAGAAAAAGATGATTGCGATGTATACAAAAAATAATGTCAGGATAAACTATCAAGGAAAAAAACAAGAAAAGAAATTTCTCTCGATACTGGAAGCAAAGAAATTATTGAGACAAGGATACGAAGCCTACATAGCCCATATTGTAGACATTGAGAAAGAGGCACCTAATCTAGACGAGATTCCAATAGTTAGGGAATTTTCGGATGTTTTTCTAGATGAGTTACCAGGATTGCGACCAGATCATGAAATCGAGTTTTCTATTGATTTAATTCCTGGAGCAGAACCAGTTTCAAAGGCTCCCTATCGTATGGCCCCAGTGGAAATGAAGGAAAAAGCTAAGTAACTTCAGGAACTTTTGGATAAGGGAGTAATTAGACCAAGTGTATTGCCATGGGGCGCACCAGTGTTATTTGTAAAGAAGAAAGATGGAAGCATGAGATTATGTATTGATTACCGGGAGTTGAATAAGTTAACCATCAAGAATAAGTATCCCCTACCCAGGATTGATGATTTGTTTGACCAGCTTAAAGGAGCGTGCTATTTCTCGAAGATTGATTTGAGATCGGGCTATCATCAGCTGAAGATCAAGCCCCGAGGACATACCAAAGACCGCATTCAGAATAAGGTATGGCCATTATGAGTTCTTAGTAATGTCGTTTGGATTGACCAATGCACCAGCGGCTTTCATGGATTTAATGAACCGGGTGTAGGAGTACTTGGATAAGTTTATTATTTTATTTATTGATGACATCCTCATTTACTCAAAGACTAAAGAAGACCATGCTGAATATCCGAGGATTTCTCTATAAAGGCTGAGAGAGAAGCAGTTGTACGCTAAGTTTTCAAAATGTGAATTTTGGTTGGATGAAGTTCAATTTTTGGGTCATATAGTGGGTAAATATGGTATCAAGGTGGATCATGTAAAGATTAAAGCTGTATCCATATGGGAACAATTAAAGACCCCGACAGAAGTTTGAAGTTTTTTTGGGTTAGCAGGTTACTACCGGAGATTTGTAAAAGACTTTTCCAAGATTGCAACTCCATTGACCAAGCTGACCACGAAGAATAAAAAGTTTGTTTGGACTGTGAAATATGAAGTGAGTTTCCAGGAGTTGAAGAAGAGATTGGTGACAGCACCAGTGCTAACATTTCCAGATGAAATGAGAAATTCCGTGATCTACAGTGATGCTTCTTTGAAAGGTTTGGGCTGTGCGTTGATGTAACATGATAAAGTTATTGCTTATACGTCCAGACAGTTAAAACCCCATGAGCAGAAGTATCCACTACATGATTTGAAACTAGCTGTAATATTGTTCACATTGAAGCTGTGGAGACATTACTTGTACGGAGAAAAGTGCGAGATCTATACGGACCATAAAAGTTTAAAGTACATATTTACCCAGAAGGACTTAAATATGAGACAACGAAGATGGTTGAAGCTGATTAAGGATTATAATTATTTTATTAATTATCATCCGGGCAAAGCCAATGTGGTAGCAGATGCCTCAAGAAGGAAGGAAAGATTGAATGCGATCAAAGTTTCTGAGGAACTAGCAAAAGAATTGGAAAAGATGGAAATTAAAGTTCAAGTTCTACAAGATAATAAAGAGAAATTATATGAGATCACTTTTCAGCCAGAATTGATGGAAAGAATTAGGAAGTGTCAAGAAGAAGTTATAAATCAAGCATTTGATAGTTTGACTGGGGAAGAAGTTTGTACTCAAAAGGATAGCAAAGGTATATTCAGGTTTTCCTCAAGAATATGGATCCCCAATGTGACCGAGCTGAAGAATGAAATTTTGCAAAAAGCCCATAATTCTAGGTTTTCTATTCACCCGGGAAGCACTAAAATGTATCAAGATTTGAAGAAGAACTTCTGGTGGCCAGGAATGAAGAAAGAAATTGCAAATTGGGTTAGGAAATATCATGTGTGCCAGAAGCAGAGCATCAAAGGCCAAGTGGATTCCTGCAGCTCTTAGAGATTCCACAATGGAAATGGAAAGACATTGCGATGGATTTTGTAGTGGGACTACCAAAGACGAAATCGAATCACGATGCTATTTGGGTAATCATCGACAGATTGACAAAGTCAGCATATTTCCTCCCGATCAATAAAAAGTGCTCTTTGGATAAGCTAGTTAAGCTGTATTTGGATGAAATTGTGACCGTTCCTGTGTCGATTGTATACGACGGAGACCCGAGATTTAATTCAAGATTTTGGACTAAGTTTCAAGAATGTCTAGGGACCAAGCTAAATATGAGCACCACTTATCATCCTTAGACCGATGGTCAAAGTGAGAGAACGATTCAGATAATAGAAGTCATGTTGAGGGTTTGTGCTTTGGATTTCAAGGGAAACTGGGATGATCACCTGCCATTGATTGAGTTTTCTTACAACAACAGTTACCATGCTAGCATCGGAATGCCACCCTATGAAACCCTATATGGACGCAAGTGTAGAACTAGCTAACAGTCCACCTGGTGCCGGAATCGACCAAACGGAACTAATCAGAATGAGATTTTATACCTGGCAGCATTTTATTGGGAAGGAGTAGGATAAAAGAAAGTTCTAGGATCTGAGCTAGTGCAGTAGACTAAAGATGCAGTAGCACTGATTCAGAAAAGATTAAAAGCAGCCCAAGATAGATAGAGGAAGAATGCAGATTTATATCAAAAAGATATGAATTTTGAAGTAGGATCATTGGTATTGTTAAAAGTATCACCTTGGAAAGGGTTAGTTCGATTTAGTCAAAAAGGTAAGCTTAGCCCAAGGTACATATGACCATTTGAAGTTTTAAAGAAAATAGGAAAGGTCGCTTACGAGATAGCGTTGTCACCGCAGTTGCAGCATATTCATAATATCTTTCACGTGTCCATATTGAAGCCATATATTCCTGATTCGAATCAAGTTATAGAATATGAACTAATCGAACTTCAGTCTAATTTATCTTATGTGGAGCAGCCAATCCAGATTTTAGATCGTAAAGAGCGAGTTCTTAGAAATAAGTCTATTCCTCTAGTTAAAGTACTTTTGAGAAATCCTAGAGTAAAAGAGTCAACTTGGGAGTTAGAGTCAGATATGTTTGACAAATATCCTCACTTATTTAATTAGTTAAGATTCTGAGGACAAAATCTTTTTAAGGGGGGAAGGATATAACGACTTGTATATTTTTGTATTATTTAAATATGTAATTATGAATAATTAATTAAATAAAATATGTGTATTGGGTTCTGTCAGCCGTGTGTTATTTTATTATTATTATATGTAAATGTTTGTATATAGGGGTTATTTGCGTAATTAATTAATGAGCGGTATTGATTAGTTTTCACATTTAAAAGTGGTTTTATGGCATATTTATTTTCATAAATATTTGGATTGTCTCTAAAATTGTTTTTATGATTTTATAATTTCAATAATTATTTTTGGGATTTTATAAAATTTGGAGATTAATATTTCAATAATTATATATCCTTAAATAATTTTCTGATTGTATTTAATTGTAAAATCAGTATTTAATTCCAGAATTCTTCAAAAATTACGAAACATATATTTTAATAAGTTTTAAATATTATTAGAATTTTAAAATTAGTTTGGAAATTTTTCGGATTAAATTCACCTGCGCGTTGTTTCGTTTAATCATTAAATGCAGGTATGAGTTGTATTTCAAAAATGGTTTAAAAATTATGAAACTTTTATTTTATTACTATCTTATTATGCTGAGAATTTTAAAACTAGTTTGGTAAATTTTTGGGTCATTATCGCTACAAATTTATTCGTTAAAATCGAATTGTAGGACAAACCGAGCTTTAAAAGTTTCGTATTTATCCTTGCATCTACGTGTCAGTTTAACAGAAACCTGTTGCTACGTGTTTGTGTGATAGAGTGGACAACACAAAAAAATAATAATTAAACAATTACCCCCCCCATTTTCTTCTTCCCCCTGTTACCTCCCCCTCAACCTCTCTTCTCATCTCTTTCACACTCTCTTGTTTCCCTCAATTTCTCACTCTCTTATCTTAGTCTCTCCCTCACCTCATCTTCCCCTTCCCCTTTTCTTTGTCCCGTCTCCGCCGCCTATTTTCTTCTCCGATTTCCCCTGTTTTTCCGGCCGTTTCGTTCTTCCCCAGTGAGTTCTCGGCTGCAATTCAGGTGGCTGGCCTGAGTGAATTCAATTTTGTTACTATTGATATGTATATATATACATACTCGTGTATATATCCATGTGATGCATGTGTGATTCCTGTGTGTGTATATACTATGCTCGTGTGTGTGTTTTTGGCAGTGTGTGTGTATCGCGCGCGCGTGCTGCGCTCGTGTGTACGGGTGTGTGGTGTTGCTTTAGTTACCTCTGTTGTTCGATTACAGCATGTTTGGGCTTGTTTAATTTGGAATTTTGATATTACGCAGGAAATTAAATGATTATTATTCGTAATTAAACGTATTTCGTGTGGGGAATGATTTCTAAAATAATCAGTGACATATTTGGTGTTCGAACCCGAATAAGCAGGTTCCCCGAAAATTTTGCCGCCGTCCGCGATGAATTTTGACGAGTAGACGGTGGACGGTGATGATACGTTCCGAGTCCTAAATAAATAAAATAAATGAAAATGATTTGTATAAATTATTTTTGAGCCGTAAATAAGTATTTTTGTTGCGTCTCGTATCGAGTTATGAATTGCAGACATGGGTTTGTTGGGAATTTGACGTTGATTATGTTTCGACGGGTAGTCCTATAAATAGAGGAGTCGCTGTCCAAATTTTCTGAAAATTATTTTAAATACGAAATACAAATCGAGCGTATATATTTATAAATAAATACTAAATGAACCCTGATTGTTACATGTACTATATTAATATGTATAAGTATGAGTCGGGTATTATTGTTGTTTAGGTAAAGTGTTTAGCGAGGATATGTCATGCATAACTGGTCGTCTAACCTAGGATATTTTGATTCTGTAGGTTCCAGTCGAAGGACTCAAAAGTAAAGTCAGTTTAAAGTCGAGCTAGTGTTAGTTGAAAAGCTTCGCAAGGCAAGTAGCCTTGACCATTCTTTTATGGTTCAACATATATGAATATACTTTTTTTATTCTCGTAGTGGAACAGAACGTTTTAAGTTACGTATCCCCTGTATTTAAAAATATTCGTTTAAATTGTGTTTTGGGGAAAAGTAACTTTGGAAAATGCCTATCTCTAGATTGTGATTAAAATTGGAAAGGTTTTGTATATTGTGTTGTGATACAATTATTTTAAAAGAGATAGGTATAAGTGGTTTTGGAAACTGGATAAAATGAATCAGATATTGGATAGTTGTGTAAGAGGCCCGTAACGGCCCAACGGGTTTGCGTAAGAGGCTATGTCGGTTGCACGCCCTATTTAAACCGCTTAGTCCAGCGTGACAGAGACTTAGCTAGTCTCTAAGTTTCGGAACAGGTTTGTGGTGGGATAGACTGATCAGCTGTCCCTAGGATTCGTCCAAATATATATCTGATTTTGGTTTAGTGGTTCCCGTAACGGAACAGATGATTTTGTGTTTCCTGTAGTGGAACAGTGGATTTAGAAATGAAAATAGCATGCTAAAAACTCTATTCTTTAATTGGCCGACTATAAATTCTGCAGTTAAAGCAGAAAAGCGATGTATAGCTTTAGAAATTGGACCCTGGTATTCACACAACACACAACTGATGATAAGTTTACAGAGGATGCTAGTTGTTGATATCCAGTTTATACCTCTTTTACTTGTTTTTGTAAATAAGTTATGATTTATGTTAATATAACTGTTTTTATAAATTGCTTTACATGTTATTCATATAGTGGTACTATTGAGCAATTGGTTGCTCACCCTTGCAGCTTTTTTTGTGTATATATATTGCAGATGCCTAGAAGACCCATCCGACCTTGGCAGAACCGAGTCTCAGCCCCTTCCGAACCTGGCTCCTCTGAGGTAGTTTGTATCAGACCATGAGGTCTGATGAGTTGCTGTAATAAATTTAGAGTGTCAGGCTTGTTGAATAAGTTAGTTGTAGTTTTTTAACCTAATGATACTTGAACCTGTATCTGATCTTGGCTTGGGGTCGTGTTACTATAATAATATTAAATTTGTGGTTTATTATATTTTAATGACGTCAGCCCCTGACCCCGGGGTTGAGGCCGTCACACTTAATATGTGACTTGTAGATTTCTTGACTTGGAATGTTTTTCACAAAACAGATTTATTCAACTCCAAGCTTCTTTACACTTTCTCCGAGGCATGATCTTCATGATCTTCTTCCAGAGCTTATTCTTAGGCTTCAGGCTGTTTATAGAAAAATACTCCATTCTAGTCTATTACATTTTTATAGACTTAAATGTTACGATACAAAAATGCAAACTTAGATTACAATACAACTTACTTAGGGTTGCAAATTTGACTTTATCTTTTTATAGTACATGCATATCTTGCACAACAAATTCTAAATCCTGACTCTGATTCAGTAAATCCTGATATCACTCGAAGCTCTGAGGTTCCACAAAATAGTGGGAATACTTCTGACAGAGAAGCATATGTTGAGGGGGAGCAACATGACATAAATCCAGAGATTACAACAAGTTATTCAACTCAAGAAATATCAGTAGAAAGATCATCAGACTCATCTTCCTCAAACTCTGATGAGTCAACTACTGATAACAATGGGGACACTGATTCAGGGGGAGCATCAGGAAATAATAGTGGTACTACTCAAGGGAATACCATAGAATTCATGGATCAGAGGGGAGGTTCTTCTTCTAGGAGTCAACTTCCATTAGCAATATAATGGTCTAAGTCACACACACCTGACTTAATCATTGGAAATCCTGACAGTGGTATAAGAACAAGAAAATCCACTGAAAATGAATGTCTCTACCATTCTTTTCTATCTCAAACTGAATCTAAGAAGGTTGAAGAAGCTCTGTAAGATGCTGACTGGGTCACAACAATGCAAGAGGAACTCAATGAGTTTGAAAGGAACAAAGTCTGGACTCTTGTGCCAAGACCAAAGAACATATATGTAGTTGGCACAAAGTGGGTGTTCAGAAACAAAACTTATAGTGAGGGCATTGTTACAAGGAACAAAGCAAGACTGGTTGCAAAGGGTTACTCACAACATGAAGGCATTGATTATGATGAGACATTTGCTCCGGTTGCAAGGTTAGAGGAAATAGAGATCTTTCTTGCCTATGCTGCTCACCAGAATTTTAAAGTGTTCCAAATGGATGTGAAAAGTGCATTCTTAAATGGAGAACTCGAAGAGGAAGTTTATGCTGAACAACCTCCAGGGTTCATTGATCCAAAGTATCCAGATCATGTCTACTTACTGGATAAAGTACTCTATGGATTGAAGCAAGCTCCAAGGGCCTTGTATGAAACACTTGCTCTATTTCTGCTAGAGAGTAGCTTCACAAGAGCTAATGCAGTCTAGGTATAAAATGAGTATGATGGGATAATTGAGTTACTTTCTAGGGTTACAAGTCAAACAGACTGATGAAGGAATCTTCATAAATCAATCCAAATATACCAGGAACTTACTCAAAAGATTTGGAATGCAAGACTACTCAACTGCATCAACTCCTATGGCCACTGTAACCAAGTTAGATTTAAATACTGGTTCTTCAATAGATATAACTAACTACAGAGATGCTGATTTTGCAGGATGCAAAATGGATAGGAAAAACACTTCTGGAAGCTGCCAATTTCTTGGAGGTTGTAATAACCCCAATTTTTGGAATTTTTGAAACCCTTATGAATAGTGCTTTTGCTGATTATGCTGAATAAGAAAACTTTTCATACCACACTATGTAGGGGTTCTTTTATTGATCTTCCGAGATATTATTAGTACTCTATGTGGTATATAAGTGTATATAAAGATCGTCAGAATCCAAATCCGAACACTTTGATTTTTCCCAAAAATCCACCAGATACCGAAAGAATTGAGTATAAGGTAACATGATTAAAAGGATTTAAATTCAAGGATTATAAGAGAGGATCATAAAAGGAATATAATGTATTGAGAAAGGTTAAGGGAACCCAAGTAATAAGATCCCGGGTATGATCCCTCAAACGATAAACGAAACGAAAGTTAAGCGAACCGTAAAACAAATAAACGGTCAAGAAACAAGCTTGTAAAAGAAGCAAGGGAGATTAATCAAGTGGAGTAGAAAATAGATGACATCATCACTCCATAAGAATTAGACAAGTGGCTAGATGGTGAGGTAAGCATGGTGATGCAAGCATTAATCAAGATATTTATCCAAGACTAAACCTCCACCAAGTATTCTAATCACATTTTTAACCAAGTAATCAACCACTTGTATCCAACCTTTCTTCTCTCCCCACCTTGTAGCTTCGACTTTTTCATGAAAAATGGAGGTTTAGAAATTCAAAGTCCAAGCTTAGCTCATTCATAATTCTCAAGGTAATTCCCATGGCTTCTTGATATTATAACTTAGTTATCCTAGAAGTTTGAGCTTCAAAAATCATGTCTTTCTTAGCTAATTAATTCATCAAAGATGATGATGAATAGTAATGAATAGTAACTTTCAAGAACTAACTTTGATTTCTTGATTTCTTTTGGAACTTCAAGGTTGTTTAAGCTTAGATCAGGGCTCTCTTAGGAATTTCAAGGCTCTTTGATGGTATTAAGAAGCTCCAAGAAGGTATAACCAAGCTTTCCCCTTTGATTTAAGTTATAAGTTTGTATGAGCTTGGATTGTAAATGGAGGTTTTAATTGTTGAATTAGTGAATGAGAGATTAAGCATGTTTAGTTATGTATGTAAGTAATTGTAGTTAATTATTGAGCCGTTATTATACCTGGTATTAAAATTATGATCCATGGATGTTTTGACTTAGAAAATGGTGGAGTAGTATGTTGGTTTGTTTGTGGTTGATGTTTGGATTGTTGTGGTTGGTTTGGTGTTGATTGGTGGTGATTTGATATTGAATTGATTTGGTAAAATTTGGGAATCGCTAAGGTATAGCCGTCGTAATGCCCAATTTTCCTTAGACTGTTTTGTGCATGACTTTTGCACCCGAACAATAACTACTATGAACTGAACATTACCATTATTAGATAGTTTATGATTCAAGCTTCGTTTTGATCTTTGGTTCGCTTGAATCCGATGTACGAGAAACGACCGTTTTAAGTAACGACGTTTCGCGAACGAACCATTACCCCTCGCCTTACTTTGAAACCTTAGTTAAGGCCCTTAAATGACTAATTGGAGTATAAAACAATTATGTAAAGTGGATTAGGCAGTTGGTAGAGTACTCGCGAAAGAATCGCCTAAAAATTCTTAATGGTTAATTTATTAAAAATGGTGGAGCCGAGGGTACTCAAATGACTTATGTGATTCGTTAAGCGTAGAAGTGACCATAAGCGAACGTTAGGGTTCAATTGGTTAAAGTCTAGTTTCTTAAGCGACCGGGGTTTAATTCCGACTTATGTTGTTGTTCATAGGTTATCGGACCCACTCTAAGCTTAAGTCTATCCGGGAAGACTTAGGCAAGTTTTCTACCCGTTATACTGTTGTTGTGATGTATATATGTATATGCATTATCTTGTGATAAATGCATGATTGTTATTAGCAAATGTTGCGATATATTGGAGCATGTTGATATGGTATATATATGCATACTTGTTTCGTAACCTTGATATCTAATTGTTGATTCAAATGCTTATAGTTGCATAATACCTATGCTAGAGATAAGCAGTAGTTACGTATACCCTTTGTATAGGGGACCCAAAGGTGAACATATTTCTAAACCGGGAATCGATGTTCTCGAGTATAATATATATATATATATATATTTATTTATATATGTATAGATATAGTTTTCAAAACTATTAATCGAATAAGGTTTATTCGATAACGTTATTTTATTGAATGAATATTATTTTGAATATTCATTCGAGGACTTATGACTCCGCTTATTTTATTTAATGGATATTATTTTGAATATTCATTCGAGGACTTATGACTCCGCTTATTTTATTTAATGAATATTATTTTGAGTATTCATTCGAGGACTTATGACTCCGCTTATTTTATTTAATGAATATTATTTTGAATATTCATTTGAGGACTTATGACTCCGCTTAATTATTAAATAATATTCTTTATTTTATTAAAGAATAATGTTTCGATAATCAAACCTATTTTCGATTATTCAAATAAAGATCATACTTTCGTATAAGTATATCTTTGGTTATTTATTATTCATTTCAAGTATAAGTTTTAAAACTTTTACTTCAATTATTTTATAAGGATTATCCTTATGGGAATATTATTTAAATAATAGTATTCAGATATTTTCTAATATATCGGGACTGATTTATTTCATTAAATCAGCTTTACTCCAAACATTCTAAAAAATGTTTTCGAGTCTTCAAAATGATTTTAAAAGTTAGAGAGGATCCGAAAACTCATTTTCAGATTTAAGATCTTTCTTTCGAAGGAGACTTGAATATTCGCTCAAAAATCTTGGGGATCCGGCTCTGTGGTGTATTTTATATTCGCAACGAGGTTGCTTTTTGAGAAAACAATTTGATTACTTGCCCAACGTTCGGGAAGTAAGTCCATCTAATTGAGTCGGCATAAGCGACAGGCCGGGGTACGGTCTATGAAGGTGTAAGAGGCTGGGTGACAGTCCATCTACGCGTGAGTGGCTGGGTAACGGTCTAGCGCGAGGTCCTAATGCGGCCTGGGTGATGACCGGCGAGGAATTCATCCATCTATAGTATAAAAGGTTACTTATTGGTATCTTTTCCTGATCAGCAAGATATCAGGTTTATGCCAAGGTTTTCTCCTTTCCAAATTCATTGGATATTACAACTCTATTCATACTTTACATGACAGAGGTTTTCAGGAAATGTATGAGAGATATATATATGGATATATATCAGGACTTAATGAAGTATCTCGTAACTTCATTTCATTCAATAATATTTCAAAGATTGAATCTATTCAAGTCTTATCTTGTAGTCTCATCTGGGTGATGAACTTTTAAAACTAATTATAACTTGAACGGTGGTAGTTCAAGTAGTATTCGGAAAGATATAAGTATATTGGAGTATTTTGTAACTTCATCTTTTAAACTTATATCTAGTAAATGATTATCTTGTGCATGTCAAAGATTTTTGGAAAAACGTTGAGACAAGGTTAGATATATGAGATCACCTTGCAACGATATTTTTTATACAGTTATAAACTGGAACTCTGTGTATATTATACATGTCAGAGGATTTCGAAGATTGTGAAAAGTATATATGTATATATATACTGAATATTTTATGACTTGATTGCGTTAAGATATCAGCTTGGTTCATTTCTTCTTGACCAAGACTTACATGAGTACTATGAGAATGCTCATATATTGTTAATTATTATACATATTATTTCGGTGAGCTTGTTGCTCACCATTGCTTTCTTCTTTCATCACACAACAACAGATAGAAAAGATGAACATGACCAAGCTCCCGATTCGCAAGTGGTTAATTAGGAAACGTTCCGCAGTTTCCTGTAGGCGTTGATGCCGTTGTAGCCGAGGTAGGATCTACCAATAGGCTAGGCTTTCAACTTTTGATGTACCAGACTTATGTATAATATGAATTTTAATAATGGCAAAGAATATGTAAATTTATTCAGAAACCCTTTTGAGGTGTAATGACTTATAATTGTGGAATAAAATGACTTGTGTTATTGTTTGGTATTCATCTCTGAGACTATAACTTGTGGTGTGTGTGTGCATATTGTGGGGTCACAGTACGCAGTAGTTGGTTGACTGTTAAGATTAAGTATTGATAAGGGAAATGGAACTCGTGACAACCCGAATCCCCGACCCCGGATTTGGGGGTGTTACAGAGGTAGATTGGTTTCTTGGTACAGTAAGAAACAAAAGTCAATTTCCACTTAAACTGTAGAAGTATAATATATTGATGTAGAAAGTTATTATGCTCAGATTCTATGGATGAAGAATCAGCTGTTGGATTATGGGTTAGACTATTCTTCTATTCCTATATATTGTGATAATCAAAGTGCTATTGTAATGACAAGAAATCCAGTACAACATTCAATGACTAAGCACGAAGCTGGTATAGTGGAATTGGTCTTTGTTCCAACAGATCAGCAAGTAGCAGATATATTCACCAAGCCTCTCTGTGAAGCTACATTCACAAGATTGGTGAATAAATTGGGAATGATTTAATGACAGTTCTCAAAATCTGATAATTATGTCTACTGATATTCTCGAAGCATGGTATCTTATTATTTGTCAGTACTTGTTAGATTACTGATTCTTATGCTAAATGCTTGATGCCATGATAACATGCAAACTGTGGTAAATGATCTTATGTGATAATTGCATGTTGAACTACTGATTATGCTTATAAACTCTGTTATTAGTTAAACTTGTTTTGACTAATAGTTTATGTCAGTAGTTGATAAATCCTGATACTAGTAATTAAGATACTGATAATGGTCAAACCATGATTGACTGTTATACCTCATTGATTATTTTGAATTTATTCGAAATAAATTGTTAACAGTATTTTTAATTAATTAGAGAATGAGTGGAATATCTTTTAATTGCTTAACTGGGTTAGCTACTGATGCAAGTATACTCTGATACTTGAGTATTTACATTGGGAATAGGAATATAAAGAGAGAGATTCCTTTTTACTTGCCCAGATACACGTAATCGTGTATGCTTATTATGTCTATTTATTGCATGGTCAATCAAAGAGTCTCTTCAGTTTCTACTTTCTTTTCTATAAATACAACCCTTCACTCTCAAAGCCTCTCATTACCTTTTTCACTCACAAATTCCTAAATACTCATAATCTTCATTACAAATATATGGCCATCTATTCTCTTTCACATGGAGTCTACTGTCCAGTAGCAAATCCTGATTACGGGAGATTGTATTTTGATATTGGTTGACTCAGGGCAGTCTTCCACGACCAAGATTATCATCATTCTGAGATTCCTCAGTCGATTATTGATCGACTGAACTCAGATGAAACTGAGTCTCTCCATCTCTTTAGACTACACGTTTGGTTTGAAGAGATGAGACGAGCTGATGTGGCTACATAAAGGCATCTCAAGGAAGAACAACGCCACCTCGTATGGATGGCGTTACAAGAGAATATCATTTCTATTGCAGGTTCAATGTCAAGGATCATCCATCGGAGGACATTGAATAAACTGGAAGAAGAAAATAAGAAGAAGCAAAAATAGATAGATTGTTTAGGGTTTTATTTTTAAAATTCTATGAAAATCTTATATTCTACTTCATAATTAATGAATAAAATTATTCTATCTTCTTTTGCTTCATAAAATGACTTCTTGATTTCTTGATGTGTGCTTAAATGTTCTTAAATGTTAAATGTTAAATCAATACCGCATGCTAAATATCAGATATTTTTTGGTGCATATGAATAAAATAATCTCTGTTTGAGTTCATATGATCACTACAGTACATATTGAGCACTACAAGAAGTAACTGTTGTTAAAGAAGGAAGTTTAAGGAAGATTTAATTATTGATCATTCAGAATTATAATCTTTGAGTGTTGCTTACCATTCAAAATCCTTTTGAAACTTTCTTTTTCTCTTCAAGAAAGTTGTCCACACTTATTAAAAAATTTCATATATCTTAAATTTCTTCTTACAACTGAAACACTTGAATTCTTTTCTCAAATGTTGCCAAAAATCAAGTGTCATAATTCTTGAATTATGTTCACCACTCAGAAACAACATTAAGTTGGTTAGAGACTACTTGCTGAGGTAGATCTTGATGATACTAACATAGACACATAGGTTTCATCAGTCTTTACTGAAGACTCTGTGATAGCTTTCATTAAACACATTCAAGTGTTAGTTCTTTGCAAGAAGAACAAAGGTTTGAGATCATGGTACATGACAGTAACCTGATCAAATCCTCTACAATTCAAATGGAGGTTCTCATTATTGATGAACAACAACTGTCATAACCACAGTATCTACTTGTGACCCCAATTGTGAATTCACAAGGTATAAATACTGGTGTTATTTTATCAGCATTTATTTTAAATACTGATTTAGTTTGTTAAGCATTTATAGTATGCTTTTCACGATAAAAATCCTGTTGACATGATTACATCCAAACCTTAGTTAAGGACTACCTCTAGTTGTATGATCATAGATCACCCTTTTTGAGCCACCTCTTATTTCTGTAGGACAATCTTTCTGAGCCTTTTTTATGTGAGATGTGTGAAAAGATTGAGAGAGAAAACAGAATTTCAAAGAGGCAGATCTTTCCTGGAAAAATGAGAGGTAGATGAGAGATAGGATTTAGTAATCCTTGTGAGGAAGATCTAACTATTAAAAGTCATGAGATGTGTGGTGTGAGGATTAGTGAGACTACTTTAAAAGAATAGAGAGATTAAGTTTTATTTGATATATGTTTGCGGATGCTCATAGTACTAAAGGACCAGATGCTGAATAACAGTCTGTTAAATCTCAGGAAAACTCTGATGTATCAAAAGAAATTGATCTCCCTTCAAGTCTAAGTACTGATACTTTCTTGAAGTCCATACATTATACTATTCCACCATATGAGATAATCCATGTTTTTGTTGAAAAACAGTCCATTCATTCTTCTTTTCCATCACTTGAAGAAATTCCTATTTTTGCTAAAGATCTAGTAGCACAACAGTCTATTTATAAAGATTCATCCATTTCAGAATCACCACAACATTCTACAGAACCTGCACTCCTGGAAGTTAATCTTGAAGCTCCAATTCATTTATCTACAATACCTGAAGATGTGGAGATAACTGCTGAAGGTGTTGAAGCTTTTAAAGCCACTGGATCAATTTCTCATTCTATTCTGCATACTAAAGCTGACGATAAAGTTCAGAAATTAGTGCAAAATCCAGCTGCTATTGAAGAATCTAATGATGGTAAAGAAACTCATGTATCTAATGCTATGTTAGATCTTGAGAATGATCTTTTCTTTCCTGGCGATATGCCTATGCATGTGAGACAACAGAAAAATGAAAGAGTTAGATGCTAAGAAGAAGCAGGATTATTCTGATAATCTCTGGAATGCTTACTGGAAAGATAATACATATCCTATTTCCAGAACAAGAGCAGTTGAACATCTGGAAATAGGTGAACAGAAGATTACAAATCCTAAAGTGCTGAATCATCTGAAAGCATCAACTTTAGTTGTCAGATCCTTACACACAGCTCATGAATCAATCACTACTCAAATCAATCAGATTAAAGAATCATTGATTGCTTCAAAGCTGCTTATCAGGAAATTCAGAAACAAATTTCACCAATAGTTACCAGACAAGATGTAATCGAAGCCAGTCAAGATAGATTAGAAGCTCATCAAGCTCAAATGTCTGATCAACTTACCGAAATAAAAAATTCAATGGAGCTGATTATTACTCTACTCCTTAGTGATGATGCCAAAAAGGGGGAGAAAATTGATAAATCTAAATGCAAACAATTGTCATTGATAGGTACTGATGATGAAAATTCTGATGGAGGTAATAAAGGGGAAAAGAAGGAGAGTAAAAGAGGAAGCAAGAGAAATGAAAGAAGAGTTGAAGAATTGACTGTGACTACTAAAATGCGACAATCTTCACAAGTCACAACCGTTGCTGATGAGGACCAAGGTTTTCAGGAGAAAGAAGCTGGTGTTGAAGCAAGCCAATATCTTCAAACTCTGAAAGTTAAAGGAAGAAAGAAAACTCTGTTCTACAAGGATCCAAAGATTCAATTATTTGATTCTGAGGAAAGTAGAAGAATATTTGCAAAGGAAAATCCTGGAGTTGATCTTGAACAGCTAAGGCAAACGGAGGAAGATTTTAAAAATTCTATGAAGACAGCAAATGTTGATATTGGTATTATTTCTCAAGTACTTTATAAAGATGATCCTTCTAACAGACCAACCAGAGGTATAGTTATAAGGGAAATCAATCAGGCAGAAGATGAAAGATCTCTCAGATCACTAGCTATTGAAACTGCTGACACGAAGCTTAAAGGAAATGAGAAGATAGATTAAAAGTCAAGAATTTCAAAGTCTAAAGCTAAAGCTAGAGTCAGTATCTGAGGAATTTAAAATCTTAAACTCTGATAGATTTATTCTATACAGTTGTTCAAGCTCTTGATACCGAAGAAAATTTACTTGAAGCATAAATCATTCAAACTAGTCAAAGAAGGAAGATTTCTGGAAGCATTCTGAGTTGAGGAAGTGAAGTTAACCTCTGACATTGCTCAAGTTAAAGAAGCAGTTCAGGATGAAGAGTTAAACTATGATATTCACTGAAGCAAGATTGAATATGCATACTTGATTCCTGCATTTAGATAGTTTTGACATCATTAATTGAAACTTGTCCATAATTCCATAATGAATAAGTAGGGGGAGATTGTTGGAAGCAATTGATGACATCAAAAAGAAACTATCAGAAGTTCATTTTAGAACTTATACATCAACGGATGCAGATGACAACATCAACGGATGATAAAATATCAACGGATGATAATTTCAACGGATGATGATGTCAACAGATAATGAAATCAGTATTTGTCACTTCAGTTGATCTTCGAGGAGGAGAAGGTGTTATGTCACACAACACTATAGAAGGGGGTTGAATATAGTATTTTTACAATTAAATCGATTTAGAACACAAGTATGTAACAGTAATCAAGTTTATTCAATATAATAAGCTCTATTATAAAGTAGGTTAAACTACTCTCTCAGTGATGAACAATATCACTAAGAGCTGCTAGGTTACAATGAATAATCTTTCTCATGAATGGTAACACATATAGTGTAAACCCTAAGCTGTGTTTATATAGTACACAGTTACAAGATATCTTCTAATTGATATGGAATATAATTCTGTCTCCTAAAATGTATCAATCAGATATTATCTTTTTACAAGTCTTCTAGTCGTCCAACTCTTCATGCAGATCTTCTTTTATTTTAGTCCAGATCATCTCCTATAAATCAACCGCATTCCTTATCTGAAGTACCTGCACTTAAGTCCTGATATAAATCCCGATGGCCTTAAGTTCTGATATAAGTTCTGACTTCAGTAATTCATGATTTCCAGTAAGCCTTGATAAGTCCTGATATTAAGTTCTGAAACTAAACACAACATATTAGACATGACATCACAAATATATCTAACAATCTCCCCCAACTTGTAAATTATGAAAACTATACAAGTTAATAGATTTGATGATGTCAAAAACATTTAAGTAGAAATGCAATGAGAGTTTATTTAAACAACTAACTATAACTTACAGTCCTTGCAGCTTTTACCAATCTTACTGGATTAATCTGAATCCAAAATGATTCTCGACAAAGTTTGATATCAGCTTCTCTTCTGCACTTCTCAGGACTTGAGCTAATATAGCCTTGACTTGCTTCATTTCTTCATCTTGACTTCCAATCTGGTAGATTGCAGTCCTAAGTGCTGAAATGTGATTTCTTTCCAATACATCACCAAGTCTGATTACTCTTGGATGAGAAGAGTCTTCATTATAGCACATACATTTCTCTTTCAGAATAACTTCAAGTTTTGCAGAATTCTTCTTCATTGGAATTTCACTTCCATCATCTTCAACTATCTTTGGAATAAATTCTGCAACCCTTGATCCAGAGATTCTGGATTTATCCCTTATTGTCTTCATGATGAAATTTGACCATCTTCTGGTAATCTCAGACTTTATCTCCAAAAGATAATGAAAGAATTGAAGTTCTTTCAGAGATTTGTTCAGCACATCTGATTCTGACATTCTGTATGTTCTTCCATATTCAAGAAATAGAATCAACTTTTCTTTGACATTACTCTTATCATGAGCATCCAGTACCACTTGAACATATATAACCTTGTCAAGGTGTTTCTGTGTAACTTCCTCAAGTGGTTTGTCAGTTAATAAGAATGGATTTCTGGTAATTACTTCAACTCCTGTTTTAATCTTGGCCTCTTCAGAACCTAATCCAGCTCTGTCTCTTGCTTCTTTGGATTTCAATCCAATAGTCATGAAATCAGATAACAGTTGACTTTTCTTAGAATTTGATGATTTAACATTTTTCCATAGGAGTTTCTTCTTTTCAGCAATTTTCATCTTGTCCAAATCAACTTGAGCTCTGTCAGAGGTTGATGTCTCGATAACTTGTTAAGAATTTGTAACTGCTTCCTTATTTTTTTGAGTAAATAGCTTCTCAGAATTTGATAAACTCTGAGCTTCCAGAGTTTGAGTAGTTTGAGCATTATCAGTAGTTAACTCTGTTTCTTTCAGTTTCTTCCTTCTCTTCAAAGATTCAACTTCCTCTTCTATCAGAGTATCATCATCATGCATTGTAGCTTGATAGGCAGGATCTATTAGAACTGAAGGAGTTTTCTTCTTCTGAATCTTTGCTGGTTCATCAGTCTTTTCTTTCCCTTTTGCTTTGGGATCAATTTCAACTTGTGATCTTGTCTTGGGCTTTGAAGCCTCAGAAGTTGACCTTTCCTTGATCACAATGCCTTTTGCCTTAGGCCTTGAAGGTTTCTTTACATTAGAAGCTTTAGATCTAATATTTGTCTTCTCAGTTGCAAATCTAGCTTCTTCCTCCGTTAGAGTCTCTAAATCCATTCCAGGATTATGCTTGAGAAATAATCTTTTAGCAATCTCTTCATCAAGTGTCTGAATCTTGGGATCCTTATAGTAGACAGTAGTCTCCCTTCCCTTAAACTTCAGAGTTTGTAAAAACTTCTGAGAGTCTTGACTTCCTCCTTGAATGAGAATATCAGAACTTGATATCAGACTTTGATTATCAGAACTTGCTTTTAGAACTTGATCATTCACAACTTCAGAACTTGTATTCTTCTGTGTAGAAGATTTGCTAGAATCAGAAATTAGTTTCTGTGAAGAAACTTTGATGCTTTTCCCTTGACCTTGACCTTTGCCCATGCTAGGGTTTCCCTGGTAATCTCCTTTATCATCCTTCTTCTTCAGTACTTGAATAGTTGAGCATTTAGACTTAACTACCTTCTCCCCCTTTTTGGCATCATCTGATAGGAGTAGAGAGAGAAAAAGTTTCACTGAAGATTGGATTTCATTCAATTGAGTCTGTTGAGCAACTTGATTTTGTAGGACCTCATCCAGTTGGGCCTGCTGCTTTTCTTGAGCTTGCTCAATAGCTTCTACTTTCTCTTGAATAGGTCTGATAAACCTCTTCTTGTATAGTTTGATCTCCATGTCTAGCTTATCAGCCTTTTCTAGAAGTTTATCAACCTTTTCATGAGTCTGTGAGTGTAGACCTTGAAGACTTTTAGTACTGAGAGCTGTGACTTTAAGTTGAGCTTTGAAGTCAGAATTTGTCAACAACTCATCAGCTTTTGTAATATGATCTGACAGAACTTTTGAGTTGGGAATGAAGTCAGGCTCATTCCACTTCATGGTCCACTCAACTCCTCTGTGAGTTTCTTCCCAAGGAACAAGAGCATCTTCTTCAACAAATTTTAACAATGCCTCCTTTCCAAAAATTGGAGCATTTACTGGAGCACTGTCTCCAGAACTTGAGTGAATCTCATCATCGTTTGACAGTATAAAGTGTGTGTCACTGAAGGTGATTCTGGTACAACTTCATTTGTTTCCACATCCAGAATTGGTGTGGTAGGAACTTCAGTATTTAGTGGAAAAACAGGTGGAGTTGTCTCCTTTGCTGGTGCTTTCAGATACAAGACAGTTGGTATGTTCAGCCTGCAATATCAATTTCAGGACTTAATCCTGAATCTTCAACTGTAACAGTTTCTTTGATTGGAGAGACATGAGGCGTGATCACAATATCTTGAGCAGTGTCTTCAGCTTGAGGTGGAGGTGGCAAAGATTCAATCACTATTGGTTCTGATGAGATCAGATATTCCTGATCCCCTTCCTCAGCTTCTTCATATTAAGCTTGTGTAATTTTCATACCTGCTCTCTTCTTCTTTGATCTTCTGGATGGTGGAGGTGTTGCTTGAGCATCATCAGAACTTGAATGTCTTTTCCTTTTCAAAATACCAGAACCCTCAGCTTCATTCTCCTTCTGAGGAGTTACCTCTTCAGCTGCTACCTCCTTCTGAAAAATTTCTTTTTCAGCTTCTACTGTCACAGGTTCTGATGCAGAAACCTGGACCTGTTCATCCTCATCATATTCATCCCTCAAAATAATCCTCCTCCTTCTCCTTGGTGGAGATTTAGGCACAGAGATAGTTCTTTTGGGCCTAGAGGATTTGTCATATTTTATAACTGGCACCTTTTGAGAAGTACAAGAGGTTTTGGATTTGAGAGGTGATGTTCTGATTGTAGGTGCTAATGGTTGTGGTTGAGAGGATTGTGCTGGTTGGAAATAGGTTCTGATGGTAGGCTGTGGTTGAGAGTTGGAAGGCTGTGTTGGTGGAGGTTGAGAAGTAGTAGGCTGTGTAGGTGCAACATCAGGATATATTGTACTATATGTGTGAGGATCAGAATTTACTAAGAACTGTTTTACAGATTGAGGAATGTGGATGGGTCTTAGTATATTCTTCTTATTATCAGCAAATAATAAGTCTGTGAAAGCCCTTTTATGAAGTTTAAAGGGTTCAATTGTCTCACTAAAATTTTGGGGTGCATCAGAACCACATAAATTATATATAAGCTGACAGAATCTAGCAAAATAAACTGTATTGCTATCTTCTTTCATCCTATCACCTATAAAACCCAAAATTGCAGTAGCATAATCAAAATGAGTTTCATTAAGAAGGGCATACCCAATTTTCTGACTCATTATTGGGATAACATCAAAGTTGGAGCATTTGTTGGCAAAAGCTTTGGTAATGCGGTCGAAGAAGAAACTCCACTCCCTTCTGATGTGGGGCCTTTTCATTTGTCCCACCTTGGACAAACTTTTCTCATAGCCAAGATTGGCCACCATACCCTATAGCAGTGGATCTTCAATCTGAGCATTAAAAGTGCAATTTTCTGGTAAGTGTAGAGTTGTCGAACAGTAGACTCATCTTCCCCAGATGTGAAAATAATACTTGGGGACCCATCTTCACCACTATCATCATAAACACCAGACCTCCAAAACTCCAGTATTTGAGTTCCTGAGAGTAATTGTGGTTGGGTCAAAGCATACCCAATTTCACTATGAGCAAGAAAGTCTTGGATGAAGTGTAGATCTGAAGGAGCATCGTCCTTGCTAAGAATAGCCATGTAATTGTTGGGGACGAACTTGGCTCCATTAAAGATGATGTCCTTTGGTGCCATTTCTATAAAAATTAAGTGAAAAGTTGTGTGTACGAAAGGTGTTTGATAAAATGCCTGTAAGAGAGTCTGTTAGAAAATAGAGAGACAAAGAGAGAGAGAGAGAGAGAGAGAGAGAAAGAGAGAGAGTAAAAGAAATAATAGATAAAGTAAGAGTAGGTAAAAGATTGTGAAATCTTTTAACTCTAATATATATTCTCTTTCCACTCAACGGTTCTTTCTGGAAGTAAAACAGACATTTGACACCTGTCACGTAATAAATAGTCAAAACAGTGGTTAGTGGGCACGGGAAATGTGCAGTAATTATTGCTCACATGCTGTTTTCAAAACAAACACGCAACCCATAAACCAAATGATTATTACTATTTTTATCTCACTTAATTATTTTCTGATAAAAATGATGTTAGATATATTTGATAATGTCATGGTTAATATGATTTATGTTTAGTTTTCAGATCTTACTTAAACAGGATAAATCAGTACTTACTGGAAGTCAGGACTTAAGGATATCAGTACTTATATTATCAGGAGATAATAATCAGAAGATGGATATCAGAACTTAAGTGCTGGAGGACGTTCAGATAAGGACAATAGCTGATTAAAAGAAAGAAGATCAAGATAAACATAAGAAGAGATATGCATGAAGAAGGAATTCTATGAAGAATAGTATACTTGGAAGAAAAGATATCTGATTGATATATTTTAGGAAGCAGAATTATATTCCATATCAATTAGCGATTATCTTGTAACTGTGTAGTATATAAACACAGACATAGGGTTTACACTATAAGTGTTATCATATTCGAGAAGATTATTCATTGTAACCCTAGCAGCTCTCATGATATTTGTTCATCATTGAGAGGTAACAGTTCCATACTGTAACAGAGTTTATTGTTTTAATAAAGTTTGTTTTCTGTTACTTGAGATATTAAAGTTCGATTTGATTGTACTTTACACTGTATTCACCCCCTCTACAGTGTGTGTGACCTAACAAGTGGTATCAGAGCCTATCTGTTAACGCATATACAGTTAAAGATCCAAACACAATCATGTCTGACGCAGAAACTCCAACTAAGCCTACCAAAACTGAAGAACCTCCAAAGACACAAATTCAAAGTCGGTATGAAACCATGAGAGTTCCCATACTGAGACCATCTGAATATGCCATATGGAAGGTGAGGATGACCATGTTTCTGGAAGCTACAGATCCAGAATATCTTGATAGAATCAAGGAAGGACCTCACAAACCAACCAAGCTCGCTGTTGCAGTTGCAGGTGAAGCAGCAAAGACCGTACCAAAGGAGAAGAGTGATTATACTGCTGAAGATATCGCATCAATTGCTAAGGATGCTAAGGTACGACACTTACTGCATAGTGACATTGATAATGTAATGTCAAACAGGGTAATTAACTGCAAGACTGCTAAGGAGATATGGGATGCTCTGGAAACAAGGTGTCAGGGAACTGATACAATTAAGAAGAACAGGAAGACAATACTCACTCAAGAGTATGAACACTTTGACTCAAAGGCTAATGAGTCATTGACTGATTTATATGATATATTTGTCAAACTCTTGAATGATCTGTCACTGGTTAATAAGGAGTATGATCTTGAAGATTCAAACTTTAAATTCCTGTTAGCTCTTCCTAAATGTTGGGATTTGAAGGCAACAACAATAAGAGACAACTACAGTCTTGATGAAACAACTCTTGATGAAATTTATGGAATGCTCAAGACTCATGAACTTGAGATGGAACAAAGAAGCAAGAGGAAAGGAGGAAAGTCAAGGACAGTTGCTCTTAAGGCTGAAGAAGAATCCCTCAAGGCAGCTACCTCAAGGAAAGACAAGGGTAAAGCTCTTTTCACAAAGTCTGATACTGAGTCATCAAATTCTGAAAGTGATGATGACTCAGATTCTGAAAGCTTGCCTGAGACTGATGCTGATGAGGAGATGATGAAGCTGTGTGCTCTTATGGTGAAAGGGATTACAAAGATTGATTACAGGAAGTTCAGGAAGGGAAATAAGTTTTTCAGGAAAGGCACAAGTTCTGATAAGAAGAATTTCAGAAGATCTGAGGGCAGAGGAGGAAAGTTTGATAGAGGAGATTATACCAATGTCAACTACTATAACTGTGGTGAGAAAGGCTCCTGATTGTAAGAAAGTGAAGGGTGACAAAGGCAAGGCTCTTGTCACAAAGAAGAAAAGCTGGACAGACTCCTCAGACTCTGAAAGTGAGGAGAACTATGCTTTGATGGCAAATGCTGATAAAGAAAGTGTTGAGAGCAGTTCTGAAGCTGCTGAAACAAAGGGCAACAGGAAATATATCCTAGTTCTGGATAGTGGATGTTCAGGACATATGACTGAAAATAAAGCCCTGCTATCAGACTTTGTGGAGAAAGCTGGCCCAAGTGTTTCTTATGGAGATGGCAACATTGGAAAAACTTTGGGATATGGCAATATCAATCTTGGGAATGTCATCATTAAAGAAGTAGCTCTAGTCTCAGGACTTAAACACAATCTGCTGAGTATAAGTCAAATCTGTGACAGAGGTTATCATGTTGATTTCTTTGAAGAACACTGTGAAGTTGTGAGTAAATCTAAAGGAAAAGTTGTTCTGAAAGGATACAGGCGTGGTAACATTTATGAAGCTAAGCTTTCAACAAGTACTGATGGTTCTGCAATCTATCTGATGAGTAGAGCATCAATTGAAGAAAGTTGGAATTGGCACAAGAAACTCTCTCATTTAAATTTCAACAATATAAATGAGCTGGTCAAGAAAGATCTTGTGAGAGGACTGCCAAAGTCAATATTTACTCCTGATGGCCTTTGTGATTCTTGTCAGAAGGCCGAACAAAGAAAATCTTCATTCAAGAGCAAGACTGAATCATCATTTCTTGAGCCTTATCATCTACTACATGTTGATCTATTTGGTCCAGTGAATGTCATGTCTATTGCAAAGAAGAAATATGCGTTGGTCACAGTGGATGAGTTCACCAGATACATATGGGTGTATTTCTTGCACACAAAAAGTGAAACTGCATCTATCTTGATTGATCATGTCAAACATTTGGATAAATTGGTCAAAGATTCTGTGAAAACCATAAGGAGTGATAATGGCACTGAGTTCAAGAATTTGATAATGGAAGAGTTCTGCAAAAACCATGGAATTAAGCAGGAATTTTCTGCTCCTGGAACTCCACAGCAAAATGGAGTTGTTGAAAGGAAGAATAGAACTCTCATTGAAGCTGCACGTACAATGCTTGAAGAAGCAAAGCTTCCAACCTATTTCTGGGCTGAAGCTGTGCAGACTGCTTGTTTTACTCAAAATGCAACACTCATTAACAAGCAAGGTAAGACACCATATGAGATGGTGAAGAAAAAGAAGCCAAATCTGAAGTATTTTCATGTATTTGGATGCAAGTGTTTTGTTCTCAAGACTCATCCTGAACAGCTATCCAAATTTAATCTAAAAGCTGATGAAGGAATCTTTGTTGGATATCCACTTTCCACAAAAGCCTTCAGAGTCTATAGTATAAGAAAAAGAGTGGTCATGGAATATATCAATGTCTCTTTTGATGACAAGAAGATTACTGGACTTGAAGATTTTATTGATCATGAACAGCTGAGATTTGCAAATGAAGACTCAAATTCTGATACTGAAAATCCTGACAATCTAAGTCCTGATACTGTAAACTCTGATGGATTAAACTCTGATGTTATTGAAACTGTGGTGACTACGCCAAAGGAAGATGCACCTATGCAGGAGGATCATACTCAAGATCTTACCACATCTCAAGAAGCATCAGAATATACATCTGGCTCTTCAAGTTCTGATTCGTCAAGTTCTGATAAGCCAAGTTCTGATAGTTCTGAAAATCTAAATTCTGAAGAATCCAACTCAGAGAGTATAGTTTCAGGGGGAGCATCAAAAAATGAAGTTGAAGACATCATGAATCATGGGGGAGCATCCAGTTCTAGAGAAAACCTTCCATCTGCAAGGAAGTGGACTAAATCACATACACCTGATTTGATAATTGGAAATCCTGATGCAGGTGTCAGAATTAGAACGGGTACTTCAAACGAATGTCTTTACAATTCTTTTCCTTCTCAGACTGAGCCAAAGAAAGTGGAAGAAGCTCTTCAAGATGCTGATTGGGTGCAAGCAATGCAGGAAGAGTTAAATGAATTTGAAAGAAACAAAGTCTGGACCCTAGTGCCAAGACCAAAGAATAAATCTGTTGTTGGTATAAAGTGGGTGTTCAGAAACAAAACTGACAGTGATGGCATTATTACAAGGAATAAGGCAAGGCTGTTTGGAAAAGGATATTCTCAACAGGAGGGAATTGATTATGATGAAACATTTGCACCAGTTGCTAGGTTAGAAGCCATAAGGATATTTTTGGCTTATGCTGCTCACAAAAAGTTTACTGTCTTTCAAATGGATGTGAAAAGTGCTTTTCTCAATGGAGAATTGAAGGAGGAAGTATATGTTGAACAACCTCCAGGCTTTGTAGATTCCAAACATCCAGATTATGTCTACATGCTTGATAAAGCACTTTATGGACTTAAGTAAGCTCCTAGAGCATGGTATGAGACTTTAGCTCAGTTTCTTCTGGAAAGTGGATTTAACAGAGGAACTATAGACAAAACACTGTTCTACCTCAACCATGGAAAAGACTTACTTCTGGTCCAGATTTATGTTGATGATATCATTTTTGGGTCTACAAATGACAGACTTTGCAAGAAGTTTGCCAAACTGATGCAGTCAAGGTATCAGATGAGTATGATAGGGGAACTTAGCTATTTTCTGGGCTTTCAAGTCAAGCAGAATGAAGAAGGCACTTTTATTTGTCAAACTAAGTACACCAGAAACTTGCTGAAGAAATTTGGAATGTAAGATTGTTCAAGTGCATCCACTCCCATGGCCACTGCAACAAAACTGGACAAGGATACTGGTAAATCAGTAGATATTACTGATTACAGAGGTATGATTGGCTCTCTACTCTATCTAACTGCTAGTAGACCTGATATCATGTATGCTACCTGTCTTTGTGCAAGATTTCAAGTAGATCCAAGAGAACCTCACTTAACAGCTGTAAAAAGAATATTCAAGTATCTTAAGGGAACAGCTGATCTGGGATTGTGGTATCCCAGAGAATCAGATTTTAAATTAATAGGTTACTCAGATGCAGATTTTACAGGTTGCAAAATTGACAGGAAAAGCACAAGTGGAAGCTGCCAATTTCTTGGAGGCAGATTGGTTTCTTGGTTTAGCAAGAAATAAAAGTCAATTTCTATATCAACTGCAGAAACAGAATATATTGCTGCAGGAAGCTGTTGTGCATAGATTCTTTGGATGAAGAATCAGTTACTGGATTATGGGTTAACATATTTCAAAATCCCTATTTACTGTGATAATCAAAGTGCTATTGCTATGACAGGTAATCCAGTTCAACACTCTATGACAAAGCACATCAGCATCAGGTATCACTTCATCAGGGAACATGTGGATGAAGGTACAGTGGAATTGCACTTTGTTCCAACAGATCAACAACTAGCAGATATCTTCACAAAACCATTGTGTGAAGCTACTTTTACAAGATTGGTAAATGAACTTGGAATGGTTTCAGGTTCTTTCTCTAAATCTGCTTAGTTTTGTTCTGATGCATCAGACTTTATGATCAGTATTTACATAATTTACTCTCTTTATGTATTCTGTGCTTAATTGAAAAATGTGCTTAAGTACTGACTGTTGTCTGATATATGTTTTTAAACTCTAAAAATGTTATGTCTGTTTGTGTAACTATTCAATCCTATGAGGATAACTGTGCTAGATGCTGACTTAGTAGTCTTCAATAAACAAGGGATCCCATGTTAGAAGTAATTATTTATGTGGAAATTCATTGACACAAGCAAATTCTGATATTGAGCTTAGTTGAGTTTACTTTGTCTATCTTATTACTAAGTCACAAACTAGAATGTTGCTTCTCATCTGTTGAGTTCTGATGCTAGTAAATCTGTTTGGACGTACTAAGTGTTGATAAACTTCACTTATCAAAAGAAAAGGAAAAAGAATCAAGTATTACACTTCAGGTACTTCTTTGAGATCTAGAGTACAAATGTGGAAGGAATGACCCAAGTGCATAGCTGGTATTAAGTAAATATGCATCAGAAAAGCAAAATATTTTCTTGGTGACTTTTCACACTCTATGATTACTGGAGAAATACTCTGATAATAGCATAAATTCTGATAAGCAGTCGTGACTCACTTACACTGAGAAGCCAGTGTAAACTGGAATTTAAAAAGATGCATAAAATTAGCATAAAATAGTTGAGGTGGACTCAAGCATGAACTCATTCAACAGTAGGTTTCAGAATAATGACAGCTCTTTAGCAAAGTTTTAGTTATGCCTTATTTCTAAGATGTACTAAAGTGAATCAGACTTTACTCCTTGTCTGATATTTAGCTTAATGCACACACTAAACACTCCATATGAATGATGAAAATCACTGTGGTGATCTATGTTGTTTTAGATGAACAGTTATTGTGTCACATTGCACAAATTCTGAGGACAAGTTCTGATTGCATGTTCTGATGATTAAGTTCTGAAGAATATAAATCAGAATTTGTGTGAGGACTTACTAAGATAGGCATTCATTTTTCGAGTTAAGAAATTATGTTCTGATGACTGTTAAGTTCTGATATAAGTCTAAGTTCTGATATTAAAGTCTGATTCTTAAATTGACTTATTTGTGGATAAAATTTTAAAAAAAACAGTCTCAGTTTACATCTGATATGTTGAAGTGGAAGATTAACAGTCACTATATTTAGGGATAGTGGTACTCGTACATGAACAGTCAACTTTTACTTGCTTCTTGTGCGCATTAAACCATGTTTTCCCTTTCCAATGAATGTTTTTCTTTTTCCAACTCTGGGGAGACGAGGTAGAATTAATTCTACCTGTCAGCATTAAATTTCTGCGTGTCTCTTGGCATTCTCTTGCCTATATAAGCAACCACTTCACAGCAGCCTTCCCATCAAATCTTTTATCACAAACTCACCTTCATATGAAAAACACCATGGTCAATTACAATATGTTTTTGAACTACGAAACATTCAACATGGAGCTGAGCTGTGCCGATTGGTAGCAGGAATGGCACGTTACTGCCATTCCTGATGAGATATGGGACTCCGTTTCCCAGGAGGTACTTACCCACCTCCTGTTCTTCTACATGGACTACCATCGCCATCTGGAGAGATTGGAGGAGGAAAGGCTGGAAGCTCTCCGCCAGCAAGAGCGAATCATTCGACTCGCTATTCTGTTTGTCGAGAGTAGGAAGAAGAAATGATTTATTTTCTTCTTCCTATTTTTCTTCATCATCAGCCTTGCCCTGCTTCTTGAGCTAGGACAAAGGCTGTTGACGTTAGGTTTAGCAGCTTAGGGCAATCTTGTAAAAAGTTTTGATGTAATTTAAATTTCATGAATGTATTCTCTTGATATATTAATAAAATTTGTTTTTATTTCAAGATCTTGTCACTGAGATATGTTGTAATGCATTGATAAATCCTGATACATATTCATATTCTGATGACCATATAAATTCTGTTTTAACTTAAGTTCTGATTTTACTTTATCAGTACTTGCTCATCTGATTTATTATGGTCATTTTCACTCGAATTTTTTTCAGAATATTGATGTTGCATTGAAAAATAATTAAATAAGTGGGAACAGTTTCAATTTTGAATTAAAACTGATTCACCTTGATTAATGGAATAACTGGGTAAGTGGAACGGTTTTTCCTTGAAAAACTGCAAGTGGGTAAGTAATGATTACTGTTTTCTCGTGCCCATTAACTATTCATTTTTACTGCATGTCTGACAGGTGTCCAACGGTTACATTTTTTTTAAAAGTATAAGTAAGACAGGGAGAGGATTTTTTAATCTTTTATTTCCTTTCATACTTTTTCTCTCTATTTGCTTTTACTCTCTTTCTTCTTCTAACGTTGGTTTTTCATATAGACATTCTATCAAACACCTAACAGGCACTTATAAATCTCGATTAATTTCATGGCACCTAAGGATTTAATCATTGATGGAGCTAAATTTTTTCCAAACAACTATGCTGCTATTCTTGATAATGCTGAAGCTCCGTCTGAATTGCATTTTGTGTAAGATCTTCTTGCACACAGTGAAATCGGGTATGCGTTGACCCAACCTTAGTCTTCTCAAGCCAACAAGTTCTGACACTTTGGAGGACTGGAAACTTTGATAATGGTGGTCAAAATGGTACTCCTAGTATTGTTTTCGAAGTGGGTGATTCTCCATATGCAGTCACTCCTGGTACAATACGCAAGGCTCTACATCTCCCAGAAGGATGTACTTTTTCAATTCCAGAGGAATCCGCTCTTCAGGAGTTAATGGCCAGTTTGGGGTATGAACAGAGTTTGGCAAAGCTTGGGCAGTTGAAACGGGCTCATATCAGAAGGGAATGGAGCTTTTTCTTCGACTGTATCACTAAAGCTTTTGGGAACAAGTGTTCGAATTTTGATGCCATCCCCATAATGAGTCAGCACATCGGGTATGCCATTATAAACCAAACTCGTTTTGATTTTGCAACTGCTATAATAGGTTTTATTGGGGATAGGATGACAGAGGATAGAAATGTTGTCTACTTTGCTAGATTTTGTCAACTTATATATACTTTTTGTACTGATGAACCTCGACTAACCAGTACCTTAACTCCACCTTTTAAAGTTGCAAAATGATACTTTAATGACCTGGTAAATGCTGACACTAAGAAATCAGTGGTTAGACCTTTACAGATTCCTCAGTCTGTAAAACAGATCTTAGTAAATGCTGATCCTGATTCCAATAGATCTGTTTATCCTGATGTCCAACCAACAACCACCTCCCAAACATCACAACAACCATCAGCACCTACCACCCATACTACTCAACCAACACTCAGGCAATATCTCAAATCATATCTCTCCACTTCAGAGATAGTTCAACCCTCATCCTCAGAACCTCTTGTGAAACCTTCATCTTCCAAGCCTAAGAGGACAAAGATTGTTCCTCAAACATCTCAAAAGAGAAGGAGGATTGCTTTGAGAGATGAATCAGACAGTGAGGAACATGTTTCTACATCAGAACCTGTTGTCCAAGAAACTGAGAAAGTGACTTCTCAGAAGGATTCTGCAATTGGGGGATCTAGGCTTCTCAAGAGGCTTAGAAGAATGATTGTTCTTGAAACTCCCAAGGAATCCATATCTACAAAGAGATACAAGAAACAGAGGGCAAAAAGGCCAGTTTCAGATGATGAAGAAGTAGCAGCTAAGGAAGGGGATCAGGAATCTCTGATCTCACAAGAAAAGGAATCTGTTCCAGTCACTACTTCTCCATCCACTCCAACTCAGGAAGCTGTTACTGAAAAGGCCAATACACAATCTTTGTCTCCTGTTCAAAAATCTGTATCTCCTGTTACTACAGGCACAAGTGCTGATATTGATATCCAGACCTTGGTTGTGCCTGAAGTAATTCTCTTAGAAGCTCCAACAACAACTAATCCATCAACAACCCCTGTTACTGATGCTGCTCAAACTCCAGAATTATCTACTACACCTTCTCTGCATCTAGATGTTGATGATCAGAATATAGGTGAGCATCAGGATATGGCTGTTGATCAGAACTTAGAACCAGATCAGAAATTAGAGGATGTTGAAGCCTCCATTGCTACTCACACTGTTGTTTTATCAGAAGATACTGATTCTGTAAGTTCTGATGTTGCAAATGCTGGAGAAACTGGTGATGCTGCTCCAAATGCAGATGCTGATGAAGCAGGTCCTTCAGGACATGCCCCTCCACAAACTGTTCTTAAATATGAACTTGTTAAGAAGTTTGTTACCGGAGAAGCACCAGTGCCTTGGAGTGAAACTCCTGCAGGACAGGATTGGACTAAGGAATGGAACTCAGTTTCCTGTGTTCCAACTGCAAAGCATCTTGCTGAGCACTTGACTAAAGCTGATGAGATGTTAATTACTGATGATTTCAAAACACAGCTTAGAGTCACTGCATTGAGTACTAAACATCTACAAGGTCTTCATTCAACTACTCATGCAGAGCTACACAAGATTCGGGAAGAATTTATCAAACAAGATCAAGTTCACAAGATTGATAAGAAACAGTTCTTCAAACCTACCTTTGACATGATTGCTTATATTGAGAAGACTCAAGAGAAACAACAAGCTCAGATTGATGATATTCTGAAAAATCAAGCTTCTCAGCAATCTCAACTTACTGAAATCCAAGCCTCAGTGGAATTGCTTGTCTCTCTTCTACTACCTGCTGATGCCAAAAAGGGGGAGAAATTAATTAAGTCCAAATGCAAGACTGAAAAGACACTGAAAGGGAAGGATGATCAAGGAAACTCAGGAATGGGTAGAGGTCATAGTCAAGGTAGAGATTTGTCATCAAGAAAAGCTGAAATCACAAGTCACAGGTTAAGTTCTGATACTGGGAAAAGAATTAGTTCTGCTACTGGTAAAATGATAAGTTCTAATGAACTTTTAGATCTTGATGAAGAAATGTCAAGACAGTTATTTCTTTAGGAAAATCCAGGAATGGACTTGGAGAGTTTAATAGAAGAAGAAGCCAGACTTAAATCAGAGAAAGTCACATCTAAATCTGAAGCTTCTGGTAAAAAGATACTTTCAAAACTCAAAGGCATTGTGATAAAAGAAAGGACAAATACTGAAGCAACATTGGCTAAATCAGAACCGCAGATAGATCCAAGATCCAAAGGTAAAGAAAAGGTTGGTGAACCTATCAAGGTTTATGTGCCTCCTGTGAATGAAGAAATTACTGATGAAAAGGATGATCTTGCTCTGACTTCAAGAAAAGTTTTTAAGACAACCTCTGACATGGCTCAAGTTGTTCAGAGTCAAGAGACAGCTCAAGTTAACTTGAAATCAGAAGATAGATCAAAGAAACTCCTACCAGGATTCACTAAAGCAAAACAGACTTAACCTTTGAAGACTGTTGCAAGTGGTTTTGAAGCAAGAGTAGTTACTGGAAAGGAAGCAAGAGATAAAACTGGATTGGGAAGTGCTGATGAAAGAAGAATACAGAACACTACCAATGATCCAACTTCCTTGAGTGAACCAGGTATTGGAGCAACTCCTGAGAGATTGAATCAACTGGAATCTGTACAAATGGTTTACCATACCTACTTGAAAGAACACATCTTGTTGTACTTCATGACAGATGGTAGAGTTTATCATATAAGGCAAAATGCCATTCCATTGAAGTATTTTAAAGAATTAGAGCATGTACTATTCTTACTTCAAGTGGATGACAGATTGACAGGAAGTGCTGTAAACTATTTGAAGGATCAAATTGAAAGACAGAAAAGGCTTTATTCTTTTAAGTCTGACAACACATATGTTCCAAAGTACAGAGATCACAAGGGTGATATAGTTGAAATGAAGCCCAATACTGCTAAGATTATAACTACCTTTCTGGGTTACAGGGCTGTGGAATTCAATCTTGAGTCTGATAAAGCTTATTTGATCAGACTGGATTAGGATATAAGAAAAGCAAGGATTAATGATCTCAGGGCTGCAATCTTTCAAATTGGTGAAGATAATGCAGAGCTTAAAGATGCTAAAAGGAGAATGATTGATGAACTTAGATATGCTGAGAGATGTTTGTTGAAGAACTATCTCAGAACAACTCCTGACATCAGAGAGATCAGAAGATGAAGCCAAGTCAAGATCTATAACTGCTTAAATTCTGATATTTGTACAGACTGAAGCTGTTATCAGAAGTTAAATATTGGTAAAGCTTTAAGGACTGTAAGTTGTAGTTATCTAGTCTAATTCTCATGCATTTGTACTTAATGTTTTTGACATCATCAAATATCTGTTAAACTTGTATATTATGCTAAATTATAAGTTGGGGGAGATTGTTAGATATATTTGATAATGTCATGGTTAATATGATTTATGTTTAGTTTTCAGATCTTACTTAAACAGGATAAATCAGTACTTACTGGAAGTCAGGACTTAAGGATATCAGTACTTATATTATCAGGAGATAATAATCAGAAGATGGATATCAGAACTTAAGTGCTGGAGGACGTTCAGATAAGGACAATAGCTGATTAAAAGAAAGAAGATCAAGATAAACATAAGAAGAGATATGCATGAAGAAGGAATTCTATGAAGAATAGTATACTTGGAAGAAAAGATATCTGATTGATATATTTTAGGAAGCAGAATTATATTCCATATCAATTAGCGATTATCTTGTAACTGTGTAGTATATAAACACAGACATAGGGTTTACACTATAAGTGTTATCATATTCGAGAAGATTATTCATTGTAACCCTAGCAGCTCTCATGATATTTGTTCATCATTGAGAGGTAACAGTTCCATACTGTAACAGAGTTTATTGTTTTAATAAAGTTTGTTTTCTGTTACTTGAGATATTAAAGTTCGATTTGATTGTACTTTACACTGTATTCACCCCCTCTACAGTGTGTGTGACCTAACAAGTGGTATCAGAGCCTATCTGTTAACGCATATACAGTTAAAGATCCAAACACAATCATGTCTGACGCAGAAACTCCAACTAAGCCTACCAAAACTGAAGAACCTCCAAAGACACAAATTCAAAGTCGGTATGAAACCATGAGAGTTCCCATACTGAGACCATCTGAATATGCCATATGGAAGGTGAGGATGACCATGTTTCTGGAAGCTACAGATCCAGAATATCTTGATAGAATCAAGGAAGGACCTCACAAACCAACCAAGCTCGCTGTTGCAGTTGCAGGTGAAGCAGCAAAGACCGTACCAAAGGAGAAGAGTGATTATACTGCTGAAGATATCGCATCAATTGCTAAGGATGCTAAGGTACGACACTTACTGCATAGTGACATTGATAATGTAATGTCAAACAGGGTAATTAACTGCAAGACTGCTAAGGAGATATGGGATGCTCTGGAAACAAGGTGTCAGGGAACTGATACAATTAAGAAGAACAGGAAGACAATACTCACTCAAGAGTATGAACACTTTGACTCAAAGGCTAATGAGTCATTGACTGATTTATATGATATATTTGTCAAACTCTTGAATGATCTGTCACTGGTTAATAAGGAGTATGATCTTGAAGATTCAAACTTTAAATTCCTGTTAGCTCTTCCTAAATGTTGGGATTTGAAGGCAACAACAATAAGAGACAACTACAGTCTTGATGAAACAACTCTTGATGAAATTTATGGAATGCTCAAGACTCATGAACTTGAGATGGAACAAAGAAGCAAGAGGAAAGGAGGAAAGTCAAGGACAGTTGCTCTTAAGGCTGAAGAAGAATCCCTCAAGGCAGCTACCTCAAGGAAAGACAAGGGTAAAGCTCTTTTCACAAAGTCTGATACTGAGTCATCAAATTCTGAAAGTGATGATGACTCAGATTCTGAAAGCTTGCCTGAGACTGATGCTGATGAGGAGATGATGAAGCTGTGTGCTCTTATGGTGAAAGGGATTACAAAGATTGATTACAGGAAGTTCAGGAAGGGAAATAAGTTTTTCAGGAAAGGCACAAGTTCTGATAAGAAGAATTTCAGAAGATCTGAGGGCAGAGGAGGAAAGTTTGATAGAGGAGATTATACCAATGTCAACTACTATAACTGTGGTGAGAAAGGCTCCTGATTGTAAGAAAGTGAAGGGTGACAAAGGCAAGGCTCTTGTCACAAAGAAGAAAAGCTGGACAGACTCCTCAGACTCTGAAAGTGAGGAGAACTATGCTTTGATGGCAAATGCTGATAAAGAAAGTGTTGAGAGCAGTTCTGAAGCTGCTGAAACAAAGGGCAACAGGAAATATATCCTAGTTCTGGATAGTGGATGTTCAGGACATATGACTGAAAATAAAGCCCTGCTATCAGACTTTGTGGAGAAAGCTGGCCCAAGTGTTTCTTATGGAGATGGCAACATTGGAAAAACTTTGGGATATGGCAATATCAATCTTGGGAATGTCATCATTAAAGAAGTAGCTCTAGTCTCAGGACTTAAACACAATCTGCTGAGTATAAGTCAAATCTGTGACAGAGGTTATCATGTTGATTTCTTTGAAGAACACTGTGAAGTTGTGAGTAAATCTAAAGGAAAAGTTGTTCTGAAAGGATACAGGCGTGGTAACATTTATGAAGCTAAGCTTTCAACAAGTACTGATGGTTCTGCAATCTATCTGATGAGTAGAGCATCAATTGAAGAAAGTTGGAATTGGCACAAGAAACTCTCTCATTTAAATTTCAACAATATAAATGAGCTGGTCAAGAAAGATCTTGTGAGAGGACTGCCAAAGTCAATATTTACTCCTGATGGCCTTTGTGATTCTTGTCAGAAGGCCGAACAAAGAAAATCTTCATTCAAGAGCAAGACTGAATCATCATTTCTTGAGCCTTATCATCTACTACATGTTGATCTATTTGGTCCAGTGAATGTCATGTCTATTGCAAAGAAGAAATATGCGTTGGTCACAGTGGATGAGTTCACCAGATACATATGGGTGTATTTCTTGCACACAAAAAGTGAAACTGCATCTATCTTGATTGATCATGTCAAACATTTGGATAAATTGGTCAAAGATTCTGTGAAAACCATAAGGAGTGATAATGGCACTGAGTTCAAGAATTTGATAATGGAAGAGTTCTGCAAAAACCATGGAATTAAGCAGGAATTTTCTGCTCCTGGAACTCCACAGCAAAATGGAGTTGTTGAAAGGAAGAATAGAACTCTCATTGAAGCTGCACGTACAATGCTTGAAGAAGCAAAGCTTCCAACCTATTTCTGGGCTGAAGCTGTGCAGACTGCTTGTTTTACTCAAAATGCAACACTCATTAACAAGCAAGGTAAGACACCATATGAGATGGTGAAGAAAAAGAAGCCAAATCTGAAGTATTTTCATGTATTTGGATGCAAGTGTTTTGTTCTCAAGACTCATCCTGAACAGCTATCCAAATTTAATCTAAAAGCTGATGAAGGAATCTTTGTTGGATATCCACTTTCCACAAAAGCCTTCAGAGTCTATAGTATAAGAAAAAGAGTGGTCATGGAATATATCAATGTCTCTTTTGATGACAAGAAGATTACTGGACTTGAAGATTTTATTGATCATGAACAGCTGAGATTTGCAAATGAAGACTCAAATTCTGATACTGAAAATCCTGACAATCTAAGTCCTGATACTGTAAACTCTGATGGATTAAACTCTGATGTTATTGAAACTGTGGTGACTACGCCAAAGGAAGATGCACCTATGCAGGAGGATCATACTCAAGATCTTACCACATCTCAAGAAGCATCAGAATATACATCTGGCTCTTCAAGTTCTGATTCGTCAAGTTCTGATAAGCCAAGTTCTGATAGTTCTGAAAATCTAAATTCTGAAGAATCCAACTCAGAGAGTATAGTTTCAGGGGGAGCATCAAAAAATGAAGTTGAAGACATCATGAATCATGGGGGAGCATCCAGTTCTAGAGAAAACCTTCCATCTGCAAGGAAGTGGACTAAATCACATACACCTGATTTGATAATTGGAAATCCTGATGCAGGTGTCAGAATTAGAACGGGTACTTCAAACGAATGTCTTTACAATTCTTTTCCTTCTCAGACTGAGCCAAAGAAAGTGGAAGAAGCTCTTCAAGATGCTGATTGGGTGCAAGCAATGCAGGAAGAGTTAAATGAATTTGAAAGAAACAAAGTCTGGACCCTAGTGCCAAGACCAAAGAATAAATCTGTTGTTGGTATAAAGTGGGTGTTCAGAAACAAAACTGACAGTGATGGCATTATTACAAGGAATAAGGCAAGGCTGTTTGGAAAAGGATATTCTCAACAGGAGGGAATTGATTATGATGAAACATTTGCACCAGTTGCTAGGTTAGAAGCCATAAGGATATTTTTGGCTTATGCTGCTCACAAAAAGTTTACTGTCTTTCAAATGGATGTGAAAAGTGCTTTTCTCAATGGAGAATTGAAGGAGGAAGTATATGTTGAACAACCTCCAGGCTTTGTAGATTCCAAACATCCAGATTATGTCTACATGCTTGATAAAGCACTTTATGGACTTAAGTAAGCTCCTAGAGCATGGTATGAGACTTTAGCTCAGTTTCTTCTGGAAAGTGGATTTAACAGAGGAACTATAGACAAAACACTGTTCTACCTCAACCATGGAAAAGACTTACTTCTGGTCCAGATTTATGTTGATGATATCATTTTTGGGTCTACAAATGACAGACTTTGCAAGAAGTTTGCCAAACTGATGCAGTCAAGGTATCAGATGAGTATGATAGGGGAACTTAGCTATTTTCTGGGCTTTCAAGTCAAGCAGAATGAAGAAGGCACTTTTATTTGTCAAACTAAGTACACCAGAAACTTGCTGAAGAAATTTGGAATGTAAGATTGTTCAAGTGCATCCACTCCCATGGCCACTGCAACAAAACTGGACAAGGATACTGGTAAATCAGTAGATATTACTGATTACAGAGGTATGATTGGCTCTCTACTCTATCTAACTGCTAGTAGACCTGATATCATGTATGCTACCTGTCTTTGTGCAAGATTTCAAGTAGATCCAAGAGAACCTCACTTAACAGCTGTAAAAAGAATATTCAAGTATCTTAAGGGAACAGCTGATCTGGGATTGTGGTATCCCAGAGAATCAGATTTTAAATTAATAGGTTACTCAGATGCAGATTTTACAGGTTGCAAAATTGACAGGAAAAGCACAAGTGGAAGCTGCCAATTTCTTGGAGGCAGATTGGTTTCTTGGTTTAGCAAGAAATAAAAGTCAATTTCTATATCAACTGCAGAAACAGAATATATTGCTGCAGGAAGCTGTTGTGCATAGATTCTTTGGATGAAGAATCAGTTACTGGATTATGGGTTAACATATTTCAAAATCCCTATTTACTGTGATAATCAAAGTGCTATTGCTATGACAGGTAATCCAGTTCAACACTCTATGACAAAGCACATCAGCATCAGGTATCACTTCATCAGGGAACATGTGGATGAAGGTACAGTGGAATTGCACTTTGTTCCAACAGATCAACAACTAGCAGATATCTTCACAAAACCATTGTGTGAAGCTACTTTTACAAGATTGGTAAATGAACTTGGAATGGTTTCAGGTTCTTTCTCTAAATCTGCTTAGTTTTGTTCTGATGCATCAGACTTTATGATCAGTATTTACATAATTTACTCTCTTTATGTATTCTGTGCTTAATTGAAAAATGTGCTTAAGTACTGACTGTTGTCTGATATATGTTTTTAAACTCTAAAAATGTTATGTCTGTTTGTGTAACTATTCAATCCTATGAGGATAACTGTGCTAGATGCTGACTTAGTAGTCTTCAATAAACAAGGGATCCCATGTTAGAAGTAATTATTTATGTGGAAATTCATTGACACAAGCAAATTCTGATATTGAGCTTAGTTGAGTTTACTTTGTCTATCTTATTACTAAGTCACAAACTAGAATGTTGCTTCTCATCTGTTGAGTTCTGATGCTAGTAAATCTGTTTGGACGTACTAAGTGTTGATAAACTTCACTTATCAAAAGAAAAGGAAAAAGAATCAAGTATTACACTTCAGGTACTTCTTTGAGATCTAGAGTACAAATGTGGAAGGAATGACCCAAGTGCATAGCTGGTATTAAGTAAATATGCATCAGAAAAGCAAAATATTTTCTTGGTGACTTTTCACACTCTATGATTACTGGAGAAATACTCTGATAATAGCATAAATTCTGATAAGCAGTCGTGACTCACTTACACTGAGAAGCCAGTGTAAACTGGAATTTAAAAAGATGCATAAAATTAGCATAAAATAGTTGAGGTGGACTCAAGCATGAACTCATTCAACAGTAGGTTTCAGAATAATGACAGCTCTTTAGCAAAGTTTTAGTTATGCCTTATTTCTAAGATGTACTAAAGTGAATCAGACTTTACTCCTTGTCTGATATTTAGCTTAATGCACACACTAAACACTCCATATGAATGATGAAAATCACTGTGGTGATCTATGTTGTTTTAGATGAACAGTTATTGTGTCACATTGCACAAATTCTGAGGACAAGTTCTGATTGCATGTTCTGATGATTAAGTTCTGAAGAATATAAATCAGAATTTGTGTGAGGACTTACTAAGATAGGCATTCATTTTTCGAGTTAAGAAATTATGTTCTGATGACTGTTAAGTTCTGATATAAGTCTAAGTTCTGATATTAAAGTCTGATTCTTAAATTGACTTATTTGTGGATAAAATTTTAAAAAAAACAGTCTCAGTTTACATCTGATATGTTGAAGTGGAAGATTAACAGTCACTATATTTAGGGATAGTGGTACTCGTACATGAACAGTCAACTTTTACTTGCTTCTTGTGCGCATTAAACCATGTTTTCCCTTTCCAATGAATGTTTTTCTTTTTCCAACTCTGGGGAGACGAGGTAGAATTAATTCTACCTGTCAGCATTAAATTTCTGCGTGTCTCTTGGCATTCTCTTGCCTATATAAGCAACCACTTCACAGCAGCCTTCCCATCAAATCTTTTATCACAAACTCACCTTCATATGAAAAACACCATGGTCAATTACAATATGTTTTTGAACTACGAAACATTCAACATGGAGCTGAGCTGTGCCGATTGGTAGCAGGAATGGCACGTTACTGCCATTCCTGATGAGATATGGGACTCCGTTTCCCAGGAGGTACTTACCCACCTCCTGTTCTTCTACATGGACTACCATCGCCATCTGGAGAGATTGGAGGAGGAAAGGCTGGAAGCTCTCCGCCAGCAAGAGCGAATCATTCGACTCGCTATTCTGTTTGTCGAGAGTAGGAAGAAGAAATGATTTATTTTCTTCTTCCTATTTTTCTTCATCATCAGCCTTGCCCTGCTTCTTGAGCTAGGACAAAGGCTGTTGACGTTAGGTTTAGCAGCTTAGGGCAATCTTGTAAAAAGTTTTGATGTAATTTAAATTTCATGAATGTATTCTCTTGATATATTAATAAAATTTGTTTTTATTTCAAGATCTTGTCACTGAGATATGTTGTAATGCATTGATAAATCCTGATACATATTCATATTCTGATGACCATATAAATTCTGTTTTAACTTAAGTTCTGATTTTACTTTATCAGTACTTGCTCATCTGATTTATTATGGTCATTTTCACTCGAATTTTTTTCAGAATATTGATGTTGCATTGAAAAATAATTAAATAAGTGGGAACAGTTTCAATTTTGAATTAAAACTGATTCACCTTGATTAATGGAATAACTGGGTAAGTGGAACGGTTTTTCCTTGAAAAACTGCAAGTGGGTAAGTAATGATTACTGTTTTCTCGTGCCCATTAACTATTCATTTTTACTGCATGTCTGACAGGTGTCCAACGGTTACATTTTTTTTAAAAGTATAAGTAAGACAGGGAGAGGATTTTTTAATCTTTTATTTCCTTTCATACTTTTTCTCTCTATTTGCTTTTACTCTCTTTCTTCTTCTAACGTTGGTTTTTCATATAGACATTCTATCAAACACCTAACAGGCACTTATAAATCTCGATTAATTTCATGGCACCTAAGGATTTAATCATTGATGGAGCTAAATTTTTTCCAAACAACTATGCTGCTATTCTTGATAATGCTGAAGCTCCGTCTGAATTGCATTTTGTGTAAGATCTTCTTGCACACAGTGAAATCGGGTATGCGTTGACCCAACCTTAGTCTTCTCAAGCCAACAAGTTCTGACACTTTGGAGGACTGGAAACTTTGATAATGGTGGTCAAAATGGTACTCCTAGTATTGTTTTCGAAGTGGGTGATTCTCCATATGCAGTCACTCCTGGTACAATACGCAAGGCTCTACATCTCCCAGAAGGATGTACTTTTTCAATTCCAGAGGAATCCGCTCTTCAGGAGTTAATGGCCAGTTTGGGGTATGAACAGAGTTTGGCAAAGCTTGGGCAGTTGAAACGGGCTCATATCAGAAGGGAATGGAGCTTTTTCTTCGACTGTATCACTAAAGCTTTTGGGAACAAGTGTTCGAATTTTGATGCCATCCCCATAATGAGTCAGCACATCGGGTATGCCATTATAAACCAAACTCGTTTTGATTTTGCAACTGCTATAATAGGTTTTATTGGGGATAGGATGACAGAGGATAGAAATGTTGTCTACTTTGCTAGATTTTGTCAACTTATATATACTTTTTGTACTGATGAACCTCGACTAACCAGTACCTTAACTCCACCTTTTAAAGTTGCAAAATGATACTTTAATGACCTGGTAAATGCTGACACTAAGAAATCAGTGGTTAGACCTTTACAGATTCCTCAGTCTGTAAAACAGATCTTAGTAAATGCTGATCCTGATTCCAATAGATCTGTTTATCCTGATGTCCAACCAACAACCACCTCCCAAACATCACAACAACCATCAGCACCTACCACCCACACTACTCAACCAACACTCAGGCAATATCTCAAATCATATCTCTCCACTTCAGAGATAGTTCAACCCTCATCCTCAGAACCTCTTGTGAAACCTTCATCTTCCAAGCCTAAGAGGACAAAGATTGTTCCTCAAACATCTCAAAAGAGAAGGAGGATTGCTTTGAGAGATGAATCAGACAGTGAGGAACATGTTTCTACATCAGAACCTGTTGTCCAAGAAACTGAGAAAGTGACTTCTCAGAAGGATTCTGCAATTGGGGGATCTAGGCTTCTCAAGAGGCTTAGAAGAATGATTGTTCTTGAAACTCCCAAGGAATCCATATCTACAAAGAGATACAAGAAACAGAGGGCAAAAAGGCCAGTTTCAGATGATGAAGAAGTAGCAGCTAAGGAAGGGGATCAGGAATCTCTGATCTCACAAGAAAAGGAATCTGTTCCAGTCACTACTTCTCCATCCACTCCAACTCAGGAAGCTGTTACTGAAAAGGCCAATACACAATCTTTGTCTCCTGTTCAAAAATCTGTATCTCCTGTTACTACAGGCACAAGTGCTGATATTGATATCCAGACCTTGGTTGTGCCTGAAGTAATTCTCTTAGAAGCTCCAACAACAACTAATCCATCAACAACCCCTGTTACTGATGCTGCTCAAACTCCAGAATTATCTACTACACCTTCTCTGCATCTAGATGTTGATGATCAGAATATAGGTGAGCATCAGGATATGGCTGTTGATCAGAACTTAGAACCAGATCAGAAATTAGAGGATGTTGAAGCCTCCATTGCTACTCACACTGTTGTTTTATCAGAAGATACTGATTCTGTAAGTTCTGATGTTGCAAATGCTGGAGAAACTGGTGATGCTGCTCCAAATGCAGATGCTGATGAAGCAGGTCCTTCAGGACATGCCCCTCCACAAACTGTTCTTAAATATGAACTTGTTAAGAAGTTTGTTACCGGAGAAGCACCAGTGCCTTGGAGTGAAACTCCTGCAGGACAGGATTGGACTAAGGAATGGAACTCAGTTTCCTGTGTTCCAACTGCAAAGCATCTTGCTGAGCACTTGACTAAAGCTGATGAGATGTTAATTACTGATGATTTCAAAACACAGCTTAGAGTCACTGCATTGAGTACTAAACATCTACAAGGTCTTCATTCAACTACTCATGCAGAGCTACACAAGATTCGGGAAGAATTTATCAAACAAGATCAAGTTCACAAGATTGATAAGAAACAGTTCTTCAAACCTACCTTTGACATGATTGCTTATATTGAGAAGACTCAAGAGAAACAACAAGCTCAGATTGATGATATTCTGAAAAATCAAGCTTCTCAGCAATCTCAACTTACTGAAATCCAAGCCTCAGTGGAATTGCTTGTCTCTCTTCTACTACCTGCTGATGCCAAAAAGGGGGAGAAATTAATTAAGTCCAAATGCAAGACTGAAAAGACACTGAAAGGGAAGGATGATCAAGGAAACTCAGGAATGGGTAGAGGTCATAGTCAAGGTAGAGATTTGTCATCAAGAAAAGCTGAAATCACAAGTCACAGGTTAAGTTCTGATACTGGGAAAAGAATTAGTTCTGCTACTGGTAAAATGATAAGTTCTAATGAACTTTTAGATCTTGATGAAGAAATGTCAAGACAGTTATTTCTTTAGGAAAATCCAGGAATGGACTTGGAGAGTTTAATAGAAGAAGAAGCCAGACTTAAATCAGAGAAAGTCACATCTAAATCTGAAGCTTCTGGTAAAAAGATACTTTCAAAACTCAAAGGCATTGTGATAAAAGAAAGGACAAATACTGAAGCAACATTGGCTAAATCAGAACCGCAGATAGATCCAAGATCCAAAGGTAAAGAAAAGGTTGGTGAACCTATCAAGGTTTATGTGCCTCCTGTGAATGAAGAAATTACTGATGAAAAGGATGATCTTGCTCTGACTTCAAGAAAAGTTTTTAAGACAACCTCTGACATGGCTCAAGTTGTTCAGAGTCAAGAGACAGCTCAAGTTAACTTGAAATCAGAAGATAGATCAAAGAAACTCCTACCAGGATTCACTAAAGCAAAACAGACTTAACCTTTGAAGACTGTTGCAAGTGGTTTTGAAGCAAGAGTAGTTACTGGAAAGGAAGCAAGAGATAAAACTGGATTGGGAAGTGCTGATGAAAGAAGAATACAGAACACTACCAATGATCCAACTTCCTTGAGTGAACCAGGTATTGGAGCAACTCCTGAGAGATTGAATCAACTGGAATCTGTACAAATGGTTTACCATACCTACTTGAAAGAACACATCTTGTTGTACTTCATGACAGATGGTAGAGTTTATCATATAAGGCAAAATGCCATTCCATTGAAGTATTTTAAAGAATTAGAGCATGTACTATTCTTACTTCAAGTGGATGACAGATTGACAGGAAGTGCTGTAAACTATTTGAAGGATCAAATTGAAAGACAGAAAAGGCTTTATTCTTTTAAGTCTGACAACACATATGTTCCAAAGTACAGAGATCACAAGGGTGATATAGTTGAAATGAAGCCCAATACTGCTAAGATTATAACTACCTTTCTGGGTTACAGGGCTGTGGAATTCAATCTTGAGTCTGATAAAGCTTATTTGATCAGACTGGATTAGGATATAAGAAAAGCAAGGATTAATGATCTCAGGGCTGCAATCTTTCAAATTGGTGAAGATAATGCAGAGCTTAAAGATGCTAAAAGGAGAATGATTGATGAACTTAGATATGCTGAGAGATGTTTGTTGAAGAACTATCTCAGAACAACTCCTGACATCAGAGAGATCAGAAGATGAAGCCAAGTCAAGATCTATAACTGCTTAAATTCTGATATTTGTACAGACTGAAGCTGTTATCAGAAGTTAAATATTGGTAAAGCTTTAAGGACTGTAAGTTGTAGTTATCTAGTCTAATTCTCATGCATTTGTACTTAATGTTTTTGACATCATCAAATATCTGTTAAACTTGTATATTATGCTAAATTATAAGTTGGGGGAGATTGTTAGATATATTTGATAATGTCATGGTTAATATGATTTATGTTTAGTTTTCAGATCTTACTTAAACAGGATAAATCAGTACTTACTGGAAGTCAGGACTTAAGGATATCAGTACTTATATTATCAGGAGATAATCATCAGAAGATGGATATCAAAATTTAAGTACTGAAGGACATTCAGATAAGGACATCACTGAGAGGTAACAGTTCCATACTGTAACAGAGTTTATTGTTTCAATAAAGTTTGTTTATTGTTACTTGAGATATTAAAGTTCGATTTGATTGTACTTTATACTGTATTTACCCCCTCTACAGTGTGTGTGACCTAACAAATGACCATTACAGTAAAAACTAAAAATAAGTCAAGTAAATAAATAATGCCACGTAAGCATCAGAGTTTCCATTAGGATTTGCATCAGAACTTGACTATTATCAGAATTTAATGGTCATCAGAAAATTGCTTCTATACTCAAAAAGTGAATGACTGTTTCTATGATTCTTCACATAAATACTGACTGGTTTCTTCAGAGTTTAATCATCAGAACTTTCATTAGAACTTGTCCTCGGAATTTATGCAAATAATGCTTAACTATTTATCTGAAACAACTCAATCACCACAATAATTTGCATCATTCATAAGGAGTGAGAGTGTGTGCATTTGTAAATGATCAGATAAATATTAAAGTCTGATAAACTTTAGATATCTTAGAAATAAGGCATAAATAAGAAAAATACTTAAAATCTGTGTTTAATTTTGAAGTCTACTATAGAATAAATTTATGCAAGAGTCCACCTCAACTATTTGTGCTCATTTTATGCATCTTTTGACATTCGTTTTACAGTGACTTCTCAGTGTAAATGACTCACAACTGCTATCAGAATTTATGCTGTTATCAGAATATTTCTCCAGTAATCAGAAAATGTGAAAAGTCACCAAGAAAAAAATATTTGCTTTTCTAATGCATATACCTTAATACCAGCAATGCACTTGGTTCTTCCCTTTCACATATTTACTCTAGATCTTAAAGGAGTACCTGATTTCAATTTTTCTTTTCTTTTATTTTCTTCAGATAAGTGAGGCTTATCAAGCATATAGTTCATCCTTAAGAATTACTAACATCAGAATTTTACTGATAAGAAAAAATAATCTAGTTTGTGACTTAGAAATAAGATACATGAAGTAAATTTGACTAAGATCAAAATCAGAGTTTGCTTGTGTTATGAATTTCCACATAAACAACTAATTCAAACATAGGATACACAGTCTGTTAAAGACTACTAAGTCAGCATCAACATCTAACAAATAATCCTCATTGGAGTAAATAGTCACAGAACATTCAAAACACTTTTAGAGTTTATAAAATCACATCAGATAACAATAAGTATTTAATATGTTACAATTTAAGCACAAATTACATGGAGATAAGACAACCTGTAAATATTGATCATAAAGTCTGATGCATGAGAACAAAAACTAAACAGATTTTGAGAAAGAATCTGAAACCATTCCAAGTTCATTTACCAGTCTTGTAAAAGTAGCTTCACATAGTTGTTTTGTGAAGATATCTGCTAGTTCTTGATCTGTTGGGATAAAATGCAATTCCATTGTGTAATAACCCCGATTATTGGAAATTTTTGAAACCCTTATGAATAGTGTTTTTGCTGAATGAGAAAACTTTTCATGCCACACTATATAGGGGTTCTGTTATGGATATTCTCAGATTTTATTAGTACTCTATATGGTATAAAAGTGTATGTAAAGATCGTCAGAATCCAATTCCGAACACTTTGATTTTTCCCGGAAATCCACTAGATACGAAAAGAATTGAGTATAAGGTAACAGGATAAAAAGGATTTAAATTAAAGGAGTATAAGAGAGGATCATAAAAGGAATTTAATATATTGAGAAAGGTTAAGGAAACCTAAGTAATAAGATCCCGGGTATGATCCCTCAAACGATAAACGAAAACGAAAGTTAAGCGAACCGTATAACAAATCAGCGGTCATTAGGCAAGCAATTAGGAAGTTAATCAAAGAGATTAGAGGGGAGGATGTCATCCAGCCAATGAGAAGAGGACAAAGAGGGAAAGATGACATCATAGCATGACATAAGCATGACATGGGAAGGAAGGAGATGTGGTTGAAGTAGAACCACACAAAGTTCAAGGTTAATAAGGTAATTAACCAAAAAAAAAACAAAAACAACCAACCAAAACAAATCAAAGCAAAACACAAAATCATTTCTTTCATTCAACCAAGAGTTGCTCTCGGCTTTTTCATTTTTAAGAAGCAAGAATTTCAAAATCCAAGATTCAAGCTTCCTAAATTGGTAAGATAATTCCCTAGTATTCCTTATGCATAGTTATGGCTATATTATGAGTTTAAGCCACCAATTCATTCTCTATCTTCTCCAAGAAATTAATGAAGAAGACAATGAATAGTGATTTCAAGGTTTTTTAACTTGATTTTCTTGCTTTTCCTTTAAGATCCAAGCATTCCTAAGACTCCTCAAGGCTTCTTAAAGCTTCCTAGCTACTCACACCACTTCAAGGAAGGTATATCATCTCCAAACCCTAGCTTTAATTTGTATATTAGGTTGATTTTGGTTGTTAGGGTAAAGAGTAGCTTGAAACTTGTTTGTTTAAGAGTTTGGGTTGGAATGGTGGTGATTGAATTGTTGAAATCTTAAGATTTGGTTGAAGAATGTAGTATAGTGTAAATTCAAGTTTTAGGATTAAGTAAATTGATTATAATGAGTTGATTTGGGGCTGTTGTAATGTAGTTTGGATGGAGTTTTGATTAGGTTGTGAATTGGGGTTGAATTGTGGTTGTATTGAATTGGTTTAAATTTGGGAAATCGCGTAAACATAGCCGTCGTAATGTCCGATTTACTTTAGACTGCTTTTGTTCATAATATTAGGACCCGAGAACCCCCTGCTAGATTTTGACCATTGCCATGTTTAGATAGTGCATGTTACGAGCTTCGTTTTGATATGTAGTTCGTTTGATTCCGATTCACGATTTAGGAGAAACGACCGTTTTAAGTAACGGCGTTTCGCGAACGAAACTTTTCCCTCGCCTTACTTTGAAACATAGGTTAAAGACCTTAAAAGACTAATTGAAGTATGAAACAATTATGGTAAGTGTTTTAGGCAGTTGGTAAGACTCTCGCGAAAGAATCGCCTTAAAACTCGTAATGGTTAATTTATTAAAAATGGTGGAGCCGAGGGTACTCGAGTGACTTAAGAGAATTAGTAAGCGCAAAGCGAGCGTTAGAGTCTAAGTTGGTTAATGTATAGATTTACAAGTGACTTTGGTTTAATTCCAACTTACTTGTTGTTTATAGGTTACCAGACTCGTCCCGAGCCATTTGTAACCCCCAGTCGCTCAGGCAAGTTTTCTACCCGTATACTGTTGTTGTGATGTATATGTGTATATGCATGATCTTGCGATAAATGCATATTTGTTATTAGCAAATTCTTGCGATATATTGTCGCATGTGATATGGTATATATGCATGCCTATTTCATATTCTTGATTTATATATCGGTTGGTTCAATTGCTTATAAAGTTGCATAATACCTATGCTAGAGATAAGCAATAGTTGTATATACCCTTAGTATAGGGACCCAAAGGTGAAAACATTTTCTAAAACCGGGAGTCGAGGATCCCGAGTAGATTTTATATATATATATATATTTATATATATATGGTTATAGTTTTCAAAACTATTAATCGAATAAGGTTTATTCGATAAATTTATATTATTTAATGAATATTATTTCGAATATTCATTCGAGGGCTTATGACTCATCTTATTTTATTAATTGAATATTATTTGAATATTCATTCGAGGAATTATGACTCACTTTATATTATTTATTGAATATTATTTTGAATATTCATTCGAGGATTTATGACTCCGATTCTTTATATAATTATTATTCTTTATTTTATTAAAGAATAATGTGTCGGTAATCAAACTTACTTTTGATTATTCAAATAAAGATATTACTTTCGTATAAGTATATCTTTGGTTATTTAATAATCATTGCAAGTATAAGTTTTAAAACATCTACTTCAATTATTTTTATAAAGATTATTCTTTATGGGAATATTATTTAAATAATAATATTCAGATATTTTCTAATATATTGGGACTGATTTACTTTATTAAATCAGCATTACTCCAAACACTCTTTAAAGTGTTTTCGAGTCTTTAAAATGATTTTTAAAAAATAGAGCGGATCCCAAAACTCATTTTTATATTTAAGATCCTCCTTTCGAAGGGGATTTAAATACTCGCTCAAAACCTGAGGGATCCGGCTCTGTGGTGTGTTTTATATTCGCAACAAGGTTGCTGTCTTGATAAAAGAATTTTGATTACTTACCCAATACTCGGGAAGTAAAATTCTTGGAACAAGTTAATCCATTAACAGGCATCGCCTGGGAAATATCGGTGAGTTTTCCTTTCCAACTAGATACGACTTCTTGGTGGAGCCGTATCAACAAGTTTCTACTTGGTGAAAGTGGGGATGAGCTTTACGTTTCAGAGTCATGGATTTCATCTGAACTAGGAGTGGCGTAAGTGGTCGAGTAGCGCCGGCCCAGCCTTATTATATTGGCCCAAATGGCCTGGAAGTTCCGCTAAGGCGGTCCATTCCTTAGGAGTTCAGTGTTCGGTTGACAAGTAAATCCGACAGGTTCTCCTCTACATGTAGAAAATGGTGGGGTTGCACTACTACGACTGATCATCGTAAGTGGTCTACCTGGCGCGGCAAACTCCCGTAATGAGTTCATCATCCAATTGGATATTTCAGCAACACTACCCAGAGCACTTCGATAGAAAGGCTACGGTTGGGCGATTGTTGAGTGTTGGCAGGGTCAAGTTTTCAAAATGATGTTTGCATCAAATGAAGTATCTCATAACTTCATTTTATTTTGATGATATTTTAAAAGATTTAATCTATTCAAATCTGGTCTTGTAGTCTCATCTATGTGATGAACTTTTGAAACTATTTATAACTTGAACGGTGGTAGTTCAAGTAGTATTTGGAAAAGATATAAGTATATTGGAGTATCTTGTAACTTCACCTTTTAAACTTATATCTAGTTAATGGTTGTCTTATGAATGACAAAGACTTTCAGAAAAACGTTGAGACAAGGTTAGATATATGAGATCACCTTGCAACGATATTTTTATACAGTTATAAACTGGAACTTTGTGTATATTATACATGGAAGAGGACTTCCAAGATTTTGAAAAGTATATATGTATATATACTGAATATTTTGCGACTTCATCGCATTAAAATATCAAACTTGGTTCATTTCTTTTTACCAAGACTTTCATGAGTACTATGAAAAGGCTCATATATTGTTAATCATTATAAATATTATTTTGGTGGGCTTGCTGCTCACCCTTGCTTTCTTCTTTCATCACACAACATCAGATAGACAAGACGAACAGGACCAAGCTCCCAATTCGCGAGCGGATAGGAAACGTTCCGCAGCTTCCTATAGGCATTGATGTCGCTGTAGCTGAGGTAGGAACTACCAATAGGCTAGGCTTCAACTTTTGATGTACCAGATTTATGTATATTTATGAATTGTAATAATGGCAAAGAAAATGTAAATTTATTCAGAAAACCTTTTAAGGTGTACTGGCAGATAATTGTGGAATAAAATGACTTGTGATTATTTTTGGATGTTCATCTCTGAGACTATAACTTGTGGTGTATGTGTTTATTGTGGGGTCACATTACAGAGTAGTTGATTAATTATTAAGATTGGGTGTTATTGTGGGGTCACTTTACAGAGTAGTTGATTAATTATTAAGATTGGGTGTTATTAAGGGAAATGGAACTCGTGACAACCCGGATCCCCGACCCCGGATTTGGGGGTGTTACAGAAGTAGTATCAGAGCACAGCGTTATAAACTTCAGAGATGATGTGACGTTAAGATAATAACTAAGATAATAAGAACTCTTGCCAAGTTCATAGTCGGGCTACCTAACGTAGTACTGACAGTTAAAACCCTTATGGGAACCCTTATAAATATCGTGATAGAAGCGTAGTTCGTTATCGTATATGGTAGCGGGACTCCGAACCCTGAGGTTGAGGAGCAACAACGCGATGATGTTTTATTACTAATTGGGGATCGGATTGTGGATCCGATAGAGCATCCTAACGCAGGACTGAATGATGTTCATTTTCAGGATGTAGCGGTTGAGGATGTTGTCCTAGAAGGGATTGTTGCTGAGGAGGATCCTGACAAGAATGAATAGAGGACCACTGAGGAATTGATGACCATGGTTAGGGAAACTACCAGAGGTAGGATTGGCCGGTCACTATCGGAGGTTCGTTCAAGTTTGTTAAGACTGAGAAGTTCGAATGGACAGAGAAATACGAGAACAACTGTAACGCCCTCCAGACCCGGGGTATAAGTCTGGGGGTTACTAGCTAATCACCAAACCTGTACAATTTGATTAACAATTAATAAAGAAATGAAATTAAACCCCTTTAACACTAACCAGGATCTTTTTAGGTTGAAGTATGAAAACAAGAACCACTAACTACTTTTATTACAAACCAACATTCAAATCTCACAAACTCTCTTTATTACAAACCATTGTTTAATTCATTTTAAGCTAAGTTCAACTTTTATTCAAACACACACACCTACTATCTATCAACACTCCACCTGCTCGGGCAACTCAAAGCTTTCTTCCTGGATTGGGATCAACACCTTGGGTATAAGAGGATCCCGAGGCTTGACTCGCTTCTTTACCACTCGAGTCCTGATTGGTTTCATATTCCTTCTTAACTGAAAACAATAAGGTGAATAACAACAAAAGGGGTGAGCCAAAAGTTGCTCAACAAGTCCACAAACATATAAACAGTGTTAAAGCATTTTAAATGAATCCGCCATCCCAGGTATATCTGCCAAGATATAACCTCACGAGAATAGAAAGAAGGCCATTACTGGCGAGTACAAATAAACTAAACTGGACACAAGTTCGCATCTATATTCTGCTGATCAGTCAGAATATAATGCAGATCCATATCTCAGTATATAGATCCAGTCGGGTACCCAGGCACTACGGCCCACGTCGAGGCACCAGTCATCCTGGTCCTCAGGATTAAGACACACTCAATCCCAAAATATCCTTATCCAGCCATCGCTTAGCAACCGGGACAATCGGTATGCTTTGATATATTCCAAACACTAGAATATATCAATCTCCATGTGTTACCAACAGAATATGAATCAAGAATCCAAAGAAACGGAGAAATCAAGAATTGAAATAAAATATGAACAAAGGAATAGGGATTGTATATTAGTGATCAAGAACAATAATCAAGAGAATGTAAATGTGATAAATATTTGAATCAATATCACTATTCCGAAAGTAGAATAGAGGAAAAACTTGCCTTCTGCGCGACTTACTGCATTTGAATCACTTATGTCTATCACCTTGGACTATTACCGACTCAACTGGCCTGGTTGGCTTAGCTTCTGTTGGCAAAATAGACTGGTTAAGTCACGTCGTACTTTATTTGCATCTTGAATCGACTTCAAACTGATCCTAACATCTACCCATGCGCTTATGACTGACTCATGTATTACATATAAGCAAGTAAGACTCGATTAACCACGTAATACACATAAGCACATAAGCACATAATCATTTTTATGGTTAAAATAATTTTTAAAACTAAAATCGACTCGCTGATCGCTCAACTGATCGTTACCTGACTCGTTTCCCATTTTTCCGGAATTTTTCGGACTCGTCTCGGCACGTAACTTGACTGATAATCAAACAAGTCACAAAATCAACTAACTTCTAAAAAAACTAAGCTTTGATATTATTTTTAATGAAAAAGATTCATTTTTCTGAGTCAACAGGCTTTCGTTTCACGCAAAACGGACTAACGGTTGAATTATTATTAATTAAATACTGATAATTCCATTTATTAATCATTATAAATAATTATTACTAATTTTTAAAACCCAAAAATAATTTTTAAATCATTATTTAAGAAAATCAGAATTAAAAATAATTTTTCTATAATTTTTGAAATTAAAATGAATTTATTATGATTTACTGAAAATTATTTGATTAATTATCAAAATAATTAATCACTTTTAAATAATTAATAAGTAATAAATAAATAATAAATAATTAAGAAAATAATTCAATCTAATTTTTAGAAAATAATTCAGAATTATTTATAATATAAATTAATTAATTAAATAATTAATTAATCAATTTACAAAATAAATAAAACTGATTTTTTAAAATTAATAAAAATAAAAAGTAAAAAAAATAATTTCCAGAAACATATGTCAAAAAACAGACATCTGACAAGGTGGATCAAAACCGGGTTCTGGAAACGGGTCAACCGGGTTGGATTCCGGGTCACCAAGAACACGCCGGAATTTTTCCAGATTCCGGTGAGTTCCCGGAGTCCGGCCAAGCTCCGATCAGCCCCAAATCAACACTGTTTGGTGCTGTTTTTGAGTGTTTTTCATTGCAAATCAACACAGCAATCCAACCACGGCTAAAACATCACAGAATAATTCCTGAATCAACTTCTCCGGCAAAATCGACATAAACTCCGGCCAAAAATCGAATTTGCAGAATCATACATAAAATCAAACGTTATATAGTGCAAAATGAAGCTAAGAACATATACAATCAAAGCCCTAACATTACAAGAACCAAATATTCACAGAAATCATCGAGTTGTGTTTTGAAAATTCGACCTAAACCCTAGAAATCGTGAATCATTATCCAAGCATCGTTTGTTCAATTAAACAGCATGAATCGACTGTAAATCATCTAACAAAGCTATATCAATCATTAAAACATCACAATAACCCTAGAATCAAAAAGCCCTAATTCGAACATAAACCCTAGAAATCAAAAATCAAAAAAGATGCAATAAAACGTGAAATTGATGCAAGAAACAGAAAGAACGGATCAAAACCTTCGATTTGAGTACTTGAATCACACGATTTGATGCTGTAATCAGTGAGAAATCACGACTTGATTCTTCGACCCGAACCTGTTCTTCCCGACCCGATTTCAGAGAATTTTTGGTAATTTTGCAGATTTTAATGATTAATTTTAATTAATTAAATAAAAATTAGGGTATTTATAGTAGTAAAAATAATACTCCTAATTAAAATTAAGGGGCTAATTATACATTAAATAAAAATATTGGGCCCTAATTTTTATAATTTTTTTGAGTATTAAAATTTAATTTATAAATATTTTATATATGCAATATATATGCCAAAAATTCCCAAAAATTGTGAATAATGCAAAAATGCAAAGAAATAATATAAATGAAAGTCTTATAATTTTATAAAAATAAAAATGTGATTTTTGTGGGGTTTTTGACACCCAATGGGGCCCGGAAAAATCATTTTTCGCAAAACGAGAAAATTTATAAATTATCTAGATGTTCAGAACAAGGCGATTGTAAAAGCCATTTGATGAAAAATAAGGCCCATTATTTTATTTGAAATATTGGCTTTAAAATCATCGTTTGGGGTCATAAAACGTTTGAAATAAAACCTATAAATGCATAATAAAATATCTGAAAAATACCTTAAAATACAGAAATGACATGGAATACACGTATCACGTAACAGTTAGGGTTTATCAGATAATCACACATAAATGACACATTAATTCACATATTTTATTATAATCATGATATAATATAAACGTAAAGTTCCCAGTCCTTACATCCTCCCCCCTTAAAAGGATTCTGTCCTCAGAATCTTCTATGAAAACAAATGAGTGTATTTCTCTAATATTTCACTTTCGAGTTCCCAGGTTGATTCTTCAACCATAGGATTTTTCCACAACACTCGCACTAAATATACAGACTTATTTCTCAACACTTTCTCTCGCCGATCTAAAATTCTTACCGGATGTTCTATAAAAGACAAATCAGGTTGGATTTCTATCGGCTCATACTCGATTACATGCCTAGAATCAAGATTATATCGCTTAAGCATGGACACGTGAAACACATTGTGAATATGCTGCATATGAGGCGGTAAAGCTAATTCGTATGCAACTTTTCCCACTTTCTTCAAAATTTCAAACGGTCCAACGTAACGTGGTTTCAATTTACCCTTATTGCTAAATCTGGTTAATCCTTTCCATGGCGATATTTTGAGTAGTACGTTTTCTCCTTCCTGATAGTCTATATCTTTCCTGGCTTGATCTGCATATTTGCGTTGCCTGTTTTGCGCTGCATCGAGTCGTTTTCGAATGAGTTCAATCTTTTCTTTCATCTGTTGAATTAGTTCTGGACCCAAAATTTTGTGTTCTCCAACTTCATCCCAATATACTGGTGATCTGCATTTTCTCCCGTACAATGCTTCATACGGTGGCATTCCAATGCTGGCGTGATAACTGTTATTATAAGAAAATTCCACTAGGGGTAGATGTTCATCCCAACTGCCTTCAAAATCGATCGCACAAACTCGTAGCATGTCTTCAATCGTTTGGATAGTTCTTTCACTTTGCCCGTCGGTTTGCGGATGATAAGCGGTACTCATGTTCAATTTAGTTCCAAGATATTCTTGAAATTGTCTCCAAAATCTTGAGTTGAAACGAGGATCTCGATCAGACACGATAGATACTGGAACTCCATGTCGCATCACAATTTCTTTGAGATATATGTGCACTAGCTTGTCGAGTGAAAATCTTTCATTGATTGGTAGAAAATGTGCTGACTTCGTGAGTCTGTCAATGATTACCCATATCGCATCATGATTTGCCTTTGTCCTTGGTAGTCCTACCACAAAATCCATCGCTAGATGTTCCCATTTCCATTCTGGAATGTCTAATGGTTGCAATAATCCACTCGGACGTTGATGTTCCGCTTTAACTCGCTGGCATGTGTAGCACTTACTTATCCATTCAGCTATTTCCTTCTTCATGTTCGGCCACCAGAAGTTTTCTTTCAGATCACGATACATTTTTGTACTTCCTGGATGAATGGAATACTTCGAATTGTGCGCATCTCGCATTATTTCTTCTTTTAATTCTACTACGTTAGGGATCCAGATTCCCGACGCAAAGCGTAAAATTCCTTCATTATCTTTCTGAGTTGTGATTTCTTCTCCCGTCAGGTCGTCATCTTGACTTATCACTTCATTTTGACAGCAGCGAATCTTTTCTAACAATTCCGGTTGGAAAGTCATAGTGTAGATAGCTTCTGCAGATTCATTAGGAATACGAATCTCAATTTCCAATTTGTCGAATTCCTTGATTAAGTCTTCACACGAAGTTAACCGATTCAATCTTTCTTTCCTGCTCAGCGCATCTGCTATAATATTTGCTTTCCCTGGGTGATAACTAATCGTGACTTCGTAATCCTTTATCAATTCCAGCCATCGACGTTGTCGCATGTTCAGCTCCTTTTGCGTAAAGATATACTTTAGACTTTTATGATCTGTGTAAATTTCACATTTTTCACCGTAGAGATAATGTCTCCAAAGCTTCAACGCAAATACGATCGCTGCCAATTCCAGATCATGAGTGGGATATTTTTGTTCATGAGGTTTAAGTTGTCTCGAAGCATATACGATGACGTTACCGTGCTGCATCAGTACACATCCTAACCCGCGATACGAAGCGTCACTGAAAATGACGAAATTTCCTAGCTCATCTAGCAATACAAGTACTGGTGCGGTTACTAACCGATTTTTCAGCTCTTGAAAACTTTCTTCACACTTATCACTCCATTCAAACTTTTCACTTTTTCGAGTTAACTTGGTCAGCGGCGTTGCTATTTTCGCAAAATCTTTGACAAACCTTCGATAATATCCTGCCAATTCCAAGAAACTTCGAACTTATGTCGGCGTCCTTGGTCTTTCCCAATTTAACACAGCTTCAATCTTCGCTGGATCGACTTGGATGCCTTCTCTACTGATAATATGCCCTAGAAATTGTACTTCTCTTAACCAGAATTCACATTCCGAAAATTTTGCGTATAGTTGCTCTTTCCTCAGAATTTCCAAAGTTATTCTCAAGTGTTCTGCATGCTCTTCTTCTGACTTGGAGTAAATCAAGATGTCATCAATGAATACAATCACGAATTTATCCAAATATTTCTTGAATACTCTGTTCATCAAATCCATGAATGCTGCTGGCACGTTTGTCAGACCGAATGCCATTACCAAAAACTCATAATTCCCATATCTTGTACGAAACGTAGTCTTTGGAATATCTTCAGCTTTAATCTTCAATTGATGATAGCCTGATCACAAATCTATCTTTGAAAACCATGCTGCTCCTTTTAGCTGATCGAACAAATCGTCGATTCTCGGTAAGGGATACTTATTCTTGATAGTGAGTTTATTCAATTCCCTATAGTCAATGCATAATCGCATGCTGCCGTCCTTCTTCTTCACAAATAACACCGGTGCACCCCATGGGGATACACTAGGTCGTATGATGCCTCGGTCTAGAAGATCTTGCAGTTGCGTTGACAATTCCTTCATTTCGACTGGAGCCATCCGATATGGAGCTTTCGAAACTGGTTCTATACCTGGTGCTAGATCAATTGTGAACTCAATTTCTCGATCTGGTGGTAACCCTGGAAGCTCGTCTGGAAAGACGTCTGGAAACTCGCACACAATTGGAATGTCTTCTATTCTAGGACTTCCTCTTTCGGTATCTAACACGTAAGCTATGTATGCCTCACATCCTTGTCGAAGCAATCGTTTAGTCTGCATCACAGTAAGAAATTTCTTCTGCTGTTTTTCGCCTTTGAATATTACTGTTGCATTCTCCGCAGTTCGCAATTTGACTCTCTTATTCGCACAATCTATCTGAGCGTTATGACATGCTAACCAATCCATTCCCAAGATAATATCGAATTCTCCTAGCTTAAAAGGAATTAAATCTACCGAAAAATGATGTCCGGCTATTTCTATATCACACGCAGGACATACTCGATCTACCGGAACTTGGTCGTCATTCGCTAATTTTATAATTAACGTTTCGCCCAACCATTCGATTTCATAATGTAGCTTACCAAGAAATTCTTCAGAAACAAATGAACGAGTAGCTCCAGAATCAATTAATACTTTTGAAATTATAGAATTCACCAAAAGTGTACCTGCAATAACACTCGGACTCTGCACCGCTTCTTTCATGGTCATGTTAAAAGTTCTTGCTTTGGGTTGATTAGGAGGCGGCGGAGGTAATGCTAACATTCTCGGAACACTGGCTGCCATAGCTGATCCTTTGCAATTTCTGGCGATATGCCCTTTCTTTCCACACTGGAAACAAGTCATCTCTGATGTTCTACCTGTTGGACATTCGTTAGAATAATGCCCTTTCTGCTTACACCGATAACACGTTACATCCCTTTTGATACATACACCAGTATGCTTTCGATTACATGTCTTACAGTACGGCACTGGAACTCTGACCATTCCCTGCTGACTGGAGGTTTGGAAACGATTACTTGCCTTCTGTGAACCTTATCCTATCCTTTTTAAATTCAAATTTGCCCGGGCTTGGAATCCCGGCTTTCTGCTGGAGCGATCTGGGAAACTTCCCTGTCCCTTGTCTTGCTGAGATCTTTCACTTTCCCCTTCTATAATCAAAGCTTTCTGAACTACGGCGGTATACGTCGTTAATTCGAAAACTGCAACTTGGCCATAAATCCATGGTCGTAATCCTTCTTGAAACCTTTGAACTAGTTTTTCTTCAGTGTCAACCTGTTCTGGAACAAACCTAGCCAACTCAGTAAATTTGGCTTCATATTCTGCCACGGACATATTTCCCTGCTTCAGTTCTAAAAACTTAATCTGTATTTGATTCTTCACATAGCGAGGAAAATGCTTTTCTAAAAACAACTCTTTAAACCTATCCCATGCAATAACTTCTTCACCCTCTAAGGCCTTTTTAGATTCCCACCAATAATTTGCCTCTCCTTTCAACAAGTAACTAGCAAAATCAGTCTTCTGGTCCTCACCTACCTTCACTAGTGCGAACGCTTTCTCTACTTCTTTTAACCAGGTGGTAGCTTTAATAGGATAAGTAGTCCCTTCAAACTCTGGAGGTTTAACTGACTGAAACTGCTTAAAAGTAACAACAGGTAATACTGGTGGTAATTGAAGCTCAGGACGAGGTGGCTGTTGTAATATTTGTTGTTGTATCTGCTGTTGCTGATGCTGCATCTGCTGCTGCATCATTACCATCTGTTGTTGCATCAGATGGAACATTTGGTTCATGGTCTCATTAGTCTGATTTTCAGAATTGCTGTTAGAGGTCTCAGCCCTAGTCTTTCTTTTTGGTGCCATCTTCTTCTGATAATAAAACAGGTGATATTTATTTAACAGTTTAATAAACAATCGACAATATGTATGGAAAACAATTTATCCTGTATTCATAACATGGTTTATTTAAAGAAAACAGTTGCTGAGTGTACAGACTGGAAATGTAAACTGTTAAATAAAATAATTGTTTTTTTTTAAACAGGAATTATAATATGAAAAACTGTAAAGTGAAAGTAAATGCTATAAAACTGTAAAGAATGAAATTTAAATAAAAAAAAATTTGAAAAAGTTCATCTTATATATATGTGACACCAGCTTCAGGTGTAAATGCTTGATACAAAAAGTCTCGGGCTACTGGTCATCACTACGGCTACAAGTCACACTATCGCTACAAGTTAAACTACTACTACAAGTTAAACTACTGATACACACATACACACTACTCACTAGGTTATACTATGCTACCTCTATATACACATGCACTCTGGAGTCACCGTCTCAAACCCTCTCAGAACCCAGGCGGAATACGCCTAAGCTCCTCTCTAAGTGCCTGGACCAAAGTCTGTGCCAAGCGAAAAACCCTGTAGAACTCTGCAAAAGAAGGAGGTCCATCATGAGTCAACTCATCCAGCTCCCAAGTAGCACTCATCAATACTGACTGTAATCGCTGTTTCATATAATAATCCGGCTGTAGGGCCGCTAACGGTCCTCTGTCCCTCTGATCAAACAGATGCATAATCTCCCGACAATGTGCCCGCCAATACTCCACATCATCCCTAATAACTCTATACTCATGGTATGGTACCATATGCGGCTGAGCAACCTGACCTACTGACTCCTGAGAAGGAACCCTCAGAATACCTGCACCCTGCTGGGGTAAACCTAACTGTAGATCCACATCATGCTCTCTCATCCCCTCTACTGGAATCATCTGTACTATGTCCGGCTCTGGGGCATGCACTGGTATAGGAGGTAACAATGGTGGTGGTGGTAACTCCTGCTCAATACCTAGTATAAACTGGTGCTCAATAGGTAAAGGAACCATCGGCTCGAAGAACTCAAATGGATCAAACATCTCTATGGGATCATGCACTATCCCCTGTACTGGTGGTACCGGCTCCTGTGGCAATGGTGGTGGAGGTGGTAGAGGAGGAAACATATGCTCAGATACTGGAGGTATGGCTGGTGCTACTGGCCCAGTGACTGTCCTCTCGGAAGATGTAGAATAACCAGAAGATGCCATCTGATAATATACCAAAGAAAAGAAAAGGTCATTAACAATCCTAAGATTATTTCCCTATTCTAATCTGACCTAAATCCTAACACTATTCATCCTAATTTGACTATCCCTATCTTATGTGATCTCCTTATCCTATCTTAATCCTAATGTTCTTGTTTTCAGGGACCAAACCTACAGCTCTGATGCCAAACCTGCATCGCCCTCCAGACCCGGGGTATAAGTCTGGGGGTTACTAGCTAATCACCAAACCTGTACAATTTGATTAACAATTAATAAAGAAATGAAATTAAACCCCTTTAACACTAACCAGAATTTTTTTAGGTTGAAGTATGAAAACAAGAACCACTAACTACTTTTATTACAAACCAACATTCAAAGTCTCACAAACTCTCTTTATTACAAACCATTGTCTAATTCATTTTAAGCTAAGTTCAACTTTTATTCAAACACACACACACCTACTATCTATCAACACTCCACCTGCTCGGGCAACTCAAAGCTTTCTTCCTGGATTAGGATCAACACCTTGGGTATAAGAGGATCCCGAGGCTTGACTCGCTTCTTTACCACTCGAGTCCTGATTGGTTTCATATTCCATCTTAACTGAAAACAATAAGGTGAATAACAACAAAAGGGGTGAGCCAAAAGTAGCTCAACAAGTCCACAAACATATAAACAGTGTTAAAGCATTTTAAATGAATCCGCCATCCCAGGTATATCTGCCAAGATATAACCTCACGAGAATAGAAAGAAGGCCATTACTGGCGAGTACAAATAAACTAAACTGGACACAAGTTCGCATCTATATTCTGCTGATCAGTCAGAATATAATGCAGATCCATATCTCAGTATATAGATCCAGTCGGGTACCCAGGCACTACGGCCCACGTCGAGGCACCAGTCATCCTGGTCCTCAGGATTAAGACACACTCAATCCCAAAATATCCTTATCCAGTCCATCGCTTAGCAACCGGGATAATTGGTATGCTTTGATATATTCCAAACACTAGAATATATCAATCTCCATGTGTTACCAACAGAATATGAATCAAGAATCCAAAGAAACGGAGAAATCAAGAATTGAAATGAAATATGAACAAAGGAATAGGGATTGTATATTAGTGATCAAGAATAATAATCAAGAGAATGTAAATGTGATAAATATTTGAATCAATATCACTATTCCGAAAGTAGAATAGAGGAAAAACTTGCCTTCTGCGCGACTTACTGCAATTGAATCACTTATGTCTATCACCTTGGACTATTACCGACTCAACTGGCCTGGGTGGCTTAGCTTCTGTTGGCAAAATAGACTGATTAAGTCACGTCGTACTTTATTTGCATCTTGAATCGACTTCAAACTGATCCTAACATCTACCCATGCGCTTATGACTGACTCATGTATTACATATAAGCAAGTAAGACTCGATTAACCATGTAATACACATAAGCACATAATCATTTTATGGTTAAAATAATTTTTAAAACTAAAATCGACTCGCTGATCGCTCAACTGATCGTTATCTGACTCGTTTCCCATTTTTTCGGAATTTTTCGGACTCGTCTCGGCACGTAACTTGACTGATAATCAAACAAGTCACAAAATCAACTAACTTCTATAAAAACTAAGCTTTGATATTATTTTTAATGAAAAGGATTCATTTTTCTGAGTTAACAGGCTTTCGTTTCACGCAAAACGGACTAACGGTTGAATTATTATTAATTAAATACTAATAATTCCATTTATTAATCATTATAAATAATTATTACTAATTTTTAAAACCCAAAAATAATTTTTAAATCATTATTTAAGAAAATCAGAATTAAAAATAATTTTTCTATAATTTTTGAAATTAAAATGAATTTATTATGATTTACTGAAAATTATTTGATTAATTATCAAAATAATTAATCACTTTTAAATAATTAATAAGTAATAAATAAATAATAAATAATTAAGAAAATAATTAAATCTGATTTTTAGAAAATAATTCAGAATTATTTATAATATAAATTAATTAATTAAATAATTAATTAATCAATTTACAAAATAAATAAAACTGATTTTTTAAAATTAATAAAAATAAAAAGTAAAAAAAATAATTTCCAGAAACATATGTCAGAAAACAGACATCTGACAAGGTGGATCAAAACCGGGTTCTGGAAACGGGTCAACCGGGTTGGATTCCGGGTCACCAAGAACACGCCGGAATTTTTCCAGATTCCGGTGAGTTCCCGGAGTCCGGCCAAGCTCCGATCAGCCCCAAATCAACACCGTTTGGTGCTGTTTTTGAGTGTTTTTCATTGCAAATCAACACAGCAATCCAACCACAGCCAAAACATCACAGAATAACTCCTGAATCAACTTCTCCGGCAAAATCGACATAAACTCCGGCCAAAAATCGAATTTGCAGAATCGTACATAAAATCAAACGTTATATAGTGCAAAATGAAGCTAAGAACATATACAATCAAAGCCCTAACATTACAAGAACCAAATATTCACAAAAATCATCGAGTTGTGTTTTGAAAATTCGACCTAAACCCTAGAAATCGTGTATCATTATCCAAGCATCGTTTGTTCAATTAAACACCATGAATCGACTGTAAATCATCTAACAAAGCTATATCAATCATCAAAACATCACAATAACCCCAGAATCAAAAAGCCCTAATTCGAACATAAACCCTAGAAATCAAAAATCAAAAACGATGCAATAAAATGTGAAATTGATGCAAGAAACAGAAAGAACGGATCAAAACCTTCGATTTGAGTACTTGAATCACACGATTTGATGCTGTAATCAGTGAGAAATCACGACTTGATTCTTCGACCCGAACCTGTTCTTCCCGACCCGATTTCAGAGAATTTTTGGTAATTTTGCAGATTGTAATGATTAATTATAATTAATTAATTAAAAATTAGGCTATTTATAGTAGTAAAAATAATACTCCTAATTAAAATTAAGGGGCTAATTATACATTAAATAAAAATATTGGGCCCTAATTTTTATAATTTTTTTGAGTATTAAAATTTAATTTATAAATATTTTATATATGCAATATATATGCCAAAAATTCCCAAAAATTGTGAATAATGCAAAAATGCAAAGAAATAATATAAATGAAAGTCTTATAATTTTATAAAAATAAAAATGTGATTTTTGTGGGGTTTTTGACACCCAATGGGGCCCAGAAAAATCATTTTTCGCAAAACGAGAAAATTTATAAATTATCTAGATGTTCAGAACAAGGCGATTGTAAAAGCCATTTGATGAAAAATAAGGCCCATTATTTTATTTGAAATATTGGCTTTAAAATCATCGTTTGGGGTCATAAAACGTTTGAAATAAAACCTATAAATGCATAATAAAATATCTGAAAAATACCTTAAAATACGGAAATGACATGGAATACACGTATCACGTAACAGTTAGGGTTTATCAGATAATCACACATAAATGACACATTAATTCACATATTTTATTATAATCATGATATAATATAAACGTAAAGTTCCCAGTCGTTACAACAACTTTTAAGAACCAAAGCAAAGGTTGGTGACGTTCCCTATGTTGGCGTTGCCGGATGGAAAATGAGATTTTGTGAAGTGTAGTGACGCTTCGCATAAGGAATTAGGATGCTTCATATACAGCACAGTAAGGTAATCGCGTACGCGTCAAGACAATTAAGGGAATATAAAATTCGATATCCCCACCCATGAGCTTGGGCTCGTGGCAATAGTTTTGCCCTAAAGATTGGAGGCACTACTTGTATGGAGAAAAGTGCGAGATTTACACAAGCCATAAGTGCTCTAGTACATTTTCACGCTGAAAGAGCTTAACATGCGCCAAATGAGGTGGTTAGAGCTAATCAAGAATTATGATTGGGAGAATCTTTATCATTTAGGGAAAGCCAATGTGGTGGCTGATGCCCTTATAAAAAGGAGAACTCAAGATAACAATGTCTTTGGGAAAGTTTATAAGAAATTTTGAGAAAATGGAAATAGAAGTGAAGGTAACCGGATCCGGTACCGAAAAGCTGTTTGAGATTGCAATACAGACCGAAATTTTGGAAAAGAACATATTGTGCCAGAAAAAGTGATGAATGAAGGCAGAGAGTTATGACTGGAGAAGAGATCCACCCCGAGAAAGATGATAAGGGGATAGTGAGGTGTTCCTACAGAAATTGGGTTCCAAAAGTTCAAGAGCTTAAGGATGAGAACTTAGATGAGAGCCGTAGTTTGAGGAATAAGATTTAGGGCAAACCCTGAATGTGATAGTCAGGGAGGTTGCCATCAAGAAAGAAAGAACCCATAACATAATAGAGTGGAAAACAAGGTTTTTAATGTATAAGATAACCCCGATTATGGGAGAAGGTTGAAACATTTTATACTAAGGAAACAGAAAGTCGAGTAAGGAAAGGAGACCCGAGATGGTACTCCTATACGACAATTTATGGACCTGTCTAGACAGAACTTAGACTATTATCCCCAACCACCACCCTGAGGAAACAATGCGGTGAGAAATTCTTTCAGGATCTTTAAGTCGCTAAGCTCTCAGAGTTCCAAGGAACAAGCTGGCCCAGCCAAGGCAAGGGCTTGGCTAAAGGAAATAGAGGAATCATTTGAGATTCTAAATGATTGACGAACCCCAGAAGACTGTTTTTGTCACTTACCCTCCTAAGAGAGAGACCACCCGCTGGTGAAAGACCAAGGAAGGCACGGAGCAAGTGATTATAATAAACTGATTTAAGTTCAGTCAATTATTTTCAGGAAAGTACTTCCCAAGGTTATGGAGATAGTGTAAAAGCTTTAGAGCCAGAACAAAGGCAGACGAGTATAACGAATTATGAATCTAAGTTGTAAAAGTTATCAAGATTCGTTCTGAGGACACGAATCCAGAATGACGGGATGTTTGAAATCAATGCTTATGTTTTGTTGGTTCATGAAATAATGATAAGAGGAAGGAAAATAAAAAGAAACTGAAGTGGAAAGGGATATAAAGGCAATAGAGTTTGAGGAATGATAAAGGAGTTGGGTATGAGGAAACCCTAAAGACTCGTAGCAATAGAAATAGAAAAATATGTAATCGTCAGGATGAGGGTGGTTCACCATGAGTTAAAATTGATGGTGAAAGGCATAAGAGATACATATATTTTATCCCCTGTAAGTTGGGAGGATTCGAGGAAACCTTGAGATAGTTCGAAGGATAAATAATGAGACGCGGATAGACTGAGAAGACAAGGAAGTAAGAAATTAGGAAAATTGGATGAAGGAAGTGACCTTCAAGAAGGTGAAGTGTAAGACCGGTGGCTTGATACCCAGAAAGGGAGACGCCAGGTATGAGAGATATCCCAACGTTGACATGACTGTTGAGATAAACAACAAAAGTAAATAAGGAATTATTAAGAAGAAGTTCACGTTGAACACGACCAATATCTTCCAGAACATCCTTGTTATCATTACTAAATTAGGCAAGAAAAGCGGATAACCGTTGTTATCTTTTGAAGGCCATATGGGTTGACCTCAGTTTGAATACAGATGTTATTGTGAAATTAGACATGTACTATCGAGGTGGGAATGATTGAATATGACACCCTTATCAGAGATATATGACTTGATTTATCCATGGAAGGATGCATGTACTTTTTTTTTAAAGGTAGGAATTAAGGATAGAACATCGGTAACTTAAAATGAATCCTAGGGGAATGCATAAAGGTTGGCATTTCACCCTTAATAGGGACAGTATGAGTTTTGACATTATGATTTGGAAAGGGTTAAGGTAACAACAACCTTTAAGAATCAGTGGAGAAATTTTTCAGAAGTATATAGACAATGGTTCTAGTATTAGTAAATGGTATTTTGATATGCCCTGTATATAGGGAATACAGGAGGAACGATTGAAGGATAAGCTTAGAGGTTTTACAAGGAGAAAGGAAATATTCAAAATTCTCAAGAATAAAAATGTTGATAAAGGAAATATGACATAATTATAATGATGCCAAGTGGGGCACGTGTTAAACCACGAGAAAGTATGGATCGAACCAGTAAAGGTCGAAATTGTTCAGGGCAATTAGGACCTAAGATAAAAGATGTTCTAAGTATGATTGAGAGTCAGTCGTGACAGTGATTAACCTCTAAAGATTGAGGCAATAACTTATGGAAAAATGGTGAATTTTTTTTATTTACTCATCAGATATTAAAGAAAAGCATTTTCACATAAGCAGTGATTGAAATGAGGTAGAAAATTTATTTGGAGGTGGTTAAAATGACATTGACTGTAAGGAAATTTTACTATCAGGAAAGGCCAAAGAGGTGGTCGACACTTTAAGTGTAAGAGGACAATTACAGGCGCTCGTGCCAGAGGAATACAGTGATAATGGTTGAAGCCGTAAAGGTTGTATTATGGTTTGAAAGATTGACATTCCTTCTGATGACTGTGCAATACCCAACCGTAATAGTAGTTTGGTAAAGGTTTAATTTGTGTAATCACCATGAGCGGGCTATTTATCTTAGAAGGTACTATCTTGAGAATGATCTAGGACCATGTTTCAAAAAGGACTAAACGAACATTGGAGTTAAGTCTTGTATTGAAGGCATATGGTTAATAGTGGTATTAACCTGCTATCGTTGTTTTCATTGAAACTCTTCTGCAATTTTATCTGCTTAATGTCATGAATGTACGTCAGGATCAGGAGTGCTCTTCATGAATCATGAATGGTGATTATGTTACCTCCTTAGAAGAATTAGATACGAGATGTATGGACTCCGTATGGTTAGCTATTAAGACTTCATGGAAAATGAATGACTACAGTAGGTCAGTGGTGGACCATAGTAATGCAGCAATGATTCTGCGAGTAATGAGCTGATTACAACCGTGAGAGTTGTATTGGAATGGATGTTGAGATTGAGTACCACTAATCGGGTCATGGTAGTGTATAAGTTATCAGTGATAGACTAATTAAGTAGAGTATCTACCTATTGAATATTTATTCCCTCTTATGAAAAGAGAGTCGTATTACTATACGAGGAAGGTTGCGGTGCAAGCATAGAATTCTAGTAACGACGATGTCTAGAATGAGATCCCAGATTCAATTTTTGATATCGAGGGAGTTTCAAAGGTGATTGTGTATAAGCTTGAGGAAGAGCATGGGTCCATAGAATGGTGGACGGAATAGCAAAAATATTTAGGCATGTGAAATACGATGCTATAATACTTGATGTTGATATAAACACATATATGTTTTGTTCTCCTATGACAGACCTCTATAGTTCAGAGGTAGATTCCAAGCCAGATATTTTATGGCAATAAATTTTTTTTACGTATATACAATTCTCTTCAGTTCATTCTTTTCTCTTCTTTTCATTTCATGTAAACTGAGAAGAACAACCCTTCCAGAAGGGGAGGTATTGCCGAATGACTATCTATCTGTGTGATAGAAGCCTAGTAGGATACCATCTATTGTTTAATTGCTTGTCAAGTACTAAAGGCTGGCCACCTTCTGTACTAACTATGCGATATAACAAGTGTTCATGATCATAGTGATCTCTCAATAAATTCTTTTACTTCTATATGAAGGATTAAGCTTTCGAAAATGGAAACACATTCGTGATACTAAGGTTGACGTGGTTATTAAAAGGTTATAGAACGCTAACGAGCAAAAGTATAACCAGCATAATATTAGGAATGGAAGGTAGTAGCGATTACGAACTGGAAAAGAATGGGTATTGAGACGCCAAAGCTATAGTGCTAGAAGCTATGATAAAATTCCATGCAATAGACTTGAAAGACTTTGGAATGATCACTTAACACAGATTGAGTTTTCTTATGATAATAGATCATATGTCAGTATTGAGATATCGCCTTATGAGATCCTTGAGGGAAGACAATGTCGATCTCCCTTATGTTAGGATGAAGTTGCAGAGCGCAAGATGCTCAGACCAGTAGTGGTCCAAAGGACCAAGGATATAATAGATCTAATCAGAGGACGGCTGGTAGTAGCCCAAGGTGGACATAAAAAGTATGTTGATTTGACACGAAAGGACAAGGAATAGGAAATAGGGGACCTAGTAATGTTAAAGGTATCCCTTGAAAAGGATGGATGAGGTTCGGAAAGAAAGGAAAGCTAAGCCCACGAATTGTTGGACCCTTTGAGGTATTAAGACATATTGGGAAGTTAGCATATGAGCTAGCCCTACCCCGGAACATGTAGCAAGTCATAACGTGTTCCACGTATCAATATTAAGGAAGTATAATTCGGATGCCAGACAAATAGGGGCATATAAGCATAAACACGCAACCCGACGTAACCTATATGGAGCAACCAAGAAGGGTTATAGAGTGAAAAGGAACAAGTGCTTAGGAGAAGGGTTATTAAACTAGGCAGAGTTGGTGGTAAGACCACAATGTGGGAAAATTTACTCGAGAGTTAGAAAGTGCAATGCTAAGAGAGTATCCCTATTCATTTTCTATCTGATTCCGGGACGGAATCCTTTTAAGGAGGGGAGACTGTAATAACCCCAATTTTTGGAAATTTTTGAAACCCTTATGAATAGTGTTTTTGCTGAATGAGAACTTTTCATGCCACACTATGTAGGGGTTCTGTTATGGATATTCTGAGATTTTATTAGTACTCTATATGGTATATAAGTGTATGTAAAGATCGTCAGAATCCAATTTCGAACACTTTGATTTTTCCCGGAAATCCACTAGATACGGAAAGAATTGAGTATAAGGTAACAGGATAAAAAGGATTTAAATTAAAGGAGTATAAGAGAGGATCATAAAAGGAATTTAATATATTGAGAAAGGTTAAGGAAACCTAAGTAATAAGATCCCGGGTATGATCCCTCAAACGATAAACAAAAACGAAAGTTAAGCGAACCGTATAACAGATCAGCGATCATTAGGCAAGCAATTAGGAAGTTAATCAAAGAGATTAGAGGGGAGGATGTCATCCAACCAATGAGAAGAGGACAAAGAGGGAAAGATGACATCATAGCATGACATAAGCATGACATGGGAATGAAGGAGATGTGGTTGAAGTAGAACCACACAAAGTTCAAGGTTAATAAGGTAATTAACCAAAACAAACAAAAACAACCAACCAAAACAAATCAAAGCAAAACACAAAATCATTTCTTTCATTCAACCAAGAGTTGCTCTCGGCTTTTTCATTTTTAAGAAGCAATAATTTCAAAATCCAAGATTCAAGCTTCCTAAATTGGTAAGATAATTCCCTAGTATTCCTTATGCATAGTTATGGCTATATTATGAGTTTAAGCCACCAATTCATTCTCTATCTTCTCCAAGAAATCAATGAAGAAGACAATGAATAGTGATTTCAAGGTTTTTTAACTTGATTTTCTTGCTTTTCCTTTAAGATCCAAGCATTCCTAAGACTCCTCAAGGCTTCTTAAGGCTTCCTAGCTACTCACACCACTTCAAGGAAGGTAAATCATCTCCAAACCCTAGCTTTAATTTGTATATTAGGTTGATTTTGGTTGTTAGGGTAAAGAGTAGCTTGAAACTTGTTTGTTTAAGAGTTTGGGTTGGAATGGTGGTGATTGAATTGTTGAAATCTTAAGATTTGGTTGAAGAATGTAGTATAGTGTAAATTTAAGTTTTAGGATTAAGTAAATTGATTATAATGAGTTGATTTGGGGCTGTTGTAATGTATTTTGGATGGAGTTTTGATTGGGTTGTGAATTGGGGTTGAATTGTGGTTGTTTTGAATTGGTTTAAATTTGGGAAATCGCGTAAACATAGCCGTCGTAATGTCCGATTTACTTTAGACTGCTTTTGTTCATAACATTAGGACCCGAGAACCCCCTGCTAGATTTTGACCATTGCCATTTTTAGATAGTGCATGTTACGAGCTTCGTTTTGATATGTAGTTCGTTTGATTCCGATGCACGGTTTAGGAGAAACGACCGTTTTAAGTAACGGCGTTTCGCGAACGAAACTTTTCCCTCGCCTTACTTTGAAACCTAGGTTAAAGACCTTAAAGGACTAATTGAAGTATGAAACAATTATGGTAAGTGTGTTAGGCAGTTGGTAAGACACTCGCGAAAGAATCGCCTTAAAACTCGTAATGGTTAATTTATTAAAAATGGTGGAGCCGAGGGTACTCAAGTGACTTAAGAGAATTAGTAAGCGCAAAGCGAGCGTTAGAGTCTAAGTTGGTTAATGTATAGATTTACAAGTGACTTTGGTTTAATTCCAACTTACTTGTTGTTTATAGGTTACCAGACTCGTCCCGAGCCATTTGTAACCCCCAGTTGCTCAGGCAAGTTTTCTACCTGTATACTGTTGTTGTGATGTATATGTGTATATGCATGATCTTGCGATAAATGCATATTTGTTACTAGGAAATTCTTGCGATATATTATAGCATGTGATATGGTATATATGCATGCCTGTTTCATATTCTTGATTTATATATCGGTTGGTTCAATTGCTTATAAAGTTGCATAATACCTATGCTAGAGATAAGCAGTAGTTGTGTATACCCTTAGTATAGGGACCCAAAGGTGAAAACATTTTCTAAAACCGGGAGTCGAGGATCCCGAGTAGATTTTATATATATATATATATATATATTTATATATATATGGTTATAGTTTTCAAAACTATTAATCGAATAAGGTTTATTCGATAACTTTATATTATTTATTGAATATTATTTTGAATATTCATTCGAGGGCTTATGACTCAGCTTATTTTATTAATTGAATATTATTTGAATATTCATTCGAGGAATTATGACTCACTTTATATTATTTATTGAATATTATTTTGAATATTCATTCGAGGATTTATGACTCCGATTCTTTATATAATTATTATTCTTTATTTTATTAAAGAATAATGTGTCGATAATCAAACTTACTTTTGATTATTAAATAAAGATATTACTTTCGTATAAGTATATCTTTGGTTATTTAATAATCATTGCAAGTATAAGTTTTAAAACATCTACTTCAATTATTTTTATAAAGATTATTCTTTATGGGAATATTATTTAAATAATAATATTCAGATATTTTCTAATATATTGGGAATGATTTACTTTATTAAATCAGCATTACTCCAAACACTCTTTAAAGTGTTTTATATTCGCAACAAGGTTGCTGTCTTGATAAAAGAATTTTGATTACTTACCCAATACTCGGGAAGTAAAATTCTTGGAACAAGTTAATCCATTAACAGGCATCGCCTGGGAAATATCGGTGAGTTTTCCTTTCCAACTAGATACGACTTCTTGGTGGAGCCGTATCAACAAGTTTCTACTTGGGGAAAGTGGGGACGAGCTTTACGTTTCAGAGTCATGGATTTCATCTGAACTAGGAGTGGCGTTAGTGGTTGAGTAGCGCCGGCCCAGCCTTATTATATTGGCCCAAATGGCCTGGAAGTTCCGCTAAGGCGGTCCATTCCTTAGGAGTTCAGTGTTCGGTTGACAAGTAAATCCGACAGGTTCTCCTCTACATGTAGAAAATGGTGGGGTTGCACTACTACGACTGATCATCGTAAGTGGTCTTCCTGGCACCGCAAACTCCCGTAATGAGTTCATCATCCAATTGGATATTTCTGCAACACTACCCAGAGTACTTCCATAGAAAGGCTACGGTTGGGCGATTGTTGAGTGTTGACAGGGTCAAGTTTTCAAAATGATGTTTGCATCAAATGAAGTATCTCGTAACTTCATTTTATTTTGATGATATTTTAAAAGATTTAATCTATTCAAATCTGGTCTTGTAGTCTCATCTATGTGATGAACTTTTGAAACTATTTATAACTTGAACGGTGGTAGTTCAAGTAGTATTTGGAAAAGATATAAGTATATTGGAGTATCTTGTAACTTCACCTTTTAAACTTATATCTAGTTAATGGTTGTCTTATGAATGACAAAGACTTTCAGAAAAACGTTGAGACAAGGTTAGATATATGAGATCACCTTGCAACGATATTTTTTATACAGTTATAAATTGGAACTTTGTGTATATTATACATGGAAGAGGACTTCCAAGATTTTGAAAAGTATATATGTATATATACTGAATATTTTGCGACTTCATCGCATTAAAATATCAAACTTGGTTCATTTCTTTTTACCAAGACTTTCATGAGTACTATGAAAAGGCTCATATATTGTTAATCATTATAAATATTATTTTGGTGGGCTTGCTGCTCACCCTTGCTTTCTTCTTTCATCACACAACATCAGATAGACAAGATGAACAGGACCAAGCTCCCAATTCGCGAGCGGATAGGAAACGTTCCGCAGCTTCCTATAGGCATTGATGTCGCTGTAGCTGAGGTAGGAACTACCAATAGGCTAGGCTTCAACTTTTTATGTACCAGATTTATGTATATTTATGAATTGTAATAATGGCAAAGAAAATGTAAATTTATTCAGAAAACCTTTTAAGGTGTACTGGCAGATAATTGTGGAATAAAATGACTTGTGATTATTTTTGGATGTTCATCTCTGAGACTATAACTTGTGGTGTATGTGTTTATTGTGGGGTCACAGTACAGAGTAGTTGATTAATTATTAAGATTGGGTGTTATTAAGGGAAATGGAACTCGTGACAACCCGGATCCCCGACCCCGGATTTGGGGGTGTTACACACTGTACCTAACATCAAATGTTCCCTTATGAAATGGTACCTAATGCTGATGTGCTTTGTCATTGAGTGTTGAACTGGATTACCTGTCATAGCAATAACACTTTGATTATCACAGTAAATAGGTATTTTATAAAATTCTAACCCATAGTCCAGTAACTGGTTCTTCATCCAAAGAATCTGTGCACAATAGCTTCCTGCAGCAATATATTCTGCTTCTGCAGTTGCTGTGGAAATTGATTTCTGTTTTTTGCTAAACCAAGAAACCAATCTGCCTCCAAGAAATTGGCAGCTTCCACTAGTGCTTTTCCTGTCTATTTTGCATCCTGCAAAATCTGCATCTGAGTAACCTATTAGCTTAAGGTCTGATTCCCTAGGATACCACAATTCTAGATCAGCTGTACCCTTGAGGTACTTGAAAATTCTTTTCACAGCTATTAGATGAGGTTATCTTGGATCAGCCTGAAATCTTGCACAAAGAAAGGTAGCATACATGATATCAGGTCTACTTGCAGTTAGATAGAGTAAAGAGCCAATCATACCTCTGTAGTTAGTAATATCTACTGATGCTCCAGTATGTTTATCTAACTTGGTTGCAGTGGCCATGGGAGTGGATGCAGTTGAACAGTCTTGCATTCCAAATTTCTTGAGTAAATTTCTGGTGTACTTGGATTGATTTATGAAAGTACCTTCTTCAGTTTGCTTGACTTAAAGTCCCAGAAAATAGCTAAGTTCTCCCATTATACTCATTTGATATCTTGACTGCATTAGCTTTGCAAACCTTTCACAGAGTTTGGCATTTGTAGAACCAAAGATGATATCATCAACATATATTTGTACCAAAAGTAAGTCCTTTCCATGGTTGAGGTAGAATAGAGTTTTATCGATTGTGCCTCTGGTAAATCCACTTTCCAGAAAAAATTGAGCTAAAGTCTCATACCATGCTCTTGGAGCTTACTTAAGGCCATAGAGTGCTTTATTAAGTCTGTAGACATGATTAGGAAATTTTGGATCTACAAATCCTGGAGGTTGTTCAATATATACCTCTTCCTCTAATTCTCCATTGAGAAAAGCACTTTTCACATCCATTTGAAAGACTTTAAACTTCTTGTGAGCAGCATAAGCCAAAAAGATTCTTATGGCTTCCAATCTAGCAACTGGAGAAAATGTTTCATCATAGTCGATACCTTCCTATTGAGAGTAACCTTTAGCAACCAACCTTGCTTTGTTTCTTGTAATTATGCCATCACTGTCAGTTTTCTTTCTGAACACCCATTTTGTGCCAATAATTGATCTGTTCTTTGGTCTTGGCACTAGGGTCCACACTTTATTTCTTTCAAATTCATTTAACTCTTCCTGCATTGCTTGCACCCAATCAGCATCTTGAAGAGCTTCTTCCACTTTCTTTGGTTTAGTCTGAGATAGAAAGGAATGGTAGAGACATTTATTTGATGTAGTTGTTCTAGTTCTGACACCTGCTTCAGGATCTCCAATTATGAAGTCAGGTATGTGTGATTTAGTCCACTTCCTTGCAGATGAAAGTTCATCTCTAGAACTGGATTCTCCCCCATGATCCATGCTGTCTCCATCAGCATTTTCTGATGCCCCCCTGAAGTTATGCTCTCTGAAATTTCAGAATTTGAGTTGGATCCTTCAGGAATTGATGAATCAAAGTTTCCAGAATTATCAGAATTTGGCTCATCAGAACTTGATGAATCAGAACTTGAAGAGCCAATGACAGGTTCTGATGCTTCTTGTTAGTCTTGAGATGTGGTATGTTCATCAGCTTGCTCCCCTTGAACAGGTGCATTTTTGGAGCATTTACCATAGTTTCAATGATATCAGAATTTAACCCGTCAGAACTTGTAGTATCAGGATTTAGGTCATCAGAATTTACAGAATCAGAATTTATATCTTTATTTTCAAATCTCAGCTGATCATGATCATTGAAATCTTCAAGTCCAGTAATCTTTTTATCATCAAAATATACATTGATAGATTCCATGACAACCCTTGTTCTTAAATTGTAGACTCTGAAGGCTTTTGTGGAAAGTGGATATCCAACAAAAATTTCTTCATCAGCTTTTAGATCAAATTTTGACAGCTGTTCAGGATGAGTCTTAAGAACAAAACACTTGCATCCAAATACATGAAAGTATTTCAGATTTGGCTTCTTTTTCTTCACCATCTCATATGGTGTTTTTCCATGCTTTTTTATGAGTGTAGCATTCTGTGTAAAATAAGCAGTCTGCATAACTTCAGCCCAAAAATAGGTTGGTAGCTTTGCTTCATCAAGCATAGTTCCTGCAGCTTTAATAAGAGTCTTGTTCTTTCTTTCTACAACTCCATTCTGCTGTGGAGTTCCAGGTGCAGAAAATTCCTGCTTTATTCCATGCTCTTTGTAGAACTCTTCCATGATTGAATTCTTGAACTCAGTGCCATTATCACTTCTTATTATTTTGATAGAATCTTTGACTAATTTATCCAGCTGTCTGACATGATCAGTTAGAGTAGATGCAGTTTCATTCTTCTTGTGCAAGAAATACACCCAAGTGTATCTTGTGAACTCATCCACTATAACTATAGCATATTTCTTCTTTGCAATAGACATGACATTGACTGGACCAAATAGATCAACATGCAGTAAGTGATAAGGCTCAAGAATTGAGGATTCAGTTTTGCTCTTGAATGAAGATTTTCTTTGTTTTGCCTTTTGACATGAGTCACAAAGACCATCATGAGCAAATACTGATTTTGGCAGTCCTCTCACAAGATCTTTCTTTACTAGCTCATTTATGTTGTTGAAATTTAAATGAGAGAGTCTCTTGTGCCAATTCCAGCTTTCTTCAATTGATGCTCTGCTTAACAGACAGATTGCAGAACCATCAGAATTTGTTGAAAGTCTGTCTTCATATATGTTACCATGTCTGTAATCTTTTAGAACCACTTTTCCTGTAGAATTACTTACAACTTCACAGTGTTCTTCAAAGAAATCCACATGATAACCTCTGTCACAGATTTGACTCACACTTAGAAGATTGTGTTTAAGTCCTGAGACAAGAGCTACTGATTCAATTATGACATTCCCAAGATTAATATTGCCATATCCCAGAGATTTTCCCATATTACCATCTCCATAAGAAACTCCTGGGCCAGCTTTCTCCATAAAGTCTGATAGCATGGCTTTATTTCCAGTCATATGTCCTGAACATCCACTGTCCAGAACTAGGATATTTAGTCTGTTGCCCTGCAATCACAAAGACCACTATTGATTAGTTTTAAAGACCCAGACTTGCTTGGATCCTTTGGCCTTATTAAGTTTGTTAGAATTTGCAACATATTTAGTTTCAGAGTTTATGCTAACATGCTTTTTATCAGACTTTATATCAGACTTTGCATAAGAATTTACACTAGAAGGAATTACACTAACTTTCTTTAAAGAAGGTTTTATTTGATAATAATCATAGTACAAACCATGATATTCCTTATAAGTATAAATAGAATGTCATAAACTACCATAATGAAAACAAGGATTTTGTGGTTTAAACCTAACAGACTGACTCTTAACTCCTGATCTAGGAGGTAAAGAGTTTATATCTTTATTTTTCCTGCAAAAAGAAGCAAGATGGTTAGAGTTTCCACAATTATAGCATTTCTTTCTAGGAGCATTAGGAACAGGAATATAATTACTGCTTTTATTCACACCTTCCTTTCAATTCCTATTTTCCAAACTTCCTTGACCTTGTTCACATTTTTAATCTCTTTCAGCTTATACTTAAGCTGCTTCTTTATCATTAAACCTATGTTAACTTCAGCTGGTTTATCCTATTTTAATTTGTCATAAGTTGACTTTTCTTTGACTTCTGTTTTAGAGTCTTTCATCTTTTCAGATTTTGACTTGTCAGAATTTGACACAAACTTGACAGGATTAACTTTAGGCTTTTCAGCTTTCTTGGTAAAGTTTGGTTTAGATGACACAATTTCCTTTTCTTCTTTATCATCTAGGTAACCTAGTCCTTCTTTTCAATTTCCATTTTCTAAGATTTTCTGAGTTGTTCTTCCAGAGTTAGTCCAAGTTTTGATTATCTCCTTTTCCTTTTCCAATTCAGATTTAAGAGATTTATTCAATTTTAGCAGTTCATCTTTAACATAAAAAGCCTCATCTCTTTCTTTCTAAGTTTGATGAAATATAACTAACTCTTTTTCTAAGTAGTCATTTCTCTTTTTAAGAGCAAGACTTTCAGATTTTAATCTCTCATTTTCTAAAGTCTAATCTCTAAAACTAATGAACATGGTTTTCAGATATAATCTTAGCTCAGAAATATCATCAGTATGAAAAGCAAGAGTTGAATGAGGTATCTTCAATTCAGCAGTTTTAGAACTGCTATCAGCATTTGCCATCAAAGCATAGTTCACCTCTTCTTCAGAATCTGAAGTGTCTGCCCAGTTTTTCTTCTTTGTAATAAGTGTCTGGCCTTTATCACTTTTTCCTTTCTTGCAGTCAGGAGAGATGTGGCCTTTTTCACCACAATTGTAGCATTTGATATTTGAGTTGTCTCCTCTGTCAGACTTTCCTCCTTTGCCTTCATACTTTCTGAACCCTTTCTTTTCAAAACTTCCACCTTTCCTTGAAAACTTCTTGCCCTTTCTGAATTTCTTGTAGGCTATCTTTGTGATACTCTTCACCATAAGAGCACAACGTTGCATCATCTCTGCATCAACGTCCACTTCAGATAAATTTTCAGATTCTGAATCATCATCATCAGAATATGATGACTCTGAATCAGACTGTATGATGAGCGCCTTTCCTTTGCCTCTCTTTAGGACAACCACTTTAGGAGATTCCTCATTAGCTTTAAGAGCAACTATTTTTTACTTTCTTCCATGCCTTTTGCTCCTTTGATTCATCTCAAGTTCATGACTCTTGAATATACTATAAATTTCATCAAGAGTAGTTTCAGCAAGGTCATTGTTGTCTCTTATGGTAGTAGACTTCAAATCCTAATTTGCAGGAAGAGCTAAAATGAATTTTAGATTTGAATCTTCAAGATCATATTCCAGTCCACCAGTGACATATCATTCAAGAGTTTGGCAAACCTGTCATATAAATCAGTTAATGATTCATCAGCTTTTGAATCAAAGTGCTCATACTCTTGTGTGAGTATAGTCTTCCTGTTCTTTTTGATGGCTTCAGTTCCCTGGCATCTTGTCTCCAAAGCATCCCATATTTCCTTTGCAGTCTTGCATCTAATTACCCTGTTCGACATGACATTGTCAATTGCACTATGAAGTAGATGCCTTACCCTTGCATCCTTGGCAATAGATGAGATGTCTTCAGGTATATAATCACCTTTCTCTTTTGGTATCATCTTTGTTGGTTGATCAGCAATTACAACAAAGAGCTTGGTAGGCTTATATTGTCTATCATTAATTCTATCAAGGTATTCTGGATCTGTGGCTTCTAGAAATATAGCCATCTTTACCTTCCATATAGGATACTCAGATGCTCTCAGTATGGGAACCCTAATACTCTCATATCGACTGTATGTTTGATTATTTTGAGTATCTTGAGTTTTGGTGGGCTTAGGTGGAGTTTGTGTTTCGTCAGACATGATTGTAAACTGGATCTCACTGTTTGTATATCAACAGAGAGGCTCTGAAACCACTTGTTAGGTCACACTACACTATAGAAGGGGGTTGAATATAGTGTTTATACAATTAAATCAATTTAGAACACAAGTATGTAACAGTAATCAAGTTTATTCAATATAATAAGCTCTGTTACAAAGTAGGTTAAACTACTCTCTCAGTGATGAACAATATCACTAAGAGCTGCTAGGTTACAATGAATAATCTCTCTCGTGAATGATAACACATATAGTGTGAACCCTAAGCTGTGTTTATATAGTACAAAGTTATAAGATATCTTCTAATTGATATGGAATATAATTCTGTCTCCTAAAATGTTACGACCGGCATTTTATGTAATATTATTTGTGAATAATATTAAGTTAAATAAAAATATATTCAATGCTTGTACGTTTGTGTGAGTGAAAATTTCTGCATTTTAAATTTGCTTTGGGTAGTATATGATTTTTCAAAGCAAGAATTTATTTAATTTCTTTATTTTTGATTTATAAGGAATATTCTAAGCTTTGGAAAAATTTTCTTTTAAAAGACATTTTGTACACAAATTTTGAAAATGATTTTTATAAAGTCTCTAAAAATCCAAGTTATTTTATGGTATAAATTTTATAATTTTTGAACTTGTACTTTATTATATAAAAATAAATCTTTGGAAATTAGTTGCTTAATAATTATCAAATTACATGAATAACCTTGCATGCAAACTCTCTTCTATTTAACCAAAGGGCAAAGAAGACATTCTCCACCCCACTAACTCACATTTTGCTAGCCAAATTACCTCCTTGACCTTGCATGCAAACTTGCCTAACTTTAGCTAGAGGGTTACTCTTGTCATTTCCTAAATCCACTCACATTTAGTCTAGTCAAAGACATAAAAACAAAACTAAAGTGATGATCACTCCATTTTCACTCCACCCTCCCCTTTTCTCCTCCCTCCCTCTCGGCTCAACCCTCACTTTCGGCCATCCCATAGCCGAGGCCCTCCATCCCCTTCATTTCTTCATTCTTTCACCCAAACAATCATCTTATATTCAAGTAATTTTACTCCCTATATGTTATTCTTATATATTTCAAAAGTATAGAGTGAAAAACCTATGTTTTGACCTTGCATGGTGATGTTTTTGCTAAACTCAAAGTGAACCTCCTTGATTCTTGTGAATCTAAGGCTTTCACCATGAGTTATAGTATCATAGGGTCAAGAATGGCTAGACATAAGAGTGTTACACCTATGCGAATGCTGTTTTTACCCTAATCCATTCGGCCATGACTTGATAGGAGCCGAATGGATGGTGTTTTGTTGCCTTGTTAACATTTTTGTGTATTTTGTGATGATAACATGAATTTTGTAGTAAAGTCTTGATAAAATCCTTTTGCATGCTAGTTGATCATTTAGTTGTAATCCATGTTAGGCTTGCATGTTGAATTATGATAAAAATTTATTTGGAAATCATGTTGTTTTGGTTTGAAAAACCCGAAGGCATGCATGCATGTGGAATTCTCTTAGTTTGTTGTGAAATTTTGATCATTTGGAAAGATTTTGTTAGTGAGCCTTAATTTCAGTAGGAATAATGTGATAATATTGATTTATGCTTCTTGTTGCATGGTAATAATTTGTGGTTATCTTTTATAAAAATATATATCTTGTTGTTTCAAAGGCATGAAGATTTGCGATTTGTTAAGAGTAGTCTCTTTTGTTTTGCCATAGTTGCACCTTAGGTAAGGATGATCTCACCAAGGGTATTTTAAGAAAAAGGGAGTTAGTTCAGTAGAATACCAAGTATAGGTCTTGGTTTAAGTATTTAGTTGTTGTTAGTTGGGATTGTCAAGTCAAAATCTTGGAAAATGAGAAGTTATAGTTTCTGCAGAAAAATCAGTTTAGTACCCTGAGGTTTAGAGTGAGTTTTGACCATGTCATTGATGTGCACTTTGAGGCCCAAGCCACCAGAAGTTAGTATGGGGAGTATATAATAGGTTTTAGGAGTTGGTTGGAGGTTTGCATGTCATTTGGTTAGGTGCACAAGTAGAATAACAAAATCTGTCCAGCAGGGGACAGTTTTGTTGCAACTTAGAAATAGGGAGATTTGGCCATGTCATGGGTAGGCCCTCATTAGTCCCAATTGGGCCTTAGTTAGAGGGTATGTCAGAGAAGTTTTTCCAACCATAGTTCATAGGATATGAGCTAGAACCATGTGTCACAAGTTAATTCAAGTCAGGGCATTTCCTGCCCAGAAAAACAGGGGAACCTTGGACTTTTAGCTTAGGCCCAAGAAGGCCCAAGCCAGGCCTTTGAGCCACATCAAGCTTATGAGATGCCCTTAGGTCAGGAGAGTCTTGTGTAAAAATTTTGAAGAAAAACTTGTAGTTTAAGAGTGTCTAATGCACTCAAGAAACCTTAGTTACCATTCTGAAATTTGCACCAGTAAGCACTTTCACTTATCACATAGTTTTAGGACACTTAGAAGTGAGTATTAGGTCGACCACCATAGTTGTAAGATAGTATAAGGTCAGTAGAGCAAAAGGCACAAGTGAGGGTCAATAGGTTTTGGATAATTTAGGAAAGGCACATTGAGTTAGGAAGCCCAAATTCGAAGATTTCGTTTAGTTAGCGACCAAGTAATTTAAGTGGTGAGTCGAGATCATCCGAGCCTAGTGTGGCGTTATGGTGTATGTGATGTTATTTGGTATTAATATACGATATGTGATTATGTGGCTACGTGTGTACATTTAAAAATATAAATGTTGGATATGAATTAAGTGTGTATAGGCCTAAGTGCCATCCATGTTTAATTTCGGGTTGTAAATAGGTTAAGATGGAAAGAATATATTATAATGAGGATTATTATTATTTATGTAGGATCTCGAGACGAGGGAAAACTTGCCTTAAAAGTCGAGTGAAGCTCCAGTTGTTGCTCCTACCAGTCAGACCAGACCAGTCTATCTCAAGGCAAGTGATTCAACTTGACCTTCGTATTTGCTGTAAACAGTTCATATATATATATCGATGCAATTATCCTGAGTCATTTTGATGTATTTAAATCAAGCATATCTTTTGTTTATCTTTGAGTTACATAGAGATGCCATGAACCCTCGAGTACATATTGCCAGTAGTTCAAAAGTCTTTCATGATAGTTTAATGCCATGATAAATTAGAGATGCGTTATAATATCTTATTGATCCTTTTGTTTATCATGCTATTGATCCCTGAGAAATCTTGATGTTGCACCCTGATGCTTTGATTCAACTCTTGAAATAACCTCGATAGAAACTTTATCTTGATACCTAAAAGCCAATCATTTCTTAAATACATTCATGATTGTTTGATAACCCTATCCTTACCCTAAAGCTTGATACCCTGTTATATACTGAGCTGATGATCGCTTTCTTTATATTTTAACACCTTTATCCTATTGGAACCAGTGATGCCTATCTTTTGATGTTCTAATACCTATATCTTGTCTACAACCGTTGCTTTAAGCCTAGTTTGGCATTACTCTTTCATCTTATCCAATAGCCTGGCTTAATTTCCTTGTCTAAATTCTTGTTTATGGAAATCTCTCGATTACCCTAATATAGTAAAGTCTAGTGGATCATGGCCCTGAGATTTAGTGTCATATTTCCAGTGTTTCAAGTTGATCTATAATCCCTTGATAAAAATAATTACAGTCGAAAGAGATTTTGTCATAAATCGGCATCAGTTTTTAAAATGATTAAAACGTGGATTTTTCAGTCCCAAAGGGGGGCAAATGTTTTCTTGAATGGTGGATCTGGACTGAGACGCGAGTCCTTTCCACACTTATATTAGGCTTAAAAGTTGCCTAGGGATTCCCAATAATGTTTTAGAACCCAGCGAGGTTCGGGGTTACTTCGCGGCTGATCACCGGCTGTAATCCGTAGCGTCATAAAATGGTTTTGATTAAGAATGATTTTAAAATTGTTTTGATGCAAGCATAATGATGCCAACTCACATAAGTTTTATCTCTCGATTATCATTGATTATGTCATTCCATTGTCATTCCTAAAGGTATATCTCGATTTATGCTTTGCGTTGTATTGTTAGCACTTGTTGAGCTTTTGGCTCACTTCTTGCTTTACCCTGATATTACAGCTAGCAGCCATGGTTAGATTCAAGCAGACTGCCCGTAAGACCTGTGATGCGGATGCTTATGTTCGAGCCCAGGTAGAATAAGTAATAATAGTTGTGTGAGGACTCGGTATTTGTAATCAGATGTAATAGTTGGTAGTGTTGGGCTGTTCCAAACCCTAAACTGTAAGATCTTGGATTTTGGTTGTGTAGTACTCATTAAAATGATGTAATAACTATATTTATTTTGCTATTTAAGTTGGGGGTGTGACAGGTTTTGGTATCAGAGCTACGGTTTAGAGTCCCTGAACAGCCCAAATAGGTTATAGGACTTGTGAGTAGGTTATAGATATTATGCGAGAGAGTAGGTAAAGTAAATTATTATTAATACTCCTCTTATTGGTTGTCAGCAAAGGGCGCATTCCTCGTCATCCTCTGGGTCGGACGACACTATTGCTTTCTCCGTGTATGCTGAGTTGAGGCGCGAGTTCGACATGCTTCAGGGCAAGTACGACCGACTGATAGACCGACTGAAGAACGTGTATCCGGACAGCCGAAACTACGAAGGGAAGCCCAAGGAGCAGATGATTGCGAGACTTGAGACCTTGGTTCGGTACGTTAACACTAAGCTTGAGGAGATGCCAGCACACCGGGACCGTACCAGCCAGTATGTCATTCAGATGGTGGCGGATGAGCTCCAGAGCATTGTGAAGACACTTCGAGAGGAAAAGTCTACCAAGCCCCGTTCAGATGGAGTGGAGCCTTAGTTCTTTCCATTTACCTTTCATGTTGTTGTACTATCAGACTCTATGGAATCCCCCGGTTGTTTCCGTCTTTCCTTTAAATAAGCCTGTTATTTCTAGAATCAGACTATGTCCCAATCCTATGTACTGTGACCTTTAAAATTTCAATAATTATGTGCTATTGTTCCATTTGCTCTCAACTGTTATTTTATGTTTTTATCATCATATCTGCTTAATTTGGAAACGTGACCCCACATGTAAACAAGAATGCCATGCGATACCCTCGAATCATTTTATCAATTATATTTGTTATAACACAACTCTTATTTCAGGATCATGCCTCCCAAAAAAAAGAACCCAACAACCACCTTCACCACAGACCCAAACATTCTTCAACTACTGGAAACCTTGCAACAGCAAACCAATGCTATAGCTCAACAACAACTAACTCTTCAACAACGAATTGAAAACCAAGATAACCGTGAGCCATATCAACCACCTGAACCACCAGTACCACCAAGACAAATTGTCACTTTCAAGGTTTTTCAGAGTGTGAATCCACCTGTATTTCATGATACCACTGATCCAGTGATAGCAAACACATGGATCAAGGAGATAGAAAGGGCTTTTGAGTTGGTACAGTTAGGGGACGATCAGAAGACGCTGTATGCCACTTACTTCTTGAAGGGAGAAGTCATTTATTGGTGGGAATCAGTAAAAGCTATGGAAGTCACTCAGCAGATTTCTTGGGAGAGATTTAAGAAGTTATTTTTGGACAAGTATTACCCTAAGTACATGCAGAATCAGATGGAGCTAAAATTTCTTGAGTTAAAGCAAGGGAACATGACTGTACTGGAATATGAGAAGAAGTTCACTGAGTTGTCAAGGTTTGTGACAAAGTATACTAGCACTGAGGAAGAAAAAGCAAAGAAATTTCAGCAAGGATTGGAGCCTTGGATCAGAGATAGGGTGGCTATGTTTGAGCTTGAAACTTATGCGGGAGTAGTACAGAAAGCTGCTCTGATTGAGAATAATGGGATGCAGTCAAGGAAAGAGAGGGATAACAAGAAGAGGAAGGTTCCATTTTATGGAGAAAAGTCTGAAGCTGGAAGTTCGCAAGATCGGAATGTAAAGAGGATTGGTTTCCAGAAGGGCGGAAATTTTCAAAGGAAAGGAAATTTGGGCAAAAGGCAAGAATCAAAAGGGAACAATCAGGCAAGCTAAGGGCAAGTTGGAGAAAACAGGTTCCAGAGGCCAGAATGCAAGCACTGTGGAAGAAGGCACCCCGGAGTATGCAATAAGCTGAGTATGACCTGTTATAGGTGCAATCAGAAGGGACATTTGGCAAATGAGTGCAAGATGCCGAAGCCAGGAGTTACGTGCTACAAATGTGGGAAGACTGGACACATGGCTAGGGAGTGTAAGGCAATAGGACCAGTCAGAGCTCTGATAAATGTGGCAAGTACCAGTGCAAGCGTGCCAGCTGAGGTATTGGCATTACCTCCACCACCCGCACCAACCCCGCAAGCAACAGCAAGGACATTTGACCTAAAGATGAAAGATGCTGTTCAGAATTCTGAGGTGATAACAGGTACACTTTTACTCAATAATGTCAAAGCCAAAGTATTGATTGATTCGGGAGCCACAAGATCTTTCATATCAGAATCTTTTGTTGATAAGATCCAATGTGATAAAACGGTTATGAGTGAGGTAGTAAATGTGGTAATTGCGAACCAAGAGAAGATTCCTGTGAATCAATTTTGTCCAAAATGTGAGATTGATATTTCGGGATATAAGTTCTCGGCCGACTTGATACTCTTCAAGCTGGGAGAGTTTGATATAATCTTAGGAATGGATTGGTTAGGAGAGAATAGCGCGCAGATAAATTGTAAGACCAAGAGAGTGAATTTAAAGACGAAGAGTGGAGAGAAGGTAGTATTTAAGGGACAGAGGCAAGAGCGACTATTTCTTACAATTATTCAGGCTAAGAAGTTACTTAGAAAAGGTTGTGAGTCGTTCCTAGCATATGTAGTGGATTCAGAGAGAGGCAGCCCCAGCATGGAAGATATTCCTGTAGTTAATGAGTTCCCCGATGTGTTTCCCGACGAACTACCAGGCTTACCACCAGATCGACAAATTGAGTTCGAGATCAACCTTGCTCCAGGCACGGAACCAGTTTCAAAGGCTCCGTATAGGATGGCACCAGCAGAAATGAAAGAGTTGGCGAGCCAGCTACAAGAATTGTTGGATAAGGGAGTGATACGACCAAGTACGTCGCCATGGGGAGCACCTGTTCTCTTTGTGAAGAAGAAAGATGGGAGTATGCGTCTATGCATAGATTACCGGGAGTTGAATAAAGTAACGATCAAGAACCGCTACCCGCTACCAAGGATAGATGACCTTTTTGATCAGTTAAAGGGAGCAAAATGTTTTTCGAAGATTGACTTGAGATCGGGATACCACCAATTAAAGATCAAGGAAGAAGATATTCCCAAGACCGCATTTAGGACCAGATATGGGCATTATGAATTCCTAGTAATGCCGTTTGGATTGACCAACGCCCCGGCCGCATTCATGGATCTGATGAATCGAGTATTTAAGAAGTATTTGGATAAATTTGTCGTGGTATTTATTGATGACATCCTTATTTATTCTAAATCGGAAGAAGAACATATGCAGCATCTCTGGATAGCATTGGAGATACTCCGACAAGAGAAGTTGTATGCCAAGTTTACCAAATGTGAGTTTTGGTTAAAGGAAGTTCAATTTTTGGGGCATGTTATTGGAAATGATGGAATTAAAGTGGATCCGGCGAAGATTGATGCAGTTATGAGTTGGGAGAGGCCAAGGACTCCTACGGAAGTGCGAAGTTTTCTAGGATTGGCCGGATACTATAGAAGATTCGTCAAGGATTTCTCGAAGATCGCCACACCATTGACCAAGTTAACCAGAAAGAATCAAAAGTTTGAATGGAGTGCAGAATGTGAAAATAGCTTTCAAGAGTTAAAACAGAAGTTGGTAACAGCTCCGGTGTTAGTACTTCCAGATGATCAAGGGAATTTTGTAATATTCAGTGACGCTTCACATAAGGGTTTGGGTTGTGTGTTGATGCAACACAGTAAGGTAATAGCATATGCGTCAAGACAGTTGAAGCCGCACGAGTTAAAGTATCCGACGCATGACTTGGAACTAGCCGCCATAGTGTTCGCACTCAAGATTTGGAGACACTATCTCTATGGAGAAAAGTGTGAAATCTACACGGATCACAAGAGCTTAAAGTACATTTTTACTCAGAAAGAGCTCAATATGAGGCAGAGGAGATGGCTGGAATTGATTAAGGACTATGACTGTTCGATAAATTACCATCCTGGAAAGGCGAACGTAGTGGCCGATGCGCTGAGTCGGAAGGAAAAATTGAATGCAATGATAACATCAAAAGAGTTATCTGAAGAAATCGGAAAATTTGAATTGGAACTTTGTGCTTATGGGAAAGTCAAAGAAGTTTGTCATGCAATGACCTTTCAGCCAACACTAATGGAAAAGATAAAGAAGTGTCAAGAGGAAGTAATGGAAAAAGAGAAAAATCAGTTATCTGGAGAAGAGATTAATACTAAAAAGGATGAGCAAGGAATACTAAGGTTTTCATCCAGAATATGGATTCCCCATGTATCTGAATTAAAGAATGAGATCCTCCATGAAGCCCACCATTCGAAATTTTCAATCCACCCGGGAAGCACCAAGATGTATCAAGACTTAAAGAAGAACTTTTGGTGGCCAAATATGAAAAGAGACGTGGCAGAATGGGTTGCGAAGTGCTATACCTGTCAGAAAGTAAAGGCAGAACATCAACGACCAAGCGGATTAATTCAGCCCCTGAAGATTCCAGAATGGAAATGGGAAAACATCGCTATGGACTTTATAGTAGGACTACCACGAACAAAGTCCGGACATGACGCAATATGGGTTATAATTGATCGTCTTACGAAGTCGGCGCATTTCCTTCCAATAAATGAGAAGTCGTCACTGGACAAGTTGGTTCATCTGTATGTGCACGAAATCGTATTAAGGCATGGAGTACCTGTATCAATAGTTTCAGACAGAGATCCCCGATTTAACTCAAGATTCTGGAAGCGATTCCAGGAATGTCTTGGCACGAAGTTGAATATGAGCACGGCGTATCACCCGCAGACTGATGGCCAGAGTGAAAGAACAATTCAAACAATTGAAGACATGTTGTGCAGTTGTGCAATCGATTTTGCTGGAAGTTGGGACGACCACCTGCCATTAATTGAATTTTCATATAACAACAGCTATCATTCCAGTATCGGCATGCCACCATATGAAGCTTTGTACGGGCGAAAATGTAGATCACCAACAAGTTGGGATGAAGTAGGAGAAGGAAGAATTCTCGGCTCAGAATTGGTACAACAGTTGCATGACTCAGTCAAGTTAATTCAGAAAAGGTTGCTTGCTGCTCAAGATAGACAGAGGAAGTATGCGGATCCCGCGCGTAAGGATGTTCAATTCCAAATTGGCGAAGCTGTGTTGCTAAAAGTGTCACCTAGGAAAGGGTTGATAAGATTTGGCAAGAAAGGAAAGTTAGCACCTAGATACGTAGGTCCCTTTGAGATTTTGAGCCAAGTAGGAAAGGTGGCCTACGAGTTGGCCTTACCACCTCAGTATCAGCATGTGCATAATGTGTTCCATGTGTCGTTGCTTAAGAAGTACAATCCTGACGCTAGCCATGTGATAGAATATGAACCTGTAGAAATTCAGGCAGACCTGTCATTTGTGGAGCAACCGGTTAAAGTACTCGACTGGCAAGTAAAGAGTCTTAGAAATAAATCAGTAAAGTTAGTGAAAGTACTTTGGAGGAACCCTAAGGTCGAAGAGTCGACTTGGGAGTTAGAGTCTGATATGCGTTCCCGGTATCCTCATCTGTTCTCTTAGATTCTGGGGACAGAATCCCTTAAGGGGGAGAGGATGTTACGACCGGCATTTTATGTAATATTATTTGTGAATAATATTAAGTTAAATAAAAATATATTCAATGCTTGTACGTTTGTGTGAGTGAAAATTTCTGCATTTTAAATTTGCTTTGGGTAGTATATGATTTTTCAAAGCAAGAATTTATTTAATTTCTTTATTTTTGATTTATAAGGAATATTCTAAGCTTTGGAAAAATTTTCTTTTAAAAGACATTTTGTACACAAATTTTGAAAATGATTTTTATAAAGTCTCTAAAAATCCAAGTTATTTTATGGTATAAATTTTATAATTTTTGAACTTGTACTTTATTATATAAAAATAAATCTTTGGAAATTAGTTGCTTAATAATTATCAAATTACATGAATAACCTTGCATGCAAACTCTCTTCTATTTAACCAAAGGGCAAAGAAGACATTCTCCACCCCACTAACTCACATTTTGCTAGCCAAATTACCTCCTTGACCTTGCATGCAAACTTGCCTAACTTTAGCTAGAGGGTTACTCTTGTCATTTCCTAAATCCACTCACATTTAGTCTAGTCAAAGACATAAAAACAAAACTAAAGTGATGATCACTCCATTTTCACTCCACCCTCCCCTTTTCTCCTCCCTCCCTCTCGGCTCAACCCTCACTTTCGGCCATCCCATAGCCGAGGCCCTCCATCCCCTTCATTTCTTCATTCTTTCACCCAAACAATCATCTTATATTCAAGTAATTTTACTCCCTATATGTTATTCTTATATATTTCAAAAGTATAGAGTGAAAAACCTATGTTTTGACCTTGCATGGTGATGTTTTTGCTAAACTCAAAGTGAACCTCCTTGATTCTTGTGAATCTAAGGCTTTCACCATGAGTTATAGTATCATAGGGTCAAGAATGGCTAGACATAAGAGTGTTACACCTATGCGAATGCTGTTTTTACCCTAATCCATTCGGCCATGACTTGATAGGAGCCGAATGGATGGTGTTTTGTTGCCTTGTTAACATTTTTGTGTATTTTGTGATGATAACATGAATTTTGTAGTAAAGTCTTGATAAAATCCTTTTGCATGCTAGTTGATCATTTAGTTGTAATCCATGTTAGGCTTGCATGTTGAATTATGATAAAAATTTATTTGGAAATCATGTTGTTTTGGTTTGAAAAACCCGAAGGCATGCATGCATGTGGAATTCTCTTCGTTTGTTGTGAAATTTTGATCATTTGGAAAGATTTTGTTAGTGAGCCTTAATTTCAGTAGGAATAATGTGATAATATTGATTTATGCTTCTTGTTGCATGGTAATAATTTGTGGTTATCTTTTATAAAAATATATATCTTGTTGTTTCAAAGGCATGAAGATTTGCGATTTGTTAAGAGTAGTCTCTTTTGTTTTGCCATAGTTGCACCTTAGGTAAGGATGATCTCACCAAGGGTATTTTAAGAAAAAGGGAGTTAGTTCAGTAGAATACCAAGTATAGGTCTTGGTTTAAGTATTTAGTTGTTGTTAGTTGGGATTGTCAAGTCAAAATCTTGGAAAATGAGAAGTTATAGTTTCTGCAGAAAAATCAGTTTAGTACCCTGAGGTTTAGAGTGAGTTTTGACCATGTCATTGATGTGCACTTTGAGGCCCAAGCCACCAGAAGTTAGTATGGGGAGTATATAATAGGTTTTAGGAGTTGGTTGGAGGTTTGCATGTCATTTGGTTAGGTGCACAAGTAGAATAACAAAATCTGTCCAGCAGGGGACAGTTTTGTTGCAACTTAGAAATAGGGAGATTTGGCCATGTCATGGGTAGGCCCTCATTAGGCCCAATTGGGCCTTAGTTAGAGGGTATGTCAGAGAAGTTTTTCCAACCATAGTTCATAGGATATGAGCTAGAACCATGTGTCACAAGTTAATTCAAGTCAGGGCATTTCCTGCCCAGAAAAACAGGGGAACCTTGGACTTTTAGCTTAGGCCCAAGAAGGCCCAAGCCAGGCCTTTGAGCCACATCAAGCTTATGAGATGCCCTTAGGTCAGGAGAGTCTTGTGTAAAAATTTTGAAGAAAAACTTGTAGTTTAAGAGTGTCTAATGCACTCAAGAAACCTTAGTTACCATTCTGAAATTTGCACCAGTAAGCACTTTCACTTATCACATAGTTTTAGGACACTTAGAAGTGAGTATTAGGTCGACCACCATAGTTGTAAGATAGTATAAGGTCAGTAGAGCAAAAGGCACAAGTGAGGGTCAATAGGTTTTGGATAATTTAGGAAAGGCACATTGAGTTAGGAAGCCCAAATTCGAAGATTTCGTTTAGTTAGCGACCAAGTAATTTAAGTGGTGAGTCGAGATCATCCGAGCCTAGTGTGGCGTTATGGTGTATGTGATGTTATTTGGTATTAATATACGATATGTGATTATGTGGCTACGTGTGTACATTTAAAAATATAAATGTTGGATATGAATTAAGTGTGTATAGGCCTAAGTGCCATCCATGTTTAATTTCGGGTTGTAAATAGGTTAAGATGGAAAGAATATATTATAATGAGGATTATTATTATTTATGTAGGATCTCGAGACGAGGGAAAACTTGCCTTAAAAGTCGAGTGAAGCTCCAGTTGTTGCTCCTACCAGTCAGACCAGACCAGTCTATCTCAAGGCAAGTGATTCAACTTGACCTTCGTATTTGCTGTAAACAGTTCATATATATATATCGATGCAATTATCCTGAGTCATTTTGATGTATTTAAATCAAGCATATCTTTTGTTTATCTTTGAGTTACATAGAGATGCCATGAACCCTCGAGTACATATTGCCAGTAGTTCAAAAGTCTTTCATGATAGTTTAATGCCATGATAAATTAGAGATGCGTTATAATATCTTATTGATCCTTTTGTTTATCATGCTATTGATCCCTGAGAAATCTTGATGTTGCACCCTGATGCTTTGATTCAACTCTTGAAATAACCTCGATAGAAACTTTATCTTGATACCTAAAAGCCAATCATTTCTTAAATACATTCATGATTGTTTGATAACCCTATCCTTACCCTAAAGCTTGATACCCTGTTATATACTGAGCTGATGATCGCTTTCTTTATATTTTAACACCTTTATCCTATTGGAACCAGTGATGCCTATCTTTTGATGTTCTAATACCTATATCTTGTCTACAACCGTTGCTTTAAGCCTAGTTTGGCATTACTCTTTCATCTTATCCAATAGCCTGGCTTAATTTCCTTGTCTAAATTCTTGTTTATGGAAATCTCTCGATTACCCTAATATAGTAAAGTCTAGTGGATCATGGCCCTGAGATTTAGTGTCATATTTCCAGTGTTTCAAGTTGATCTATAATCCCTTGATAAAAATAATTACAGTCGAAAGAGATTTTGTCATAAATCGGCATCAGTTTTTAAAATGATTAAAACGTGGATTTTTCAGTCCCAAAGGGGGGCAAATGTTTTCTTGAATGGTGGATCTGGACTGAGACGCGAGTCCTTTCCACACTTATATTAGGCTTAAAAGTTGCCTAGGGATTCCCAATAATGTTTTAGAACCCAGCGAGGTTCGGGGTTACTTCGCGGCTGATCACCGGCTGTAATCCGTAGCGTCATAAAATGGTTTTGATTAAGAATGATTTTAAAATTGTTTTGATGCAAGCATAATGATGCCAACTCACATAAGTTTTATCTCTCGATTATCATTGATTATGTCATTCCATTGTCATTCCTAAAGGTATATCTCGATTTATGCTTTGCGTTGTATTGTTAGCACTTGTTGAGCTTTTGGCTCACTTCTTGCTTTACCCTGATATTACAGCTAGCAGCCATGGTTAGATTCAAGCAGACTGCCCGTAAGACCTGTGATGCGGATGCTTATGTTCGAGCCCAGGTAGAATAAGTAATAATAGTTGTGTGAGGACTCGGTATTTGTAATCAGATGTAATAGTTGGTAGTGTTGGGCTGTTCCAAACCCTAAACTGTAAGATCTTGGATTTTGGTTGTGTAGTACTCATTAAAATGATGTAATAACTATATTTATTTTGCTATTTAAGTTGGGGGTGTGACATAAAATATATCAATTAGATATTATCTTTTTACAAGTCTTCTAGTCGTCCAACTCTTCATGCATATCTTCTTTTGTTTTAGTCCAGATCCTCTCCTGTAAATCAGTCGCATTCCTTATCTGAAGTACCCGCACTTAAGTCCTGATATAAATCCTGACGGCCTTAAGTTCTGATATAAGTTCTGACTTCAGTCATTCCTGATTTCCAATAAGTCCTAATAAGTCCTGATATTAAGTTCTGAAACTAAACACAACAGATTAGACATGACATCACAAATATATCTAACAGAAGGAAACAGGAATTTCAAGGCGGTGAAGGACTTTATCTCAAAAGCAATAGTATAGATTTCCTTGTTGTTAATAGAATATGATTCCTTATACATTGGTAGTTGTGCTCTATATAAAGCATAGTTTAGGTTCATGCTATAAGCATTGCGACATTGTTATATCTTTCGCATAACCTAGCAGCTCTCAAGGATATTTTTTCATCCTTTCGAGAGAGTACTTGTGTAATAAGTTTTTATAAGATTAATATAAAAACTGTTGATTTTGTTAAAGATTTATCGAGTTGATTATATTAACTATATTCACCCCCTCTATAGTTGATTAAGGGCCTACCACAACAGAAGCAAAAGTCTCATCAAAATCTATTCATTCTTGTTGACAATAGCCCTTAGCAACCAATATAGCTTTATTCTTGACTACTTGCCATTTTCATCCATCTTGTTTATGAATACCCACTTGGTGTCAATAGGATTCTTTCCTTTAGGCTTGGGTACCAGCTTCTAAACTTTATTCCTTTCAAATTGGTTTAGCTCCTCATGCATAGCTAAAACTCAATCAGGATCCAACAGAGCTTCTTCTACCTTCTTAGGCTTTTCCTGTGACACGAAGCTGCTGTATAAACATTTTTCCTAAGTTGCCTTCCTTGTTTGCACTCTTGAAGATGCATCACCAATAATTAATTCAAATGGGTGATCTCTAGTCCATTTTCTCTGTTATGGTAGATTAGCTCTAGATGAAGAGACCTCATGGTTGTCTTGATGTGTGACTGAGTTTTGATTAGAAGAAACTCCCCCTGAGTTTGTGGATCTTTGACTTGAAGTTGGGGTTCTTTCTGATTGTGATCTGTATTGGCTTTCAGCTTCTATTGATGGCTTAACGGATGTTAATCTTTTCCTCTCGATGGATGATGCAGATTGTCTCTCAACGGATGATGCACTTGGTCTTTCAACAAATGTTGAATTATGTGTTTCATTTGTTATATATTTTTTTGCATTATTCTTAGATATTGTTTCTTGATCACTTTCATCATCACTATCATCATAAATCATATCAACATTGTCAAATTTGAGGCTTTCATGGAAATCTCCATCTTATAGTCCTTCAATCTTCTTATCATCAAACACTACATGTACAGATTCCATAACAATGCTGGTTATGAGATTGTAGACTCTGTATTCTTTTCCAGCTGCATACCCAACAAAAATGCCTTCATCTGCTTTGGCATCAAACTTTCCATGCTACTCAGTTTGATTCTTTAGGATATAGCATTTACAGCCAAAGACATGAAGAAAGTTTAATGTTGGCTTCCTATTCTTGAACAATTGGTAGGGTGTAATGCATTTTTCTTGATTAACCAAAGCAATATTCTGAGTGTAGCATGCAGTATTTACAGCTTATGCCCAAAAGTATGTTGGTAACTTTGATTATTCTAGCATTGTTCTTACAGCTTCAATAAGAGATATGTTCTTCCTTTCCACCACTTCATTTCGTTGTGGGGTTTTTGCTGCTGAAAACTCATGTATGATCCCATTTTCTTCATAAAACAATCTCATCACAGAATTCTTAAACTCAGTTCCATTGTCACTCCTGATTATCTGACTTTGAGATCAGGATGATGGTTGACTTGCCTTATGTGATTGATGTGATTTCACTAGCTTCATCACTGGATTTGAGAAAATATGTCCAAGAGAACTTTGAGAAATCATCCACAATTACTAGGCGGTATATTTTCTTTGAGATGGACAATATATTGATTGGTCCAAATAAATCCATGTGTAGTAATTGTAAAGGTTCTTCAATTGTTGAGTCAAGCTTCTTTTTGAATGATGCCTTGATCTGCTTTCCTTTTTGACAGGCATCACACAATCCATCCTTTGAGAATTCCACTTGAGAATGCCTCTTACCAAATCTTTCCTGACTAGTTCATTCATAGTCATGAAGTTAAGATGTGACAGCTTCTTATGCCATAGCCAACTTTCATCTTGACTTGCCTTTTTGAAGAGACAAGTGACAGATTCTTCTTTTGATGAGTTAAAGTCATCTAGATACACATTTCCTTTTCTCATGCCAGTGAGGACTACTTTGTTTCTTTTCTTGTTGGTCACAACACAGGCTTCAGTATTAAATGTTATTGAGTTGCCCTTGTCACAAAGATTGCTGATACTCAATAGATTATTCTTGAGTCCATCCACTAGGGAAACTTCCTCCATAATGACATTGTCTTTAGAAATCAAGCCATATTCCACAGTATAACCCTTGCTGTCATCTTTAAAAGGGACACTTGAGCCAACTCTCTCCTTGAACTCAATGATCAGGGTAGAATCTCCAGTCATGTGCCTTGAGCACCCACTATCCAAATACCAAATATTCTTTCTATTTCCCTACACACAACAAAATCAAGTCAAGTTGATTTTGGTACCCAAGTTTTCTTGGGTCCTGTTTTGGTAGACTTTTCCTTAGGTTTCTTAGGCTTGTCCTCATTTGACTTAGGTATCTGAGATTCATCCTTAGTCATTTGAGTAGAACCTTTAAAACCATTCATCAATTACAGAATTATCATGCACAAGCTGGTTAACATGGAAAGGCATATTCTGTACAAACATGTTATCCAGTAAGGCATGCTAAATGACATTTGTGGTATACTAAATGCAGCATAGTAAGGATTTTGTAAAAATGGCATATTAGAAAATTGTGCATTCAAATTATGTGCAGGCATAACATTCATAGGCATTGTAGACATGTTAGGAAATGACGAAAGTGCAGACATCGGTGCAAGCATAGCAAGTTTGCAATTATCAGTAAAATGATTAACACTACCACAGTTCACACAGGTTTTTCTAGGTGCATATTTATCAGGTGTGTATTTGTTATGTTTATTAATTCCTACTTTCCCATTTCTATTATTTTTCCTTTTAGATTCTGCTTTAACTTCAATTTTCTCCAATCTGTCATTCAATTGCTTAATTGACAGATGCCCTATATTGACTCTCTTGTTCTTTTTCACTTGTCTTGTTTCGCCTAGAACAAAGTTCTTGAAAACTGATCCATATTTCTCATTTAACTTGGCTAGCTGGGATTTGCTAACTAGCTTTCTTTCACTCGATGGATGTGGTTCCTTGTATTTTGACGGATAATTCATTTGATCATTCAACAGATACCCTTCATTATCCATTGAATCCACATCCGTTGAGAGTACTTCCTCCAAGTTAGAATTCAGTTTCTCCTTGCTCTATTTCCAGGCTTCATCATAGAAAGATTCTATACCTTGATCTTTAGTAATTTGAGCATGGACATCTCTATATGATTTCCATGCCTTAATTACTTGCTTTTCTCATTCAAGTTGCTTTTTTAAAATATCCTCTTTCTTTAAAGATTTAGTCAGTTCATCTTTAGCAATCTTTCACTCCATCTTCAGTTTCTCAAACTCAACAAATTGAGTTTCTAACCCATTATTTCTTTCACCCAAAAACAAATTGTTCTCTTTAAATTTAGTGTTTTCTTTGGTGAGTGATTTGAGGGTAACACGCAAATGATATAACTTAGTAGACATGTCATTTATAGCATTATTACACTCAGCTTTAGATAAGTGTGCTAGATTAGTAGTGATTACCTGATTACTTGTGACACCCTCCAAAACCGTGTCAGAAGTTTGGGGTTCATAACACACACACTGAATATATATACCTGCTTATGAATGTAATATATGTAAAGACCCTACTTACCATAACCGTGGATCGCAACAGGTTAAAGTATGAAAACAAGCCACAACCTTAACTTTTATTACATCGTAGCAAATCCCAACTAGTTCCGCTTACAACTTATAATGATATCATTCTTACAATCTTACATAACTCATCTACATTATAAAGCCCCTTCTAACTCGGTCCATCTTATCCTGGAATCCTAGCTTGCACACTAAACTAGGAATCCTCGTTACCAACAATTTCCTTTTCAACTGTAAAATAACATAAACAGATTTACAAGAGTGAGCTAACTAGATCATCAAGTCATAATAACAATAACTGAGGTTCAACAATGATCAGTTGAAATGATTCATAAGAATCCAGTTTCTGAATAAATAATGAATAAAATTGGATATTCTCTTTTCATTTTAAAAACAAACCAAGGCTAGGCTGCTGCTCAGTCACGCACTAACCCCAAGCAAGGCTCCCAGCTTTGCTTTATATACTGGATCCAAGGCATACATTGGCCTAATATTACCACGAATCTAGTCTGACCACGAATCTGGTCCACATTTATAAAAACATCCAATTCTAAAAGAACTCAATATGATATCCATTGAAATTCAATTAAAATAAAATCATGATTAACATTGATAAAGCATTTATCTCAGAGCATAAAACATTTTACAGGTATCACAGGGTATATCAAGGTGTAAATATGAGGAACGGCTTCAAGCCCGAGGAAGAATCAAGTATCTAAAGAATAATGGTTAAATGATAATGCAGGGTATAGATCTTTGATGTGATAGGGTATTTCAGGGTGTATAAGTTTCTGTATGCTCAAGAAGTTCTGTTGAAATACTTGGTTTATGGTGTGTATGTATTCGTGGAGTAGTATTATATTTGTATGGTTTAATATCTGAGAAATCAACCGTCAGTGGTTTACAAGAAATAGAGCTTACAACTCAAGTTTAATGATACGATCAAGGTTCAAGGTTGAATAGTTTAAAGCGCTTGCAATATAAAAACAAGGTTTATTTTGAATACTAGCAACATGTTATAAGAAAGTTCAGAAATATTTGCAATATATCTCGAAAAAAGGTTCATAAGGACCTGCCTTATCACAGATGACTTCTAACTTTACTTGTACTCATCTAACAGTTTTACTATTCAATCACTTTTTTTTTCTATGTCTTGCTTCTATTCGTCAATCACTTGCTTTCTTTTTTTACACTTCATTTCTATTTACTGATCACTGGCCTTCTTTTCTATTCCTCGCTTACTCTGCTAAGTATCATGAATATCTACCAATAATCAATCTCATATCATTCTAACCGTCACATAGACGTCATAAGCTTCTATATACCCTTCGTTTTACCCAAATTCGATTTACGGATTGAAAGTTACAACAAAAACCATCAAACAATAATCACATAGGCATATAACACATCAATCAGATAGCACGTAGCAAATAGCATGCAAGATATTCGATCAAAATAATTTTTTAAAGAAGATTAGAGGTTAAAATAATCTTCCGGGTATTTAATACAAATTTTTAAATATTTTTCGGAATTAAAATGGAACTCCAAATCATTTTATAATTAAATAATAGAGTTCAAACACTCGAATTTGACTTTAAAATAATTTTATAATAATGATCGAGCCTTGAAAATAATTAAAAATAATATTATAAAGCTCAAAACTATTTTTCGGAATTTTTAAATCGAAAATAAATAATTAAATCTAATTATTAAATCAATTAAAAATTAATTAATAACTAATTAAATTAATTAATTAATTAATATTTAAATTAATTAACTAATTAAATAATTAATTATCAACTAAAATTAAGCAATTAAATAATTAAGATTTATTTTTAAATGAAAATAATTTTCAGAAATTATATAATGAATTTTTGGAATTTTTTTAATAATTAAAATAATTTTCAGAAAAGAAAATTAAGCAGAATATCATTTTTATAATTTTTTTAAACATGAATCTAATATTTTTAAAGTTTTTGAAACTACAGGGACTAAAACATAAATTTTGCAAAAGTTTAGGGGAATTTCTGTAATTCTACCGCCGTCCCCGACCTTGTTATGGATAAAAAACTAAGGTTATTACTTGCCGTATTCAATACTAAGATTCGGGAGCTCAAGGCCTTTAATGGCTGCTCTCGTGTTTCGTGACTCAATCTGCCTTTACGAGATGCCTACGTATCTCTGTGAATTAGAGAATCAAGCCAAAAAACGTAGTTCTGATTGGTGGGGGCGAGACCCCTTATATAGATGTTGGGAGTCCTTGAATTGGACTTGGTATAGGAGACTTGGTGGGCAAGTCTCATAATTAGAATGGACTTTGGAGTCCTAGGTAGTAGGAAACTGATTCCTTATCCTTTTAGGTCCCCTTGAGGCTAATCTCCAAGGGTTTATATCCTTATCGGGACTCTTTTCAACATCTGATTTGTCCCTTATTAATTAATTACGAAATTAATTAATAATCAGGGCTTTTGGGCCTTTTTTATTCCATCAGGCCTGATCTGGTCCATCAGGCTTAACCTTTCTGGTCTGAGTATCATATATCTTTTTATTGGGCCTAGCAGCCCACAGTTTGTACAATTAATGCAGTATTTAATTATACAATCATAATTTATTTATCCCTATCATTTGCCCCCCAACTTTTGGGAAACATTGATTAGGTTTCGCAGAAGTTAAGTCTATTTGTTCCCTTACAGGGTTTCGTTTTTCCGTAAAGTGTGGAGCGACCTACACATTTACAATGAATTTTTCCTTTTATTCAGGAATTATCTTAATTTTCAGGAATTTTTCCCTTATTTCCGGAATTTTTCCCTTATTTTCTGGATTTTTCCCTAATTTTCTGGAATTTTCCCTAATTTTCTGGGATTTTTCCCTAATTTTCTGGGATTTTCCCTAATTTTCTGGGATTTTCTGGGATTTTTCCTTATTTTCTGGAATTTTCCCTAATTTTCTGGGATTTTTCCTTATTTTCTGGAATTTTCCCTATTTTCTGGATTCTTCAAATTTCCAGCCCTTTTTTCGACCAGGATCCTAGTCGAAATTTCGACCTGGATCCTAGTCGAAAATAGGGGCCAGCCTTGTCATCCTGGTCGAAGGAATTCGACTAGGATCCACGACCTGGAATTCGACCAGGATCCTAGTCGAAATTTCGACCTGGATCTAGGACCTGGAATTCGACCAGGATCCTAGTCGAAAATTCGACCTGGATCTAGGTCGAAAATTCCACCCCCCCTTTTTTTTTTTTTTTTTTTAGCTTCTTGTCATGAGCCTATCGACTAGGATTTCGACTAGGATTCTAGTCGATATTTCGACCTGAATCCTGTTCGAAAATTCCTTGATTTTCTTGTTTCCTGGTCGAAGGATTTCGACTAGGATCCACGACTTGGAATTCGACCAGGATCCTAGTCGAACTTCGACCTGGGTTTTTAATCCCCATTTTTTGAAAGATGCTTGGTTTATTCGACCTCATTCCTGGTCGAAGCTTCGACCTCAATTCAGTCCCGTTATTCCAGCTATTTTCGGGTGTCTGCTCGAAAGATTTCGGGCAGGATTCACGACCTGGAATTTGACCTGGATTCTGGTCTTTTTTACCCGTTATTTTCGGGTGTCTGCTCGAAAGATTTCGGGCAGGATTCACGACCTGGATTTCGACCTGGATTCTGGTCTTTTTTACCCGTTATTTTCGGGTGTCTGCTCGAAAGATTTCGGGCAGGATTCACGACCTGGATTTCGACCTGGTTCCTGGTCTTTCACTAGCCTTCTTTATTTAGCTTTAATTTAGGGTATTGTATTTTCCAAATCCTAATTGGATTTGGGCCTGGCCTTTTTGTTGGGCCCTATAAAATTTTACTGAGCTTCTATTATTGGGCTTTTCAAATCTCATTGGGCCTCTTTTATTGGGCCTTTTCAAATCTTATTGGGCCTCTTTTATTGGGCTTTATCAAATATTGTTGGGCCTCTTTATTGGGCTTTGTCAAATATTACTGGGCCTTCTTATTGGGCTTTATCAAATATTGTTGGGCTTAACGCACCCTGTTTAGAATGCCCTAGAATTCCTAGGTATATTCTGGAATATTCTTTTTTTCTGGGCCTCTTCTTATGGGCCTTTGTTCTTAATGGGCTTTTCGTCCCTTCAACTTCTTTTTCCTCCTATATAAAGGAATGAGGAAAGGCTATTACTCCTCACTTTCTCACTTTCTCATTTCTTAGTTTTCTTCTTTATCGTCCTGCTAAGATTCTCAGAGCAATAACAGCAAGTCGGAGCTCAAAGCCTTTTTCAGGAGTGCTTCTTTAGGTAAGATTCCTCCCTTTGCTTTTCGTGTCTATTTTTCCATTGTGTGCCATTTTAAGATAGCCTATTTACGTGCCTCATACTTTTTTCAGATGGCTGACAAAAGAATGACTCGTTTGGCCAAGATGAACGTGGCTAGAAAGTCCAATGATTTTCCTATTCGATCGAGGTATACTTCCTTAATCGACATGATCAACACTCGAGGGGATGAGTATCCGTCTGATGTGCATCTGGACGCGCACGATCATATCAGTGCTTTACGGGATCCCAAGGAGCTGGAAAAGTTGAGCAGCTGCTTCAAAATCAAGGAGCCTTTTAAGCTGGTTCTTGCGGGTCCGGCCGACAGGGCCTGTCAGTGGAAGAAGGATGCGCTATGCGTCTATAGGGATACTCTGAGGGCAGGTATTAGACTCCCTTTTCATCCATTCATTCCTTTGCTACTGGCTGATGTGGGCATCAGCCCTTGCCAGCTTCCCCCTAATTCCTGGAGGTTGATTCTGTGCTATCTGTCGCAATGCGCCAAGCACAACGTCCCCACATCTGTTGCTGTCTTCAGGAAGATTTTTCAGTTCAAAAACAGCCCTGATAAAAGTCCGGGTTGGGTTTCTATCAACCAGCGCCCCACTATCCCCCATATCGTGAATGGGAAGTCCATCCCTGACAACAACTTGGGGTGGAAGAAAGATTTTTTGTTTGTTATTTGGGAAGGTGGAGATTGGGCCTCCCTGTTTCGATCATCCTTTGGGCTGGCCGTAGACGGGAGCCCGAATGACATAACTTTGTCTGAGGAGGAGGCTAGAGGTTTCAACCTCCTTACGCAAGACAACGGCACTTCCCATTGTTGGGACCTTATCCGGGAGACCGTCCTGGTTGAACGCGGCCTTTCGCCCGTTAATAAGAAAAGTAAGTTCCCTTTCTTATCTCCTTTATTTCCTGCACTTTTATTTCATTGATTTTCAACTGACTTTGTTTGTTGCAGTGGCTGAGAAGATTGAGGAGGCTACCAAGCCGAAGGACCTGGAGACAACCAGGATGAAGAGGGCCGGGAAGATCTTTAAGGACCCTCGACTGGGTGACCGCTTCCCGGAGTTCCTTCTTCAGGCAACGGAGCCAGATGAGGAAGGCCCCAGCCAAGTTCTGCGCACCAAGCAGAGGCCAGGTGCCTATTTTCAACCTGCTTGGGGGATCCGGGGCAAGGACTCAATTGTGGGCAGCACGGCCCTGTCCAAGGAATGGTCTAAGCATTCCATTTCTCCGGTGGATTATCAAGATTTTGTCCTTCAACAGGACTTGGAGGGGAATGAGCTGTTTGGAGCCCAAGCTCTGGCGACGGTACGTACTTTACTTATGCTTTTTATAATTCTCTTTTCTTTCTTTTCTAAACCTTTGCTGTTTTCTCTTGCAGGCTAACGCCCATTTTCAAGGGGCAATTCACCAAGCCAAGGCTTGGAAGGTTGGCCTGGAAGATGCCAACAAGAAGTTGGAGGAGGCCAATCAAAAAATTGAGGCCCTTGAAGCTCAATTGGCCTCTTCCACTTCTGACCTGGAGACGGCCTGGGCTGAAAATGTCATCTTGAAGGCGCAGAAGGAAAAAGCCTTTGATGGCTGGATGGACACTCAAGAATTCAAAGACTTGATGGTGGAGCATGACGCCCTTCTTCATCCTGTTAGCTATAAGGAAGGCTGGGACGCTGCTGTGGAGGCCATCCAGGATGAGTTTCCCGAGGTCCTTGAGCAGTCGCCCTTTCCTTGCCCAGTGCGGGTTCCAGAGCTTGGAGGTGTTACTGAAAAGCTTGCTGGCATGATCAAGGATGGAGAGGAGGAAGATTCCTCCGAGGAGGAATTCGAGCCTGTCGCTAAGAAGGCCAGGGTGGAAGAATCTCCCAAAGCAGCGCCTCAACAGCCATCATCTCCTGCTGAGGGAACTTCTACAGGGACTTCGGAGGGGACGACCGAGACGTCCGAAGAAACGACTGAAACTTCCGAAGAGACTTCGGATAGTGGTTCTGAGGAATCTCAGCCTTCCAAGGCCTAGCTTTTTGTATATCTTCTTTTTGAACTTTATTTATATCAGAACTTGTTACCCTTCGGGGTTATGTTTTATACGTTGCTTTTCTTGCCTTTTTCTGTTTTAACTTTACAATCTTAATATGCATTTGAACCTTAAACATCCTTGGATTGAAATAATTTCAAGCTCTTTAATATGAAGTCTGGTTTTTCAAAACCTTACACAGCATGGGTTCAACCCTAATCAATAATAACTAGACATTGTAAATTCTACTGAAATATAAAATTCTACGCAAGCAAAGCTTCCAGGTGCTTTTAAACCTATTTGTCACAATGACAAATGAGAATCGTACTTAGCCTATCTTACACGTAGTAAACCTTCAGGTTTTGTGCATGCCAGGTCCTCGGGACTTCAAAACCATCCATAGTTTCCAGCTTGTAGGTTCCTCTGCCCTGAACGCTCTTGACTCTGTACGGCCCTTCCCAATTTGGGGCGAGCTTTCCTTTCTGTCCAACACCAGAAGCCTCTATTTTTCTCAAAACTAGATCACCTTGTTTAAAAAACCTCTCTTTAACCCTTAAGTTGTAGTAGAATGAAGCTTTTTTCTGATATTCTACTATCTTTGCATGTGCTTTATCTCGCACTTCATCGATTAAATCCAGGGCTAACTTCTGCCCTTCTTCATTTTCTTTTTCATCAAAAGCCTGAATCCTTGGAGAGGAATGTGATATCTCCACGGGAACTACTGCTTCTGCCCCATATGCCAACATGAAAGGAGTTGCATCTGTCGTGACTCTACAGGTAGTCCTATAGGCCTATAATATGGGAAGTATCTCATCCACCCAATTATTTCTTGACTTTTTGATCCTCTTCTTTAGTCCATCCAGGATTATCCGATTTGCTACCTCCGCTTGCCCATTGGCTTGTGGGTGAGCCACAGAGGTGAACCGGTAACTCAATTTCATTTTCTTCGCAATACTTCTTGAATTCCTCGTTGTTGAATTGTGTTCTATTGTCAGTGACGAGGATACGGGGAATTCCATATCGGCACATAATGTTTTCCCACAGGAATTGTGCAACCTGCTTAGTTGTGATTTTGGCCAAAGGTTTGGCTTCGATCCACTTGGTGAAATAATCAATGGCTACAATCAGAAACTTCCTTTGTGCTGTGGCCATAGGAAAAGGCCCTAGAATATCCATCCCCCACATAGCAAAGGGAATAGGTGAGTTGATAGAGGTCAGCATCTTGGGGGGTTGTCTGGCGACTGGTGCATGCTTCTGATAGCGATCACACTTCTTTACATATTGTTTGGCATCAGCCATCATTTCTGGCCAAAAGAAGCCTAAACGGGTTATCTTATGAGCCAAGGCCCTGCCCCCCAAGTGTTGCCCACAAATACCTCCATGCACTTCCTCAAGAGCTAAGCGTGCCTCATCGGGCCTGAGACACCTCAAGTAAGGAACCACGAAAGATCTTTTATATAGAATCCCATCTATCAAAGAGTACCTTAGTGCTCGAACAGTTAACTTCCGTGCCTCAATTGCATCGCTTGGCAACCAACCGGTCTGAATGTGAGCCTTGATGGGATCAATCCATGACGTCCCCAAGCCTACGGGAGCCACAAGCTTAACATCTATGCTTCGTGTCTTCAAAACACGGAAGTACACACTTCCTGAACTTTCTTCAATCTCAGATGAAGCAAACTTTGATAGCGCATCTGCTTTAGCATTTTCTTCCCTTGGAATGTGTTCAACATGGCATTCATTAAATTGGGTCATCACAGCCCTTACTAGGCAAACATACTTAGCCATCGTATCATCCCTTGCCTCAAATTCTCCCTTTACCTGGGATATGATCAACTTCGAGTCTCCATGGACCTTTAAGTTTTTGACTCTAAGTGTCCCAGCTAGACCAAGGCCAGCAATCAGGGCTTCATACTCTGCCTCATTGTTTGTGGTTGGGAAGTCTAGCTTCATGGCATACTCAATTAAGAATCCATCAGGGCTTTGCAAAACCAACCCTGCTCCACTGGAATTTGTTTTTGATGCTCCATCAAAATAGAGAACCCAATATTCTTTCTCCTTGTCCCCATTGTCGACTCCCTTGTCTTGAGGTATGGTATCTTCCTGCCCCCCCGACTTCTTGGTTGGGTATGGTACATTCCACCACGAAGGCAGCTAGTGCCTGGGCTTTTATGGCCGTACGTGGCTTATACTTGAGATCGAACTCTCCCAACTCTATTGCCCACTTAATCAGTCTCTCACTTGCCTTGGGACTGTGAATGATATTTCTCAGTGGCTGATTTGTTAGCACTTCAATTTGGTGAGCTTGAAAATAAGGACGCAGCTTTCTTGAAGCCATTACCAAGGCTAAAGTGAATTTCTCAATGGCTGAATAATTCAACTCAGCACCATGCAAAATTTTACTGACATAGTATACGTGTTTTTGGACTTTCAGTTCCTCCTTAACCAACACGGCGCTCAAGGCGCTCTCTGAAACAGCCAAGTACAAGAATAAAACTTCATTCAGAACTGGCTTGGCCAACAACGGGGCCTGGCCCATATATTTCTTTAACTCTTCAAATGCCTTCTGATTTTCCTCACTCCATACAAAGTCTTTGATGTTCTTTAGTGACTTGAAAAATGACAAGCACTTGTCTCCTGACTTGGAGATGAATCGTCCTAACGCAGAAACCCTTCCTGTGAGCTTCTGAACATCCTTGACAGTTTTGGGGGGTTCCATGTCCAGGATTGCCTTTATTTTATCGGGATTTGCCTCAATTCCCCTTTTCGAGACCATCAATCCCAAGAATTTTCCAGATCCTACTCCGAAAGCTCACTTCGTCGGATTCAACATCATCTTGTGGTACCTCAGGACCTCAAAAGCTTCCCTTAAATGGGCTATATGATCAGTCTTTACTAGACTCTTGACTAACATGTCATCAACATAGACTTCCATAGTCTTACCAATAAGATCCTTAAAAATTCTATTCACCAACCTTTGATAGGTGGCTCCTGCATTCTTGAGACCAAACGCCATAACAAGATAACAATAAACACCAAAGTCAGTGATAAATGATACCTTTGGAATGTCATCCTTATGCATTTTGATCTGGTTGTATCCGCTAAACCCATCCATGAAACTCAGCATCTCATGTCCAGCGGTGGCATCAATCAAAGTATCAATTCTAGGCAACGGAAAACAGTCTTTGGGGCATGCATCATTCAGATCGGTGAAGTCTATACACATCCTCCACTTTCCATTAGCCTTCTTCACCATTACAGGGTTTGCTAACCACTCCGGAAATTGAATCTCCTCAATGAAACCAGCCTCTAAGAGCTTTTCCACTTCCTGCTTTATAGCCTCTTGTCTTTCCGCGGCAAAATTTCTTTTCTTTTGTTTCACTGTCTTCCGGCTTGGATCTACATTTAGCTTGTGAGTAATTAACTCCGGGTCTATGCCAGGCATATCAGCTGCTGACCATGCAAACACATCACTATTTTCTTGCAAAAATTTCACTAACTTCCCTCTAAGGGGCTCCTCTAATGTGGCTCCAATGAAAGTCGTCCTCTCAGGATTCTCGGGGTCTAAAGGAACCGAGACCAATTCTTCTGCTGGCCTTCCTCTATTCTCATCATTTTCTCGAACATCCATATCTTCAATAGGAAGAACCTGCCCCCCGACTCCATCTGCCCTCAAAGAGGCCACATAACAGCTTCTAGCCATTTTTTGATCTCCTCTTTCTTCTCCAATCCCGTTTCGGGTGGGAAACTTCATGACTGAATGGTAGGAAGAGGGGACTGCCTTGAAGGCATGTATCCCTGTTCTCCCCATGATAGCATTATAAGTTGAACTAGCCTTTACCACCACGAAATCCAGCATCTGCGTTGCTTGCCTTGGCTCCGTACCTATGGTGGTTGGCAATTTGATTATCCCTTCCACAGGATATTCTACTCCAGCAAATCCATATATCGGCATGTCGGTTGGTGTTAACTGGGAGTCGTTATACCCCATCCTTAGAAAGGTGTCGTGGAGCAAGATATCCACAGAAGCACCATTATCCACAAGGACCCTCTTAACCGGGCTATTTCCTATTATTGGTGTTATGACCAGCGGGTCGTCATGGGGAAACTTCACACCCTCTAGGTCGGAATCATCAAAAGCCAATGTTACTTCTGTCCTGGCCCTCTTCGGGGCTTCTCCAACAATATGCATAACCTCTCTAGTATATGCCTTTCTGGAATTTTTGGACAATCCAGCAGCAGTTGGACCTCCAAAGATCGTGTTTATCACAGGCCCTCGAGGTCTCGGCCCTCCATAAATGGTGTTTATAACTGGTCCTCTAGGCTGGGGGTTTCGCCCCTGATCGTCTTGGTCCCTCCTACGATCTTCAAAGTTCTTCCTTCCATTATTATTTCTGTCCCCTCCATCTCCAGTATACTTGTTCAATCTTCCTTTTCGAATCAAAAACTCAATTTCATCTTTCAATTGCCTACACTCATCGGTGTCATGGCCAACATCTTTGTGAAACCTGCAATACTTGCCCTTATCTAGCTTGGCGGGATCAGCCTTCAAGGGCTTAGGCCAGCGAATATCTCTGTCTTTCTCAATCTCCATCAAAATCTGACTTCTGGGAGCATTCAGCTTAGCGTATTCAGTGAACTTTTGCCCAGGTCCTCCCTTCTTGGGGGTTGAATCAGGGTTTTGTTCGGTTCTAGGATATTTGTCCTTAGCGATATACTCCAAATCAGTTTTTCGTTTCTTGCCTCCAGTGGGCTCATTACTTACTACGGTCTTCCTCATACTTTCTTCAACCTTGATATACTTCCCTGCCCTCTCTTGGAGCTGCAACATGCTCTCAGGGGGTCGTTTGGCCAAAGACATCTTGAAAAACTCATCCCTAGTTCCTTGTTGCAGTGCTATCATGGCTACCTTATCATCAAGGTCTGGGACTTTTAAAGCCTCCTTTGTAAAACGATTCAGGTAATCTCTTAAGGATTCCTTAGCTCCCTGCACAAGACTCATAAGAGATGCTGAACTTTTCTCATGGACTCTTCCACTGATGAATTGCTTAATAAAAGCCTAAATTAATTCTCTGAATGATCCAATAGAATTTGGGGGTAGGCGACTGTACCATCTTTGAGCCATACCCGACAGGGTTTGAGGGAAGGCCCGACATTTTATAGCATCATTCACGGGTTGCAGCAGCAGTGCATTAGAGAATGTCCTAACATGATTAGCGGGGTCTCCCGTGCCATCATAGGCTTTGATAGTGGGCATCTTGAATTTCCTTGAGATATGGGCATTCATTATCTCTTCTGTGAAGGGTGGAGTTGGATCATCAGGATCTCCAAGGGGAAGGAGATTGCTTGGATCAGTTCTTGGGACAGCAGCCCTTCTTCTTACCGGACCATCCAGGTCTATGATAGGAGGAGGATTTCTCCCCCTAGGAGGCATGTGGGGTCTGGTGGCTTGGTGAGCCTCCAAATCACGCCTCAGCCTTTGGATTTCAGCCTCATGAGCCCTGATCTTTTCCTGCACTTCTTGGGGATTCGCCCCTGGGGTGCTTTGGGGGCGTTGCCTTCCATCGGCCATTGGCTCTTTTCCAGGACGCCTCCTTCTCGGGGCCACTTCATCATCCGAAGATTCGGAGTCTCTCTCAGTGTATGGACCAGAAAATTCCCGATCCTCAGGTATAGGATCCAAACCTCGTATATAGGGGGCGACCGCCCTCGTGCTTCGCTTCGCCCAGCATATCCGCTTCCTCCAACCTCAGGGTGAAGGGGCATCCCATAAGGGGGGTTAGTAGTAACAATAGTTGAATATTCATACCCGACGGGTCGAGAATTCACATGTATATGTATTTGTTGAACTTGAGGATTCGTACCTTGAATCGGGGGAGTTGTCCCTTGTAGCTGGGGTTGAGTTGCCCCTGTCTGGGCTTCCTCCTGAGTAGATGCATAAGTTGAATGGGGAGGAACCTCCACGGTTGATGAAATCACCTGTGTTGTCTCTAATGGTGTTCCTTCCTCTAGAGCTCCAATTGTTCTCCGTGTTCTCGCCATGGTTGTTGTTGTGATTCCCACAGACGGCGCCAAATGTTGTGGATAAAAAACTAAGGTTATTACTTGCCGTATTTAATACTAAGATTCGGGAGCTCAAGGCCTTTAATGGCTGCTCTCGTGTTTCGTGACTCAATCTGCCTTTACGAGATGCCTACGTATCTCTGTGAATTAGAGAATCAAGCCAAAAAACGTAGTTCTGATTGGTGGGGGTGAGACCCCTTATATAGATGTTGGGAGTCCTTGAATTGGACTTGGTATAGGAGACTTGGTGGGCAAGTCTCATAATTAGAATGGACTTTGGAGTCCTAGGTAGTAGGAAACTGATTCCTTATCCTTTTAGGTCCCCTTGAGGCTAATCTCCAAGGATTTATATCCTTATCGGGACTCTTTTCAACATCTGATTTGTCCCTTATTAATTAATTACGAAATTAATTAATAATCAGGGCTTTTGGGCCTTTTTTATTCCATCAGGCCTGATCTGGTCCATCAGGCTTAACCTTTCTGGTCTGAGTATCATATATCTTTTTATTGGGCCTAGCAGCCCACATTTTGTACAATTAATGCAGTATTTAATTATACAATCATAATTTATTTATCCCTATCAGACCTACACCGGCGGTCGCCATTGTCGGCGACCCCGAGCTCGCCGGAAAATCTCATTTGAGCCAAGATCAGTCTAAAAATATGCAGAATCATAGAGTATCATGCCAGGACTCTATATCATATTTTGGAATCAACAAACAACGTATAGTTTGCTCAGAAAATCCATCTGAAACTTCGACGGCGGCGAAGTTGAACCTTTTTCCGGCGAAGTCGATTAAGCTGTTCCAGGAATCGTATGTAAATTTCCAATATACCAATCGAATCGTTGTTCAACGATCTACAACCTAGTGCAATCAATTTCAAGTAATATCCCAAACACAGAAATTCCCAAATTTTAATTGAAATTATTCAAGAACATAAACCCTAATTTTAATTCCGAGAATCAAACATCAATTTGAACATGTTATTGAACTCCAAATTAGTCATATAATATACCAAAATGACCAGGAAGAAAACATCTACATCATTCTAACATCAAATCACACAAACAACATCAAGAACAAAACTTCCTATTTTAATTACTAAATAATTCGAATTAAATTAATTAAATAAGAGAATCACCTTGATTTCTGCAATGAAATGGATGATTGATTATGAAAGAACTTTTCGAGAGCTTTGATTTGATATATTGCACGCCCAAATCGGGGTTCGTTAATGCCTTTGTTTGTGCATTTGATTTTGAAGAACGCGATGAATTTTAAGGTTTTTCTCTGGAAACTATATAGTTTTACTGTTTGCAAATGATTATCTGTACAAAATACAATACTGTATTGGCTATTTATATTTATGAAATATTAATACGTTCTAGATCGTGTTGGATCGGTAAATATGTTTCTTAGTCGCTAAGTAGGTATAAAAAGGATCCTATCAGATAACATTTTGGATAAATATTATCTTATTTTGGATAAGCATTATCATGTTTTGGATAAGCATCAAAGGTTTTGGATTATTATTAAAACCGGGCTTTTATAAAACGCTTTGTGCGAAGATAATGTTATCGAAAAGGGTTATCATATCGAAAATTTGCGCCGGACCGCGCACGGGTCAAACCGTAATCCGGATCGAAAAAGTCAAAACACGGAAAATGTCCGGAATTACCAGATTAGGTTAGGACGGAGTTTTCGGAAGAGTTTAGGGTTTTAAAAACGGTCGAGGCTAGACGATTCCCGGCCTTAGAAAATGATTTTGTAATTATTCAGAAAATAATTAATAAATTCATAAATTAATATAAAATCATATAACACTCCAAAAAATACCAGAAAAATACCTTAATTATCTATATTTTATCTTGGACATAATAAAATTAACATACTTATACTTTACCACATATAAACATCCACATAACAACACCAATCATCAAATAATTCACCAAAAATCACAATATAATCACATAATAATTATTTATCAATAAAAATAATTACACGCTATGTCCCAGATATTACATCTCCCCTTAAAAGGATTCTGTCTTCAGAATCACACTAAGGATCATATAATGATATATTCCAGTATCTCACTTCCATTTTTCTCAGGTTGATCTCTCAACCTTACAACTTTTCATAAAATTCTACTCGGAGCATCACTCATTACTTAACAGCCTCTTGCTGACATCATATTTTATTAGTTGCTCCTATATCTCAACTCAAGTCTCCATTTTATATATAATGGAGCTTAATTACTTTTCCTGAATATACACATATAAACACCATATGAACTATCTATACTTGTGGCGGTGAAGCCAACTCACTTACACTTATTTTGCCTATTTTACCATTTCAAAAGGACCAGCATAATGCCTATTAATTCTCTTTTCTTTCTAATTCTAGTAATTCATGCTCATGAACGTTTGTAATAGTTACTGGTTATTGCACCCCATTCCCAAGTGTTTCTCTGTTCAATTAACCTAGTTTGTAATCGCTTCCAATCACATTCGAGGCTCTTTAATCATTCTCTTAATCTTCTCGTCCATCTGCGAATGATATACTGAAGCCATGGCGTATTCGATTTCTAACGTTCTCCAAATTACTCCAAAACTAAAAATTAACGAGAAAATCTCGACGGAATATTATTGATGCATGAACCTATCACCATACCTTATTATCCTTGAATCACAATCGAGTATATTTGCCGAGCGAAAATCTCTTACTACTTTGAAGAAAATACACTAACCTGGAGGCATCACCGGCATATTCTAACCCATATTATCATTTATTTTGGTTTTAAGAAGTTCTCATACAAAACTGACTGCAATGCTTCCCTTGACGTCTAGTCACATATAACGTTTATTCTTTCTTTGTGCCATACTATCACAAAGTCTTATTTGACATCTATATCTCGTATCACATTCTCGGAGTAGCTTGAATCCCTTGAGTTATCATAGCCAAATTCCTATCTTTTAGTTCCGCCTTACTTAATGCCCGTTCGTCTAGGAGTGGTATTTACTATTCTGGTTTGACATAATTCATCATATTCTGAATACTCCTGTCAAATCTCAAATCAAATAATATCGATCATTTACAATCTATTTCTGGATCTGATGACGTACCACCATTTCTTCAAGCAATAACCAACCCACTTATCGGACAAACTTTGGTTCTCAGGTGACTTTACTACGACGTTTCCTGGCGAAATATATCTATCTAGTCTTTGATGTCCCTCCTTAACTCTTGGGTAGGTATAACATTTATCTACATGTTTCCCCCCATTTTATCTTTATATCTGGTCACTAGATATCTTCTTTTAGCCCTTGGTACTTAATCACACTCCTGGGACACATTTCCTATCTCAATTTACAAATGTTTCCTAAATTTTTGCCTTACTTCTGTCCCTTATGTTACCCATATCTTACCTATAAAGTTTCTTTAACATCCTTTTGATTCCACTTTCTATCCTATTTCCGTTCTTCATTCTCATAACTCATTTACAACCGAACTCCTAATATTAATACTCATTTTGATGTCATATCAAATTAGATATCAATACGAACTTTGATGCTCACAACATCCCATACCGAAGTAAACATCAATCATCTATATTAATACCACTTTTGATATTTAACGACAACCTAACTATCAATATCAATCAGAAACTGAACTAAAATTGTGTCTCACATTTTATCCAAAACAGAAATACTTGATAAATCATTTATTGTATGATTATCAAAACAATTTAGAAACAAGACATCCTTTAGTAAAACTTTGTTGCAGACGATAGAATCTCTTTGATTGGCTAATAAAATCCATATTATTGTAGGTACTAATCTCTTCTTTATTCCACCTCCTTTCTTCCTTTCCTTCCTTCTCTTTTCTCTATATTAAATCTTTAGTTCTTAAAAAAATTCTTCTCACCTGTCCATACAAATAACTTTCTATTTCTCTTGTCCATTACTAAGGGCATATTCATCCAAGTAAAGCGTCATACACTTGCAACAATTTCTGAACTCTACTGGTGTCCTTACCTTCTCCAAATTCCTCATTGCTTTGATTTCGGATTTGAAAGTCACGTCAAAATTTGACAATAAGAGTGGTTACAAAACTGGAACTGTTGACAGATCTAATATAAGGTGCTTCAATTATGATGAACTAGGCCACTTTGCTACAGAATGCAGGAAACCTAAAAAAGAAAAGAAAGAAAAAGCTTATCTTGAACTGGAAGAAAAGTATGAAGCTCTTCTGAAAAAGCAACAGAGCAAAGCTTATGTTGTGGAGGGAAAGAGTTGGGATGATTCAGATAATGATGAAGATGAGCAAGTTGGAAACTATGCTCTAATGGCTTTGGAGCAAAGTGAATCATCTTCATCAAAAGCACAGACACCAACTCTTACCACTATTGATTTAAACGTGAATCAATACAAGGAAACTGTTGAAAAGATGAGCACAATATTGTTTCACATTCACACAAGCATGGTTGCTGCTAATGAAGAAGTTAGCAGATTAACAAAGATAAATAAGAAGCTCAAGAGTGAGCAGCAAGAAACTGAATTGTTCCTCTTTGATCTTGAAGCTTTAAAACAAGAAAATGATTATCTCAAGAACAAGCTCAAGTGTGCAAATGAAATTGAAGCAGTGTTAAGGGAGAAGCTAGAAAAGAATGAAGTAAAGATGAAATCTTTCATAAATGCATCTGAACTGGTCGGACAATATCATGAGAAGAATAAGCCTTGTGCAAACATTGTTATTGGCCTTGACTATGATGACATGAGTGACAAAAAGAAAACTGTAGGTGACAAAGGGAAACCAAATAAGACTGAGAATGCTTCAACCTTTTTGAAAGAGGTTAATGCACCTATATTCAAAGCATGTGTAGTCAACTTCAGTGAAGAAGAATTGATTATCAAGCAAGAAATTGCTGATGAATATAAAGAGAAGAAAATTGAAGAATCAGTTCAGTCTTTTAATACTGAAGAGAAGCTCATGAACAAACAAATTCCCAAGATTCATGTTTAAGAAACAAAAGTTGAAGATGCATGAAAGAGAAAGAAAAATAGAAATGGGAAAATAGGGATAAACAAAAGCAATAATTTTGCTTATGTTGCTAATGCTCCTAGAAAGAAGTGTGAAAAATGTGGCTCTTTAAATCATCTAACTCACCTTTGTAAAAGGGTTGTTAGCAAGCCAGCTGAAGGAACTTGCAAATACAATGAAGCAAATTCAAATGATCCCTATTCATTCGGGGACAAGTTTGACTACATCCCTTACAACATGAAGGTAATGAAGAGTTGCCACAAACTGAGAGCAGACCTTAAAGAATCAAGAAATGAGTCCACATCAGAAGGAAAACATGCACAACAGTCACTGAATTCTGTTTCTTCTAAAATAACTCCTTCTACTTCTATGGAACAAGTTATCAAGAAGAAACTACCCAACACTGCATGGGTTTCCAAACACACTTAAGACTCATTGTGTGCAGGGCAAGTGAAGCAAGTCATCTGGATCACAGACAATGGATGTTCCAGGAATATGACTGGTGGTAAAGCCCTGCTATCATAGTTTGAGGAGAAATCTGGCCCATTGGTGACCTTTGAAGATAACAGCAAAGGATTCAAAATAGGATATGGCAAGAATGTTCTGAAAATATTGTCTTTAAATGATGTAGCACTGGTAGCTGATCTTGAAGTGAGTCTTCTCAGAATTAGCATATGGTAGACAATGGTCTGAAGTCTTATTCAACATGAAGAATGCACTGTTATTAGCAAGAAAACTGGTGAAGTTGCTCTGAAAGGAGCAAGGAAAGGAAACTTGTTTGTTGAAGAGTTTGACTCAACAAATAAGGATGGTATTTGTTGCTTCTACACCAAGTCTGTCAGACTAAGGAAATGAAGAAACTACTCAACAAGAGAATCATGGAAATGGAAGCTCATCTCATACACTTGAGTTTGATTGCACAACCTCAGGGGGAGAAAGAGGGTCTTCAGATACTGGAAGGAAGCTCAACTTGGGATTATGGTATCCCAAGAGAATCAGTTTTGGAGCTGTTGGTCTCACAGGTACAGATTTTGCTAGATGGAGGGCTGACAAAAAGAGTTCCAGTGGAAGGTTTCAATTTTATCTTTCAAAGACCTGTATCCTGATATAGCATTAAGCTCATTTTTGTACCAACAGAAAAACAATTAGCTGACATTTTTACTAAACCTTTGGATGAAGCAACTTTCACTAGATTTGTAAGTGAAATTGGATTGCTTAATTTTTCGTCCTAAGACAAGAACTCATCTAATATTTTGCAGCAGATTAATCTCCAGTAAATCAAAATTAATTTGATTAAATAGGAAATTAACTGAAATATGAATTATAAATATTTCAGAAATATCTGTATACTTGTTTTTCAAATTCAACTAACATGGAAATTTTCAAATTCTAAGTAAACTGCTCAGTTGTTAATTAATATTCTTAATATATAAATTAACACAAGGCAGAATTACAATAACCAAAAGTATTTAGAGAACTGAGTTCTCGATAAGTATTAATTGACTTCTTGACAACTCATTTAAGGACTTCTCGAGTGAGTCCTCGATAAGTCAATTTACTGACTTCTCGAGTGACTTCTCGATAGACTTAAAATGACTTATCAATAAGTCCTTGTAGAGTTTTCCAGTAGTATTCATTCATAGTGTTATGGATTAAAACTACTATATATAATTGCTGTATTTAATACTAAGGAACGTGAGCTCCAAGGCTCGATTTGACTGCTCTTGTATTTCGTGACTCAATCTGCCTTAACAAGATGCCTACGTACCTTGCTGATTGCCAAGGATCAAGTCAAAAAACGTAGTTCTGATTGGTGGGGGTGAGACCCCTTATATAGATGTGGGAGTCCTTGAATTGGACTTGGTATAGGAGACTTGGTGGATAAGCCTCTGAATTAGGATAGACTTAGGAGTCCTAGGAAGTAGGAAGCTGATTCCTTATCCTTTTAGGTCCCCTTGAGGCTAATCTCTAAGGATTTATATCCTCATCGGGACTCTTTTCAACATCTGATTTCTCCCTTATTAATTAATTACGAAATTAATTAATAATTAGGGCTTTTTGGGCCTTTTTTATTCCACCAGGCCTGATCTGGTCCGTCAGGCTTAACCTTTCTGGTTTGAATATTATACATCTTATTATTGGGCCTAGCAGCCCACAGCTTGTACAATTAATGCAGTATTTAATTATACAATCATAATTTATTTATCCCTATCATTTGCCCCCCAACTTTTGGGAAACATTGAATAGGTTTCGCAGAAGTTAAGTCTATTTGTTCCCTTACAGGGTTTCGTTTTTTCGTAAAGTGTGGAGCGACCTACACGTTTACAACGAATTTTTCCTTTTATTTAGGAATTATTTTGATTTCCAGGAATTTTTCCTTTATTTCCGGGATTTTTCCCTAATTTCTGGAATTTTCCCTAACCTTTCTGGGATTTTCCCTAATTTTTCTGGGATTTTTCCTTAATTTCTGGATTTTTCCCTTAATTTCTGGGATTTATCCTAATTTTTCTGGATTTTCCCTTAATTTCTGGGATTTATCCTAATTTTCTGGATTTTTCCCTTAATTTCTGGGATTTATCCTAATTTTTCTGGATTTTTCCCTTAATTTCTGGGATTTATCCTAATTTTTCTGGATTTTTCCCTTAATTTTTGGGATTTATCCTAATTTTTCTGGATTTTTCCCTTAATTTCTGGGATTTATCCTAATTTTCTGGCTTAAAATCGATCAGAATGCATTCGAAATCGATCAGGATGCAGACAAAATCGATCAGGATGCAGCCAAAATCGATCAGGATGCAGCCAAAATCGATCAGGATCCTGATCGAATTAGCTCAGGATCTTACACTCTGGTCGACAGGATTCCTGATCGATTTCGATCAGGATTCTGACCGAATTGGCCTTCAAAGTGACACCCTAGTCGATTGCTACACGGGCTTAATCGATCAGGATTCCTGATCGATTTCGATCAGGACTCTGAACGAATTAAATGGCTCTCGACCATTCTGATCGAATGGAATATCGATCAGGACTCTGTTCTCCGTCGATCAGGACTCTGGTCGATCTTAGGGGATTTCTTCCCTCCTGTTCGAATAAGATATCGATCAAGACTCTCTTCTGTGTCGATCAGGACTCTGATCGATCTTAGGGGATTTCTTCCCTCCTGTTCGAATAGCATATCGATCAAGACTCTCTTCTGTCTCGTTCAGGACTCTGATCGATCTTAGGGGATTTCTTCCCTCCTGTTCGAATAAGATATCGATCAGGACTCTCTTTTGCATCGATCAGGACTCTGATCGAACTTAGGGGATTTCTTCCCTCCTGCTCGAATAAGATATCGATCAGGACTCTCTTTTGCATCGATCAGGACTCTGATCGAACCATATTAAGGTTCTGGTCGATTTTTGACTTTTTAAATTCCACAGGAGCTTCTAGATTGTTCCTGATAATTCTTGTAGATGGGCCTTTAGGTTGGGCCTGGCTAAATGGGCCTAAAAACGCCTCGTATTCCGAGCTTTTCGCCTATATAAGTGTAGTGTGGAGTGAGAATCCTCACTTCACTTCCCACTTCTCATTTCATCTCACATTTTTCTCTAAAGTTCTCCCTTTTGAAGGCGATTTCCGGCGACCAAAGCCACCGCAGCTCCTCCATTCTCAAGTATGTCTGGGTTTCAAGCCTTCAACCGAAGCATATTAATGGCGGACCGTGACCTAGCTCGTTTGCAGAAGATGAATGTCTCTAAGAGAGGTACAAACATCCAAATTCAATCTCCATATACTTCCCTCATTGATATGATTAACTCGAGAGGTGATGAATATCCTTCTCTGTCTGAGTTAGATTCGTATAATCATGGTAACACTTTTCATGAGTTAGATGGTAGGATAGAGTCTATGAATACCCTGTACAGACTTCCACCCCACCTTAGGATCACTCCAGCCGCCCCTGGGGATAGGACTTGTAATTGGGAGGGGGATACCCTGTTCATTTATCGAGGAGCCCTGACCGCAGGTCTTAGGTTCCCATTCCACGAATTTATTCCTCGTTTATTAGCCGATGTACAAATCAACCCTTGTCAACTCCCTCCCAACGCCTGGAGGAATATTATCTGTTTTATGGTCCTTTGTCTCAGGAATAACTTCCCTCTTTCCGTAGCTGTCTTTAGGAAAGTTTTCCAATTCTATAATAGCTCCATGAGTCAACCGGGATGGGTTTTAATTCGCCAACGACCCAAAGTTCCCCATATCTTTGATAGTAACTCTATAGTCGAGAACAACCCTAAATGGAGGGATGAGTTTGTGAGGCTGACCTGGGCTGGGGGTGATTGGGCCACACTCTTCCGTAGGCCATTTTGCAAGGTATCAGATGGTAGTCCTTGTAGTATCAGATTGACTGATGAGGAGGAGGTGGCCTACCAGGCCTTAATTTCAGATGATGGGAAAACGGATACCTGGACCCTTTTAGAGGAGTTTTCCTTGAAGAAAGTTGGTCTCTCCCAGGCCAGTGATAAGGGTAAATTTATACCTGCGTAATTATTTTTCCTTCTCTTTAATCGCACTTTTTCTTTTTTTTCTGGATTTTAATGTTCCTTCTACTTTTCCTTTCAGCTTGCGAGGCCATCAATAATGTTAACAGGCCTAAGGAGGGGGAGTCAGGCCGTCAGAAAAGGGCCAAGCTAAACAGGGACCCTAGGAGCAAACCTGACGGTCCTTCTTTTCTTAAGCCCCACGTCCCGGTGGTCGAGCTGGGGGACGATGTGGATCCTCCACTTAAGGCACATTCCTTCAGGCCTAACTGGGGCTTTAGGAGGAGCGATACGGTGGTTGGATCCACCAAACACGCTAAAGATTGGTCTTATCACTCCGTCACTCCCCATGACTTTACTGACATTGTTACGGGGAGTGATATTGAGACTATTGAGCTTCTGGGTTCTCAAGCCCAAGCTGCGGTAATTTTCTTTCTCTCCTTCTTTGAATCCCAACTTTCTTGTATTCCAACGAACTTGTGCTAACTCATACATATTTCTTTGCAGAGTAATACCTACTTCCAGGCGGCCCTCCATCAGGCTAGATCTTGGAAGGGTAACTCTGATGTTTTTGAGAAGGAGATGAAGAAGTGGGAGGAGAGAGCCAAGGTCCTGGAGAAGAAGCTGGACACGAAGAAAGAGGAGCTGGCTAAGGCTCATTCCGAGCTGGTGAAACTTAGGAGCGATAAGGATAAGCTCATTGATGACTACATGGATTCTGACAAGTTTAGGAATCTCATGGAGATTCATGATGAGGGTCTTTACTCCCTACAGTTCACTCAGGGATGGGATGCGGCCGTGAAGGCTGTTTCTGAGAAGTACCCGGGCTTAGTCGACCCTAAGGACTTTATAAGTCCTGAGCAGGCTGAGTCAGAGGACAGCATAGACGCCCTCTTCGACTCTCCTCAGCCAGATGATCGCATCTTGGATCCTAACACTGCTTCTCCTCCCGCTTCTCCTGCGAAGGACGCTGAAGGCGCTGATAAGGAGAAAGAGAATGAAGGCTCCCGCATGGAGGAGTAGTTTTTCTATTTTGTAATTTTATCCTTAATTTATGTCTGGACTTTTGTTTGTATTAAAACTTATTACCCTGCGGGGCTATGCTACTTTCCTTATTTGCATTCTCTCCTTCATTTTTCCGATACTTTAATATTCAAACTTGGCTTAATGGGCCACACAAGTATTATCACAACTCAAACATCCATAGGTTGAAATAATTTTGAACTCTTCAATTTCAAGTCTGGTTTTCCAAAACCTTACATAATATGGGTTCGACCCTGATCTATAATAGCTAAAAAAGAAAAATACTATGCAAACAAAGCTTCAAGGTGCTTTTAAACCTACTTGTCATAATGACAAGTGAGAATCGTACTTCGACCATCTTACACGTAGTAAACCTTCAGGTTTTGTGCGTGCCAGGTTCTCGGGACTTCAAAACCATCCATAGTCTCCAGCTTGTAGGTTCCTCTACCCTGAACGCTCTTGACTCTATACGGCCCTTCCCAATTTGGGGCAAGCTTTCCTTTCTGTCCGACACCAGAAGCCTCTATTTTTCTCAAGACTAGGTCACCTTGTTTGAAAAACCTCTCTTTAACCCTTAGGTTATAGTAGAATGAAGCCTTTTTCTGATATTCTACTATCTTTGCGTGTGCTTTATCTCGCACTTCATCGATTAAATCCAGGGCTAACTTCTGCCCTTCCTCATTTTCTTTTTCATCAAAAGCCTGAATCCTTGGAGAGGAATGTGATATCTCCACGGGAACTACTGCTTCTGCCCCATATGCCAACATGAAAGGAGTTGCATTTGTCGTGACTCTACAGGTAGTTCTATAGGCCCATAATATGGGAAGTATCTCATCCACCCAATTATTTCTTGACTTTTCGATTCTCTTCTTTAGTCCATCCAGGATTATCCGATTTGCTACCTCCGCTTGCCCATTGGCTTGCGGGTGAGCCACAGAGGTGAACCGTAACTCAATTTCATTTTCTCCGCAATACTTCTTGAATTCCTTGTTGTTGAATTGTGTTCCATTGTCAGTGACGAGGATACGGGGAATTCCATATCGGCACATAATGTTTTCCCACAGGAATTGTGCAACCTGTTTAGTTGTGATTTTGGCCAAGGGCTTGGCTTCAATCCACTTAGTGAAATAATCAATGGCTACAATCAGAAACTTCCTTTGTGCTGTGGCCATAGGAAAAGGCCCTAGAATATCCATCCCCCACATAGCAAAGGGAATAGGTGAGTTGATGGAGGTCAGCATCTCGGGGGGTTGTCTGGCCACTGGTGCATGTTTCTGACAGCGATCACACTTCTTTACATATTCTTTGGCATCAGCCATCATTTCTGGCCAATAGAAGCCTAAACGGGTTATCTTATGAGCCAAGGCCCTGCCCCCCAAGTGTTGTCCACAAATACCTTCATGTACTTCTTTAAGAGCCAAGCGTGCCTCATCGGGCCTGAGACACCTCAAGTAGGGAACCACGAAAGATCTTTTGTAAAGAATCCCATCTATCAAAGAGTACCTTAGTGCCCGAACAGTTAACTTCCGTGCTTCAGTTGCATCATTTGGCAACCAACCGGTCTGAATGTGAGCCTTGATGGGATCAATCCATGACGTCCCCAAGCCTATGGGAGCCACAAGCTTAACATCTATGCTTCGTGTCTTCAAAACACGGAAGTACACACTCCCTGAACTCTCTTCAATCTCAGATGAAGCAAACTTTGATAGCGCATCTGCTTTAGCATTTTCTTCCCTTGGAATGTGTTCAACATGGCATTCATTAAATTGGGTCATCACAGCCCTTACTAGGCGAGCATACTTAGCCATCGTATCATCTCTTGCCTCAAATTCTCCCTTTACTTGGGATATGATCAGCTTCGAGTCTCCACAGACCTTTAAGTTTTTGACTCTAAGTGTCCCAGCTAGACCAAGGCCAGCAATCAGGGCTTCATACTCTGCCTCATTGTTTGTGGTTGGGAAGTGTAGCTTCATGGCATACTCAATTAAGAATCCATCAGGGCTTTGCAAAACCAACCCTGCTCCACTGGAATTTGTTTTTGATGCTCCATCAAAATAGAGAACCCAATATTCTTTCTCCTTGTCCCCATTGTCGACTCCCTTGTCTTGAGGTATGGTATCTTCTTGCCCCCCGACTTCTTGGTTGGGTATGGTACATTCCACCACGAAGTCAGCTAGTGCCTGGGCTTTTATGGCCGTACGTGGCTTATACTTGAGATCGAACTCTCCCAACTCTATTGCCCACTTAATCAGTCTCCCACTTGCCTTGGGACTGTGAATGATATTTCTCAGTGGCTGATTTGTTAGCACTTCAATTTGGTGAGCTTGAAAATAAGGACGCAGCTTTCTTGAAGCCATTACCAAGGCTAAAGCGAATTTCTCAATGGCTGAATAATTCAACTCAGCACCATGCAAAATTTTGCTGACATAGTATACGGGTTTCTGAACTTTCAGTTCCTCCTTAACCAACACCGCGCTCAAGGCGCTTTCTGAAACAGCCAAGTACAAGAATAAAACTTCACTCAGAACTGGCTTGGCCAACAACGGGGCCTGGCCCATATACTTCTTTAACTCTTCAAATGCCTTCTGATTTTCCTCACTCCATACAAAGTCTTTAATGTTCTTTAATGACTTGAAGAATGACAAGCACTTGTCTCCTGACTTGGAGATGAATCGTCCTAGCGCAGCAACCCTTCCTGTGAGTTTCTGAACATCCTTGACAGTTTTTGGGGGTTCCATGTCCAGGATTGCCTTTATTTTATCGGGGTTAGCCTCAATTCCCCTCTTTGAGACCATCAATCCCAAGAATTTTCCAGATCCTACTCCGAAAGCACACTTTGTGGGATTCAACATCATCTTGTGGTACCTCAGGACCTCAAAAGCTTCCCTCAAATGGGTTATATGATCAGTCTTTACTAGACTCTTGACTAGCATGTCATCAACATAGACTTCCATAGTCTTCCCAATAAGATCCTTAAAAATTTTATTCACCAACCTTTGATAGGTGGCTCCTGCATTCTTGAGACCAAACGCCATAACAAGATAACAATAAACACCAAAGTCAGTGATAAATGATACCTTTGGAATGTCATCCTTATGCATTTTGATCTGGTTGTATCCGCTAAACCCATCCATGAAACTCATCATCTCATGTCCAGCGGTGGCATCAATCAAAGTATCAATTCTAGGCAGCGGAAAACAGTCTTTGGGGCATGCATCATTCAGATCGGTGAAGTCTATACACATCCTCCACTTTCCATTAGCCTTCTTCACCATTACAGGGTTTGCTAACCACTCCGGAAATTGAATCTCCTCAATGAAACCAGCCTCTAAGAGCTTTTCCACTTCCTGCTTTATAGCCTCTTGTCTTTCCGGGGCAAAATTTCTTTTCTTTTGTTTCACTGTCTTCCGACTTGGATCCACGTTTAGCTTGTGAGTAATTAACTCCGGGTCTATGCCTGGCATATCAGCTGCTGACCATGCAAACACATCACTATTTTCTTGCAAAAATTTCACTAACTTCCCTCTAAGGGGCTCCTCTAATGTGGCTCCAATGAAAGTCATCCTCTCAGGATTCTTGGGATCTAAAGGAACCGAAACCAATTCTTCTGCTGGCCTTCCTCTATTCTCATCATTTTCTCGAACATCCATATCTTCAATAGGAAGAACCTGCCCCCCGACTCCGTCTGCCCTCAAAGAGGCCACATAACAGCTTCTAGCCATTTTTTGATCTCCTCTCTCTTCTCCAATCCCGTTTCGGGTGGGAAACTTCATGACTGAATGGTAGGAAGAGGGGACTGCCTTGAAGGCATGTATCCCTGTTCTCCCCATGATAGCATTATAAGTTGAACTAGCCTTTACCACTACGAAATCCAGCATCTGCGTTGCTTGCCTTGGCTCCGTACCTATGGTGGTTGGCAACTTGATTATCCCTTCCACAAGACATTCTACTCCAGCAAATCCATATATCGGCATGTCAGTTGGTGTTAACTGGGAGTCGTTATACCCCATCCTTAGAAAGGTGTCGTGGAGCAAGATATCCACAGAAGCACCATTATCCACAAGGACCCTCTTAACCGGGCTATTTCCTATTATTGGTGTTATGACCAGCGGGTCGTCATGGGGAAACTTCACACCCTCTAGGTCGGAATCATCAAAAGCCAATGTTACTTCTGTCCTGGCCCTCTTCGGGGCTTCTCCAACAATATGCATAACCTCTCTAGTATATGCCTTTCTGGAATTTTTGGACAATCCAGCAGCAGTTGGACCTCCAAAGATCGTGTTTATCACAGGCCCTTGAGGTCTCGGCCCTCCATAAATGGTGTTTATAACTGGTCCTCTAGGTTGGGGATTCCGCCCCTGATCATCTTGGTCCCTCCTACGATCTTCAAAGTTCTTCCTTCCATTATTATTTCTGTCCCCTCCATCTCCAGTATACTTATTCAATCTTCCTTTTCAAATCAAAAACTCAATTTTATCTTTCAATTGCCTACACTCATCGGTGTCATGGCCAACATCTTTGTGAAACCTGCAATACTTGCCCCTATCTAGCTTGGCGGGATCAGCCTTCAAGGGCTTAGGCCAGCGAATATCTCTGTCTTTCTCAATCTCCATCAAAATCTGACTTCTGGGAGCGTTCAGCTTAGCGTATTCAGTGAACTTTTGCCCAGGTCCTCCCTTCTTGGGGGTTGAATCAGGGTTTTGTTCGGTTCTAGGATATTTGTCCTTAGCGATATACTCCAAATCAGTTTTTCGTTTCTTGCCTCCAGTGGGCTCATTACTTACTACGGTCTTCCTCATACTTTCTTCAACCTTGATATACTTCCCTGCCCTCTCTTGGAGCTGCAACATGCTCTCAGGGGGTCGTTTGGCCAAAGACATCTTAAAAAACTCGTCCCTAGTTCCTTGTTGCAATGCTATCATAGCTACCTTATCATCAAGATCTGGGACTTTTAAAGCCTCCTTTGTAAAACGATTCAGGTAATCTCTTAAGGATTCCTTAGCTCCTTGCACAAGACTCATAAGAGATGCTGAACTTTTCTCATGGACCCTTCCACTGATGAATTGCTTAATAAAAGCCTGACTTAGTTCTCTGAATGATCCAATAGAATTTGGGGGTAGGCGACTGTACCATCTTTGAGCCATACCCGACAGGGTTTGAGGGAAGGCCCGACATTTTATAGCATCATTCACGGGTTTGCAGCAGCAGTGCATTAGAGAATGTCCTAACATGATTAGCGGGGTCTCCCGTGCCATCATAGGCTTTGATGGTGGGCATCTTGAATTTCCTTGAGACATGGGCATTCATGATCTCTTCTGTGAAGGGTGGAGTTGGATCATCAGGATCTCCAAGGGGAAGGAGATTGCTTGGATCAGTTCTTGGGACAGCAGCCCTTCTTCTTACCGGACCATCCAGGTCTATGATAGGAGGAAGATTTCTCCCCCTAGGAGGTATGTGGGATCTGGTGGCTTGGTGAGCCTCCAAATCACGTCTCAGCCTTTGGATTTCAGCCTCATGAGCCCTGATCTTTTCCTGCACTTCTTGGGGATTCGCCCCTGGGGTGCTTTGTGGGCGTTGCCTTCCATCGGCCATTGGCTCTTTTCCAGGACGCCTCCTTCTCGGGGCCACTTCATCATCCGAAGATTCGGAGTCTCTCTCAGTGTATGGACCAGAAAATTCCCGATCCTCAGGGATAGGATCCAAACCTCGTATATAGGGGGGCGACCGCCCTCGTGCTTCGCTTCGCCCAGCATATCCACTTCCTCCAACCTCAGGGTGAAGGGGCATCCCATAAGGGGGGTTAGTAGTAACAATAGTTGAATATTCATACCCGACGGGTCGAGAATTCACAGGTATATGTATTTGTTGAACTTGAGGATTCGTACCTTGAATAATCGGGGGAGTTGTCCCTTGTGGCTGAGGATGAGTTGCCCCTGTCCGGGCTTCCCCCTGAGTAGATGCATAAGTTGAATGGGGAGGAACCTCCACGGTTGATGAAATCACCTGGGTTGTCCCTGATGGTGTTCCCTCCTCCAGAGTGCTGGTTGTTCTCCGTGTTCTCGCCATGGTTGTTGTTGCGTTTTTCCCACAGACGGCGCCAAATGTTATGGATTAAAACTACTATATATAATTGCTGTATTTAATACTAAGGAACGTGAGCTCCAAGGCTCGATTTGACTGCTCTTGTATTTCGTGACTCAATCTGCCTTAACAAGATGCCTACGTACCTTGCTGATTGCCAAGGATCAAGTCAAAAAACGTAGTTCTGATTGGTGGGGGTGAGACCCCTTATATAGATGTGGGAGTCCTTGAATTGGACTTGGTATAGGAGACTTGGTGGATAAGCCTCTGAATTAGGATAGACTTAGGAGTCCTAGGAAGTAGGAAGCTGATTCCTTATCCTTTTAGGTCCCCTTGAGGCTAATCTCTAAGGATTTATATCCTCATCGGGACTCTTTTCAACATCTGATTTCTCCCTTATTAATTAATTACGAAATTAATTAATAATCAGGGCTTTTTGGGCCTTTTTTATTCCACCAGGCCTGATCTGGTCCGTCAGGCTTAACCTTTCTGGTCTGAATATTATACATCTTATTATTGGGCCTAGCAGCCCACAGCTTGTACAATTAATGCAGTATTTAATTATACAATCATAATTTATTTATCCCTATCACATAGAGTTCTCTACAAGTACAATTTTTGACTTATGAATAACTCAGAACTGAGATAATTTAAATTATTAAATTATTTTGGTAAAAATTCTTTTGGAAAATTTGTTCAATTTAATTTTGATTTTATTCAAATAAAAGTTAGAATCAGTTCAGTCCACTTTTTGGACAAACTGGGTATTTATTTGACATTTCGATAAGTCAAGTTTGAGTTCTGTATAAGAGTAATTTAAAATGATTTCTCGACATGTACTTCACTTCTCTAAATGACTTCTCGATAGACAAACTCCAAATGTCTATTTTGAGTTCTCGACAAGTCATCTACTTTTACTATAAATACCCAGACTTCTCGATACATACTCATACTTACAACTTTCGAGATCTAAAATGACATAGCTTTCAATCCGAAACCGTTTTCTCTCTTGTTTTTCATCCTTTCTCAGAAATTTTTCTTACCCATTCATTCTCATCAATCAACAAGGGCCCAAAATGTTGCTAGGTCATCTATCCCAGAGAAAGGAACCAACTCTCTAGCTTTCACTGATGCAAACCAAGTCCTGATAGTTTCAAGGGGTTTGTGAAGCTGCTGTCTGAATCCTATCTTGCGGGTGCTTTGACTGCAAATCCAGTACTGTATCTAGATGTGCTGAATGAATACTGGACTACAGCTGTAGTGAGGACTGATGTTAACAACAACTCTCTTTCTATGGGGGTGACATGCACAATTGGAGGCCAACGAATATAATTCAATGACCAAGATGTGAATAGAGCTTTGGGGCTGCCAACTGAGAATCTAGTGGAGGTACCAACTCCTGATGAGCTGACTGAGTTCATGGACTTCATCAATTATGGTGGGAGAATCAACCTGTCAAGCTTAAACATAACCAATCTAAGGAATGAGTGGTCATTCATCTTTGACTCTGTAGTACGGGCCTTTACTTGCAGAAAAACAGGATATGATAATATCTCAAGTGTTGTGCAAAAGCTTGTGTATTCAATTTCCCACAATAGACACCTGAATGTTGGTATGCTGATCCTGGAAGAATTGCAACCAGGCTGATTATGCCTCTGACAGCTAGAGGTAAGGAAATTTTCTTTCCTAGATTTATTATGTCCACTTTAAATAATAAAGTAGTTGACATACACCTACTGAATAGTATAGATAGTACTAAAATAGGCAAATGTAAGCTAGTGTCCAAAATAATATTTGGCTCACTTACTACAAAGAATAAGGTGAATGTAAGTCTGAAAATCACTCGATTTATGTTGGAGAGATTTAGGACTTATCCTCATCATATGCCTGACATGAGATCTAATGTACAATCTAGTACAGCTAAGATTCCTGAACCTGTGGAAGTACAAACACAGGATCACCAACAGGGATCTTCCCAAGCTGCAACCATTCTTTCACAACCTTTAAAAGCTAGGAAACCAATTTGTTGTGTATATGTTGTGAACTTGATGATTTTATTAACAAAACACCTTGGTAGATTTTACTTAGTGAAATTGTAGCACTCGACGGATAAGGATTATAATCCCGACGGATGACTCAATATATTCCCGACGGATGATGATTTATTATCAATCGAGTGAGTAGCTTATGTAACAATAAGTCTGTAGCACGTTTCTGCATACACATTGTTTAGAATCTGTAGTAGTACTTAAGTCATGTTGACTTTAACTAAATATGCAGAATAGGTTGATTAATTGTACATAGATGATGTCTTGTAATTCTGTATAGATGAAATGAAGTCTAGTGCTTGATTGCTACCCGACGGATAAACAACGATGAATTCGATGGATGATCAACAACCCGACGGATGATTAATAACTCGACGGATGATCATGAACCCGACGGATAAAGAATTCAAATATATGTTGACAGTGACAACACAATCACATGCGTCGAGTGCATGCAAATGGAATGTGGTAGCCTATTCAAATAGGTTTTCGAGAACAAAGAAGCATTACCATTTCCATGCTATTATGAAGATATTCAAAGATGCTGGAATAGAGTAATAAAGTAGCATTGTATTAGACTTGATAGTTTTTGTTTTATTATCCTGTCTTATTACTTTGTAATCTTGGTGATATATAAACCAAGAAGCAGCAAATAGAATAGAAACTAAGAACTAAGAAACTCAGATAGAAAGAGAGAAACATTTGTAAGCTGTATTCTTAGCAATTCTCTCATTCTTAGTTGTTATCATTTTATAAGCAGTTGTGAGCTTTTTGCACACAGAGTTCTCTCGATATATATTATATATCTCTGGTGGAATCATTCAAATCCACCGGAAAGTTTTTAAAGACTCTTGTTTTTAATTACTTGTGTTTTGATTCATCTCAAGTAACTATTCCGCATTCTACTAATCAATTCATACTTATATATATATTTGAGTTAGAACATTTTTATTCAAGAAAAAGTTTCAAGAATTCCATTCAACCCCCCTTCTGTAATTCTTATTACATTGTTAAGGGACTAACAATTGGTATCAGAGCTAGCTCTTGAAGAACAAAGAGTTTAAAGATCAAAACAATACAGCAAGATGAACAAGAAGGATGTTGGAGTCAAGATTCCTTTTCTGGATAAAGATAATTACCATCATTGGAAGGTAAAGATGCATCTTCATTTACTTTCTCAAGATGAGGCCTATGTGGACTGCATAGAAAGAGGCCCTCATGTACCAATGAGAGCTGCAACTGGAAATGAGCCATCTGTCCCCAAGCCAAGGCATGAATGGTCTGATCCTGATATTGAACAAGTCAGGAAGGATAAAAAGGCCATGAATATCTTGTTTAATGGAGTTGATGGTGATATGTTTGACAACATTATAAACTGCAAAACTGCCAAGGATGTTTGGGATATAATACAGATCATCTGTGATGGCACTGAGCAAGTTAGAGAAAACAAGATGTAGCTACTGATTCGGCAATATGAGCATTTCCATAATGAAGAAAGTGAGTCTCTCACTGACATTTTTAGTAGGTTTCAAAAACTGCTAAATGCTTTAAAGTTGCATGGAAGGGTCTATCAGATAAAAACTCCAATATGAAATTCCTTAGATCTCTTCCAAAGGAATTGAAACCAATGACAGTCTCATTAAGAAACTCACAAAATTATAAGGAGTTTACTTTGGAGAGACTGTATGGCATCCTGAAAACTTATGAGCTTTAAATAGAGCAAGATGAGAGGATGGAGAGAGGAAAGAAGAAAGTAGGGTCCATTGCACTAGTTGTTGAGTTAGAGAAAGAGAAGGAGATGAAGATGGAAGCTATTGAGTCAACTTCAAGGGTCTGTGAAAGCAAGGGCAAGGGGCTTGCAGTAGAAAGTGAAGATTCTTTGAGCCAAGATGACATGGAAGACATTATTGAATATTTAGCATTTCTTTCTAGAAGATTTGCCAAGCTCAAGTTCAAAAAGAACTTTGGAGCAGCCAAGCCAAATAGAAACATGGTGGATAAATCAAAATTCAAATGTTTCAAATGTGGCTTGGAAGGGCACTTTGCCAGTGAGTGTAGAAAGTCAGATTCCAGCAAGAAAAAGTTTGAGCCTGTGGGTTATAAGCAAAAATACTTTGAGCTGCTCAAACAAAAGGAAAGGGCTTTCATTACAGAAGAAAACGACTGGGCAGCAGATAGTCTGGATGAAGATGAAGATGTCAGCTATGTCAATCTAGCCCTAATGGCCAAGTCTGATGAAATAAAAATAAGTTCTTCAAGTAATCAAGTAATTACTACAAACCTTGCACATTTATCTAAAGCTGAGTGTAATGATGCTATAAATGACATATCTACAGAGTTATATCATTTGCGTGTTACACTTAAGTCTCTTACTAAAGAAAATGCTAAAATCAAAGAAAACAATTTGTTTTTGAGTGAGAGAAATAATGTGCTAGAGTCTCAGTTCATTGATTTTGAAAAATTAAGAATTGAGTGTAAGATTGCCAAGGAGAAATTAATTGAGTCCTTGAAGAAAGAAGAAATTTTGAAGAAGCAGCTCGAGCGTGAACAGGAGGTGATTAATGCATGGAAAACATCTAGAGATGTCCATGTTCAAATCACCAAAGTTCAAGGAATCGAGTCCTTCTGTGATGCAGCCTATAAAAAGAATAAGGAGAAACTAGAACCAAATTTGGTGGATGGAGTGCTAACAGATGTAGAATTGACGGATGATGAGGGTCATCCGTCGGATAACAAAGGTTATCCGTCGAATGATGAAAATCCTCATCTGTCGGCTGTAAGCAAGCCTATCAGTAAAGCCAAACTTGTTAAGTTGAATGGAAAGTATGGATCTGTTTCCAAGAACTTTGTTTTACGAGAATCGAGTCAAGTTAAGAAAGGGAAAAAGGCTTATGTTGGTCACATGACTGTCAAACAGTTAAGTGACAGACTTGAAAATATTGAGGTGAAAACAGAGGCTAAAAAGAAAAATAATAGAAATGGTAAAGTAGGGATTAACAAACACAATAACTACAAACCTGATAAATATGCTCCTAGAAAAATCTGTGTCAAGTGTGGTAGAGTAAATCATATGTCTGTTAATTGCAAATCTGCCATGCCTACTTCCATGTCTGTGCCACCTCACTTTCCCAACATGAATGCCATACCTCCCATGCCTATGAATGCTATGTCTACACAGAATATGAATGCACAGTTTGCTAATATGCCATTTGCACCTAATCCTTATTATGCTGCATTTAGTATGCCACAAATGCCATTTAGCATGCCTTACCGGAATAGCATATTCACTAATAGCATGCCATTCCGTGTTGATTATAATATGCATGATAATTCTGTGGCAATGAATGGTTTCAAAGGCCCAACTCAAATGACTAAGGATGAATCTGATATCCCCAAGTCAAATAAGATAAATCTTAAGAAACAGAAAAAGAAAGCTAACAAGGCAGGACCCAAGGAAACTTGGGTACCAAAATTAACTTGATTTGATTTTGATGTGTGCAGGGAAATAGAAAGAATCTTTGGTACTTGGATAGTGGTTGTTCAAGATACATGATTGGTGATTCTACCCTGCTCACAGAGTTCAAGGAGAGAGCTGGCCCCAGTATTACTCTTGGAGATGACAACAAGAGTTATACTATGGGATATGGCTTGATTTCAAAGGACAATGTCATCATTGAGGAGGTTGCCTTAGTGGATGGTCTCAAACACAACTTGTTGAGTATCAGCCAGCTTTGTGATAAAGGCAATTCAGTAACCTTCAACTCAGAAGCCTGTGTTGTGACTAACAAAAGAAGCAACAAAGTGGTTCTCTCTGGTGTGAGAAAAGGAAATGTGTACCTAGCTGATTTCTACTCATCTAGTGCAGAATCTGTTACTTGTCTTCTTAGTAAAGCAAGTCAGGATGAAAGTTGGCTATGGCACAAGAAGCTATCCCATTTAAACTTCAAGACCATGAATGAGCTAGTAAAGAAAGAACTGGTTAGAGGAATTGTTAGGTCACACACATTGTAGAAAGTGGTTGAATACAGTGTTTGGCACAATCAAATCAAAATTAAGAACACAAGTAACTGAACACGGATTTTATTCAACACAATAAACTCTGTTATAAAATGGAACTGTCCTCTCTCAGTGATGAACAAATTATCACGAGAGCTGCTAGGGTTACAAAGAATAATAACTTCGATAATGATAACACTTATAGTATAAACCCTATGCCTGTGTTTATATACTACACAGTTACAAGATAATGTTCTAATTGATATGGAATATAATTATGCTTCCTAAAATATATCAACTAGTTATCTTTTCTTCCAAGTATTCTATTCTTCATAGAATTCCTTCTTCATGCATATTTCTTTCTGTCTTAGTCTCGATCTTCTTTCCTTTCAATCAGTCGTCTGCCTTATCTGAAAGTCATCTTAAGTCCTGATATTATCTCCTGATAAATATCTTCTAATAACTTAAGTTCTGATCACTTAAGTTCTGATATCTTAAGTTATGTCTTCAGTATAAGTGCTGATTTCCAGTTAAGTAATAATTTGTCCTATTAGGTAAGATCTGAAAACTAAACCCAAATCATATTACACATGACATTATCAAATATATCTAACAATCTCCCCCAACTTGTAAATTAGCATAATATACAAGTTTAACAGATATTTGATGATGTCAAAACCATTAGGTATAAATACATGAGAAGTCGACTAGAAAACTACAACTTACAGTCCTTTCAGCTTTACCATCTTTAACTTCTGATAACAGCTTCAGTCTGTATACACTTCAGAATTTAAGTAGTTGTAGATCTTTGACTTGGCTTCAATTTCTGATCTCTTTGATATCAAGAGTTGTTCTGAGATAGTTCTTCAACAAACATCTCTCAGCATATTCATGTTCATTGACCATCCTCCTTTTAGCATTTATCAATTCAGCTGTATCTTCACCAGTCTGAAAAATAGTTGCTCTGAGAACATTTTATCTTAGCTTTTCTTATCTCCTGATCTAGTCTGGTTAGATATGCTTTGTCAGACTCTAGATTGAATTCCACAGCCTTATAACCCAGAAAAGTAGTTATAATCTTAGCAGAGTTAGGCTTCATTTCGACAATATCACCTTTGTGATCTCTGTACTTGGGACAGTATGTGCTGTCAGACTTTATAGAATAAAGCTTCTTCTGTCTTTGAATTTGAGACTTTAAATAACCTGCAACACTATCTGTTAATATGTCTTTCACTTGAAGTAGGAATAGAACATGTTCCAGTTCCTCAAAATACTTCAGTGGTATAGCATTCAACCTAATCTGGTATACCCTTCCATCTGTCATAAAATATAACAAGATATGTTCTTTCAAAAAGGTATGGTAAACCATTTGTACAGATTCAAGTCGATTCAATCTTTCAGGAGTTGCTCCAACACCTGGTTCACTTAAGGAAGTTGGATTATTGGTAGTGTTGTGTACTCTTCTTTCATCAGAACTACCCAATCTAGATTTATCTCTTGCTTCCTTTCCTGTAACAACTCTTGCTTCAAAACCACTTGTTGCAGTCTTCAAAGGTTGAGCCTATTTAGCTTTGGTGAATCCTGGTGGGAGTATTTTTGAAGGTTTAACATGAACAATGTCAGCGGTTTCCTTTTCCTTATCTTCTGATATCAAGCCAACTTGAGCTATGCCAGAGGTTGCTTGTTTCACTGTCATATCAGAACTTACTACATCTTGACTCTGAACAACATGAGCCATGTCAGAGGTTTTTTGAAAAATCTTCTTTTGCATCAGAGTAAAATTAGCATCTTCTTCATCATCAGTTATTTATTTATCCATGATTGGCATATAAACCTTTACAGGTTCATCAACTTTTTCTTTGCCCTTGGACCTTGGATCAATTTCCATTTGTGATTTGACTTTGATTTCCTCAGAATTCGTTCTTTCCTTTATCACAATACCCTTAGGTTTTGGAAATTTCTTTTAAACAACAGAAGCTTTAGATTTTATCTTGACACCTTCTGCTTTGAGTCTAGCTTCTTCTTCCTTTAGACTCTCAAAGTCCATTCCTGGATTTTCTTTAAGAAATAACTCTTTTGAAATTTCTTCATCAAGTTCTAGATGTTCACCAGAACTTATCCTTTTTCCAGTATCAGAACTTATTCTTCTCCCAGTATCAGAACTTGTTCCTTGACTTGTAATTCTAGCTTTAATTAATGAAAGTCCTTTGCCTTGACCTTGACCTCTACCCTTGTTAGAGTTTTCCTGGTCATCATTTCCATCATCCTTTCCTTTCAGTGTCTGAATAAATTTGCATTTGGACTTAATCACTTTCTCCCACTTTTTGGCATCAGCAGGTAAAAGAAGAGAGACAAGAAATTCCACTGAGAATTGGATCTCATTGAGTAGATTTTGGTGAGAAGCTTGATTCTTCAGAATTTCTTCAATTTGAGTTTGTTGCTTCTCCTGAGTTTTCTCAATGTAGGCAATTCTGTCAAAGGCTCGCTTGAAAAATCTGTTCTTTTCAAGTTTCACATTCATATCTTGCTGGATCAAGGTTTCTTGAATTTTATTTAGCTTGGCATGAGTTGTCGAGTGTTGACCCTGAAGGTGCCTAGTACTCAATGCAGTAACTCTCAGCTGTGCCTTAAAATCATCATTTATCAGCATTTCATCAGCTTTTGTCAGATGCTCAGCAAGAATCTTTTCAGAAGGAACAAAACTAATTGTGTTCCATTCCTTAGTCCACTCCTTTCCTCTAGGAGTTTCACTCCAAGGTACTGGTGCTTCCCCTGTAACAAACTTCTTGACTAAATCAGCTTTATTAACTGTTTGTTGAGGTACATGTCCTGATGGACCAGCTGCATCAGCATCTAAATTATCAGCAGCTTCACCAGTAGTTTCTTCATTGGCAGCATCAGAACTTGTAGATCCTGCAGGATCAGCATCCTCTGATAAAATAGCAGTATGTGAGGCTATAGAGGCTTCAACATCTTCCTCTAAATTCTGATCTCCAGCCCGGTTCTGATCAACATCCAAAATTGATATTGTTGGTGGAGTGAGTTGAATTGGTGGAGCTTCCAAGTACAAAACCTCAGGCACAATCAAGTTATGAATATCAATTTCAGCACTTGTAACTGGTTCTTCAGTATGTACTGGATCAACTATAGGTGACATAGAAGGTGTAGGTATACTGTCTTGAGTAGTTTCTTGTTGTGCAGAAGGAAGTGATTCAATAATAATTGGTTCTGCTGAGATCAGAGATTCCTGATCCCCTTCCTTAGCTGCTTCCACTACATCCTCTGAATCTGACTCAACTATGTCCCTGTGTGCTCTCTGTTTCTTTAACTTCTTCAAAGGTGGAGACACTGTAGGAGTTTTATCATCAGAATTTGACTTTCTAAGCCTTTTGAGGGGCCTAGAACTCCCAGTTACAGTATCATTCTGAGAAGTAACCTTCTCAGCTTCTATAACAACAGGTTCTGATATGGGAACCTGTTCCTCAGTTGTTTCCTCAAATCAACAGAATTTAATCAAAACATTCATCACAAAATAAAATTAAAAGTCGATGAAGTAAAGATTAAAAAAATGCAATTAAACATGCACAGTTACATAATTTGAGAAACAAAGAACAAATCTTGTAATTAAAGAAAATATCATTGATATATCAGATGATTACATTTGATGAAATTTAGCAATTACATGCAAAAATTACAAGATAGTCCTATTCTATGATTCCTAGGATCAACAGCCTTAGTCCTAAGCTAAGAAGACCTAACGAGTAACTCCTTCTGCTGCTGACAAAGAGCACTGCAAGACGGATGATCCGTTCTTACTGACGGAGAGCTTCTCTCCTTTCTTCTTCCAACCTATCAAGATGGAGGTGATACTCCATTGATAAGAACAAGAGTTCTGTATGAACCTCTTGTGGAACTGAGTTTCAAAGCTCGTCAGGAATGGCGGTGACATGCCACTCCTGTTGCCATTCATCACAACTCAACTCGATGTTAAAGGTTTCATAGTTCAAGAACATATTGAAACGGACCATTTTTGTTGATATGAATAAAAAGAGAGCGAGTTTGTGAAAAAATGAAAGATATTTTGGCTGGAATGAATGATCGATTTAAATAACCAATAGAATACTAAGGGACGCGAGGAATTGTTAAAAATTACAAGTAAAAATAATGGCCCCTCGATTCCCTAGACTGATGTGTAATAATAACAATCAGTAAAAGATCTAAAGCCAGAGTTAATGGGTATGGGATATAATAATAATTACTGTGCGCATGCAGTTTTTCAAGACATACACGCTAACCACTAACCCACAATGATTATGACTGTTTTATCTCACATTAACCAATATTCTGTAAAAGTATTATCGTTCAAGTAATGACCAAAAATAAATCAAGTAAATAAATACTGCCATGTCAGCATCAAAACTTGATTATTATCAGGATTTAAAAGTCATCAGAATATGGCTCCTTAACTCGAAAAGTGAATGTGTATTAATGTAATTCTTCACACAAATACTGATATGGTTTCATCAGAACTTAATCATCAGAACTTCCATCAGGACTTGTCCTCAGAATTTATGCAATCTGACACATAAAATGTTCATCTAAAATAACTTTCATCACCACAGTAATTTTCATCATTCATATGGAATGTAAGTGTGTGCATTAAGCTAAATATCAGACAAAGAGTAAAGTCTGATTCACTTCAGTATATCTTAGAAATAAGGCATAACTAAGAACTTTGCTCAAAATCTGTCATTATTCTGAAGTCTACTTTAGAATGAGTTCATGCATGAGTCCACCTCAACTATTTTGTGCTCATTTTATGCATCTTTTGAAATTCCATTTTACAGTGGCTTCTCAGTGTAAGTGAGTCACGACTGCTTATTAGAATTTATGCTGTTATCAGAGTATTTCTCCAGTAATCATAGAGAGTGAAAAGTCACCAAGAAAATTTTATTTTGCTTTTCTAATGCATATTACTTAATACCAACAATGCACTTGGGTCTTCCCTTCCATATTTTTACTCTAGATCTCGAAGGAGTACCTGATTTTTATTTCTTTTCTTTTCTTTTTCTTTTGATAAGCGAGGCTTATCAGCACTTAGTACATCCACCATATTTACTAACATCAGAGCTTAACAGATAAGAAACACTATTCTAGTGTTTGACTTAGTAATAAGATACATAAAGTAAACTTAACTAAGCTCAATATCAGAATTTGCTTGTGTTAAAAGATTTCCACATAAACAATTACTTCAAATATGGGATCTTTAGTATATTAAAGACTACTAGGTCAGCATCTAGCATAGTTATCCTCATTGGATTTAATAGTCACAGAAACATTCGTATCACTACCAGAGTTTAGAAATTCACATCAGACAACAATCAGCAGTTAAGTAATTTTCAATTTAAGCACAGAATACACAGAGATAGTAATATCTGTAAATACTGATCATAAAGTCTGATGTATCAGAACATAAACTAGGCTGATTTAGAGAAAGAACCTGAAACCATTCCAAGTTCATTTACCAATCTTGTAAAAGTAGCTTCACACAGTGGTTTTGTGAAGATATCTGCTAGTTATTGATCTGTTGGAACAAAATGCAATTCCACTGTACCTTCATCCACATGTTCCCTTATGAAGTGGTTCCTAATGCTGATGTGCTTTGTCATTGAGTGTTGAACTGGATTACCTCTCATAGAAATAGCACTTTAATTATCACAGTAAATAGGGATTTTAGAAAATTCTAACCCATAATCCAGTAACTGATTCTTCATCCAAAGAATCTGTGCACAATAACTTCCTGCAGCAATGTATTCTGCTTCTGCAGTTGATGTGGAAATTGACTTTTGTTTCTTGCTAAACCAAGAAACCAATCTGCCTCCAAGAAATTGGCAGCTTCCACTTGTGCTTTTCCTGTCAATTTTGCATCCTGCAAAATCTGCATCTGAGTAACCTATTAGCTTAAAGTCTAATTCTCTAGGATACCACAATCCCAGATCAGTTGTACCCTTAAGGTACTTGAAAATTCTTTTCACAGCTGTTAAGTGAGGTTCTCTTGGATCTGCTTGAAATCTTGCACAAAGACAGGTAGCATACATGATATCAGGTCTACTTGTAGTTAGATAGAGTAGTGAACCAATCATACCTCTGTAATCAGTAATATCTTCTGATTTACCAGTATCCTTATCCAATTTTGTTGTAGTGGCCATAGGAGTGGATGCACTTGAACAATCTTGCATTCCAAATTTCTTTAACAAATATCTGGTGTACTTAGATTGATAAATAAAAGTTCCTTCTTCATTTTTCTTGACTTGAAGACCCAGAAAATAGTTAAGTTCTCCCATCATACTCATTTGATATCTTGACTACACCAGCTTGGCAAACTTCTTACAAAGTCTGTCATTTGTAGAACCAAAAATGATGTCATCAACATATATATTTGCACCAAAAGTAATAGTCCCTCTGTTAAATCCACTTTCCAGAAGAAACTGAGCTAACATCTCATATCATGCTCTTGGAGCTTGCTTAAGGCCATAAAGTGCTTCATCAAACCTGTAGACATGATTGGGAAATTTGGGATCTACAAAGCCTGAAGGTTGTTCAACATGTACCTCTTCTTCCAATTCTCCATTGAGAAAAGCACTTTTCATATCCATTTGAAAGACTTTAAACTTCTTGTGAGCCGCATAAGCCAAAAATATCCTTATGGCTTCCAATCGAGCAACTGGTGCAAATGTTTAATCATGATCAATTCCCTCCTGTTGAGAGTATCCTTTTGCAACCAGCCTTGCTTTGTTCCTTGTAAGTATGCCATCACTGTCAGTTTTATTTCTGAACACCCACTTTGTACCAACAACAGGCCTATTCTTTGGTCTTGGCACTAGGGTCCAGACTTTATTTCTTTCAAATTCATTTAACTCTTCCTGCCTTGCTTGCACCCAATCAGCATCTTGAAGAGCTTCTTCCACTTTCATTGGTTCAGTCTGAGAAAGAAAAGAATGATAGAGACATTCATTTGATGTAGCTGTTCTAATTCTGACACCTGCATCAGGATTTCCAATAATTAAGTCAGGTGTATGTGCTTTAGTCCACTTCCTTGCAGATGAAATGTTATCTCTAGAACTGGATGCTCTCCCATGATCAATGCTGTCTCCATCAACATTTTCTGATGCTCCCCCTGAAATTATGCTCTCTGAGTTGGATCCTTCAGAATTTGAGTTTCCAGAAATATCAGAACATAAGTTTCCAAAATTATCAGAACTTGGTCCATCAGAACTTTAAAAGCCTGTTGTAGATTCTGATGCTTCTTGAGATGTGGTTGGATTTTTAGTATGCTCCCCCTGCACAGGTGCTTTTTCCTTAGGCGTAGTCACCACAGTTTCAATAACAGCAGAGTTTAATCCATCAGAGGTTGCAGTATCAGGATTTAGACTGTCAGGATTTACAGAATCATAATTTAAAACTTCATTCTCAAATCTCAGCTGATCATGATCATTAAAATCTTCAAGTCCAGTAATCTTCTTATCATCAAAAGAGACATTGATAGATTCCATGACAACCCTTGTTCTTAAGTTGTAGACTCTGGAGGCTTTTGTGGAAAGTGGATATCCAACAAAAATTCCTTCATCAGCTTTTAGATCAAATTTGGATAGCTGTTCGGGATGATTCTTAAGAACAAAAAACTTCCATCCAAATACATGAAAATACTTCAGATTTGGCTTCTTTTTCTTCACCATCTCATATGGTGTTTTTCCATTCTTGTTGATAAGTGTTGCATTCTGAGTAAAATAAGCAGTCTACACAGCTTCAGCCCAAAAGTAGGTTGACAACTTTACTTCATCAAGCATAGTTCGTGCAGCTTCAATAAGAGTTCTATTCTTTCTTTCAACAGCTCCATTTTGCTATGGAGTTCCAGGAGCAGAAAATTCCTGCTTTATTCCATGGTTTTTGCAGAACTCTTCCATAATCAAATTCTTGAACTCAGTGCCATTATCACTTCTTATGATCTTCACAGAACCTTTGACCAATTTATCCAGTTGCTTGACATGATCAATCAAGATAGATGCAGTTTCACTTTTTGTGTGCAAGAAATACACCCATGTGTATCTGGTGAACTCATCCACTATGACCATAGCATATTTCTTCTTTGCAATAGACATGACATTAACTGGACCAAATAGATCATCATGTAGTAGGTGATAAGGCTCAAGAATTGATGATTTAGTCTTGCTCTTGAATGAAGATTTTCTTTGTTTTGCCTTCTAACAAGAATCACAAAGGCCACAGGAGCAAATACTAATTTTGGCAATCCTCTCACAAGATCTTTCTTGACTAGTTCATTTATATTGTTGAAATTTAAATGAGAGAGTTTCTTGTGCCAATCCCAGCTTTCTTCAATTGATGCTCTACTTAATAGACAGATTGCAGAACCATCAGTACTTGTTGAAAGCTTGGCTTCATAAATGATACCATGCCTGTATCCTTTCAGAACAACTTTTCCTGTAAATTTGCTTACAACTTCACAATGTTCTTCAAAGAAATCCACATGATAACCTCTGTCACATATTTGACTCACACTCAACAGATTGTGTTTAAGTCCTGAGACCAGAGCTACTTTCTAAATGATGGCATTCCTAAGATTGATATTGCCATATCCCAGAGTTTTTCTAATGTAGCCATCTCCATAAGAAACACCTGGGCCAGTTTTCTCCACAAAGTCTGATAGCAGGGCTTTATTTTCAATCATATGTACTGAACATCCACTGTCCAGAACTAGGATGTTTTTCCTTTTTAAGTTTATTAACATTTGTAGCGGATTTAGCATCAGAGTTTATGTTAACAGTTTTCTTATCAGAATTTGCAATATCAGACTTTGCATCAGAACTTACACTAAAAGGAATAATGCTAACTTTCTTTATAGAAGGTTTTATTTGATAATAATCATAGTACAAACTTGTTAGTGTATACTGAAAATATTTATTTGAAGTATGTACATTTATTTCTGGCCAGTTTATTTGAGAATCATTTGAATGTTTACATATTGTCTGATATTATATATTGTGAACAATCTAGTATCAAATGGGATACAGAATATTATATTGCTAAATACGGTTATATAATATAATAAGGTTCACAGCACATGTGGTGTTGGACAATCCACTGGTATGGCTGTAGTATTATTTAGATTAGTTTATATTGACTAATAACTAATGCTAGTATACTTTGTGTATATTGAACAGGTTCAAATTTAGAATTGTTCCCTTAATACTGATTAAGAAGGAGAACTAAGATTCTATGTTATTATTAATGCTTAGGTTCTTAATCCGGAAATAGTAATTGACACGTATATATTATTTACATGCTTTGATTTATATATGAAATAATTCTTTTGAATTATATCATTATATTTTGGGTGATGGAATTATATACATGGTGGATATTATTTATTGAAGGAATCCATGTCCTAATAATATTCGGGTTAATGATGTCCTCTTGAAAGCTCAAAAAGATTTAATTATGTGAAACCCTGCAGGTGGAATTTATTCTGGCATAATTAAATAAAGGTTGAGTGGATGATCAAGGATAAAAGATATTAATTAAATAAATTATCAGTAATTTATTTAATTAATGGACATATGATATTTTAAACATGGGGAATTTAATAAGCAAATAATATTGGAACGGAATTAATTAAATTACGGTATTAGGAAGGGTAGTGCAAATATTAATTCTTTAGTGGATTGAATTAATATTTAATTACATTGGGCTAGGCTCAAGATGTAATTAGAAGGCCCAACCTAATTATCCATGATCCCTATTGTAGCCTATATATATTCTTATTCTCTTCTTGCTTGGCAATTGTGTGAAAACATATTGTAGCCACCAAGGAGCAAGAAAAGAAGATAACTTGAGAAGACGGAGGCCACACTTCGCTCAAGGGAATTTGGGAATACAATAGAAGAGCGTGGAATCAACCATTAACAAGGTAATCCTCTTTTCGTAATCTTTATCATAAAACGTAGTAACACCCTAAGTCCGTGGTTCCCATCAATTGGTATCAAGAGCCTGGTAATGGGTTCTACGTTTTATGATATAATGTCCATGTTATAATTATATATGCGTGTATATAGTGTTTTGCTTGTATTGGTTTTGATGCAGGTTGTTAATCCACTATTATGGCCATGTATATTTTAATTATGTGTTTGGATCCCACGTGGTTTAATCGTGGTTAATTTTTATTTTGGTTTCCACGTGTTTTAATCGTGGTTGTAATTTACACAAGGGTTGATCGTGTTAGAATAGATTTTACAAAATTAGTTTTGTATTAGATCTATTTTTTTGTAATTGTTCCGGGTATTTTGTAATAGTTCTGTGCGATCGGAAATCAATTCCGGTAGTTTTTTGTTCCGCTGTGCGATTACAAGGGGCTGCTGTTGATGTTTGGATCGAACAAAATCAAAACAAAACTCACAGAAAAGCAACAGGCGTGCGCGCGTTGCGGCCGCTGCGGCAGCTGGGGCTGCTGGGGCATCTGGGGCTGCTGGGGCCGTTGCGGCAGCTGGGACTGTTGCGGCTGCTGGGGCGTCGGGGCGCGCTTGGGGCAGATTTTTTTTGAGAGCTGGATTTTTTTTCAAGGGCTGGGGCTGCTGGGGCTGCTGGGGGCATCGGGGTGCGCTTGGGGCAGATTTTTTTTGAGAGCTGGATTTTTTTTTCAAGGGTCATAATAGTGGAAAATTTATTTTAATTTTTTCCATTAAATTTTAATTATTGCTTTAATTTATTGATTATGTGTGTCATTAATTATGTGTGTAATTCTTTTAAAATTGCATGTTTAACTTATATTCGTCTTTAATTTATTTATTGCTTTAATTAAATGTTATATGTTGCTAAAATTATGTGTGTATTTTGAATGCATGATTAGATATAATTATAACAACATAGGGCCCCATTTAATTTTAAAATTCTTCAATTTTAATATAAAAAAATCTAAGTGGGAGAGGGAATTAATATGAAATTAAATCCCATGGTCTCCATTATTGGTTGTAGGTAATTTAACATAAAGACGAATATAAATTATATATACGTCACCCATCGTGGCATGTAATTTATGGTGTTTAGAATGTTATAGAAATTACTAGAACAAACTTCTTAAATTAATAAATTTTGAAAGGAATAAATACAGATTTTGTAACACCCCCAGATTCGGGGTCGGGAATCCGGGTTGTCACGGTCTTTCTTTCCACAATATCACTTTACTTAATTAATAATAAATACCCTCATGCTGTGACCCCACACTAACACACACCACAACTCGTTATAGTCTCAGAGATGAAATTGAAATAAGTACAAGTCTTTGAATCCACAATTTAAAATTATTACAACCCAAAATGATTACTTGATAAATTTACAGTTAATTGCCATTATCTGCCACAAGTTATAATTATACATAATTTGATTCTCAAAAGTAGATGGTCTAAACTACAATGGATCTACCTCTGCAGCTATAGCAGCTACAATATCAGCGGGAAGACGCGGGACGCTTCCCACGCGCTTGCGCTGGGTCTGCTGGAGTCTGGCCATCTCTCCTAACTGTTGTTGTGTGATGAAGAAATAAAGCAAGAGTGAGCCTTACAGCTCGCAAGATAATATATACAGTGATATCAATAATATAAGTATCTAAAAGGATACTTAATAGCATCACTATCATATGCAAGATAATTACTTGCTAGATATAAGTAAAAACAAGGAATGAAGCTACCAGTACTTCACCACACTTATATCATATAAAGTTACTTGAACTACCACTTTTCAAAGTATTATAAGTTTTAAGAAAAACATCCCATAGATGAGACCACAAGTTAAGACTTGAATAGATTCAATCTTTGAAATATTATTGAATAAAAAGTTATGAGATACTTTATTTAGTCCCGATATATATATATATATATCCACATATATATATATCCCGAAAACATTTCCTGGAACCTCTGTTATGTGAAGTATGAACAGAGTTCGAAACATCCAATGAATTTTTGGAAAGGAAAAGAAAACATTTGGCATAAACCCGATATCTTGCTGATCAGGCACAGATACCAATAAGTAACCTTTTCTACTGTAGATGGATGAATTCCTCACCGGTCATCACCCTGGTCATAATTAAGACCTCGCGCTCGACCGTACCCCGGCCCCTCACGCGTTGATGGACTGCCACCCAGCCACTTACACAATATTAGACCGTACCCCGGCCTGTCGCTTATGCCGACTCAATTAGATGGGCTTACTTCCCGAACATTGGGCAAGTAATCAATTCATTTACCAAATCTGCAACCTCGTTGCGAATATAAAATACACCACAGAGCCGGATTCCCCAGGTTTTGAGCGAGTATTTAAATCCCCTTTAAAAAGGAAGATCTTAAATATAAAAATGAGTTTTGGGATCCGCTCTGACTTTTTTAAAAATCATTTTGAAGACTCGAAAACACTTTAAAGAGTGTTTGGAGTAAGGCTGATTTAATGAAGTAAATCAGTCCCCAGAATATTAGAAAATATCTGAATATTATTAATTAAATAATATTCCCATAAAGAATAATCTTTATCAAAATAATTGAAGTAGAAGTATTAAAATTTACACTTGAGACGAGTATTAAATAACCAAAGATATACTTATATGAAAGTATTATCTCTATTTGAATAATCGAAAATAAGTTTGATTATTTACACCTTATTCTTTAATAAAATAAAGAATATACCTCAGCAAATAATCGGAGTCATAGATCCTCAAATGAATATTCAAATAATATTCAATAAATAAAATAAGCTGAGTCATAATACCTCGAATGAATATTATAAATAATATTCATTAAATAAAATAAAGGAGTCATACATCCTCAAATGAATATTCAAATAATATTCAATAAATAATATAAAAGAGTCATAAGTCCTCGAATGAATACTCAAATTAATATTCAATTAAGTAAAATAAAGGTATCGAATAAACCTTATTCGATCCATAGTTTTAAAAACTATATCCATATATATAAATATATATATATATATATAATATACTCGGGAACATCGACTCCCGGTTTAGAAATATGTTCACCTTTTATCCCCTATACTAAGGGTATACGCAACTACTTGCTTATTTCTAGCATAGGTATTATGCAACTATAAGCATTGAAATCAACAGATAGATAACCAGATTACGAAACAGACATGCATATATACCATATCAGCATGCTCCAATATATCGCAAAATTTGCTAATAACAATCATGCACTATCACAAGATAATGCATATACATATATTTACATCACAACAACAGTATATCGGGTAGAAAACTTGCCTGAGCGACTTGGGGGTGAGAAAGGCTCGGGACGAGTCTGATAACCTATAAACAACAAGTAAGTTGGAATTAAACCAAAATCACTTGTAAATCTATGCTTTAACTAACTTAGACTCTAATGCTAGTTTTGCGCTCACCGATTCGCTTAAGTCACTCGGGTACCCTCGGCTCCACCATTTTTAATAATTTAACCTTTACGAGTTTTAAAGCGATTCCTTCGCGAATGACTTACCAACTGCCTAACACACTTACCATAAATGTTTCATACATTAATTAACCCTTTTTGGTCTTTAACCTATGTTTCAAAGTGAGGCGAGGGAAAAAGTTTCGTTCGCGAAATGCCGTTACTTGAAACGGTCGTTTCTCCTAAACCGTAAATCGGAATCGGACGAACTACATATCAAAACGAAGCTCGTAACATGAGCTATCTAAACATGGCAGTGGTCACAATTTAGTAGGGGGTTCTCGGGTCCTAATGCTATGCACAAAAACAGTCCAAAGAAAATCGGACATTACGACGGCTATGTTTACGCGATTTCCCATTTTTAAACTATCCACAATCAACACAAACCATCCTCGAATCCAACACACAACAAACACCCATCCTTATCACATCATAACAATCCCAACCAATTCAATTTTAATCAATCATACATATGCTTAAACTTTACTTTAATCATACTTAAGTTTCTTTAAATCAAAACCACAAAATTACCATCTCATTTCACTACCATACCAAACCTCAAACTCTAATCATATCAACAAGATACCATAACATCCTACTCATCAAAATCACCTTATAACATATAAGAACCTAGGGTTTGAAAATGGTATACCTTCCTTGAAGTGGTGGGTTGAGCTAGGAAGCCTTAAGAAGCTTGGAGAAGCCTTAGGTAAGCTTGGATCTTCAAGAAAACAAGAAAAGTTCAAGTTAAAAAAACTTGAAAACACTATTCATTGTCTTCTTCATTGTTTAAATGAAGAAGCTAGAGAAAGAATTAATGGCTCAAACTCATGATATAGCCATTACTAAGCATAAGGATGGTTAGGAAATTTTCTTACCAATTAAGGATGCTTTGATCTTGATTTTGGAAATTCTAAGTCTTGAAAAATGCAAAAAGCCGAGAGCTAAAAGATGAAGAACAAGGCCTTGGTTGATTTTTGATTTTTTGATGAAATGATTTGCTAGTTGGTTGACTTGGTTTTGTATTTGATTTAGCAAATTACCACCTTGCCCTTGAATTTGTGTGGTCCTTAATCAACCACACCTCCCTTCTTCCATGTCATGCTTACCTCATCCACATGATGTCATCCTTCCTTCCTTGTCTTCTTTTTATTGGTGGGATGACATCATTCCTACTAATCCCTTTTGATTAACTTCCTAATCGTTTGCCTAATGACCGCTGATCTGTTATGCGGTTCGCTTAACTTTCGTTCTCGTTTATCGTTTGAAGGATCATACCCGGGATCTTATTACTTAGGTTCCCTTAACCTTTCTCAATACATTATATTCCTTTTTATGATCCTCTATTATAATCCTTTAATTTAAATCCTTTTTATCCTGTTACCTTATACTCAATTCTCTCCGTACCTTGTGGATTTCCGGGAAAAACCAAAGTGTTCGGAATTGGATTCTGACGATCTTTACATACACTTATATACTTCATAGAGTACTAATAATATCCCAGAATATCCATAACAGAATCCCTACATAGTGTGGCGCGAAAAGTTTTCTCATTCAGCTAAAACACTATTCATAAGGGTTACAAAAAGTTGAAAATTTTGGGGTTATTACAGTCTCCCCTCCTTAAAAGGATTCCGTCCCGGAATCAAACAGAAAACAAATGGGGGTACTTTTCTAGCATTGCGCTCTCTAGTTCCCAAGTCGATTCTTCCACATTATGATTCTGCCATAGTACTCTGACTAGCTTGATCACCTTGTTCCGAAGCACCTGCTCCTTCTTATCTATAATCCTTACTGGCTCCTCCACGTAAGTTAGATCTGGCTGCATATCCACCTGCTCGTACTCCACTATGTGCCTGGCATCCCGATGATACCTCCTTAGCATTGACACATGGAACACATTATGAACTTGTTGCAAATTAGGGGGTAGGGCTAGCTCGTAAGCTAACTTCCCAATCCGTCTTAATATCTCAAAGGGTCCAATGTATCTTGGGCTTAGTTTTCCCTTCTTTCCGAACCTCATTAATCCCTTCCAAGGGGATACTTTCAACAGTACTAAGTCCCCTACTTCATATTCCTTGTCCTTTCGGGCTAGGTCTGCATATTTCTTTTGTCTGTCTTGGGCTGCTACAAGTCGCCCTCTGATAAGATCCACTATATCTTTGGTCCTTTGGACCACTTCGGGTCCGAGCATCTTCCGTTCTCCTACTTCATCCCAGTATAAGGGAGATCGACACCTTCTTTCGTACAGGGCCTCATAAGGCGGCATTCCGATGCTAGCATGAAAGCTATTGTTATAAGAAAACTCGATCAACGGCAAGTGATCATCCCAACTTCCTTTAAGGTCTATTGCACAGACTCTCAACATATCCTCTAGTGTCTGGATGGTCCTTTCACTCTGCCCATCTGTCTGGGGATGATACGCGGTACTCATATTTAACTTGGTCCCCGCACATTCCTGAAAGCTCCTCCAAAATCTGGAGTTAAACCTAGGGTCTCGGTCTGAGACAATGGACGCTGGGACTCCATGTCGCGTCACTATTTCCTTAAGGTAAATGTCCACCAGTCTATCGACTGTGTATCTCTCATTGATAGGAATGAAATGAGCTGACTTTGTCAGTCGGTCTATAATTACCCAAATGGCGTCGTGATTGGCTTTCGTCCTTGGCAAGCCTACAACAAAATCCATCGCTATCTGTTCCCATTTCCATTCGGGAATCTCCAGGGGTCGCAAAAGTCCACTGGGTCTCTGGTGCTCTGCCTTTACTCTTTGGCAAGTCAAACACTTGTTTACCCATTCTGCTACGTCCCTCTTCATGTTGGGCCACCAGTAATATTCCTTCAAATCCCTATACATCTTGGTACTTCCTGGGTGAATGGAATACCTTGAACTATGGCTTTCATCCAAAATCTCATCTTTAAGTTCTTGAACATTCGGAACCCAAATTCGGTAGGAGTACCTCATTATCCCTTTATCATCTTTCTCAGTATGGATCTCTTCTCCAGTCATTGACTCTCTGTCTTCATTCATTGTTTTCTCCTGGCACAATCTGATCTTTTCCAATAATTCTGGCTGCATTGAGATCTCGAAAAGCTTTTCAGTTCCGGTTCCGGTTACCTTTACCTCTATTTCCATTCTCTCAAAATCCCTTATCAATTCTTCCGAAGTCGTTAACATTCTGAGTCTTTCCTTTCTACTAAGGGCATCAGCCACCACATTGGCTTTCCCTGGATGATAGAGAATCTCACAATCGTAGTCCTTGATTAATTCTAACCATCTCCTCTGGCGCATGTTGAGCTCTTTCTGCGTAAATATGTACTTGAGGCTCTTATGGTCTGTGAAAATCTCGCACTTCTCTCCATACAAGTAGTGCCTCCAAATTTTTAAAGCAAATACTATTGCTGCGAGCTCAAGGTCATGAGTAGGATATCTAACCTCGTATTCCTTCAATTGTCTTGACGCATACGCAATAACTTTTCCGTGCTGCATAAGCACACATCCTAATCCTTTGTGCGACGCGTCACTATATATCACAAAATCTCCTTTTCCATCCGGCAATGCCAATACCGGAGCCGTTATCAACCTTTTCTTTAATTCCTGAAAACTGTTCTCGCATTTCTCCGTCCATTCAAACTTCTCTGTCTTACGAGTAAGTCGTGTCAAAGGGGCTGCGATCTTCGCAAAGTCCTGTACAAATCTACGATAGTAGCCGGCCAATCCTATGAAACTTCTTACCTCTGTGGGTGTGGTTGGCCTTTCCCAATTTGAGACCGCCTCTATCTTGGAGGGGTCGACCAATACTCCTTCTTTATTGATCACATGTCCTAAAAACTGTACTTCCTTCCGCCAGAATTCACATTTCGAGAATTTGGCATATAACTGCTCCTCTCTGAGTATTCCTAGAGCTATCCTCAAATGCTCTGCATGTTCTGCCTCAGTCCTTGAATAGATCAAAATATCATCGATAAAAACTATCACACACTTGTCCAAGTACTTCTTAAATACTCTATTCATTAAATCCATGAAAGCTGCTGGGGCATTGGTTAATCCAAAGGACATTACCAAGAACTCATAATGCCCATACCTGGTACGGAACGCTGTCTTGGAAATATCTTCGGGTTTAATCTTTAGTTGGTGATATCCAGTTCTCAGGTCAATCTTGGAAAAATAAACAGCATCCTTTAGCTGGTCGAACAGATCGTCTATTCTAGGTAATGGGTACCTGTTCTTTATGGTTAGCTTGTTCAACTCTCGATAGTCTATGCACAACCTCATGCTCCCATCTTTCTTCTTAACAAATAAAACTGGTGCTCCCCACGGAGACACACTGGGTCTTATCATACCCTTATCCAAGAGTTCCTGCAATTGGATAGCTAATTCTTTCATTTCTAACGGGGCTAACCGGTAAGGTGCTTTTGAAACTGGCGCCGTCCCTGGGGCCAACTCAATAGCGAACTCAATCACTCTATCGGGTGGTAATCCCGGAAGGTCTTGGGGGAATACATCTTCAAATTCATTGACTACTGGAATATCTTGTAAGTTGGGCACCTCCTTCTGTGTGTCCACCACATAGGCTAGGTAGGCCTCACTTCCTTTTCGTAGCATCCTTTTGGCCTGAGCCATAGTCAAAAATTTCTGCGTCTGCCTCTTTCCTCTAAATATAACTTCTTTCTTCCCGGGGATATTTAACTTAACTTTCTTCCCTTTACAGTCTATCTGAGCATTGTTGCTAGATAGCCAGTCCATTCCCAAAATCACATCAAACTCCCCTAATTTAAAAGGAATCAGATCAACACTGAAAGATTGCTCCCCTATGCCTATCTCGCAGGCGGGGTGAATCTGGTTAACAGGAATAATTTCATGATTGGCTATTTCCACTTGTAAGGGTTCTATCAAAGGTTTAGCCTTAAGTCTTAACTTACGAGCAAAGTCCTTAGATATAAAAGATTTAGTTGCTCCCGAATCAAATAAAACAATTGCACTGACTGAATTTAGAGAAAGGGTACCTGCTATCACATCTGAATCTTTCATAGCATCCTGGACTGTCATGTTGAAAGTCCTCGCAGTAGGTGGCTTATTAGAAGCAGCCCTGCTTGCTCCCGAAGCTGCTGGTTTGCTCATTGGGCAATCCTTCTTCCAATGACCTGGGCGTCCACACTGATGACAATTGGTGGTTGGAACGACGGCAGGGGTTGATGATGGGCACTTATTTGCATAGTGGCCCTCCCGACCGCACTTAAAACAGGTTACTGGCCTTCCTCTACACTCCCCAGTGTGATTCCTTCCACATATGTTACAGGCTGGCAATGGGGGTCGAGATTGGTTGGAATAGGACATTCTTGACTTCTGGCCGCCCTGGCTCACATTCACACTCATTGGCCGCTTAAACCCAGTGTTCCTTCCTGGTAGGGACACTGCTCCTCGATTAAATCTAGTTGGGAAGCTCCTTCCTGCGGAACCTCCACCCATGCTTATACTTTTCCTCTTTATTCCTTTCTCCTCTCTTTCCTTCTGTATCTGTTCACTTCCAACTTCTACAATCGTTGCCTTTTGCACCAGAGTGGCATAGTCCGTAAGCTCAAGGATTGCCACCCTATTCTGAATCCATGGTTTCAGTCCCTGCTGAAACCTCCTAGCTTTCTTTTCCTCGGTGCTCACAAACTCCGGCACAAACCTTGATAACTCAGTAAATTTCGCTTCGTACTCTGCTACAGACAAGTTATTCTGCTTTAGCTCTAAGAACTTGAGCTCCATCTGGTTTTCCATAAACCTCGGAAAATACTTCCCTAGAAACAACTGACTAAATCTCTCCCAGGTTATTATAGCATCTGTCTCCATGTTTTTCTTGGCCTCCCACCAGTAGTTAGCTTCTCCTTTCAGAAGGTAGGTAGCAAATACAGTTTTCTGTGCCTCATCGATACTCAAAATCTCAAAAGATTTATCCATTTCCTTTAACCATGCCCTTGCCTCAACTGGGTCGGCTGATCCGTGGAACTCAGGGGGCTTAAGGGACTTAAAAGCCCTGAAAGAGTTTGCCACTGCATTGTTATTTCCTTGAGGGGGTGGGTTGGGTTGACGTTCCAAATTCTGTCTTAGGAGTTGCATAAACTGATCCATGGGATCCATGCCTGGGTTTGGTACTGGTTGCTCAACCTCGGTTTCTCCTTCTTCAGCCTCTATCTCAAATCCCTCAACATCATATGTTTCCTCTTCCTCTTCATACAGGGAGTCATCCTGTTCCACATAATCCTCATCTTCCTCTTCACTGTGTTCTTGGTTTCTATTGTCCTGATTATGGCTTCCCTGGTCCTTAGACCCAGGGTTCGCCCTAGTTCCAATCTTTCTTGGCGGCATGATTCTGATAATAATAAAAACAATTATCGAGAAAATTCAACGTTAGGTCACAATCATATACAACATTGTGCCTTGCACCGCTCTTACAATGGGGAGAACGTATAACGCAGTTCTATTATTTTAAGAAAGTTCTAATACGAAGTGCAGTAATAATAATAATAAAACAGTGATCACGTCACTAAGGAACTGAACCGAAAGGAAACAAATATATACATAATGCGAGAATACATAGTTTAATCTGGTCAAAAGTACAACAGTGCTACAGTCATCTGTCCCAAAAGTGATACACAAGAGTCTATCTGTCTAGTCAGAAAAAGGGATGCTATATACAAGTCAACTATCCCGGAAAATTGGCTCTTACTAAGGCCTCGGCTAACTAGACAACTAGACTATTCCATCATCAATCCTGAATCACACACCGGAACGGGTCAGCTCCCAAACCCTTTCCATCGCACGACGGAAGATATAGTCGGCCTGCCGCCTGGAGATCCTACCATGCCTGTCCCCCTGGAGAGATCTGAGTCTCGCTCGGGACGTGAGCTCTATCCCCGTAAGCTCCCTCCTCAAGGATCGGGGTATAGAAGCCCTGGTCTCATAAGCTCGGGTACGCCTACCCGCTCTCTCTGCATCCAACTCCCTCCTGGCCTCATCCAGTCGGGCCTCGGCAACAGCCACTCGGGTCCTCAAAACATCCTGAACATATCCATGAGCTAACGAAGACTGCCTCTGGGCAGGGTCAAGGGGTGGTGAATCCGGAGCCGCTGAGGGTGCCTCCTCGGTCTGCCTAGGCTCGGAAGTATGGGTCTCTGAGCTGTCATCATCAGGAATCCAAGATAGTGGTGGAGGGGTAGGGGCTCTGACCACCGGAAGTGTGGGTAAAGGGATACCATCATACACTACCATAGGTCCAACACACTCCTCAGCTACTGGGACCTCATCCGGGTCCTCCTCATCTGGAATAGCAATAACCTCTGTCTCTGACTCCTCTGAGGGGTCCTCCTCATCTGAAACAGCAATGACCTCCGTCTCAGGCTCCTCTGGGGGGTCCTCCTCATCCTCCTCCATCTCAGGCTCCTCCTGATCCTCAACATCTAACAATGCCTCATCATGCTCACGCTCGTACATCTCAGGGTCCTCCATCTCAGGCGCCTACACATTAAACGAGCTAAGTTACTATCATGATACTTATAAGGGTTCCCGTAAGGGTTTTAGCTGTCAGTACTACTTTAAGTAGTCCGACCATGAACTTGGCAAGAGTTCTTATTATCTTTGTGAGTTTATTATTTTATCGTCGCATCATCTCTGAGATTTATAACGCTTGGCTCTGATACCATTTCTGTAACACCCCCAGATTCGGGGTCGGGAATCCGGGTTGTCACGGTCTTTCTTTCCACAATATCACTTTACTTAATTAATAATAAATACCCTCATGCTGTGACCCCACACTAACACACACCACAACTCGTTATAGTCTCAGAGATGAAATTGAAATAAGTACAAGTCTTTGAATCCACAATTTAAAATTATTACAACCCAAAATGATTACTTGATAAATTTACAGTTAATTGCCATTATCTGCCACAAGTTATAATTATACATAATTTGATTCTCAAAAGTAGATGGTCTAAACTACAATGGATCTACCTCTGCAGCTATAGCAGCTACAATATCAGCGGGAAGACGCGGGACGCTTCCCACGCGCTTGCGCTGGGTCTGCTGGAGTCTGGCCATCTCTCCTAACTGTTGTTGTGTGATGAAGAAATAAAGCAAGAGTGAGCCTTACAGCTCGCAAGATAATATATACAGTGATATCAATAATATAAGTATCTAAAAGGATACTTAATAGCATCACTATCATATGCAAGATAATTACTTGCTAGATATAAGTAAAAACAAGGAATGAAGCTACCAGTACTTCACCACACTTATATCATATAAAGTTACTTGAACTACCACTTTTCAAAGTATTATAAGTTTTAAGAAAAACATCCCATAGATGAGACCACAAGTTAAGACTTGAATAGATTCAATCTTTGAAATATTATTGAATAAAAAGTTATGAGATACTTTATTTAGTCCCGATATATATATATATATCCACATATATATATATCCCGAAAACATTTCCTGGAACCTCTGTTATGTGAAGTATGAACAGAGTTCGAAACATCCAATGAATTTTTGGAAAGGAAAAGAAAACATTTGGCATAAACCCGATATCTTGCTGATCAGGCACAGATACCAATAAGTAACCTTTTCTACTGTAGATGGATGAATTCCTCACCGGTCATCACCCTGGTCATAATTAAGACCTCGCGCTCGACCGTACCCCGGCCCCTCACGCGTTGATGGACTGCCACCCAGCCACTTACACAATATTAGACCGTACCCCGGCCTGTCGCTTATGCCGACTCAATTAGATGGGCTTACTTCCCGAACATTGGGCAAGTAATCAATTCATTTACCAAATCTGCAACCTCGTTGCGAATATAAAATACACCACAGAGCCGGATTCCCCAGGTTTTGAGCGAGTATTTAAATCCCCTTTAAAAAGGAAGATCTTAAATATAAAAATGAGTTTTGGGATCCGCTCTGACTTTTTTAAAAATCATTTTGAAGACTCGAAAACACTTTAAAGAGTGTTTGGAGTAAGGCTGATTTAATGAAGTAAATCAGTCCCCAGAATATTAGAAAATATCTGAATATTATTAATTAAATAATATTCCCATAAAGAATAATCTTTATCAAAATAATTGAAGTAGAAGTATTAAAATTTACACTTGAGACGAGTATTAAATAACCAAAGATATACTTATATGAAAGTATTATCTTTATTTGAATAATCGAAAATAAGTTTGATTATTTACACCTTATTCTTTAATAAAATAAAGAATATACCTCAGCAAATAATCGGAGTCATAGATCCTCAAATGAATATTCAAATAATATTCAATAAATAAAATAAGCTGAGTCATAATACCTCGAATGAATATTATAAATAATATTCATTAAATAAAATAAAGGAGTCATACATCCTCAAATGAATATTCAAATAATATTCAATAAATAATATAAAAGAGTCATAAGTCCTCGAATGAATACTCAAATTAATATTCAATTAAGTAAAATAAAGGTATCGAATAAACCTTATTCGATCCATAGTTTTAAAAACTATATCCATATATATAAATATATATATATATATATAATATACTCGGGAACATCGACTCCCGGTTTAGAAATATGTTCACCTTTTATCCCCTATACTAAGGGTATACGCAACTACTTGCTTATTTCTAGCATAGGTATTATGCAACTATAAGCATTGAAATCAACAGATAGATAACCAGATTACGAAACAGACATGCATATATACCATATCAGCATGCTCCAATATATCGCAAAATTTGCTAATAACAATCATGCACTATCACAAGATAATGCATATACATATATTTACATCACAACAACAGTATATCGGGTAGAAAACTTGCCTGAGCGACTTGGGGGTGAGAAAGGCTCGGGACGAGTCTGATAACCTATAAACAACAAGTAAGTTGGAATTAAACCAAAATCACTTGTAAATCTATGCTTTAACTAACTTAGACTCTAATGCTAGTTTTGCGCTCACCGATTCGCTTAAGTCACTCGGGTACCCTCGGCTCTGATACCATTTCTGTAACACCCCCAGATTCGGGGTCGGGAATCCGGGTTGTCACGGTCTTTCTTTCCACAATATCACTTTACTTAATTAATAATAAATACCCTCATGCTGTGACCCCACACTAACACACACCACAACTCGTTATAGTCTCAGAGATGAAATTGAAATAAGTACAAGTCTTTGAATCCACAATTTAAAATTATTACAACCCAAAATGATTACTTGATAAATTTACAGTTAATTGCCATTATCTGCCACAAGTTATAATTATACATAATTTGATTCTCAAAAGTAGATGGTCTAAACTACAATGGATCTACCTCTGCAGCTATAGCAGCTACAATATCAGCGGGAAGACGCGGGACGCTTCCCACGCGCTTGCGCTGGGTCTGCTGGAGTCTGGCCATCTCTCCTAACTGTTGTTGTGTGATGAAGAAATAAAGCAAGAGTGAGCCTTACAGCTCGCAAGATAATATATACAGTGATATCAATAATATAAGTATCTAAAAGGATACTTAATAGCATCACTATCATATGCAAGATAATTACTTGCTAGATATAAGTAAAAACAAGGAATGAAGCTACCAGTACTTCACCACACTTATATCATATAAAGTTACTTGAACTACCACTTTTCAAAGTATTATAAGTTTTAAGAAAAACATCCCATAGATGAGACCACAAGTTAAGACTTGAATAGATTCAATCTTTGAAATATTATTGAATAAAAAGTTATGAGATACTTTATTTAGTCCCGATATATATATATATATATCCACATATATATATATCCCGAAAACATTTCCTGGAACCTCTGTTATGTGAAGTATGAACAGAGTTCGAAACATCCAATGAATTTTTGGAAAGGAAAAGAAAACATTTGGCATAAACCCGATATCTTGCTGATCAGGCACAGATACCAATAAGTAACCTTTTCTACTGTAGATGGATGAATTCCTCACCGGTCATCACCCTGGTCATAATTAAGACCTCGCGCTCGACCGTACCCCGGCCCCTCACGCGTTGATGGACTGCCACCCAGCCACTTACACAATATTAGACCGTACCCCGGCCTGTCGCTTATGCCGACTCAATTAGATGGGCTTACTTCCCGAACATTGGGCAAGTAATCAATTCATTTACCAAATCTGCAACCTCGTTGCGAATATAAAATACACCACAGAGCCGGATTCCCCAGGTTTTAAGCGAGTATTTAAATCCCCTTTAAAAAGGAAGATCTTAAATATAAAAATGAGTTTTGGGATCCGCTCTGACTTTTTTAAAAATCATTTTGAAGACTCGAAAACACTTTAAAGAGTGTTTGGAGTAAGGCTGATTTAATGAAGTAAATCAGTCCCCAGAATATTAGAAAATATCTGAATATTATTAATTAAATAATATTCCCATAAAGAATAATCTTTATCAAAATAATTGAAGTAGAAGTATTAAAATTTACACTTGAGACGAGTATTAAATAACCAAAGATATACTTATATGAAAGTATTATCTTTATTTGAATAATCGAAAATAAGTTTGATTATTTACACCTTATTCTTTAATAAAATAAAGAATATACCTCAGCAAATAATCGGAGTCATAGATCCTCAAATGAATATTCAAATAATATTCAATAAATAAAATAAGCTGAGTCATAATACCTCGAATGAATATTATAAATAATATTCATTAAATAAAATAAAGGAGTCATACATCCTCAAATGAATATTCAAATAATATTCAATAAATAATATAAAAGAGTCATAAGTCCTCGAATGAATACTCAAATTAATATTCAATTAAGTAAAATAAAGGTATCGAATAAACCTTATTCGATCCATAGTTTTAAAAACTATATCCATATATATAAATATATATATATATATATAATATACTCGGGAACATCGACTCCCGGTTTAGAAATATGTTCACCTTTTATCCCCTATACTAAGGGTATACGCAACTACTTGCTTATTTCTAGCATAGGTATTATGCAACTATAAGCATTGAAATCAACAGATAGATAACCAGATTACGAAACAGACATGCATATATACCATATCAGCATGCTCCAATATATCGCAAAATTTGCTAATAACAATCATGCACTATCACAAGATAATGCATATACATATATTTACATCACAACAACAGTATATCGGGTAGAAAACTTGCCTGAGCGACTTGGGGGTGAGAAAGGCTCGGGACGAGTCTGATAACCTATAAACAACAAGTAAGTTGGAATTAAACCAAAATCACTTGTAAATCTATGCTTTAACTAACTTAGACTCTAATGCTAGTTTTGCGCTCACCGATTCGCTTAAGTCACTCGGGTACCCTCGGCTCCACCATTTTTAATAATTTAACCTTTACGAGTTTTAAAGCGATTCCTTCGCGAATGACTTACCAACTGCCTAACACACTTACCATAAATGTTTCATACATTAATTAACCCTTTTTGGTCTTTAACCTATGTTTCAAAGTGAGGCGAGGGAAAAAGTTTCGTTCGCGAAATGCCGTTACTTGAAACGGTCGTTTCTCCTAAACCGTAAATCGGAATCGGACGAACTACATATCAAAACGAAGCTCGTAACATGAGCTATCTAAACATGGCAGTGGTCACAATTTAGTAGGGGGTTCTCGGGTCCTAATGCTATGCACAAAAACAGTCCAAAGAAAATCGGACATTACGACGGCTATGTTTACGCGATTTCCCATTTTTAAACTATCCACAATCAACACAAACCATCCTCGAATCCAACACACAACAAACACCCATCCTTATCACATCATAACAATCCCAACCAATTCAATTTTAATCAATCATACATATGCTTAAACTTTACTTTAATCATACTTAAGTTTCTTTAAATCAAAACCACAAAATTACCATCTCATTTCACTACCATACCAAACCTCAAACTCTAATCATATCAACAAGATACCATAACATCCTACTCATCAAAATCACCTTATAACATATAAGAACCTAGGGTTTGAAAATGGTATACCTTCCTTGAAGTGGTGGGTTGAGCTAGGAAGCCTTAAGAAGCTTGGAGAAGCCTTAGGTAAGCTTGGATCTTCAAGAAAACAAGAAAAGTTCAAGTTAAAAAAACTTGAAAACACTATTCATTGTCTTCTTCATTGTTTAAATGAAGAAGCTAGAGAAAGAATTAATGGCTCAAACTCATGATATAGCCATTACTAAGCATAAGGATGGTTAGGAAATTTTCTTACCAATTAAGGATGCTTTGATCTTGATTTTGGAAATTCTAAGTCTTGAAAAATGCAAAAAGCCGAGAGCTAAAAGATGAAGAACAAGGCCTTGGTTGATTTTTGATTTTTTGATGAAATGATTTGCTAGTTGGTTGACTTGGTTTTGTATTTGATTTAGCAAATTACCACCTTGCCCTTGAATTTGTGTGGTCCTTAATCAACCACACCTCCCTTCTTCCATGTCATGCTTACCTCATCCACATGATGTCATCCTTCCTTCCTTGTCTTCTTTTTATTGGTGGGATGACATCATTCCTACTAATCCCTTTTGATTAACTTCCTAATCGTTTGCCTAATGACCGCTGATCTGTTATGCGGTTCGCTTAACTTTCGTTCTCGTTTATCGTTTGAAGTATCATACCCGGGATCTTATTACTTAGGTTCCCTTAACCTTTCTCAATACATTATATTCCTTTTTATGATCCTCTATTATAATCCTTTAATTTAAATCCTTTTTATCCTGTTACCTTATACTCAATTCTCTCCGTACCTTGTGGATTTCCGGGAAAAACCAAAGTGTTCGGAATTGGATTCTGACGATCTTTACATACACTTATATACTTCATAGAGTACTAATAATATCCCAGAATATCCATAACAGAATCCCTACATAGTGTGGCGCGAAAAGTTTTCTCATTCAGCTAAAACACTATTCATAAGGGTTACAAAAAGTTGAAAATTTTGGGGTTATTACAGATTTTCTTTATTTCTGATTTGGGGCGATTTTGTCAAAAACGGGTTCATCGAACTTGTAAAGCTGTGGGTTTTAAGCGAGACCGATGTGACTCCTCCACTACCTGGAAATCAAACCATTGATGAATATTGAATTGAAGTATTCTATTCAAGGCAAAATTACGAATATTGGAAGGTATACACACCACCCATCGTGGCGTACCAAGTTCCATAGATTTCGAATAATTTAAGATTTGATGATGGTATACACTTAGCTATGAAAAATAATATAGTCCACCCCAACGTGGCATATTGTTTAGTAATAGGACCAAAGTAACATTTAAACAAAATTAGGTGGTATACATGTCACACATCGTGGCGTACCAGAAGCTTATGGTGTTTAGATGTTAGTGCATTAAATTTTAATAATTTAGATATTAATAATTAATGCACCCTTATTTATGTGATGTTTATTTGCATAATTCTCAGGATAAAATGGGCTTTAATCCACTATTCACCATACTTAAGGATACAAACTTACCGGACCTAACTATATTGAATGGAAACGAAATTTGGACATTGTGTTGACTGCTGAGGAGTACAAGTTTTGCACTTATGAACCCAAGCCTGAACAGCCTGCTGCTGATGCTCCTGAAGATGAGAAAGAGTATTATAAACGGTGGATTAAGGCTGATGAGATGTCGCGATGTTATATTCTGGCAGCAATGTCGGGTGTTTTGCAGCATCAGCATTAGTCTATGGCCACTGCTTCGGATATGCTCTTTAATATCAAGGAACTTTCTGGAGATCATAATAGGGCTGCTTGGCAAGTAGCCATGAAGGCTTTAATGAACACTCAGATGGCTGAAGGCACACCTGTAAGGGATCATGTTGTCAAGATGATATCGCATCTGAATGAGATAGAGATCCTTGGTGCTGAACTTGACGGGGAAACCCAGATTGACATTATCCTTATGAGTTTGTCCAAGAGTTTTGAGCAGTTCCGCTTGAATTACAACATGTGTTGGGTCCCAATGTGTTTGTAGAAGGGGGGGTTGAATACAAACAGTACCGAATAATCGAATTAAATGCGGAATAAAAAAAATGTGAAACAAAATTCAAGTTAAATAAAAATATTATTAAACTTGAAAGGTGTTACAACAACTGTATCGATTACAAGGAATTAATCTCAAATTAATTATCACAAATTTAGAATAAATTCAACATGAACTTTTTCTATTTTTGCAATAATTAGAATCAAATGCTAAACGCGATTTGAGATTAAGTTCTAGGGATTTTGATCCGCTAGATTGTTACACAAGAACAAGATAAATAATTCTAGTGGTTTGGATTTAACTTTACAATCTAGAATTTTGATCTTGGATTAAACAGATGAAAAATGTAATATTTCAAGGCGGCTGCTTTTCTTGTTCTTTGTTCTTCTGTTTGAATGATAGATTATTGAAAGAAGGTCTTCTGCTTCTTTTTAATCAACAGCCGAAATGTTAAGCTGGTATGACAATCCTTTTTGCTCAGCAAGACTTTCGGTAGGACTATCTTTTGAACTAACAAGACTATCAGAATGAACTAGCATGACAATCAGAATGAACTAGCATGACAATCAGAATGAACTAGCAAGACAATCCTTCTCCTAGTGTAACTTTCGGTGAGACTATTGAAAATGGCCTAGCATGACAATCGGTATGACAATCCTGATTGTCATGCTAGTTCATTTTCAATTGTCTTGCTGATTTAATGCAGATTTTAATCCAATTTAAATTCTGAAAATTCCTAAAATTAATTCAGAATTAATTAATCAATTAATTCAATTAATAAATAAATTATTCTTCGCAGATATAATTTATTTTCTTAATTAAATTAGATGACTTAATTAATTAATAGAGAATTAATTCTAGTCTTGAGCAGCAACCATTCTTCTGCAAATCTTCTGAAAATCACTGAAAATTATGAATCAATTCCGCCACTTCAACGTTGACACTCGATGTACTGTCTGGTTCATGAGTGACTAACTTCCGTGACGTTTCTTCATGTCTTGACTTTGACACTTTGATTTTCTTCAGATTAAATCCTTGTAATTAATGATACTCTGACGAGATCTATGTCACTTGATTAAATCCACGATCTTGATTTATATCACTGAGGCATGATCAACTTCTTGAACTTCTTCCAGTGAATTAACTCCTCAAGTCTGTAGATGAACCTTGTTTCTGAATCCTTTGACAGATATTACTTTGTGAGATCTCTCTGACGGTCGATCCACTATTTACTTATTACATTCTTATTTGAGTTGAGTTGAATCCTCGAATATACAAATAGGCTATGACATATGACTTACAATCTCCCCCTATTTGTTTGTTAGACAATAACACACAAATACCTAGAGGATAACTCAACTAACAAATAAGAAAAAGATATAAAAAGAAATGTAAAGTAAATAGTAGAAAAGTTCTGGATGAGATTTAACATTTTCCAGATTCCAAGTAGATGTTCCTCTAGACTGAACATATCTTCAAGTAGTTTCATCTTCATTTGTACAACCACATTTCCTGTTGAGAAGCCCATATCTCTTGCTTCTCCCCCTATGAGAATCAACTGATTAAAGAAGATCACCTTTGTTTTACCACCTCTCCCGTACAATAGGATCCGCAGATAAAAACCAATGGTAGTCCCCTAACAGCTTCTTCCCTTACTAGGAAATCACCTTGTGTTTACCACCTCTCCCGTACAATAGGATCCGTAGTTACAAACAACAATGGTGTGGTGTAGTGTACATGTAGGATCTTTTTCTTCCTCCCTGCTATTTCTCCCCCTTAGTTGAGGAATCCTCCAAACTATTTCTTAAGCTTTTATCTCCCCCTTAAAGAAGGAATGTATGCCGTCGTCTGAAGGAGTTCTCATATTTCACTTGGTTGGAAAAGAAATAACAAGTAGTTTCTCTTTCTACCTCACTGTGAGTGTGTGATTCTGTTTAGTGTACCTCACATGTGTTTCACTCTTCTCTCCACTCGTGTTTACACTCATTCTCACAAGTGTATCACTCTTCTCTCATAGCTCCATAATCCAGCTGTACCTGCAAGGAAAATCACCTTAGCCATCCTTAAAGAGGTCACAGGTGGTGCAATGGGAGTTCGCAAATCCCCATCCTTGTTAAACTCGTCAGATGAATCTGAGTCATAATCTACAAGTTGCTAGTTTCCCTTTTAGGGTTCCAGATTTGAATTCTGGGAAGGTAAACAATGATCCAAAGAATTTAGCATAAAGATCAAAGTTCCCTTCTAATGCCTGTGAAGACATTTCCTTGTGACTCATCAGGTAATATCTGAATCATTGTCAACAAGTTGCCGATCTGCACCTATGTCAGATCCACTATCCGCAGATGCATCCAGGGGATTTAAGCCTGGGGAGGTAGACACTGACCACTGACATATGGCTTTTGGATCAGTATCCTCTCCTAACACCTGTAAAGGCAATTGGTCCACTAACGAACCTTGAACAATCGAATCTGACCTTAAAATGGTCGAAACTCTTGTTTCCGTCAACTCATCCTTTGTGTGTGTAACATTTCCTTGTGCATCAAGAATTGTTTATGCTTGAAATGGTGACACTACATCGGATACCTTGGCCGACAGGCAAAATTCAATAGACTCACCCTGTTGAGAGAATGAATCTAGTAACTGTTTTTGTGCCTTTTCAACCATTACATCTTTTTGAGAAGATGTATGGGGGCTAGCAGTTGTCTCGGTTTAAATAATACTCATCTATGTAGGAGACAGAGCTACTGGGTTGACTACAGAACCTTCCTTATGTGGTGCACTAGGAACTATCTCCCTCACGCTCATTCATACTACATTTAGTGGTAAGAGAGTGTTGGTTGGTTCTGTTTTTGTGTTTGTCTTTACAGTCTGGGATAGACGTTGTGGGTTTTCAACCTCATGACTGTTAATGAAAGAAAGTCATTGGAGACTGAACCTGTAACACAGAATATATGGTAATAGAGAGAAAATGATTTACAATAGTGATTTCAAAAGATTTTACATGAAATAAGAAATCACTAATGTAGAAAGAAGTTTGATTTTGTTTTTCAATATAAATGAGTTTTTGATAAAACATTGATCACTTAGGGTAAAGTCTAAGTAATTCTCATTCATGTCAAAAGCTTACAAATATCTGCAATATAATGTTAACAACATATCATTGACCGATACTTGTCAAGTACTTTAGATACTAATTGTTATGTTGCATAATCAATATACCACTGCACATATAAAACAATATGATTGTGCTTAGTGATAAGATAGTTATTAATATGACGACTCTACTTATTCATATAAAATTATAACTTCTGTTAGAGTGCCATACCATGTCCTTGACGATTGCTTGAGCAGTATACTAGTTCATACCAACCTGAAGTGAGATTGTGAAGAAGAAATTGCATAGTCCAATAGATCTGCAACTGCAAAGTCCATGAACTGTGGTGCACTGACTTCCTCTTTTAACTCACCAACCAGGAGTACACTTGTACACATCTTACTAGAGTACAATTCCAAGTGTAATGTGCAGCGGATGTCTGATATGTCGTAATATTCTCAAGTCTCGTCACTGGTGCTATATGTTAGATACTGCTTCCTGATAATAACCTAGCACAATATACAAAATTACAATGATAACATTCCCAGCTTGCAAACAGCCATATCCCTCGGATACACCTTTGCTGTTATCTCCAAAGGTAACCAGGGGGCCAGCTTTCTCAATCCTCATTTGATAGCAGGGCTCTATCTCCGGTCATATGTCTTGATGATCCACTGTCAAGAATCCATACTACCGGTTACACCTGTTTAATGCCCTGCACTATAAATGGATTAGACCTTCTTCGGAACCCAAACTTGGTTGGGCCCGGCATACTTGTAGAACTGACCTTTGTCAGACAAAACAACATTTTTAATTTTAATGATCTCAACATCCTCAATGACTGAACATTTGACCTTGTAAACAGCCTTAACAAATTTCTGTTTAAGCTTAGGCACAAATGTCTCCTTTCTAGCCTTAGAAGGACTAGCAGTCTTAGACCTATCATGCTTCTTGTTATTCACATGCTGACGACGAGTAGTCTTATCATTAGACACATGCTTACCATTAAAATAAGCATACATCATATTAAAAGCACAAGACATACAATTAGCAACACCACATGCTTTATGAGAGTGATTAACAGCAGGCAATTTATGCATGGTAGACATGGCATTATTGTTATCCAACTCATGTGTGTCTGAGTTAGTCTCAGTTGCTTTCACAACTTTGACTGGAACTTTCGACTCACTTTACTTGGAAACAATCTTCTCATAAGCATGATCCTCAGCACGTATTTCTTCTTGAATAACAGAAGAGGTCGCATCAAATGGTTCAGCAATTGATGCTTTATAGAGGGGTTCATCAACACCCTTAAGCACATGTGGTACTTCCCTCCCTTTAGCACATACATGAGGAGGGGAGTTTATGCCTAATTCTCCAATAGCAACATTGTAATCATAACCTATTCCAGATGTTTGATTAACAGCTTGCTTACTGTAGAACTCTTTAGCCTTCGAACAAGAATTGAAGTAGGCTCTAACCTTAGTCTCAAGACCGGTGATCTTGTCTTTGAGAATAGTTTTGAGTTTTCTATAACAGTCAACTCTATTCTCTAGAAAAGATACCTGTTCTTTTAATTTGTCTTGATTAATGTGCACAAGTCTTAATTCATTGACCTCTTTCTCAAGGTCTGTGATCTGTAAACTTAACAGTTCATTATCACGACGTGCACAATCTAAGTTACCTCTTAGATGATAAACCATTTCAGCATCAGAAAGTTTTACCTCTATTCTTGACGATGAAGCTTTTCCATCAACAGCCATAAGAGCAAGATTTCCTTCTTCTTCATCTTCACTGTCAGTATCATCCCAGCTTCTTCCCTTTTCCAGATAAGCCCTTTCAGAGTTCTTTCTTACTTGCTTTGGCTTCCTACATTCTGTGGCAAAGTGTCCCAACTCATTGCAGTTATAGCATCTAATGGTGCTCCGATCAACCATCCCTGTTTTGTATCCACCACTGCTGGTGTTAGAGGATGAAGATCCACCTTTCTGGAATTTGTTGTAGTTGGACTTGTACTTAAGCTTGGGATTCCTCTTGAATCTGACATGGGAGAATCTCTTGACAATTTGGGCCATTGATTCATCTTCCAATTGCTCCAGCTCTTCCAAGGAATAAAAATCATCACTTGATTGATTTGTAGTAGGAGGATCATATTCTGCTACTAACTCATTTTCCTCACCCTTGGAAAACTGTACCATTCTTTCTAACTGTTGAGATTGTTGTTGTTGTTGACCTTCAGCTACAAGTGCAGTAGATGTGCTGACCATTCTATCCTTCCCGTAGACTTCCTTCTGTTGAATCTGCTCCAACTCATAGGTTTTTAACACTCCATAGAGCCTGTCCAAAGAAATCTCACTCAGATCTCTAGCTTCTCTAATGGCAGTGATTCTATGTTCAAGATGAGCTGGCAGTGTTAAAAGGAACTTTTTGTTGACCTCCCTGATTGAATAATACTTTCCATTGATGTTCAGGTTGTTGATCAACGCATTGTACCTCTCAAACACTTCAGTAATTCCTTCTCCTGGATTTGATTTGAAATGTTCATATTCAGAGGTTAGGATTTCCAACTTGTTCTCCCTAACTTCCTCTGTGCCTTCATTAATCACCTCAATAGTTTCCCACATGTGTTTGGAATTTTTACAGTTCATCACATGTCTGTTCATCAAGGGATCAATGGAATCAATTAATATTAATTGAAGGCTGGCATCCAAGGAGGTTTCTTCCTTCTCAGCAGGAGTAAAATCTTCGGGCTCTTTTGGATAGGTTCTAGCTTTAGTAGTCACCACACCATCTATTATTACCTCCGGTTCAATAACCATAGGAATTTTTATACCCTTCTTTAACAAGTTTGAATATTTGGGATTTGCAACTTGTAAAAATAATAGCATCTTCTTCTTCCACATGATATAATTCTCTTTATCAAATTGTGGAATTTTAACGGTTCCAACTTTATGTGAAGTCATTATGAATTTTTGAATAAATAAAAATTCAAGGAGTTGAAAAATCACAAAAGTCTAGGATCTTGATTTGTTCGTTAATCAGAAGGCTCTGATACCAATTGTTGGGTCCCAATGTGTTTGTAGAAGGGGGGGTTGAATACAAACAGTACCGAATAATCGAATTAAATGCGGAATAAAAAAATGTGAAACAAAATTCAAGTTAAATAAAAATATTATTAAACTTGAAAGGTGTTACAACAACTGTATCGATTACAAGGAATTAATCTCAAATTAATTATCACAAATTTAGAATAAATTCGACATGAACTTTTTCTATTTTTGCAATAATTAGAATCAAATGCTAAACGCGATTTGAGATTAAGTTCTAGGGATTTTGATCCGCTAGATTGTTACACAAGAACAAGATAAATAATTCTAGTGGTTTGGATTTAACTTTACAATCTAGAATTTTGATCTTGGATTAAACAGATGAAAAATGTAATATTTCAAGGCGGCTGCTTTTCTTGTTCTTTGTTCTTCTGTTTGAATGATAGATTATTGAAAGAAGGTCTTCTGCTTCTTTTTAATCAACAGCCGAAATGTTAAGCTGGTATGACAATCCTTTTTGCTCAGCAAGACTTTCGGTAGGACTATCTTTTGAACTAGCAAGACTATTAGAATGAACTAGCATGACAATCAGAATGAACTAGCATGACAATCAGAATGAACTAGCAAGACAATCCTTCTCCTAGTGTAACTTTCGGTGAGACTATTGAAAATGGCCTAGCATGACAATCGGTATGACAATCCTGATTGTCATGCTAGTTCATTTTCAATTGTCTTGCTGATTTAATACAGATTTTAATCCAATTTAAATTCTGAAAATTCCTAAAATTAATTCAGAATTAATTAATCAATTAATTCAATTAATAAATAAATTATTATTCGCAGATATAATTTATTTTCTTAATTAAATTAGATGACTTAATTAATTAATAGAGAATTAATTCTAGTCTTGAGCAGCAACCATTCTTCTGCAAATCTTCTGAAAATCACTGAAAATTATGAATCAATTCCGCCACTTCAATGTTGACACTCGATGTACTGTCTGGTTCATGAGTGACTAACTTCCGTGACATTTCTTCATGTCTTGACTTTGACACTTTGATTTTCTTCAGATTAAATCCTTGTAATTAATGATACTCTGACGAGATCTCTGTCACTTGATTAAATCCACGATCTTGATTTATATCACCGAGGCATGATCAACTTCTTGAACTTCTTCCAGTGAATTAACTCCTCAAGTCTGTAGATGAACCTTGTTTCTGAATCCTTTGACAGATATTACTTTGTGAGATCTCTCTGACGGTCGATCCACTATTTACTTATTACATTCTTATTTGAGTTGAGTTGAATCCTCGAATATACAAATAGGCTATGACATATGACTTACAACATGAACAAGAGGCAGTATAATCTCGCGGAACTGCTGACAGAACTTCAGGCAGCTGAAGGATTATTTCGGCAGAGTGTTCAAGTGAATGTGGCTGAGAAAGGTTCTTTCTCAAAGCCGAAAGGTATTAAAAAGAAGAAAAAGGCTCAGACACAGAAAGTTGTGAAGGCAGTGGGAGTTCAGGGTGGTGTGAAAAAGCCTAAGGGAAAGTGCTTCAGATGCAAACAGTCAGGTCACTGGAAACAGGATTGTCCTCTTCCTAAGAAGACAAACAATACTGGTATGTCTCTTTCTCTAGTTACAGAAACATTTATAGCGGCTATATCTACGAGCACTTGGTGTGTAGATACAGGAGCCACTGATCATGTTTGTAATTTTATGCAGGGGTTCCAACTATCCAGAATGCTTAGAGATGGTGAGATATACATGTTCATGGGAGATGCTACGAAAGTAGCAGTAGTTGCAGTAGGAGTTATTCATTTATCTTTTGGTTCTGATAGGATTTTGGTTTTGAACAATTGTCATTATGTACCTTCTTTTAGAAGGAATTTAATTTCAGTTTCTAAACTTGCTTTGGATGGTTATAATGTTTGTTTGGATCGTAATGTTTCTATTATGATGAATAAATGAATTATATGTTCTGGTACATTGCAAGACAATTTGTATATAATTAATCCTAGTCAACCTGCACTACAACTGCAATTTAGGGAATTGAACAACACATCTTCTAACTCTACTAAAAGAATGGAACCTTCTAGTTTGAACCAAACATATCTTTGGCACTTGAGATTAGGTCATATTAACTTGAGGAGGATTCAAAGACTGGTAGTAGACGGGCCTTTAAGCTCATTGGCAGTGGAGCCATTTCCAGTTTGTGAATCCTGCTTGGAAGGTAAAATGACTAATAGGCCTTTCAAGGCAAAAGGGAATAGAGCCAAATAACTGTTAGAATTGGTTCACTCTGATTTATGTGGACCCATGAATATCCAAGCAAGAGGTGGTTATGAATATTTCGTCACTTTCATTGATGATTATTCTAGATATGGGTACGTTTATTTGTTGCACCGTAAGTCTGAGTGCTTCGATAAGTTCAAAGAGTACAAAGCTAAAACGGAGAAGCGACTTAATAAAAGTATCAAGTCACTATGATCAGATCGTGGTGGCGAATACTGGGAGAATTTAGGGAATATTTATCAGAAAATGGGATAAAATCCCAGTTAACTGCACCAGGCACACCCCAGCAGAACCGTGTAGCAGAGAGAAGGAACCAGACTCTTTTACAGAGTGTTAGATCGATGATGAGTTATTCGGATTTACCCAAGTCGTTTTGGGGACATGCCTTAGAGACATCAGCTTATCTTCTGAACTTAGTACCTTCTAAGTCGGTTCCTAAAACCCCCTTAGGATTGTGGACCGGGGATAAACCGAGTCTAAGACATATTCGAATATGGGGTTGTCCAGCACATGTGCTGAACAAGAACGCGACTAAGTTAGAATCTCGTACAAAAGTAAGGTTGTTTGTAGGCTACCCCATGGGAATGAAATGATATTTATTTTATAGTCCGAAGAATCGGGATGTCATTATTAGCACCAATGCAAGATTCTTGGAGGAGGACTATATAATAAATCACAAACCCATGAGTAGTATCGTTTTAGAGGAACTAGTGGGAGGGACAAATAATACCCATGAAGCTGTAGTACAAGTAGAACAACCACAACATAATGTACAACCTGTCACTAATACCGCACCAGTGCCTCGTCGTAGTGGGAGGGTTGTTCAACAGCCTGATAGATTCATGTTTTTGGGAGAGTCTTCAGACTTGGTCCCTGGTGAACATGATGATGATCCCCGTACATACGAAGAGGCAATACAAGACAAAGATGCAGATCTTTGGCAAAAGGCGATGAAATCTGAGATAGAATCAATGTATTCTAATCAGGTCTGGGAGCTCGTGGAACCACCCAAAGGTATAAAACCTATTGGATGTAAGTGGATCTACAAGAAAAAGAGGGGATTAGATAAAAAGGTGAAAGCCTGGAAAGCAAGACTTGTTGTGAAAGGGTATACTCAGAAAGAAGGTATTGATTATGAGGAAACCTTTTCACCGGTAGTCATGCTTAAGTCAATCCGTATTCTTTTATCTATAGTAGCTCATCTCGATTATGAGATTTGGCAAATGGATGTCAAGACAGCTTTTCTTAATGGAAGTCTTGAAGAAACCATCTATATGCAGCAACCAAAAGGATTCATTAAGGAAGGCCAAGAGCATCTGGTATGTAAGCTTAAGAGGTCTATTTATGGACTTAAACAAGCTTCTAGAGACTGGAATATTCATTTTGATCAGGCAGTCCAGTCATATGGATTTGATCAAAGTCCAAGCGAATCGTGCATGTATAAGAGAAGTGAAGGTAATGCAGTGGTTTTTCTAGTACTATATGTAGATGATATTTTACTCATTAGAAACAATGTTGAGATGTTGTCATCAGTAAAGGCATGGTTGTTCAAACAATTTTACATGAATGACTTAGGTGAAGCGGCATACATCCTTGGGATCAAAGTTATAAGGGATCGCAAGAAAAGGATGTTGGCTTTATCCCAAGATCCCTACATTGATGAAGTATTAGCTCGTTTTAACATGCAGAACTCCAATAAAGGGTTTTTACCTTTTAAGCATGGAGTTGCTCTATCTAAGAAGCAGTGTCCTTCGACACCTAAGGATATAGAGAGCATGAAAGCAGTTCCTTATGCTTCAGCATGTGGAAGCTTAATGTATGCTATGTTATGTACGGGGCCTGACATCTGCTTTACTGTAGGCATGGTTAGTAGATATCAGTCGAACCCAGGTCAGGAACATTGGAGTGCAGTAAAAACTATACTCGAGTACCTGAGAAGGACTAAGGAGTATATATTAATTTACAAGGCCTCAGATCTATTTCCTTTGGGATATACTGATTCAGATTTCCAATCAGATAGGGATAAGAGGAAATCAACCTCGGGATATGTTTTTACTTTGGGAGGTGGAGCCGTTATATGGAGGAGTGTAAAGCAGAAATGCATTGCAGACTCCACCATAGAGGCCGAGTACGTGGCGGCCTCTGAGGCTACCAAGGAGGCTGTATGGTTCAGGAACTTCCTTTTGGACTTAGATGTGGTACCTAATTTGCATAGGAGCTTGACGGTGTATTGTGATAACAGTGGTGCTGTGGCAAATTCAAAGAAACCGCGAGACCACAAAGCAGCTAAACATATTGAACGTAAGTATCATCTCATACGAGGAATCGTAAAGCGAGGGGATATAGTTGTGGCTCACATATCATCAGAAGACAACCGAGCAGATCCTTTCACAAAGAGCTTGCCAACCAAGGTTTTTGACAAGCATGTGGAAGCGATAGGAGTCAGATGGATGGACACATAGATTTTTATGTAATAGTGGATTAAATAAACATTGATGTACACATAGAATATCTTGAGTATAAGTGGGAGATTGTTAGTGTATACTGAAAATATTTATTTGAAGTATGTACATTTATTTCTGGCCAGTTTATTTGAGAATCATTTGAATGTTTACATGTTGTCTAATATTATATATTGTGAACAATCTAGTATCAAATGGGATACAGAATATTAGATTGTTAAATACGGTTATATAATATAATAAGGTTCACAGCACATGTGGTGTTGGACAATCCACTGGTATGACTGTAGTATTATTTAGATTAGTTTATATTGACTAATAAATAATGCTAGTATACTTTGTGTATATTGAACAGGATCAAATTTAGAATTGTTCCCTTAATACTGATTAAGAAGGAGAACTAAGATTCTATGTTATTATTAATGCTTAGGTTCTTAATCCGGAAATAGTAATTGACACATGTATAATATTTACATGCTTTGATTTATATATGAAATAATTCTTTTGAATTATATCATTATATTTTGGGTGATGGAATTATATATATGGTGGATATTATTTATTGAAGGAATCCATGTCCTGAGAATATTCGGGTTAATGATGTCCCCTTGAAAGCTCAAAAAGATTTAATTATGTGAAACCCTGCAGGTGGAATTTATTCTGGCATAATTAAATAAAGGTTGAGTGGATGATCAAGGATAAAAGATATTAATTAAATAAATTATCAGTAATTTATTTAATTAATGGACATATGATATTTTAAACATGGGGAATTTAATAAGCAAATAATATTAGAACCGAATTAATTAAATTACAGTATTAGGAAAGGTAGTGCAAATATTAATTCTTTAGTGGATTGAATTAATATTTAATTACATTGGGCTAGGCTCAAGATGTAATTAGAAGGCTCAACCTAATTATCCATGGTCCCTATTGTAGCCTATATATATTCTTATTCTCTTCTTGCTTGGCAATTGTGTGAAAACATATTGTAGCTACCAAGGAGCAAGAAGAGAGGATAACTTGAGAAGACGGAGGCCACACTTCGCTCAAGGGAATTTGGGAATACAATAGAAGAGCGTGGAATCAACCATTAACAAGGTAATCCTCTTTTCTTAATCTTTATCGTAAAACGTTGTAACACCCTAAGTCCGTGGTTCCCAACAAAACTATGATATTCCGTACAAGTATAAATGGAATGCCATAAACTACCACAATGAAAACAAGGATTTTGTGGCTTATATCTAACAGACTGACTCTTAACTCCTGACTTTAAAGGTAAGGAGTTTATGTTCTTATTCCTCCTGCAAAAAGAAGCCTGATGGTTAGAGTTTCCACAGTTATGATATGTTTTTCTAGGAGCATTAGGAACATGCTTATAATTGTTACTTTTGTTCACACCTTCCTTTCCATTCCTATTTTTCCTAGGTGGTTTTACCTTGTTTACATTCTTAACATCTTTCAGCTTATGCTTAAGCTGCTTCTTAGTCATTAAGCCTATGTTAACTTCAATTGGCTTATCCTGTTTAGGTTTGTCAGAAGTTACTTTCTCCTTAACTTCTGATTTCTTAATATCAGACTTTGCAGTTACAAACTTAACAGGATTTACCTTTGGTTTTTGTTTAACAACTATAGGCTCAGTTTCTACATTTCCCTTAATGTTCTTATCATCTCCATAACCTAAGCCCTCTTTCCAGTTTCCACTACTAAGAATATCCTGAGTTGTTTTTCTAGAGTTAGTCCAAGTCCTGATAATCTCTCTTTCCTTTTCTAACTCAGTTTTTAGAGATTCATTCATTTTTAGCACTTCATCCCTAACATAAAAGGCATCATCTCTATCTTTCTGAGTTTGATGGAACATGACTAACTCTTTTTCTAAATAATCATTCCTCTTTTTATAAGCAAGGTTTTTAGAAGTTAATCTTTCACATGTTAAAGTTTGATCTTTATAACTAATGAACATGGTTTTAAGATATCTTCTCAACTCAGTAATATCATCAGTATGAAAGGCATAAGTAGTTTGAGGTACCTTTAAGTCAGCAGTATCAAAACTGCTATCAGCATTTGCCATCAAGGCATAGTTTTCCTCATCCTCAGAACCTGAAGCATCTGACCAGCTTTTCTTCTTTGTGATAAGAGCCTTGCCTTTGTCACTTTTCCCTTTTCTGCAATTAGGAGATATGTGGTCTTTCTCACCACAATTGTAGCATTTAACATTTGAGTAATCTCCTCTGTCAGACTTTCCTCCTTTGCCTTCAGATTTTCTGAAACCTTTTTTATCAGAACTTGCACCTTCCCTGGAAAACTTCTTTCCTCTCCTGAATTTCCTGTATACAATCTTTGTGATTCCTTTCACCATAAGAGCACACAGCTTCATCATCTCCTCATCAGGGTCCATCTCATTTATACTTTCAGTTTCTGAGTCATCATGACTATCAGAACTTGATGACTCAGTATCAGACTTTGTGATGAGAGCCTTGCCCTTGCCTTTCTTTGAGGCAACAACTTTGGGACTTTCCTCCACAGCCACAAAAGCAACTGTCCTTGACTTTCTTCCATTCATCTTGCTTCTTTGTTCCATCTCAAGTTCATTAGTCTTGAGCATCCCATAAATTTCATCAAGAATTGTTTTATCAAGATTATAGCTGTCTCTTATTATTGTGGGCTTCAAGTCCCATCTTTCAGGAAGAGCTAACAGGAATTTAAGATTTGAATCTTCAATATTATACTCTTTGTCAACTAGTGACAAATCATTCAAGAGTTTGACAAATCTGTCATATAAATCAGTTAATGACTCATCAGGCTTTGAGTCAAAGTGCTCATACTCTTGAGTGAGTATAGTCTTCCTGTTCTTCTTGATTGAATCAGTTCCCTGACACCTTGTTTCCAAAGCATCCCATATCTCTTTTGCAGTCTTGCATTGAATTACCCTGTTTGACATGACATTATCAATGGCACTATGCATCAAGTGTCTTACCTTTGCATCCTTCGCAATCGATGCGATATCTTCAGCAGTGTAATCACTTTTCTGCTTTGGTACAAACTTTGCTGGCTGACCTGCAACTTCCACAGAGAGTTTGGTTGGCATATGTGGTCCTTCATAAATCCTGTCGAGATATTCTGGATCTGTAGCTTCCAGAAACATAGCCATCTTTACTTTCCATATGGAATACTGAGAAGGTTTCAATATGGGAACTCTTATAGTCTCATATTGACTATGGGTTATGGTTTTTGGAGGTTCTTTCATTTTGGTGGGCTTGGTTGGAGTTTCTTCTTCATACATGATTGTTTTTGGATCTTAAACTGTTTGTGTGTTAACAGCTCTAATACCACATATTAGGTCACACACACTGTAGAAGGGGGTTGAATATAGTGTTTAGCAAAATCAAATCGAAATTAAGAACACAAGTAACTGAACACAGATTTTATTCAACACAATAAACTCTGTTACAATATGGAACTGTCCTCTCTCAGTGATGAACAAATTATCATGAGAGCTGCTAGGGTTACAAAGAAATAACTTCGATAATTATAACACTTATAGTGTAAACCCTATGCCTGTGTTTATATACTACACAGTTACAAGATAATGTTCTAATTGATATGGAATATAATTCTGCTTCCTAAAATATATCAACTAGTTATCTTTTCTTCCATGTATTCTATTCTTCATAGAATTCCTTCTTCATGCATATTTCTTTATGTCTTAGTCTCGATCTTCTTTCCTTTCAATCAGCCGCCTGCCTTATCTGAAAGTCATCTTAAGTCCTGATATTATCTCCAGATAAATATCTTCTGATAACTTAAGTTCTGATCACTTAAGTTCTGATATCTTAAGTTCTGTCTTCAGTATATGTGCTGATTTCCAGTCAAGTACTGATTTGTCCTGTTAGGTAAGATCTGAAAACTAAACACAAATCATATTACACATGACATTGTTAAATATATCTAACAGGCATTCCTCTAGTGGAGTTTTCTAAGGATGGACTGTGTGATGCCTGTCAAAAAGGGAAGCAGATTAAAGCATCATTCAAGAAGAAACTTGATTCAACAATTGAAGAACCTTTGCAACTGCTACACATGGATTTGTTTGGACCAGTCAATGTGTTGTCCATCTCAAGGAAAAGATTTTTCCTAGTAATTGTAGATGATTTCTCAAAGTTTTCTTGGACATATTTCCTAAAGTCTAAAGGTGAGGCTAGTGAAATCATCATCAATCACATAAGGCAAGTCAATAATCATCCTGATTTCAAGTTTAGAAGAATCAGGAGTGACAATGGAACTGAGTTCAAGAATTCTATCATGAGAGCATTTTGTGAGGAAAATGGGATTCTGCATGAGTTTTCAGCAGCAAGAACTCCACAACAGAATGTAGTAGTGGAAAGGAAGAACAGATCACTTATTGAGGCTGCCAGGACATGGCTTGAAGAATCTAAACTACCAACATATTTCTGGGCTGAAGCTGTAAATACTGCATGCTACACTCAAAATATTTCCCTGGTTAATCAAGCAAGATACATGAGTCCCTATCAATTATTCAAGAACAAGAAGCCAACTCTAAATTTTCTTCATGTCTTTGGCTGCAAATGCTATATTCTGAGAAATTAAACTGATCAAAATGGGAAGTTTGATGCTAAAGCAGATGAAAGAATTTTTGTTGGATATGCTATTGGTAAAGCATATAGAGTTTACAATCTAAGAACCAACATTGTTGTGGAATCAATACATGTTGTGTTTGATGATAAAAAGATTGAAGGACTGCAAGATGGAGATTACCATGAGAGTCTCAAATTTGACAATGTGGATATGGTTAGTGATGACAGTGATGATGAAAGTGATCAAGAAACAGTATCAAAGGATAATGCAGAAAAATCCTCTACCTATGAAGCACAAAACTCAACATCTGTCAAGTTACATAATGCTTCATCCATCGGGAGGCAATCTGCTTTATCCGTTGGGAGACAACCAGCTTCATCCATCGGTACTCAAAATTCACCATCCGTCGGGTTATCAAGAGAAGCTGGAAATCAGAATAGATCACCTATAGAAAGTTCCCCTTTATTAAATCAAAGATCCACAAACTCAGGGGGGTTTCTAATAATCAAAACTCAATCACACATCAATACAACAATGAGGCCTGTTCATCTAGAGCTAATCTATCTCAACAAAGGAAATGGATAAAAGATCACCCATTTGAGCTCATAATTGGTGATGTTTCTTCTAGAGTTCAAACCAGGAGAGCAACTCAAGAAGAATGTCTATATAACAGCTTTCTTTCTAAGGAAGAACCAAAGAAGGTAGAAGAAGCTTTGTTGAACCCTGGTTGGATTTTAGCTATGTAGGAGGAGCTAAACCAATTTGAGAGGATTAATGTATGGAAGCTGGTGCCCAAGCCTAAAGGAAAGAATCCAATAGACACCAAATGGATATTCAGAAACAAGATGGTTGAAAATGGCATAGTAGTAGGAACAAAGCTAGATTGGTTGCTAAGGGCTATTGTCAACAAGAAGGAATAGATTTTGATGAAACATTTGCTCATGTTGCAAGACTTGAAGCCATCAGAATTTTCTTAGCCTATGCAGCCCATGCCAATTTCAAGGTCTATCAAATGTATGTCGAAAGTGCCTTTCTGAATGGAGATTTGGAGGAGGAAGTATATGTTAGTCAACCTCCGGGTTTTGAAGATCCAAATTTTCCAGAACATGTCTATTATCTTTTGAAAGCTCTTTATGGACTAAAGCAAGCACCTGGAGCCTGGTATGACATTTTATCAAAGTTCCTTTTTGAAAATCACTTCACAAGAGGTACTGTAGATAAAACTTTATTCTTTAGAAATATAAATGGCTCTAGTATACTTGTTCAAATTTATGTAAATGACATTATTTTTGGCTCTACAGATGAGAAACTTTGCAAAAAGTTTGCCAAATTGATGCAAAGTAAGTATGAAATGAGTATGATGGGAGAACTAACTTACTTTCTTGGTTTGCAAGTTAGTGATGGAATATTCATTAGTCAAACTAAATATATTTTTGATCTTTTAAAGAAGTTTGATCTAATAGATTGCACATCTGCAAAAACTCCCATGGCCACTGCAACTAAACTTGAATTAAACACTACTGAAAAGTCTGTGGATATTTCAAGTTATAGGGGCATGGTTGGCTCACTTCTGTACTTACCAGCTAGTAGGCCAGATATAATGTTTGCTACATATTTATGTGCTAGATTTCAGGCTGATAGTAGCTATTAAGAGAATTTTCAGATATCTCAAGGGAACACCAAAACTTGGCATTTCGTACCCTAGAGATTCTGTTTTGATTTAACTGGTTCTTCAGATGCATATTATACAGGTTGTAGAATTGATAGAAAAAGTACAACATGAACCTGTCAATTTCTAGGAAACAAGCTTGTGTCCTGGTTCAGTAAAAAGAAAAATTCAGTTTCTACTTCTACAACTGAAGCTGAATCCATTGCTGCTGGTAGTTGCTGTGCACAGATTTTGTGGATGAAAAATTAATTGCTAGATTATGGTCTGCAAGTTGAAAGGATTCCTATTTTCTGTGATAACACAAGTGCAATTGCCATCACTGAAAATCCAGTACAACATTCAAGGACAAAGCACATAGATATCAAGTACCACTTCATAAGGGAACATGTAATGAATGGTACTGTGGAACTACATTTTGTTCCAAGTGAGAAGCAGCTTGCAGATATTTTTACCAAGCCACTGGATGAATCCACCTTTTCAAGGTTGGTAAGTGAGTTAGGTATGCTTAATTATTCTTAAATCTATATGAGATAATTTGCAAGTTGAAATGCAGCCAGAAATTTAATTGATTTTTCAGTCTTGGATGAATTTTTGGCTAAGTCAAAGTTTACATCTCGATGGATGATCCTTATCCATCGAGTTTGATCATCCGTCGGTATACTATTTGCTAATAAAAATCAATTATTTTTCTGGAATACTTTATAACTCGACAGATAACAGTTTATCCTCATCCGTCGAATTATCTTAATCTTAGCCGTTAATTCCCTGAACATTATCCATCGAGTATACTTACAGTCTGTAAGCATAACACGATGGATAAAAGGTGGAACTTTTACAGTTTATTTTTAAACGGCTATCTTAGGCAATTTTCAATTGTTACTTTATTTTACTTTATTATTTTAACAGTTATTTTTGAGATAGTATAAAGCTTATTTCATTTCCATTGCTTTTCTTTTATCATTCTCAAATCAACTGCTCCAATTTCTTTCTCTTTCAAAGCACTTACTCTCTCTCTCTTCAAGCTCTTATTCTCTAACAATGACGCCTGTTGTCAAGATTATGTCTCAAACTGGGTTTATTTATGAGAAGAACAATTTCACTGCACTAGTAAACAAGGGGATTCAGCAATCTAGTGACTATCACAAGATGATGGACTTTGTGAAGAATTGCAAGCTTAGTTATGCCATGCTGGAATCACCCACAATCTTTTGTGAAGTTGTTGAAGAGATGTGGACCACTGCTACATACAACTCAACAGATAAGATAATCACTCACCATTAAAGGTAAAGAATTCTGTATCAATAGTGATGTTATAAAAACATGTTTCAAGATTCCTGATAACACTGTGACCTCACCACACACTGACACTGACATAATCAATATGCTTAATTCCATGAACTATGCTCTTTCTACTTCTAAGTTAAGTGACATTAGGAGATTCAGTCTTAGGAAAGAATGGAGTTTTATGTGTTATATAGTGACCGAGGTCTTTTCTGGTAAAGTTAGTAATTTTGATTCAGTCAATATCTCCATGCTTAACATGCTCTACATGCTAGTTACATATAAGTTCTATAATTTCTGTGACCTTGTTTTGTTTGAGTTAGGGTTCAAACTAGGAGAGTTATATAAGAAAGGTAAGAATGTTTATTATGCTAGATTTTTCATGATGTTAGCTAACCACCTCTGTGAAGAAATTGTGCTTGAGAACCCAAACAACAAATTAAATTGTTGGGTTCAAGAGAGAAGGATCATTGCAGATTTGAACAGGGCCAATCATCACAAGGAGGTGCCACTGTTCTATTTTCCTGCAATGGAAGCACCTCAGGTAAGTGAGGTAAGTTCATCTATCCCTGCTATTCCAACCTCACAAGTTTGTTTGAGTTCCAGTGTAGCTATGGAAACTATGTTAATGACCCAACAGTTGCCTACCCAAGCTACCAAACCATCAAAAATTTCTAAATCCAAATCAAAGAAAGCCCCCTCTGGTATCTCTCAAAAGATGCCAGTTGCAAAATCCACCAAAACCAAATAGGGGAGTGTGCAGGTGAGTAAGGAAGGTGAGGGAAGGGGTGAACATAAAAGAAACACTAAGGATAAGGATGGAGAGTTGAGTGGTTCCCATCCTAGCCACACTATAGTTTCCCAATAAACTGTAGTGCTTAAAAAGGATAAAAGCTCATTTCTAGCTGCATCCTCCCAAAAGGATGTAGCTATTTAACAAAGCTCTCAACCAAGAGCACATGTCAAGAGGGTTAGGGACACAAGCTCACCCCAAACTTATGCCAGAAAGAAGAAATCTAAAACCCTTGGGGATGCACAGGGTACACACACTGTGCAAACTGGTGCTAAAGACACAGTCACTGCACCTTCACAAATTCAGTTTGATGTGGCTCCAATAAATATGGAGTCACAACCAAAATCTCTAGTAATAGAAGCACCTCAAACACCAAACTCACCCACAAACTCTCTGGATGTGGATATGATAAACACATCAATTCCTGATTCCCCTTCTTTAACTTTGTTGGGGAAGCCAAAATCTAGTGCAAGTGAGCATCATCTTTTAGATGATTTGTTGGCTCACTTGCCAATTCTTTCAGGAACTGTTGAATCATCTGTGCCCAAAAAATCTTTAATCAGTACAGAGTCCACAATAGTTTCCATTCTCAGTTCATTCATTTCTACTCTCTCGATGGATATTGCTCATCCGTCGAGTAGTGATTGTATCCCGACAGATAAGCTTAACAGCAGCTATTCGTCGGATAGCAAAACTACTCACCCGATGGATATCACCATTTCGTCGAGTGTCTCTGCACCAGTTCAAACTTCATTTATTTCAAGTGCAGAAGAATTAGTGGTTGTGCAGTCACTATTAGGATTGAGAGAGAAGAGTGTTATGAGTGAGAGTCTGGGTTGCTCCCAGGAAAAAAGAGAGGAAATGAGTGAAATTATGCAATCCATTTCTTCAGGATTGGCAAAAGAGAGTGAGATGAGTCCCACCTTAGATGGTGAAGATGAGGGTGTGAGGGTAGGGAGCCAGGGTGAGACCCTGATGCAACAAAAGAGAGAAAATGAGAGAAATGCAGGTACTGGAGCTATAAGGATGGATGTCATTTCTAGTGAGTCAATAAATGTCCAGGATGCAGACAGGTAGGGACTATCTCAGCAACCTAAAGCTGTTATAGATTCCACCTCCCTTGATGCTGAGGCATTTACTCACCCTGTTCCAGCTTATCAACTTCTAGCTGAACATGTCAATGACAATGCAGAAAGGATGCTCAATCTGGTGCATACCACACAGTCTATGATAAGAGCTAAGGATGCCATCACAGCTTTGCCCTCTACAGCTGGTGATGTGGATTATGAGACTGGTGGCTCAGCTGAGTTCTTTGGTGATGAAAGTGGGGATAGTGAAGATGAAACAATGGACATAGGGGGAGATGTAGGTTCCGGTTCAATATCAGGTATGCCATCATAGGCATTTTTAAAGCACTGTGATGGGCACTACTTCAAGACAACCCTGATCCAACTAATCAATCAGACAAATATTGCTCTTCAAACCACTACAAATGCCAGCACCAAGAAGCTCCTTCAGGCACATCTAGCCTCTCTGCAACTTCAACAAATTCAAGACTTCCAACATGCTAGGGATGAAAACACCATCAAGGGTGATATTGAGGAGATGAAGAAGGCCATTTCAGACAAGATAGATTCTAAGCTTCCAGAAGCTATAATGCTTGACATCAAGATGCAATTAAGGAAAAATTCTGATCTTGCAACCAAGATAGATGCCTTGGATATAATAATGTCAGCCATGGAAGCATCTTTAACAGCCATTCATCTTCATCAAGCCCAATAGACAGATTTACTTCAAAAACTGGTGGCTGCTCAAACCCCCTCCTCTATTCAACTTGATGATAACAAAAAGGGGGAGAAAGGACCAAGTGAGGGGGAGAGGCTTCAAATTCAAATGTAAGCCCAAACAGCTTCATCGAGCTTTAAAGACCAATCCTTCCTTGACGGACAAACAACCTTCTCTAGAATGCGCTTGATCTCTCTGTTAGACACTTCCGCTTGACCATTTGTTTGTGGATGATAGGCAGTAGCAACTCGATGATTCACATTATAATGCTGCATCATAGAAGTGAACTTACAGTTGCAGAAATGCGACCCTTCATCACTTATGATTACTCGTGGCATTCCAAACCTTGTGAAAATCTGCTTATGAAGAAAATTCAACACTGCCCTTGCATCATTAGTCGGTAGAGCTTTGACTTCCACCCATTTTGAGACATAATCGACTGCCAGCAATATGTACTAATTTTTATAGGACGAGACAAAAGGCCCCATAAAATCGATTCCCCAAACATCAAAGACCTCGACTTCAAGCATCACATTTAGCGGCATCTCATCCTTTCTCGTCAAATTTCCCACTCTTTGGCAACGATCACACCTTAAAATAAACTGATGAGCATTCTTAAACAAAGTAGGCCATAAAAAACCTGCTTGCAGAATACGAACTGCCGTCTTCTCACCACCATAGTGTCCACCATAAACTGTGGAGTGGCAGTCTCATAATATCCCCTCCGTCTCACAGAATGGGATACATCTCCTGATGATCTGGTCAGCTCCCTGTCTAAACAAATACGGTTCATCCCACATATACCACTTCACCTCATGTAGAAACTTCTTCTTTTGAGCTGTGGTCAATTTAGGAGGTATTATATTGCTAACAAGATAATTCACAATATCTGCGAACCATGGCTCTTCCTCCTGTACTGCGAACAACTGCTCATCCGAAAAAGATTTGTTGATCAATGTCTTATCATATGAAGTAGACTCGGGATTCTCCAATCTAGAGAGATGGTCAGCTACTTGATTCTCAGTACCTTTTCGATCCTTGATCTCTAACTCAAATTCCTGTAGTAAGAGCACCCAACGAATGAGTCTTGGCTTCGAATCCTTCTTGGAAACCAAATAGCGAATGGCCGCATGATCAGTGAATACTGTAACTTTTGTCCCAAGCAGATAAGATCGAAATTTCTCGAAACCAAAGACTATAGCCAAGAGCTCCTTCTCAGTAGTGGTGTAGTTCATTTGGGTCCCATTTAAGGTCTTGCTAGCATAGGAGACCACATGAAAGAGATTATTCGTGCGCTGCCCTAGAACTGAGCCTACCGCATAATCACTCGCATCACACATCATCTCAAAAGGCTCTGTCCAATCCGGTGCTGTAATAACTGGTGCAGTGATTAAACTCTTCTTAAGAGTCTCGAATGGCGTCAAACATTCATCATCAAATTTGAAAGGCACATCCTTCTCAAGTAAGTTGCACAGCGGCTTAGATTCTTCGAAAAGTCCTTGATGAAACGCCGCTAAAACCCGCATGACCAAGAAAACTACGGACTCCTTTCACAGAAATAGGTGGTGAAAGATTTTCAATGACTCCCACCTTGGCTTTATCCACCTCAAAACCCTTGCTAGAGACCTTATGCCCAAGAATAATGCCTTCACGCACCATAAAATGACATTTTTCCCAATTGAGCACCAAATTAGTTTCCACACACCTTTTGAGCACGGCACAAAGATTATTCAAACATTCATCATACGAATGTCAAAAGACGGAGAAGTCGTCCATGAACACCTCGACATTATTTCCAATCATATCAGAGAATATAGCCATCGTACATCTCTGAAAAGTGGTCGGTGCGCCACATAACCCAAACGAAACTCTGTGAAAAACAAACGTGCCAAATGGACAAGTGAAGGTAGTATTTTCTTGATCCTCTGGTGCAATACAAATCTGATTATACCCCGAGTAGCCATCCAGAAGACAATAATACTCATGACCAGCAAACCTGTCAAGCATCTGATCAATAAATGGAAGAGGGAAGTGATCCTTCCTCGTGGCCTTGTTCAACTTTCGGTAGTCCATGTATACTCTCCATCCTGTGACTGTTCGAGTGGGGATGAGCTCGTTCTTCTCATTTGCTACCACAGTGATACCTCCTTTCTTAGGCACACATTGCACGGGGCTCACCCAAGAACTGTCAGAAATAGGATAAATGATGCCTGCATCCAGCCATTTCAGAATTTCTTTCTTTACCACCTCCTTCATGATAGGATTAAGTCTGCGCTGTTGCTCAACAGTTGGCTTACTACCCTCCTCTAGTAGAATCTTATGCATGCAATATGAAGGGCTGATCCCTTTGATGTCTACTATGGTCCATCCAATAGCCGATTTGAATTCTCTCAAAATCCTTAAGAGCTTGTCCTCCTCACTACCTGAAAGATCAGATGAAATAATGACAGGTAATGTAGATGCAACACCTAAAAATGCATACCTCAAGTATTCAGGTAATGGCTTAAGCTCCAAGGTAGGTGCTTCCTCAATTGATGGTTTGAGCTTTCCTTCAGCATTCTTGAGGTCAGAAGTACCAAGAGATTCAAACGGCATGTCCAGCTTTCGCCTCCAGGGAGAAGCATTAAGATATTATAATTGCTTATTGCCATCCTCATCATCACTGTCAAAATCCCCCACTAAGGCCTTTTCTAATGCATCAGACATTAGCATATGATCGAGTTCCGAAGTAACCACAGAATCAATCAAATCCACTTTTAAGCACTCCTCATATTCTGTAGGGAATTTCATTGCTTTGAATACATTGAAGGTCACATCCTGATCCTGCACCCGCATAGTAAGTTCACCTTTCTGCACATCTATCAATGTACGACCAGTAGCTAAGAAAGGTCTTCCCAAGATTATGGGAATCTTCTTATCTTCCTCAAAATCCAGAATAACAAAGTCTGCAGGAAAGAAGAGCTTATCCACCTTGACTAGCACATCCTCCACTATGCCTCTTGGGTAAGTAATAGAATGATCAGCCAATTGTAGAGACATGTAGGTGGGTTTTGGATCAGGCAAATCCAAATTTTTAAAGATCGACAACAGTATCAGATTGATGCTTGCTCCCAAATCGCACAGGCACTTGTCAAAAGACAACTTGCCAATGGTGCAAGGAATGGTGAAGCTACCTGGATCTTTAAGCTTTGGAGGTAACTTTTGTTGCAGCACAACACTGCATTCTTTCGTTAGAGCAACGGTCTCAAGATCATCCAGTTTCACCTTCCTTGAAATAATACTCTTCACAAACTTCGCATAACTAGGCATTTGCTCCAGAGCCTCGGTGAAAGGTATATTGATGTGAAGTTTCTTGAACACCTCCAGAAACTTACCGAACTGCTTATCCAGCTTTTGTTGTTGCAATCTCTTAGGGAAAGGTGGAGGAGGATAGAGCTGTTTCTCCCCTGTATTACCCTCAGACAGAGTGTGTTCAACCGTAGTCTTCCTTGGTTCCGCCGCTTTCTCCTTTTGCTTAGCTTCTTCATCTCCAACTTCAGCTTCTCCTTCTTTTGCCTTTTCAGCATCAGCAACCTTCCCAGACCTTAAGGTAATAGCCTTGACTTGCTCTTTAGCCTCCTTCCCGCCTGGTACTTCCGTGTCACTGGGAAGTGTGCCAGGTTGACGATTGAGCACTGTATTGGCTATTTGACCGATTTGATTTTCCAAGGTCTTGATTGACACCGCCTGACTCTTGCATAACAGCTTAAGTTCATCAAAATCAGCACTAGTGGGGGTAGCTGCACCTCCCTGTTGAGGATATGATTGCCTTTGAGCATACTGCTGTGGTTGCTGGAATCCAGGTGGATTGAACTATTTACTCACACCTTGCTGATATGGTGGCTGAATAGCATTCTGATTATTACCCCAGCTGAAATTTGGATGATTTCTGTTGTTAGGATGATAAGTAGCTGGCACAGGCTGCTGTTGTCGCTGATAATTGTTCACATACTGAACAGATTCGTTAACAAGAGAACACTGATCCGTAGCATGAGAACCTGCACAAAGCTCACAAACCATAGCTATTTGATTGACTCCATAGGTAGCTAGAGAATCGACCTTCATAGACAGCGCTTGGAGCTGTGCTGCAATAGCGGTGGATGCATCGACTTCCAGAATACCTGCTACCTTCCCAGGCATCATCCTTTGAGTTGGGTTTTGATGCTCATTTGTAGCCATAGTCTCAATAAGATTATAAGCCTCAGTATAACTTTTGGCCCACAAGACGCCTCCAGCTGCTGCATCGAGCATGGGCCGAGATTGGGCCCCTAAACCATTATAGAAACCAGTGATCACCATCCAATCGGGCATTCCATGATGTGGACACTTTCTCAACATTTCCTTATAGCACTCCCAAGCTTCGCACATAGATTCTGTAGGTTGCTGCGCAAACTGAGTAAGAGCACTCCTCATAGTAACAGTCTTTACCATCGGATAAAACTTGACCAGAAACTTTTACGCAAGATCTTGCCAAGTAGTGATGGACCCAGCTGGTTCAGAATGTAACCAGTCCTTAGCTTTATCCCTGAGTGAGAATGGAAAAAGCCTCAGCTTGATAGCCTCATCAGTCACACCATTATATTTGAAAGTACTGCAGATCTCGACAAAATTCCTTATGTGCATGTTGGGGTCTTCAGTCGCAGCTCCTCCAAAAGAAACAGAGTTCTACACCATCTGAATAATGCCCGGCTTGATTTCAAAGTTATTGGCCTCAATAGCCGGGTGCATGATTCTAGACTGAATGTCATCAATTTTAGGCCGAGAAAAATCCATAAGAGCTGGATCTGCCGGAATAATATGATCACCCATGATTAATGGCTCCTTCTGCTCACTTTCTGAATCCGAATCTTCAAAATCTATCTTCTCCGGAATATCAAGAACTTCGTCTGTCTCCTCAGCTGTATCTAAAGTCCTCTTGCGAGTACGAGAACGAGTTTGCATAAATGCTTGCTAAAGTACCTGAAACACAACCGAAAAAAATAAGTAACACGTCTTAATCATAGAGTCCTAACGACCAATGATGTTAAGTACATAAACTAAACAAATACGCCGAGTCCCCGGCAGCGGCGCCAAAAATTTGTTAGGACGAAAACACGCGCTAATAATACACGAAAGTATACGCGTTCGCAAGTAATATAGAATACTTTCTAGTTCGTTCCCACAGAGACTCGGACTAATTATGTTCAATTAAACTCACTCACCAATGTATGATTACTTCTCAATGTTAAGACAATAACACTTAGATTTGAGTAACTAATTATTAACTACAATTAACTACTAAAATTAACCACTTAATTAACACCTCGAATTAACAATATTAAAACACTCATGAGATCACAACTTCATTACTACTTTCTTCAATTGTCATTGTTATTACCCTTAGCATGCAACAGTGATGATATTAATCGAATAACACGAAACTGATAAAAGCCAACTTTCATTGTACTAATACCATTCTACCAAACATCCACAATTAAGATAGAAGTTGAATAGGCATCTATTATGTTGAGTCCCTATATGTCTACATAAATTGACAACATAATGATTTAAGAACAAGTTATTCCTTTTGATTACACAGGGCGAATAAAACGGTTAGAGTTATCCACTAATCATGCAGACACATACATGAACCTATACTAGCATGGCAAGTTCTAAATCTCGAGATCCACCATCGCTTCACAAGAGATTAACATCCTATCTTATATGTTCGCGACGCACATAAGACGAATATGCACAACCAATACTAGATATCATACAATCATCACACACTAAGGTATTAAACAACTAACTAAAGAATTCCATAGTAAATCCGTTACAACCCCATGATCACGATTAGCCCATGTTAGCACTCATCGTCATCATGGGTTCATATGAAAACATGATAAATAAACACAAAAGAATAATAACTAAACTAATTATATTAAACCAGAGTACGTCACAAGAGTAATAGGTTCAAAGTAAAGAAAACTAGCATCCAACATTACAACGAAATAAAGAATCACAAGAAAATATGCTTCCTCTTCGTTGCGGTGTGCTAAAACGGTCTTCTTCCTTATCTCCTTCGCTCCTTGATTAATACAATGATCCAACACACGTGAAACGTCTCTGAAATCTACTTAAATAGCAGTCCCATAAAACTCATATTACACAGAAGTTGGAAGCCAAACAAAAATAGAAGTCTAAAATAAATATTCTGAATTCTCGACCCTGCGCGGCCGCTCAGCATAAAACGCATCAAATACACAAAATACATATTTTCTAAGACATCAATTCAAGCCATTATAAGACGTTCCAAGTGGTATAAAATGCCACTTATCAAACACTCCTGATCCTGACGTACATACATGACATGAAGAAGATAAAATTGCAGAAGAGTTTCAATGAAAGCAATGATAGCAGGCTAATACCATTATTAACCATATGTCTTTATTAGGAGACATGAAGCTCAAAGGTTCATTTAGTCCTATCGTAACATGGTCCTGGTTTATCTCAAGATAGGACCTTCTAAGATAGGTAGCCCGCTCACAGCGCTACATGAATTAAATCTTTACCAAACTATTATTATGGTTGAGTATCACATAATCATCAGAAGGAATGTCAATCTTTCACACCATAATACAACCTTCATGGCTTTAACCATCATTAATGTATTCCTCTGGCACGAGCGCCTATCATTGCTCTCTTACAGTTAGAGTGTCGGCCACCTCATTGGCCTTTCCTGATACTAATAGTTCCTTATAATCAATGTCTTTTGAACGATCTCCAACTATATTTTCTACCTCATTTCCAATCACTTCTTGTGTGAAGATGTTTTTCCTTAAAATCTTGTGAGTAAAAAAAATCACCATTTTTCCATAAGTTATTTCCTCGGTCTTTAGAGGTTAACATTGTCACGACTGACTCTCGATCATACTTAGGACGTCTCTTATCTAGGGTCCTTCTTATTTTCACCAATCTCGATCTTCATTGGGTCGATCCATACTTTCTTATGGTTCATCACGTGCCCACCTGGCATTATTATAATTACGTCATATTTCCTTTATCAAAATTTCTATTCTTCAGAACTTTGAATATTACCTTTCTTCTTGTAAGACCTCTAAGGTTATCCTTGAATCCTTCATCATGTACACCCTAGGTACAGGGCATATCAAGATACCATTTACTAATACTAGAACCATTATCTATATAGTTCTGAAAACTTTCTCCACTGATCTTTACAGGTTGTCGTTGCCTTAGTCCTTCATTCCATACTACCCAAACTCATAATATCCCTACTAAGGGTAAAATGCCAACCTTTATGCATTCCCCCATGGTTCATCTCAAGTTATCGAGTTTCTTTTAAAAGGTACTTGCATCATTCCATAGATAAATTAAGTCATATATCCCTGATAATGGTATCTTATTCAATCATTCTCTCCTCGATAGTTTATGCCTAATTTCACAATAACATCCTTATTCAAAATGAGGTCAATCTATATGGCCTCCAAAAGATAACACGGTTATCCACTTTTCTTGCTCGATTTGGTAATGATAGCAGGGACGTTCTGGAAGATATTGGTCATGTTCAACGTGAACTTTTTAGTTCTAATTACTCATTTACCTCTGTTATTTATCTTAATAGTCATCTCAATGTGGGGATATCTTTTGTACCTGGTGTCTCCTTTTGGGTATCCAGTCACTGGTGTTATATACACCTCATATTCTTGAAGGTCACTTCCTTCATCCAATTTCCTAATTTCTTGCTTTCCTGTCTCCTCGGTCCATCCGTGTTTTTTTTATTATCCCATCGATCTATCTCGAAGTGTCTTCGAATACTCCCAACTTAAAGGGGATAAAATATATATATATATATATATTATTTATGCCTTTAACCATAAACTTTAACTCATAGTGAATCACCCTCATCCTGATGATCACACACTTTTCTATTTCTATTACTACGAGTCTTCAGGGTTTCCTCATACCCAACCCCTTATCATTCCTCAAACTCTATTGCCTTTGTATTCCTTTCCACTTCATTTCATGAACCCATTAATCATTGACTTCAAACATCATGTTGTTCTGGGATTCATGTCCTCAGGATGAATCTTGCCAACTTTTACAACTTAGATTCATAATTCATCATACTTGTCCGCCTCTGGCCTGGTTTTAAAACTTCTACACTTTCTCTCTATCTTCCTTAGCCTTCCATCAGCGGCTGGCCTCTCTCTTAGGAAGGTAAGTGGCAAAAACAGTTTTTTGCACTTCATTGATCATATAAAATATTAAATGATTCCTCTATTTCCTTTATCCAGGCTCTTGTCTCGACTGGGTCAGCTTGTTCCTTGGAACTCTGAGAGCTTAGCGACTTAAAGTCCTGAAAGAATTTCCCACCATATTGTTTCCTCAGGGTGAAGGTTGGGGATAAAAGTATAAGTTTTATTTAGGCAGGTCCATGAATTTCCCCATAGGAATACCACCCTGGTTCCCCCTATCTTGCTCAACTTCTATTTTCTCAATATAAAATATTTCATCCTTCGCCCATAATCGGGGTTATCTTATACGTTAAAATCCTTGTTTTCCATCTCATTATATTATGGGTTCCTTCTTTCTTGATGGCGACCTCCCTAACTATCATATTCAGGGTTTGCCCTAAATCTTATCCTCGAACTATGGCTTTCATCTAAGATCCTGTCCTAAAGTTTCTGAACATTTGGAACCCAAATTCTGTAGGAATACCTCATATTCCCTTATAATCTTTCTCGGTATTAATCTCTTCTCTATTCATTGGCTCTCTGCCTTCATTCATCACTTTTTCTTGGCACCATATATTCTTTTCCAATAATTCGGGCTGCATTACAATCTCAAACAGCTTTTCAGTACAGGCTCCGGTTACCTTCACTTCTATTTCCAGTTTCTAAAAATCTCTTATCAACTCTCCCAAAGACATTATCATCTTGAGTCTCTCCTTTCTACTAAGGGCATTAGCCACCATATTGGCTTTCCCTGGATGATAAAGATTCTCATAATCGTAATCCTTGATTAGCTCTAACCACCTACTCTGGCGTATGTTGAGCTCTTTCTACGTGGAAATATACTTGAGCTCTTATGGTTTGGGTAAATCTCGCACTTCTCTCCATACAAGTAGTGCCTCCAATCTTTAGGGAAAAAACTATTGTCGTGAGCCCAAAATCATGGGTGGGATATCAAATTTCATATTCCCTTAATTGTCTTGACGCTTACGCGATTACCTTGTCATGCTGTACAAGAACAGACCCTAATTCCTTGTGCGAAACGTCAATACAAATCACAAAATCTCCTTTTCCATCCGGCAATGCCAATATAGGGGCCATCACCAATCTTTGCTTCAGTTCTTGAAAGTTGTTCTCGCATTTCTCTATCCATTCGAACTTCTCAGTCTTACGAGTAAGCCGCATTAAAGGGGCTACTATCTTTGCAAACTTGAACGAACCTCTGGTAGTAACCGGCCAATCCTACCTCTGGTAGTCGCCCTGGCCATGTCATCTATTCCTTAGTGGTCCTTTTTTTCTTGTTAGGATCCTTCACGGGATCCTCCTCAGCAATAATCTTTTCTGGGACAACATCCTCAACCGCTACATCCTCAATATAAATATCATCTGGTCCCTCATTAGGGTACTCCGTCAGATCCATGATCTGATCTCCAATATGTAATAAAACAACATCGCGCTGTTGCTCCTCAACCTCAGGGTTCGGTGCCCCGCAACATCAATCTATGTTACTATCATGATATTTATAAGGGTTCCCATAAGGGTTTTAACTATCAGTACTACGTTAGGTAGTCCGACTATGAACTTGGCAAGAGTTCTTATTATCTTAGTGAACTTATCATTTTAACGACGCATCATCTCTGAGGTTTATAACACTTAGCTCTGATACCATTTCTATAACACCCCCAAATCTGGGGTAGGGGATCCGGGTTGTCACGAGTTCCATTTCCCTTAATAATACTCAATCTTAATAAACAAACAACTACTGCGTACTGTGACCCCACAATATACACACACACCACAAGTTATAGTCTAAGAAATGAATACCAAAAATAATACAAGTCATTTTATTCCATAATTATAAGTTATTACACCTCAAAAGGGCATCTGAATATATTTACATAATCTTTGCCATTACTATAGTTCGTAAATATACATAAGTCTGGTACATCAAAAGTTGAAAGCCTAGTGTTAGATATATTTGTGATGTCATGTCTAATGTGATTTGTGTTTAGTTTTCAGATCTTACTTAACAGGATAAATCAGGGCTTAACTGGAAATCAGTACTTATACTGAAGTTAGGACTTAAGATATCAGAACTTAAGTTGTCAGAACTTAAGTTATCAGGAGATATTTATCAGGAGATAATATCAGGACTTAAGGAGATGTTCAGATAAGGAAGGCGGCTGATTGAAAGGAAAGAAGATCAAGAAAAACATAAGAAGTGATATGCATGAAGAAGAATTCTATAAAGAATAGAATACTTGGAAGAAAATATAACTGATTGATATATATTAGGAAGCAGAATTATATTCAATATCAATTAGAAGTTTATCTTGTAACTGTGTAGTATATAAACACAGACATATGGTTTACACTATATGTGTTATCATAATCGAGTTTATTATTTATTGTAACCCTAGCAGCTCTCGTGATAATTTGTTCATCACTGAGAGAGGACAGTTCTTTGTAACAGTTTTTATTATGTTGAATAAAATATGTGTTTTGTTATTTGAGTTCTTATATTCGATTTGATTGTAGTAAACACTGTATTCACCCCCCTTCTACAGTGTGTGTGACCTAACAAGTGGTATCAGAGCTATCTGTTAGCATACATACAGTAAAGATCCAAAAACAATCATGTCTGAAGAAGTACAAACTCTAACCAAGCCCATCAAAACTGAAGAAACTCCAAAGACTCAAATCCATAATCGATATGAGACTATTAGGGTTCCCATACTGAAACCTTCTAAGTATTCCATATGGAAGGTGAGGATGTCTATGTTTCTGGAAGCTACAGATCTAAAATACCTTGACAGAATTAATGAAAGACCACACAAGCCAACCGAGCTCTCTGTTGTAGTTACAGATCAGCCAGCACAGACTGTACCAAAGGAGAAAACTGAATATACAGCTAAAGATATCTCATCTATTGCAAAGGATGCAAAGGTAAGACATTTGCTGCACAGTGCCATTGATAATGTCATGTCAAAAAGGGTAATTAACTACAAGACTGCAAAGGAGATATGGGATGCCTTGGAGACAAGATGCTAGGGAACTGATTCAATTAAGAAGAACAGGAGGACTATACTCACTCAAGGGTATGAGCACTTTGACTCAAAACCTGATGAGTCATTGACTGGTTTATATGATAGATTTGTCAAACTCTTGAATGATCTGTCACTGGTGGATAAGGAATATGATCTTGAAGATACTAATCTGAAATTCCTTTTAGCTCTTCTTGAAAATTGGGATATGAAGGCCACAACTATAAGAGACGACTATGCTCTTGATGAAACTATTCTTGATGAAATTTATGGTATGCTCAAAACTTATGAACTTGAGATGGATCAAAGAAGCAAGAGGCATGGGAGAAAGTCAAGGACAGTTGCTCTTAAGGCCGAGGAGGAATCCCCTAAAGTGGCTGTCTCAAAGAAAGGCAAAGGAAAGGCTCTCATCACAAAGTCTGATACTGAGTCACCAAGTTCTGATAGTGATGAGGATTTAGAAACTGAAAGTCTATCTGAGATGGACCCTGATGAAGAGATGATGAAGCTGTGTGCTCTTATGGTGAAAGGAATCACAAAGATTGCATACAAGAAATTCAGAAGGGGAAATGAGTTTTCCAGGAAAGGTGCAAGTTCTGATAAGAAAGGTTTCAGAAAATCTAAAGGCAAAGGAGGAAAGTCTGACATAGGGGATTACTCAAATGTCAAATGCTACAACTGTGGTGAGAAAGGCCACATATCTCCTGATTGCAAGAAAGTGAAGAGTGATAAAGGCAAGACACTTGTCACAAAGAAGAAAAGTTGGATAGATACTTCAAATTATGAAAGTGAGGTGAACTATGCCTTGATGGCAAATGCTGATAACAGTTCTGAAGCTGCTGAGTTAAAGGTACCTCAAACAACTTATGCCTTTCATATTGATGATATTACTGAGTTGAGAAGATATCTTAAAACCATGTTCATTAGTTATAGAGATCAAACTTTAACATGTGAAAGATTAACTTCTGAAAATCTTGCTTATAAAAAGAGGAATGATTATTTAGAAAAAGAGTTAGTTATGTTTCATCAAACTCAGAAAGATAGAGATGATGTTTTCTATGTCAGAGATGAAGTGCTTAAAATGAATGAATCTCTAAAAACTGAGTTAGAAAAGGAAAGAGAGATTATCGGGACTTGGACTAACTCTGGCAAAACAACTCAGAATTTGTTAAGTAGTGGAAACTGGAAAGAGGGCTTAGGTTATGGAGATGATAAGAATAATAAAGGAACTGTAGAAATTGAGCCTATAGTCGTTAAACAAAAGCCAAAGGTAAATCCTGTTAAATTTGTAGCTGTAAAGTTTGATATTGATAAATCAGAAGTTAAAGAGAGATTAACTTCTGACAAACTAAAACAGGATAAGCCAACTGAAGTTAACATATGCTTAATGATAAAGAAGCAGCTTAAGCATAAGCTGAAAGATGTTAAGAATGTAAACAAGGTAAAGCCACCTAGGAAAAATAGGAATGGAAAGGTAGGTGTGAATAAAAGCAATGATTATAAGCCTGTTCCTAATGCTCCTAGAAAGAAATGTTATAACTGTGGAAATTCTAACCATCTGGCTTCTTTTTACAGGAAGAATAAGTACATAAACTCCTTACCTTCAAAATCAGGAGTTAAGAGTCAGTCTGTTAGATATAGGCCACATAATCCTTGTTTTCATTGTGGTAGTTTATCCATTTATACTTGTAAGGAATATCATAGTTTGTACTATGATTATTATCAAATAAAACCTTCTTTAAAGAAAGTTAGCATTATTCCTTCTAGTGTAAGTTCTGAAGCAAAGTCTGATATTGCAAATTCTGATAAAAAACTGTTAACATAAATTATGATGCTAAATCCGCTGCAAATGTTAATAAACATAATAAGGCCAAAGGATCCAAGCAAGTCTGGGTCCTTAAAACTAATCATTAGTGGTCTTTGTGATTGCAGGGCAACAGGAAAAACATCCTAGTTTTGGACAGTGGATGTTCATGACATATGACTGGAAATAAAGCCCTGCTATCAGACTTTGTGGAGAAAGCTAGCCCAAGTGTTTCTTATGGAGATGGCAACATGGGAAAAACTCTGGGATATGGAAATATCAATCTTGGGAATGTCATCATTGAAAAAGTAGCTCTACTCTCAGGACTTAAACATAATTTGCTCAGTGTTAGTCAAATCTGTGACATAGGTTATCATGTGGATTTCTTTGAAGAACACTGTGAAGTTGTAAGAAAATCTTCAAGCAAAGCTGTTCTGAAAGGATACAGGCATGGTAACATTTATGAAGCCAAGCTTTCAACAAGTACTAATGGTTCTGCAATCTGTCTGTTAAGTAGAGCATCAATTGAAGAAAGTTGGAATTGGCACAAGAAACTCTCTCATTTAAATTTCAACAATATAAATGAACTAGTCAAGAAAGATCTTGTGAGAGGATTGCCAAAATCAGTATTTGCTCCTGATGGCCTTTGTGATTCCTGTCAAAAGGCAAAACAAAGAAATCTTCATTCAAGAGCAAGACTCAATCTTCAATTCTTGAGTCTTATCACCTACTACATGTTGATCTATTTGGTCCAGTGAATGTCATGTCTATTGCAAAGAAGAAATATGCTATGGTCATAGTGGATGAGTTCACCAGATACACATGGGTGCATTTCTTGCACACAAAAAGTGAAACTGCATCTATCTTGATTGATCATGTCAAACAACTGGATAAAGTGGTTAAAGACTCTGTGAAAATCATAAGAAGTGATAATGGCACCGAGTTCAATAATTTGATTATGGAAGAGTTCTGCAAAGGCCAAGGAATAAAGCAGGAATTTTTTGCTCCTGGAACTCCATAGCAAAATGGAGTTGTTGAAAGAAAGAATAGAACTCTTATTGAAGCTGCACGAACTATGCTTGATGAAGCAAAGTTACCAACCTATTTTTGGGCTGAAGCTGTGCAGACTGATTGTTTTACTCAAAATGCAACACTTATCAACAAGCATGGAAAGACACCATATGAGATGGTGAAGAAAAAGAAGCCAAATCTGAAGTATTTTCATGTATTTGGATGCAAGTGTTTTGTTCTTAAGACTCATCCTGAACAGCTATCCAAATTTGATCTAAAAGCTGATGAAGGAATTTTTGTTGGATATCCACTTTCGACAAAAGCCTTCAGAGTCTACAATTTAAGAACAAGGGTTGTCATGGAGTCTATCAATGTCTCTTTTGATGATAAGAAGATTACTGGACTTGAAGATTGATTTGAGAATGAAGTTTTAAATTCTGATTCTGTAAATCTTGATAGTCTAAATCCTGACAGTCTAAATCCTGATACTGCAAACTCTGATGGGTTAAACTCTAATGTTATTGAAACTGTGGTGACTATTCCAAAGAAAAATGCACCTGTGCAGGGGGAGCATATTGAAGATACAACCACATCTCAAGAAGCATCAGAATCTAGAACAGGCTCTTCAAGTTCTGATTCATCAAGTTCTGATGGGCAAAGCTCTGATAATTCTAGAAACTCAAATTATGATTCATCAAGTTCTGATGGGTCAAGTTCTAATAATTCTGGAAACTCAAATTCTGAAGGATCCAACTCAGAGAGCATAATTTCAGGGGGAGCATCAGAAAATATTGATGGAGACAGCATGGATCATGGGGGAGCATCCAGTTCTAGAGATAACCTTCCATATGCAAGGAAGTGGACTAAAGCACATACACCTGACTTGATTATTGGAGATCCTGAAGCATGTATAAGAACTAGAACATCAACAACAAATGAATGTCTCTATCACTCTTTTCTTTCTCAGACTGAACCAAAGAAAGTGGAAGAAGCTCTTCAAGATGCTGATTGGGTGCAAGCAATGCAGGTAGAGTTAAATGAATTTGAAAGAAATAAAGTCTGGACCCTAGTGCCAAGACCAAAGAACAGATCTGTTGTTGGTACAATGTGGGTGTTCAGAAACAAAACTGATAGTGATGGAATTATTACAAGGAATAAAGCAAGGCTGGTTGCAAAAGGATATTCTCAACATGAGGGAATTGATATTTAGACCAGTTGCTAGATTGGAAGCCATAAGGATATTTTTGGCTTATGCTGCTCACAAAAAGTTTACAGTCTTTCAAATGGATGTAAAAAGTGCTTTTCTTAATGAAGAATTAGAAGAAGAAGTATATGTTGAACAACTTCTAGGTTTTGTAAATTCAAAATTTCCTCATCAAGTCTACAGACTTGATAAAGCACTTTATGGCCTTAAGCAAGCTCCAAGAGCATGGTATGAGACATTAGCTCAGCTTCTTCTGGAAAGTGGATTTAACAGAGGGATTATTGACAAAATATTGTTTTATCTCAACCATTGCAAGGACTTACTTTTGGTGCATATATATGTTGATGATATCATTTTTTGTTCTACAAATGACAGACTTTGTAAAAGATTTGCCAAGCTAATGCAGTCAAGATATCAAAGGAGTATGATGGGAGAACTTAGCTATTTTCTGGGCCTTCAAGTCAAGCAGAATGAAGAAGGAACTTTTATTTGTCAATCTAAGTACACCAGAAATTTGTTGAAGAAATTTGGAATGCAAGATTGTTCAAGTGCATCCACTCCTATGGCCACTGCAACAAAATTGGATAAGAATACTGGTACATCAGAAGATATTACTGATTACAGAGGTATGATTGGCTCATTACTCTATCTAACTGCAAGTAGACCTGATATCATGTATGCTACTTGTCTTTGTACAAGATTTCAAGCAGATCCAATAGAACCTCACTTAACAGCTGTAAAAAGAATTTTCAAGTACCTTAAGGGTACAGCTGATCTAGGATTATGGTATTCTAGAGAATCAGACTTTAAGCTAATAGGTTACTCAGATGCAGATTTTGCAGGATGCAAAATTGACAGGAAAAACACAAGTGGAAGCTGCCAATTTCTTGGAGGCGGATTGGTTTATTGGTTTAGCAAGAAACAGAAGTCAATTTCCACATCAACTGCAGAAGTAGAATACATTGCTGTAGGAAGCTCTTGTGCACAGATTCTTTGGATGAAGAATCAGTTACTGGTGTAACACCCTCCAAATCCGGGGTATAGATTTGGGGCATTACTAATAATAACTACTCACTAATCTCGCACAAGCGGAATATAATTGAAATAGTTACCCCGAACTACTACTACTCAGGATCTTTTAAGGTTAAGATTTGAAAACAAGAACCACATACTAACTTTATTACAAACCAAATAAAAACAATCCGTCTCAAGAACTCTCTTTATTACAAAACTTTATTCTATCTACATGCTCACCACACAACTTTTATTCAAACCATAATAGTACTTATCCTGTTACACCTGATCTGATAACTCAAAGCTCTCTTCAGGAATAGGGATGAACACCCTTGGTATAAGAGGGTCCCGCTGCTTGACTCGCTTCTTGACTACGCGGGTTCTGATGGGTTTCATTCTCTACCTTAACTGTAAGACAATAGGAATAACAATAAAAGAGGATGAGCCAAAATTGCTCAACAAGCCTGCAACAATATAGATAGTATAAAGAGAGAGAAATAAGTGAACCAATAAGCTGCTGGTTTGATCAACCATCTGAGTCTGTATAGACTAATAATTTGCCAATACTGGCGAGTGCCAAATGAACAAGACTGGAAACAAGAACCAACATATGCACTATAACCCGCTGATCAGTCAGGATACAGTGCGAATCTATACCCAACTGTATAGATCCAACCAACATAAGGAGTACTCAGGCAGCTATAGCCTATTAATTAAAGGTCTGAGTAAAACCCAGCCTGTATCGTAACCATCCAGTCCGAAGTTTAGCATCCGGAACAATCGGAATGCTTTTGATGTATCCCAACATCAGGATATATCATAATATATGTAACAAGGGTAAAAATATTGGAATATGAATAGAGGATTCAATAAATTGGGAGAAATCAAGAATCGAAATGAAATAGAAACAAGAATCAATAGATATGTATCAGTGCATATTAACAAGAATTATCAAAGTGTAATTGATATGTAAAATGGAATATAATTCACTATTCTGAATTTAGAATAGGGGAAAAACTTGCCTCGCGCGTACTTAACCTGATTCAACTCACCGCCTTCTGTCCCTAGCTTACTATGCCTTGCTAACACTGAACCAATCATGGAAAGATAGTTGTTTAGATAACTTACTATATACGTGTATCTGGAATTGATATCACGTAACCTTATCAGTCTACCCATGCGTTTCTATCTGATTCGCATATATACACATATATTGATATAGCACATAGGTTCACATAATCACATAAAGCACATAGCACATAAAGCACATAATAAATTTTTAGACTTATAATTATTTTTAGAATTGATTCTAGACTCATACCTGCATTAACTAGCCTTATCTGACTTTATTATAATTTTTCGGGATTATTCGATTAAAATATACCCCTATTAGGGCCTACGAACTATTAATTATCACCAAACCATTCTCTTTTGGAGGAAATTATAACTCACAATTATTTTTATTGGATTCGTTTCATTTTTCTGAGTCTAGGGGTCTTCGTTTCGCTCAAATCGGATTAACGGTTGAATTATTATGAATTAAACAAGATTTAATTAATTAATAATTAATTATAATTAAATAATCCTTAATTACATTTTTAAATAATTAACTAATAATTATTGTGTTTTAAAATAATTAATCCCTAATTATTAGGATTAATTAATATTTATTACAATTATTTACAAATTAATAATACTTACTCGATCAGATCGATTATTAATCATATTATTTAATCCTTATTTATTAATTAATTACCTAATTATTAATTAATTACCTAATTAGTAATTACTTAGATAACTAATAAATAATTAGATAAATAATTAAATAATTAATTAAACAATTAAATTCGAATTTCAAAATTAATAAAATAATTTAAAATTTTATTATAATATTTTTCAAAATTTAAAACTGATTTTTATTTACTTTTTAGAATTACTAAAACTAATTTCTGATTTTAGAAAAATAAAATAAAAATAAAAAAAAAACCAGAAACATGAAAACAGAAACAGGTTAGGGTTATATGGATCAACTCCGGGTCAAATAAAAACCCAACCGGGTCGGATCCGGGTTGGCAAGAACACCCGCCGGTGTTCTTCACGTTTCCAGAACACGGCGAAGTTCCGGCCACCGGAGCCCAACTCCGGCGATACCAATTCCTGACCAAAAACCGTGTGGTTCGACTCGTTCCTGCTGCAAATCAATTCCTCACCATCCCAGCCATTCAAACCTGCCATTCTCCTCCTTCCCCGTCGCCTGTCTCATCTTTCCCGGCGAAAATCGATCCAAAATCGGCGACCTTCAACTCCATGGCCGGCGAAATCGTTTTTGACGAATACAAAACCAAACAACGTGATTCCGGTGTCAAATTAAAGCTACAGAGTTCTACAATTACTTTCTAACATCAATCGCGAGCAAAAACATATATAAATTTAAAAAAAAACAAAATAAAAAATAGTTAAACTCAATAACTCGACATATCGATTCAGGGGTTGTAAAATCATAATAAAAATACCTGATTACTCCTAAGACTACAACGAAACTAACTACATAATCCAAACAATCAAATGATTCTTCAAAATCAAAAACCGAAATTCATGCCAAGAACATAAAAATCGATTTTGAGATTAAACAAACCTCAGTTGTTGATATTAGTATCAATAGATTCGTCTCTTCACAAGGATTGTATTGGTTAATCGAGCGTTTTCAGTGGATTAGTAAATCTCCCAAAATCACAGTTTAATCTTCTCCCTTCTTCAAGAACACAAACTTCACCCACACTTTCTAATTTTTATTTTCTGATTTTTTTAACAATTAATTAATGAATAATTAATAATAAAACAGGTATTTATACTAATTAAAATAATATCCCTAAATAAAATTAAGGGTCTAATTATACCTCTAATAAAAATATTTGGCCCCAATTTTTATAATTTTTGGGTATTAATAATGAATTTTTAAATATCCAATAAATACAAAATTAATGTCAAAAATTCCCAAAAATTGTGAATATTACAAAAATGCAAAGAAAAATGATATATGATAATTTCATGATCATATAAAAATAAAAATGTGATTTTTGTGGGGCTTTTGGTACCCGAAGGGGTCCGGAAAAGTCGTTTTTCGCGAAAAAGGTACATTTGTAAAACGTTTAGGGGTTCAGAATAGCGATATGGGATAGGGCATTTTTGGCAAAATAGGGCCAATGATTTTGTTTGAAATACGGGCTTTTAAAATATAGTTTTGAGCTGTACAGGTTTTGATATAATATATATATAACCGATGATAAAATGCGCAATAAATATCCAAAACACGTTTGGATCAAAACAGCCAACACATATCACATAGCAGTTAGGGTTTAACGACTTAACACATTTAACCACATAATAATACACATAATTTATCATTATTATAATATAATACAAGCGTAATTCCTCGGTCGTTACATTCTCCCCCCTTTAACAAGATTCTGTCCTCAGAATCATATTATGCAAATAACTGAGGATACCTTTCTAACATTTCACTCTCAAGCTCCCAGGTTGATTCTTCAACCACTGGGTTTCTCCATAAAACTCTCACTAATGACACAGACTTATTTCTTAATATCCTCTCTTGCCTATCTAAAATTCTTATTGGTTGTTCTACATATGACAAATCTGCCTGAAGTTCTACTGGTTCATATTCTATTACATGCCTTGTATCAGGATTATACTTTTTAAGCATAGATACATGAAATACGTTGTGAATGTGCTGCATATGGGGTGGTAGAGCTAACTCGTACGCAACCTTCCCAATTTTCTTCAAAATCTCAAATGGTCCAACGTATCGTGGCTTCAATTTCCCTTTATTGCCAAATCTGGTCAATCCTTTCCATGGCGATATTTTGAGCAATACGCGTTCTCCTTCCTGATAGTCCACATCCTTCCTTGCTTGGTCTGCATATCTGCTTTGCCTTCTTTGTGCTGTCTCGATTCGTTTTCGAATGAGTTTAATCTTTTCTTTTGTCTGCTGAATTAATTCTGGACCCAAAATCTTGCGTTCTCCAACTTCATCCCAATGCACTGGTGATCTGCATTTCCTTCCATATAATGCTTCATACGGTGGCATTCCAATACTGGCGTGATAGCTGTTATTATAAGAAAATTCCACTAGGGGTAAATGTTCATCCCAACTACCTTCAAAATCGATCGCACAAACTCGTAACATGTCTTCAATCGTTTGAATTGTCCTTTCACTTTGACCGTCAGTTTGCGGATGATAGGCTGTACTCATATTCAACTTCGTTCCTAGACATTCCTGGAATTGTCTCCAAAATCTTGAATTGAAACAAGGATCTCGATCCGATACAATTGATACTGGTACTCCATGACGCATCACAATTTCTTTAAGATATAAATGCACTAGCTTGTCCAATGAAAATCTCTCATTAATTGGAAGAAAATGTGCTGATTTCGTCAATCGATCAATAATAACCCAAATTGCATCGTGATTGGCTTTCGTCCTTGGAAGTCCCACTACGAAATCCATCGCTAGATGTTCCCATTTCCATTCTGGAATGTCTAATGGTTGCAATAACCCACTAGGACATTGATGTTCTGCTTTAACTCGCTGGCATGTGTAGCATTTACTCACCCATTCTGCTATCTCCTTCTTCATATTCGGCCACCAAAAGTTTTCCTTCAAATCGCGATACATTTTCGTGCTTCCTGGATGAATGGAATACTTCGAATTGTGCGCATCTCGCATAATTTCTTCTTTTAATTCTACCACGTTAGGGATCCAGATTCTTGACGTAAAACGTAAAATTCCTTCATTATCTTTCTGAGTTGTAATCTCTTCTCCTGTTAAGTTGTCGTCTTGACTCATCACTTTATCTTGACAATGGCGAATCTTTTCTAGCAACCCTGGTTGAAAAGTCATAGCGTAAATAGTTCCTGCAGATTCATGAGGAATACGAATCTCAATTTCCAATTTGTCGAATTCTTTAACCAATTCTTCACATGAAGTTAACCGATTCAATCTTTCTTTTCTGCTTAGTGCATCTGCTACAACATTTGCTTTTCCTGGATGATAACTGATTGTAACATCATAATCTTTAATCAATTCCAGCCATCGACGTTGTCGCATGTTCAGTTCCTTTTGCGTGAAGATATACTTCAGACTTTTATGATCCGTGTAGATTTCGTATTTTTCACCATACAGATAATGTCTCCAAAGCTTCAATGCAAATACAATTGCTGCCAATTCCAGATCATGCGTAGGATATTTCTGCTCATGAGGTTTAAGTTGTCTCAACGCATATGCAATGACGTTACCATGTTGCATCAACACACATCCTAAACCACGATATGAAGCGTCACTGTAAATAACAAAATTTCCTTGCTCGTCTGGCAGTACTAATACTGGTGCAGTCACCAACCGATTCTTCAACTCTTGAAAACTTTCTTCACATTTACTATTCCATTCGAACTTTCACTTTGTCGTGTTAATTTGGTCAACGGTGTTGCTATCTTCGCAAAATCTTTGACAAATCTTCGATAATATCCTGCCAAACCTAAGAAACTTCGAACCTCTGTCGGCGTCTTTGGTCTTTCCCAATTCAACACAGCTTCAATCTTTGCTGGATCAACTTGAATGCCTTCTCTGCTGATGATATGCCCTAGAAACTGCACTTCTTTCAACCAAAATTCACATTTTGAAAATTTTGCATAAAGCTGCTTCTTTCGTAATATCTCCAATGTCGTTCTTAAATGCGCTGCATGCTCTTCTCCCGTCTTTGAGTAGATCAAAATGTCATCAATAAATACAATGATAAACTTATCCAAATACTTCTTGAATATTCGATTCATCAAATCCATAAACGCTGCAGGTGCATTCGTTAATCCAAAAGCCATCACAAAAAATTCATAGTGTCCGTACCTCGTTCTAAATGCTGTCTTTGGAATATCTTCGGCCTTGATCTTTAACTGATGATAGCCTGATCGTAAGTCGATTTTCGAAAACCATGCTGCTCCTTTTAATTGATCAAATAAATCATCGATGCGAGGTAAAGGATATTTATTCTTGATAGTTAACTTGTTCAGCTCACGATAATCAATACACAGTCGCATACCGCCATCCTTCTTTTCACGAACAATACTGGCGCGCCCCATGGGGATACACTTGGCCTTATAATTCCTTTGTCAAGAAGTTCTTGCAACTGCTTTGCTAATTCCCTCATTTCAACAGGTGCCATCCGATATGGAGCTTTCGAAATTGGTTCGGTCCCTGGCGTCAAGTCAATAGTGAACTCGATTTCTCGATCTGGTGGAAGTCCTGGTAATTCGTCTGGAAAAACATCAAGAAATTCACAAACTAATGGAATATCTTTAATTTGTGGATTTCCCTTATCAGCATCACGTACATAGGCTAAATAAGCTTGACATCCTTGGCGTAGCAATCTTCTCGTTTGCATTATTGATAGGAATTTCTGCTTTTGCTTCTCACCTTTAAATATTACCGTTTCATTTTCTTCAGTTTGCAATTTCACTCTCTTATTCGCACAGTCAATTTGAGCATTATTACTCGATAGCCAATCCATTCCTAGAATAACATCAAACTCCCCTAACCTAAAAGGTATCAAATCAACTGAAAAATGACATCTTCCTATCTCAATATCACAACTCGGGCATACTCTATCTACTGCAACCTGATCATTATTGTAACACCCCCAGATCCGGGGTCGAGGATCCGGGTCGTCATGGTCTTTCTTTCCACAATATCACTTCACTTAATTAATAATAATAACCTTATGCTGTGACCCCACACTAACACACACCACAACCCGTTATAGTCTCAGAGATGAAATTTAAATAAGTACAAGTCTTTGAATCCACAATTTAAAAGTTATTACAACCCAAAATGATTACTTGATAAATTTACAGTTAATTGCCATTATCTGCCACAAGTTATAATTATACATAATTGATTCTCAAAAGTAGATGGTCTGATCTACAATAGATCTACCTCTGCAGCTATAGCAGCTACAACATCAACGGGAAGACGCGGGACGCTTCCCACGCCCTTGCGCTGGGTCTGCTGGAGTCTGGCCATCTTTCCTAACTGTTATTGTGTGATGAAGAAATAAAGCAAGGGTGAGCAGCAAGCCCACCAAAATAATATGTATAATGATTTACAATATATGAGCCTACTCATAATACTCATGAAAGTCTTGGTCAAAAGAAATGAACCAAGTTTGATATCTTAATGCGATGAAGTCGCAAAATATTCAGTATATATACATATATACTTTTCAAAATATTGGAAGTCCTCTTCCATGCATAATATACACAAAGTCCCAGTGTATAACTGTATAAAAAAATATCGTTGCAAGGTGATCTCATATATCTAACCTTGTCTCAACGTTTTTCTGAAAATCTTTGTCATTCATAAGACAATTATTAATTAGATATAAGTTTAAAAGATGAGGTTACCAAATACCCCAATATACTTATATCTTTCCCAATACTACTTGAACTACCACCGTTCAAGTTATAATCAGTTTCAAAAGTTCATCACATAGATGAGACTACAAGACAAGATTTGAATAGATTCAATCTTTGAAATATTATTGAATGAAATAAAGTTACGAGATACTTTATTTAGTCCCGACATATATATATCCACATATATATATCTCTTAAACATTTCCTGGAACCTCTGTTATGTAAAGTATGAACAGAGTTTGAAACATCCAATAAATTTTGGAAAGGAAAAGAATTTTGGCATAAACCAGATATCTTGCTGATCAGGCAAAGATACCCATTAGTAACCTTTTCTACTAGTAGATGGACGAATTCCCCACTGGTCATCACCCTGGCCACATTAGGACCTATGCTGGACTGCCACTCAGCCACTTATGCATTTGATGGACTCCCACTGAGCCACTTACACTATCATGGACGCCCACTGAGCCCATGTTGCTTATGCCGACTCAATAGATGGACTTACTTCCCGAACGTTGGGTAAGTAATAAATTCATTTACCAAAACTGCAACCTTGTTGCGAATATAAAATACACCACAGAGCCGGATCCCTCAGGTTTTAAGCGAGTATTTAAATCCCCTTAAAAAGGAAGATCTTAAATATAAAAATGAGTTTTGGGATCCACTCTAACTTTTAAAAATCATTTTGAAGACTCGAAAACACTTTATAGAGTGTTTGGAGTAAAGCTGATTTAATGAAGTAAATCAGTCCCCAGAATATTTAGAAAATGACTGAATATTATTATTTAAATAATATTCCCATAAAGAATAATCTTTTATAAAAATAATTGAAGTAGAAGTTTTAAAACTTATACTTGAAACGAGTATTAAATAACCAAAGATATACTTATATGAAAGTATTATCTTTATTTGAATAATCGAAAATAAGTTTGATTATTAACACCTTATTCTTTAATAAAATAAAGAATATATTTCAGCAAATAATCGGAGTCATAGATCCTCAAATGAATATTCAAATAATATTCATTAAATAATATAAACTGAGTCATAAGCCTTCGAATGAATATTCAAATAATATTCAATAAATAATATAAAAGAGTCATAAGCCCTCGAATGAATATTCAAATAATATTCAGATAAATAAATAAAAGGAGTCATACGCCTTCGAATAATATTCAAAATAATATTCATTAATAAAGTAAAAGGAGTCATAAGTCCTCGAATGAATATTCAAAATAATATTCAATAATAAAATTAAGTTAAAGTTATCGAATAAACCTTATTCGATTAATAGTTTTAAAAACTATATCCATATATATATATAAATAAATATATATATATAATATACTCGGGAACATCGACTCCCGGTTTAGAAATATGTTCACCTTTTATCCCCTATACTAAGGGTATACGCAACTACTTGCTTATTTCTAGCATAGGTATTATGCAACTATAAGCATTGAAATCAACAGATAGATAACCAGATTACGAAACAGACATGCATATATACCATATTAGCATGCTCCAATATATCGCAAAATTTGCTAATAACAATCATGCAATATCACAAGATAATGCATATACATATATTTACATCACAGCAACAGTATAACGGGTAGAAAACTTGCCTGAGCGACTGGGGGTTACGAATGGCTCGGGACGAGTCTGGTAACCTATAAGCAACAAGTAAGTTGGAATTAAACCAAAGTCACTTGTAAATCTATACTTTAACTAACTTAGACTCTAACGCTCGTTTTGCGCTCACTGATTCACTTAAGTCACTCGGGTACCCTCGACTCCACCATTTTTAATAATTTAACCTTTACGAGTTTTAAGGCGATTCCTTCGCGAGTGTCTTACCAACTGCCTAACACACTTACCATAAATGTTTCATACTTCAATTAGTCCTTTTTGGTCTTTAACCTATGTTTCAAAGTAAGGCGAGGGGAAATGTTTCGTTCGCGAAATGCCGTTACTTGAAACGGTCGTTTCTCCTAAACCGTGCATCGGAATCGAACGAACTACATATCAAAACGAAGCTCGTAACATGAGCTATCTAAACATGGCAGTGGTCATAATCTAGCAGGGGGTTCTCGGGTCATAATGCTATGCACAAAAACAGTCCAAAGAAAATCGGACGTTACGACGGCTATGTTTACGCGATTTCCCAATTTTAACCATTCAAAACCAACCACAAACCAACCTCAAATCCAACATACAACCAACATCCATCCTCATCACATCATAACAACCCCAACCAATTCAATTTAATCATCATACTTATGCCTAAACTTAACTTTAATCATACTTAAGTTCTTTTAAATCAAAACCACAACAATTACCATTCCATTTCACTACCATTCCAAATCCCAAACTCTAAATCATAACAACAAACTACAATATCAACCCACTAATCAAAATCATCTTATAATATATAGGAATCTAGGGTTTGGAGATGGTATACCTTCCTTGAAGTGGTGGGTGGAGCTAGGAAGCCTTAAGAAGCTTTGAGAAGTCTTAAGAATGCTTGGATCTTCAAGAAAAACAAGAAAAAGTTCAAGTTAAAAACTTGAAAACACTATTCATTGTCTTCTTCTTTGATTAAATGAAGAAGATTGAGAAGGAATTAATGGCTTAAACTCATGATATAGTCCTAACTAAGCATGAAGATGATTAGGGAATTATCTTACCAATTTAGGAAGCTTGGATCTTGGATTTTGAATTTCTCTTGCCTTTTGAATAGTGAAAAGCCGTGAGCAATGAAGAACAAAGCCTTGGTTGCTTTTGATTTTTGATGAAAATGATTTTACTTGGCTTGGTTGATTGGTTTTTGTGCTTGCTTTAGTCAATTACCTTCTTGCCCTTGGATTTGTATGGTTACAAAGCCACCACACCTCCTTCCTTCCCATGTCATGCTTATGTCATCCTCATGATGTCATCCTCCCTTCCTTGTCCTCTTTCTATTGGTTGGATGACATCATTCCCACTAATACCTTTGATTAACTTCCTAATCGTTTGCCTAATGACCGCTGATCTGTTATACGGTTCGCTTAACTTTCGTTCTCGTTTATCGTTTGAAGGATCATACCCGGGATCTTATTACTTAGGTTCCTTTAACCTTTCTCAATACATTATATTCCTTTTTATGATCCTCTATTATAATCCTTTAATTTAAATCCTTTTTATCCTGTTACCTTATACTCAATTCTCTCCGTATCTTGTGGATTTCCGGGAAAAACCAAAGTGTTCGGAATTGGATTCTGACGATCTTTACATACACTTATATACTTCATAGAGTACTAATAATATCCCAGAATATCCATAACAGAACCCCTACATAGCGTGGCATGAAAAGTTTTCTCGTTCAGCAAAAACACTATTCATAAGGGTTTCAAAATTTCTCAAAAATTGGGGTTATTACAGTCTCCCCTCCTTAAAAGGATTCCGTCCCAGAATCAGATAGAAACAAATGGGGATACTTTCTTAGCATTACACTTTCTAACTCTCGAGTCAATTTTCCCACATTGTGGTTCTACCACCAAACTCTGCTTAGTTTGATAATCCTTCTCCTAAGCACTTGTTCCTTTTCACTCTATAACCCTTCCTGGTTGCTCCATATAGGTTACGTCGGGTTGCATATCTATGCGCTCATATGCCTCTATTTATCTGGCATCTGAATTACACTCCCTTAACATTGATACGTGAAACACGTTACGACCTGCTACATGTTCGGGGTTAGGGCTAGCTCATAAGCTAACTTCCCAAACATCTTAATATATCCAAGGGTCCAACAAATTGTAGACTTAGCTTTCCTTTCTTTCCGAACCTCATCAATCCTTTCCAAGGGATACCTATAACATTACTAGGTCCCTTATTTCATACTCTTTATCCTTTCGTGTCAAATCAACATACTTATCATGTCCATCTTGGGCTACTACCAGCCGTCCTCTGATTAGATCTATCATATCCTTGGTCCTTTGGACTACTGCGGGTCCGAGCATCTTGCGCTCTACAACTTCATCCTAACATAAGGGAGATCGACATTGTCTTCCCTCAAGGATCTCATAAGGCGACATCTCGATAATGACATAAGATCTATTGTCGTAAGATAACTCAATCCGAATTAAGTGATCATTCCAAATTCTTTCAAGTCTATTGCACAGACTCCCATTATAGCTTTTATCATTAGAACTTTTGCTTCTCAATACCCATTCTTTTCCGGTTCGTAATCGCTACTACCTTCCGTTCCTAATATTATACTGGTTATACTTTTGCTCGCTAGCGTTCTATAACCTTTTAATAACCACGTCAACCTTAGTATCACGAATGTGTTCCCATTCCGCATACTACCACCACTTTATTACTCCTTTTTCAGTTGTTTCTATTTTCCAAAATTTGATCAATCAAATAGAAGTAAAGGAATTTGTTGAGAGATCACTATGATCATGAACACTTGTTATATCGCATAGTTAGTACAGAAGGTGGCCAGCCTTTAGTACTTGACAAGCAATTAAACAATAGTTGGTATCCTACTCGGCTTCTATCACACAGATAGATAGTCATTCGGCAATACCTCCCCTTCTGGAAGGGTTGTTCTTCTCAGCTTACATGAAATGAAAAGAAGAGAAAAGAACGAACTGAAGAGAATTGTATATATGAAAAAATATACTGCCACAAAATATCTGGCTTGGAACCTACCTCTGAACTATAGAGGTTTATCATAGGAGAACAAAACATATACGTATTTATATCAGCATCGAGCATTATAGCCTCGTATTTCACGTGCCTAAATATTTTCGCTATCCCGTCCATCATTCTATGGACCCATGCTCTTCCTCGAGCTTATACACAATTACCTTTGAAACTCCCTCGACATCGAAAATCGAATCTGGGATCTCATTCTAGACATCATCGTTACTTGAATTCTATGCTTGCACCGCAACCTTCCTCGTATAATAATACGACTCTCTATTGATAAGAAAGAATAATAATTCACTAGGTAGATACTCTACTTAATTAGTCTATCAATGATAACTTATACACTACCACGACCCGATTAGTGGTACTCAATCTCAACACCCATTCCAATACAACTCCCACTGTTGTAATCAGCTCATTACTTGCAGAATCATTGCTGCCTTACTATGGTCCACCACTGACCTACTGTAGTCATTCATTTTCCATGAAGTCTTAATAGCTAACCATACGGAGTCCATACATGTCGTATCAAATCCTTCTAAGGAGGTAACATAATCACCATTCATGATTCATGGAGTACACTCCTGATCCTGACATACATACATGACATGAAGCATATAAAATTGCAGAAGAGTTTCAATCAAAGCACCGATAGCAGGTTAATACCATTCTTAATCATACGCCCTAAATAGAGGACTTAAGTCAAAGGTTCGTCTAGTCCTTTTTGAAACATGGTCCTGGCTTATCTCAAGATAGTACCTTCTAAGATAGATAGCCTGCTCATGGCGATTACACGAATTAAACCTTTACCAACTACTATTACGGTTGGGTATTGCACAGTCATCAGAAGGAATGTCAATCTTCCAAACCATAATACAACCTTCATAGCTTTAACCATCATCACTGTATTCCTTTGGCACAAGCGCCTATAATTATCCTCTTACCTTTAAAGTGTCGGCCACCTCTTTGGCCTTTCCTGATAGTAAAATTTCCTTACAGTCAATGTCATTTTAACCACCTCCAAATAAATTTTCTACCTTATTTCAATCACAGCTTATGTGAAAATACTTTTCTTTAATATCTGATGAGTAAAAAAAAAATTTCCATTTTTCCATAAGTTATCCCCTCAGTCTTTAGAGGTTAATCACTGTCATGACTGACTCTCAATCATAATTAGAACATCTTTTATCTTAAGTCCTAATTGCCCTGAACAATTTCGACCATTACTGGTTCGATCCATACTTTCTCGTGGTTTAACACGTGCCCCACTTGGCAACATTATAATTACGTCATATTTCCTTTATCAACATTTTTATTCTTGAGAATTTTGAATATTACCTTTCTCCTTGTAAAACCTCTAAGGTTATCCTTCAATCGTTCCTCTTGTATTCCCTAGATACAGGGCATATCAAAATACCATTCACTATTACTAGAACCATTGTCTATATACTTCTGAAAAATTTCTCCACTGATCCTTAAAGGTTATTATTACCTTAATGCTTTCCAATTCATACTGTCAAAACTCATACTATCCCTATCAAGGGTGAAATGCCAACCTTTATGCATTCCCCTAGGATTCGTTTTAAGTTACCGATGTTCTATCCTTAATTCCACCTTTAAAAAGGTACAAGCATCCTTCCATGGATAAATAAAGTCATATATCCCTGATATGGGTATCTTATTCAATCATTCCCACCTCGATAGTAAATGCCTAATTTCACAATAACATCTGTATACAAAATGAGGTTAATCAAAATGGCCTCCAAAAGATAACAACGGTTATCCGCTTTTCTTGCCTAATCTGGTAACGATAACATGGATGTTCTGGAAGATATTGGTCGTGTTCAACGTGAACTTCTTCTTAATAATTCCTTATTTACTTTTGTTGTTTATCTCAACAGTCACCTCAATGTTGGGATATCTTTCATATCTGGCGTCTCCCTTTCTGGGTATCATGCCACCGGTCTTACACTTCACCTTCTTGAAGGTCACTTCCTTCATCCAATTTTCTTAATTTCTTACTTTCTTATCCCCTTAGTCTATCCGCGTCTCATTATTTATCCTTCGAATTATCTCAAGGTTTCCTCGAATCTTCCCAACTTACAGGGGAAAAAATATATGTATCTCTTATGCCCTCAACCATCAATTTTAACTCATGGTGAATCACCCTCATCCTGACGATTACATACTCTTCTATTTCTATTTCTACGAGTCTTTAGGGTTTCCTCATACCCAACTCCCTTATCATTCCTCAAACTCTATTGCCGTTATATTCCTTTCCACTTCAATTTCTTTTTTTTTTTATTTTCCTTTCTCTTATCATTATTTCATGAACCAACACAACATAAGCATTGATTCCAACATCCCGTCATTCTGGATTCGTGTCCTCAGAACGAATCTTGACAACTTTTACAACTTAGATTCATAATTTTTCATACTCGTCTGCCTTTGTTCTGGCTCTAAAGCTTTTACTCTATCTCTATAACCTTGGGAAGTACTTTCCTGAAAACAATTGACTGAACTTAAATCAGTTTATTATAATCTCTTGCTCCGTGCCTTCCTTGGTCTTTCACCAGCGGGTGGTCTCTCTCTTAGGAGGGTAAGTGATAAAAACAGTCTTTTGAGATTCGTCAATCATTTAGAATCTCAAATGATTCCTATATTTCCTTTAGCCAGGCTCTTGCCTCGACTGGGTCAGCTTGTTCCTTGGAACTCTGAGAGCTTAGCGACTTAAAGGTCATGAAAGAATTTCCTACCGCATTGTTTCCTCAAGGTGGTGGCTGGGGATAATAGTCTAAGTTCTTTCTAGATAGGTCCATGAATTGCCGTATAGGAGTACCGTCTCGGGTCTCCTTTCCTTACTCGACTTTCTGTTTCCTTAGTATGAAATGTTTCATCCTACTCCCCATAATTGGGGTCATTTTTTTAAAATCCTCATTTTCCACTCCATTATGTCATGGGTTCCTTCTATCTTGATGGCGACCTCCCTGACTATCACGTTCAGGGTTTGCTCTAAATCTTATTCCTCCAACTATGGCTCTCATCTAAGTTCTCATCCTTACGCTCTTGAACTTTTCGGAACCCAAATTCTATAGGAATACCTCATTATTCCCTTATCATCTTTCTCGGTATTAATCTCATATTTATTTGTTGGCTCTCTGCCTTCATTCATCACCTTTCTCTGGCATCGTATGCTCTTTTCCAATAATTCGGTCTCTATTGCAATCTCAAACAGCTTTTCGGTACCGGCTCCGGTTACCTTCACTACTATTTCCATTTTCTCAAAATCTCTTATCAATTCTCCCAAAGACATTATCATCTTGAGTCTCTCCTTTTTACTAAGGGCATCAGCCACCACATTGGTTTTCCCCGAATGATAAAGAATCTCCCAATCATTATTCCTGATTAGCTCTAACTGCCTCCTCTGGCATATGTTGAGCTCTTTCTACGTAAAAATGTACTAGAGCTCCTATGGTTTGTGAATCTCACACTTCTCTCCATACAAGTAGTGCCTCAAATCTTTAGGGCAAAACTATTGCCACGAGCCCAAGCTCATGGGTGGGGATATCGAATTTTAAATTCCCTTAATTATCTTGACGCGTACGCGATTACCTTGTTGTGCTGTATAAGAAGCACCCTAATTCCTTATGCGAAGCGTCACTACACTTCACAGAATCTCCTTTTTCCATCCGGCAACGCCAGCATAGGGGTCGTCACCAACCTTTGCTTCAGTTCTTGAAAGTTGTTCTCGCATTTCTCTGTCCATTTGAACTTCTCAGTCTTATGAGTAAGCCACGTTAAAGGGGCTACTATCTTTACAAACTTGAACGAACCTCCGGTAGTGACCGACCAATCCTACCTCTGGTAGTCGACCTAACCATGGTCATCAATTCATCAGTGGTTCTTTATCCAAATCTTGTCAGGATCCTCCATGGGATCCTCCTCAACAACTATCCCTTCTAGGACAACATCCTCAACCGCTACATCCTCAATATCAACATCATCCGGTCCTGCATTAGGACACTCTATCGGATCCACAATCCGATCTCCAATTAGTAATAAAACATCATCGCGCTGTTGCTCCTCAACCTTAGGGTTCGGAGTCCCGCTACCATATACGATAACGAACTACGCTCCTATCACGATATTTATAAGGGTTCCCATAAGGGTTTTAACTGTCAGTACTACGTTAGGTAGCCCGACTATGAACTTGGCAAGAGTTCTTATTATCTTTGTGAACTTATTATCTTAACGTCCCATCATCTCTGAGGTTTATAACGCTTAGCTCTGATACCATTTCTGTAACACCCCCAGATCCGGGGTCGAGGATCCGGGTCGTCACGGTCTTTCTTTCCACAATATCACTTCACTTAATTAATAATAATAACCTTATGATGTGACCCCACACTAACACACACCACAACCCGTTATAGTCTCAGAGATGAAATTTAAATAAGTACAAGTCTTTGAATCCACAATTTAAAAGTTATTACAACCCAAAATGATTACTTGATAAATTTACAGTTAATTGCCATTATCTGCCACAAGTTATAATTATACATAATTGATTCTCAAAAGTAGATGGTCTGATCTACAATAGATCTACCTCTGCAGCTATAGCAGCTACAACATCAACGGGAAGACGCGGGACGCTTCCCACGCGCTTGCGCTGGGTCTGCTGGAGTCTGGCCATCTTTCCTAACTGTTGTTGTGTGATGAAGAAATAAAGCAAGGGTGAGCAGCAAGCCCACCAAAATAATATGTATAATGATTTACAATATATGAGCCTACTCATAATACTCATGAAAGTCTTGGTCAAAAGAAATGAACCAAGTTTGATATCTTAATGCGATGAAGTCGCAAAATATTCAGTATATATACATATATACTTTTCAAAATATTGGAAGTCCTCTTCCATGCATAATATACACAAAGTCCCAGTGTATAACTGTATAAAAAAATATCGTTGCAAGGTGATCTCATATATCTAACCTTGTCTCAACGTTTTTCTGAAAATCTTTGTCATTTATAAGACAATTATTAATTAGATATAAGTTTAAAAGATGAGGTTACCAAATACCCCAATATACTTATATCTTTCCCAATACTACTTGAACTACCACCGTTCAAGTTATAATCAGTTTCAAAAGTTCATCACATAGATGAGACTACAAGACAAGATTTGAATAGATTCAATCTTTGAAATATTATTGAATGAAATAAAGTTACGAGATACTTTATTTAGTCCCGACATATATATATCCACATATATATATCTCTTAAACATTTCCTGGAACCTCTGTTATGTAAAGTATGAACAGAGTTTGAAACATCCAATGAATTTTGGAAAGGAAAAGAATTTTGGCATAAACCAGATATCTTGCTGATCAGGCAAAGATACCCATTAGTAACCTTTTCTACTAGTAGATGGACGAATTCCCCACTGGTCATCACCCTGGCCGCATTAGGACCTATGCTGGACTGCCACTCAGCCACTTATGCATTTGATGGACTCCCACTGAGCCACTTACACTATCATGGACGCCCACTGAGCCCATGTTGCTTATGCCGACTCAATAGATGGACTTACTTCCCGAACGTTGGGTAAGTAATAAATTCATTTACCAAAACTGCAACCTTGTTGCGAATATAAAATACACCACAGAGCCGGATCCCTCAGGTTTTAAGCGAGTATTTAAATCCCCTTAAAAAGGAAGATCTTAAATATAAAAATGAGTTTTGGGATCCACTCTAACTTTTAAAAATCATTTTGAAGACTCGAAAACACTTTATAGAGTGTTTGGAGTAAAGCTGATTTAATGAAGTAAATCAGTCCCCAGAATATTTAGAAAATGACTGAATATTATTATTTAAATAATATTCCCATAAAGAATAATCTTTTATAAAAATAATTGAAGTAGAAGTTTTAAAACTTATACTTGAAACGAGTATTAAATAACCAAAGATATACTTATATGAAAGTATTATCTTTATTTAAATAATCGAAAATAAGTTTGATTATTAACACCTTATTCTTTAATAAAATAAAGAATATATTTCAGCAAATATTCGGAGTCATAGATCCTCAAATGAATATTCAAATAATATTCATTAAATAATATAAACTGAGTCATAAGCCTTCGAATGAATATTCAAATAATATTCAATAAATAATATAAAAGAGTCATAAGCCCTCGAATGAATATTCAAATAATATTCAGATAAATAAATAAAAGGAGTCATACGCCTTCGAATAATATTCAAAATAATATTCATTAATAAAGTAAAAGGAGTCATAAGTCCTCGAATGAATATTCAAAATAATATTCAATAATAAAATAAAGTTAAAGTTATCGAATAAACCTTATTCGATTAATAGTTTTAAAAACTATATCCATATATATATATATATATAAATAAATATATATATATAATATACTCGGGAACATCGACTCCCGGTTTAGAAATATGTTCACCTTTTATCCCCTATACTAAGGGTATACGCAACTACTTGCTTATTTCTAGCATAGGTATTATGCAACTATAAGCATTGAAATCAACAGATAGATAACCAGATTACGAAACAGACATGCATATATACCATATTAGCATGCTCCAATATATCGCAAAATTTGCTAATAACAATCATGCAATATCACAAGATAATGCATATACATATATTTACATCACAGCAACAGTATAACGGGTAGAAAACTTGCCTGAGCGACTGGGGGTTACGAATGGCTCGGGACGAGTCTGGTAACCTATAAGCAACAAGTAAGTTGGAATTAAACCAAAGTCACTTGTAAATCTATACTTTAACTAACTTAGACTTTAACGCTCGTTTTGCGCTCACTGATTCGCTTAAGTCACTCGGGTACCCTCGGCTCCACCATTTTTAATAATTTAACCTTTACGAGTTTTAAGGCGATTCCTTCGCGAGTGTCTTACCAACTGCCTAACACACTTACCATAAATGTTTCATACTTCAATTAGTCCTTTTTGGTCTTTAACCTATGTTTCAAAGTAAGGCGAGGGGAAATGTTTCGTTCGCGAAACGCCGTTACTTGAAACGGTCGTTTCTCCTAAACCGTGCATCGGAATCGAACGAACTACATATCAAAACGAAGCTCGTAACATGAGCTATCTTAACATGGCAGTGGTCATAATCTAGCAGGGGGTTCTCTGGTCATAATGCTATGCACAAAAACAGTCCAAAGAAAATCGGACGTTACGACGGCTATGTTTACGCGATTTCCCAATTTTAACCATTCAAAACCAACCACAAACCAACCTCAAATCCAACATACAACCAACATCCATCCTCATCACATCATAACAACCCCAACCAATTCAATTTAATCATCATACTTATGCCTAAACTTAACTTTAATCATACTTAAGTTCTTTTAAATCAAAACCACAACAATTACCATTCCATTTCACTACCATTCCAAATCCCAAACTCTAAATCATAACAACAAACTACAATATCAACCCACTAATCAAAATCATCTTATAATATATAGGAATCTAGGGTTTGGAGATGGTATACCTTCCTTGAAGTGGTGGGTGGAGCTAGGAAGCCTTAAGAAGCTTTGAGAAGTCTTAAGAATGCTTGGATCTTCAAGAAAAATAAGAAAAAGTTCAAGTTAAAAACTTGAAAACACTATTCATTGTCTTCTTCTTTGATTAAATGAAGAAGATTGAGAAGGAATTAATGGCTTAAACTCATGATATAGTCCTAACTAAGCATGAAGATGATTAGGGAATTATCTTACCAATTTAGGAAGCTTGAATCTTGGATTTTGAATTTCTCTTGCCTTTTGAATAGTGAAAAGCCGTGAGCAATGAAGAACAAAGCCTTGGTTGCTTTTGATTTTTGATGAAAATGATTTTACTTGGCTTGGTTGATTGGTTTTTGTGCTTGCTTTAGTCAATTACCTTCTTGCCCTTGGATTTGTGTGGTTACAAAGCCACCACACCTCCTTCCTTCCCATATCATGCTTATGTCATCCTCATGATGTCATCCTCCCTTCCTTGTCCTCTTTCTATTGGTTGGATGACATCATTCCCACTAATCCCTTTGATTAACTTCCTAATCGTTTGCCTAATGACCGCTGATCTGTTATACGGTTCGCTTAACTTTCGTTCTCGTTTATCGTTTGAAGGATCATACCCGGGATCTTATTACTTAGGTTCCTTTAACCTTTCTCAATACATTATATTCCTTTTTATGATCCTCTATTATAATCCTTTAATTTAAATCCTTTTTATCCTGTTACCTTATACTCAATTCCCTCCGTATCTTGTGGATTTCCGGGAAAAACCAAAGTGTTCGGAATTGGATTCTGACGATCTTTACATACACTTATATACTTCATAGAGTACTAATAATATCCCAGAATATCCATAACAGAACCCCTACATAGCGTGGCATGAAAAGTTTTCTCGTTCAGCAAAAACACTATCCATAAGGGTTTCAAAATTTCTCAAAAATTGGGGTTATTACAATTATTTGCTAATTTTATGACTAACACTTCATCTAACCACTGTACCTCACAATTTATTTTAGAGATAAAAGCTTCAGAAATAAAAGATCTAGTAGCTCCTGAATCAATCAATACCAAAGCATTTACGGAATTTACAGGAAGTGTACCTGCAACCACATTCGGACTCTGTACTGCTTCCTTCATTGACATGTTAAAAGTCCTTGCTTTGGGCTGATATTGCTGTGGTAGTGGAGGTGGAGGTAATGCTAAAACTCTTGGAATACTAGCGGCCATTGCAATTCCTCTGCAGTCTCTGGCGATATGTCCTTTTCTCCCACATTGAAAACAAGTAACTTCTGCTTTTCCCATCGGACATTCTCCAGAATAGTGTCCCCTTTGCTTGCATTTGAAACACGTGACATTTGGCTTGTTGCAAATTCCCGTATGCTTTCTACCACACGTTCTGCAATCAGGTACAGGCGGTCGAATAAGCCTTTGCTGAGTTGGGGCAGGTAGTCGATTACCCATCCTCTGGTTGTTTTGTTCTGGCCTCCTAAAGTTTACTTTTCCTCGAGCTTGAAATCCCGGCCTTTTGTTGAAACGATTCTGAAAATTCCCTGGTCCTTTCTCTTTCTGAGCTGCTTCGCTTTCTCCTTCAATAATCATAGCCTTCTGAACAATAGCCGTATAAGTTGTCAATTCAAACACAGCTACCCTGCTACGAATCCATGGTTTTAGTCCTTGCTGAAATCTCTTGGCCCGCTTCTCGTCCGTATCCACCTGCTCTGGAACAAACCTTGCCAATTCCATAAACTTGGTCTCATAATCCGCAACCGATAAGTTGTCTTGTTTCAGCTCCAGGAACTTGATCTCCATCTGGTTTTTCATAAAACGAGGAAAATATTTCTCCAAGAAAAGATCAGTGAATCTATCCCAGGTCACCACACCTTCTTCTTCCAAAGCTTTCTTCGATTCCCACCAGTAATTAGCTTCGCCTTTCAGGAAATAGCTAGAAAAATCCGTCTTCTGCTCTTCCTCAACCTTTACCAATGAAAAAGCCTTTTCCATCTCTTTCAGCCAAGCTCTCGCTTTTGTAGGATCCGTGGAACCCATAAATTCCGGTGGCTTCACCGACTGAAATTGCTTGAAAGTGGTCGTAGGCGCTGCTGGTGGTACTTGATGTCCTGGATGAGCGGCTTGCTGTAACATCTGTTGCTGGAACTGCTGCTGTTGCTGCTGCAGTTGTTGTTGCATCATCAACATTTGCTGTTGCATGAGATTAAACATCTGATCCATCTGTTTATTATTGTTTTGGCCCTCGGTGTTCCCATTCGATGAATCGGGTTGTGTTTTTCTTTTAGGTGCCATCTTTCTGGTAAATAAACAACGGTCTTCTTTAATAACAGTATATTAAACATATATTAAAACAGTCGATTTGAGAAAATAAAACAGCTTATTAAATAACTGAATAGATAAAACAGTATGATGTGTTTTTTTTTTACATAAGGATACAACATGATCGTAAATAAAACTACATTTGTAAATATGCAATGGTACTGAATTAAATATAAATGCTTAAATAACTAAAAATAAAATAAAGAAACGTGCAAAAGATCATCTCGTATATATACATGTAGAACACCAGCTACAGGTGTCAGTGCTTGATACCAAAAACCTATGATATAACAGTCATACTGCTACTACTACTATCGGTCAAAGTCAGTAACTACACTCATACACACTAGTCATACAATACTATGTTGCCTCTATCTACAAAATATACATAATACCACACTCATTGATCTGCTGGTCTCAAAATCCTGGTGGTACGTGGCTCAACTCCTCCTGCAATGCCTCTAGCACTGCCTCGGTAAGTCCCAATGCTCTGCGATATGCTGTCTCTGCACTAAGATCCTGCTGTCTCAAATTAGTAAGCTGCTGCGAACTAACCCGGTGAATATGATGTAGTCTCTCTCTCAGTATATAATTCGGTCATAATGCTCTGACAGGACCATCCGTCTGTGTCTCATACAACCCAAGGATCTCCCTACACTGGTTCTGCCATCTAATCCTCTCCTCCCTCTCTGCCTGAAAGCGCTGGTAAGTCACGGTATGATGCTCCCGAAGATCAGTGCTGGAACTTCGAGAAGGTAATGGTCCATCCACCACAATATCATCCATAAACTCTGGCTGAGGAAACTGATAAACTCCTGGAACAGGTGCATAAATGGCTAATGGGGCAGGAAATAAGACAGGCTGCTCCATCGGCGCATACACTGGCGGCTCTGCCTCTAGCTCCATATGTGGCAGCTCTGGAATCTCGACTGGTGGCATAGGAATCTGAGGCTCTAAATCCTCCCACTGCGGAAGATCAATCATGTCAGGAATATCGAACATCGGGAACTCTAGTGGTGGAAAATCTGGTATCTCTGGCTCAAAATATGGAAAATAATCTACAAAACCCGGTACCTCTGGGGGAAGTGGTATCTCTGGTGCTAACTCAGGTGGCAATGGAGGTAAAATCTGCTCTGACACTGGGGCTACTACCGGTGCATCCCCTGGATCTGTCTCGGTCCTCTCCGTAGATGATGATAAAGAAGCCATCTAATATACATAAAAATAATAACACAAAAACAATCAAATCACAATCCTAAACTCATAACTTCTAATCACATAGACAAACAATCCTAACATTCTTACTCTCATCCTATCTCATTTTCCTATCTTATCTTAGCCCTAACGTTCTTGTTTTTAAAGGTCAAACCTAAGCTCTGATGCCAACTGTAACACCCTCCAAATCCGGGGTATAGATTTAGGGCATTACTAATAATAACTACTCACTAATCTCGCACAAGCGGAATATAATTGAAATAGTTACCCCGAACTACTACTACTCAGGATCTTTTAAGGTTAAGATTTGAAAACAAGAACCACATACTAACTTTATTACAAACCAAATAAAAACAATCCGTCTCAAGAACTCTCTTTATTACAAAACTTTATTCTATCTACATGCTCACCACACAACTTTTATTCAAACCATAATAGTACTTATCCTGTTACACCTGATCTGATAACTCAAAGCTCTCTTCAGGAATAAGGATGAACACCCTTGGTATAAGAGGGTCCCGCTGCTTGACTCACTTCTTGACTACGCGGGTTCTGATGGGTTTCATTCTCTACCTTAACTGTAAGACAATAGGAATAACAATAAAAGAGGATGAGCCAAAATTGCTCAACAAGCCTGCAACAATATAGATAGTATAAAGAGAGAGAAATAAGTGAACCAATAAGCTGCTGGTTTGATCAACCATCTGAGTCTGTATAGACTAATAATTTGCCAATACTGGCGAGTGCCAAATGAACAAGACTGGAAACAAGAACCAACATATGCACTATAACCCGCTGATCAGTCAGGATACAGTGCGAATCTATACCCAACTGTATAGATCCAACCAACATAAGGAGTACTCAGGCAGCTATGGCCTATTAATTAAAGGTCTGAGTAAAACCCAGCCTGTATCGTAACCATCCAGTCCGAAGTTTAGCATCCGGAACAATCGGAATGCTTTTGATGTATCCCAACATCAGGATATATCATAATATATGTAACAAGGGTAAAAATATTGGAATATGAATAGAGGATTCAATAAATTGGGAGAAATCAAGAATCGAAATGAAATAGAAACAAGAATCAATAGATATGTATCAGTGCATATTAACAAGAATTATCAAAGTGTAATTGATATGTAAAATGGAATATAATTCACTATTCTGAATTTAGAATAGGGGAAAAACTTGCCTCGCGCGTACTTAACCTGATTCAACTCACCGCCTTCTGTCCCTAGCTTACTCTGCCTTGCTAACACTGAACCAATCATGGAAAGATAGTTGTTTAGATAACTTACTATATACGTGTATCTGGAATTGATATCACGTAACCTTATCAATCTACCCATGCGTTTCTATCTGATTCGCATATATACACATATATTGATATAGCACATAGGTTCACATAATCACATAAAGCACATAGCACATAAAGCACATAATAAATTTTTAGACTTATAATTATTTTTAGAATTGATTCTAGACTCATACCTGCATTAACTAGCCTTATCTGACTTTATTATAATTTTTCGGGATTATTCGATTAAATTATACCCCTATTAGGGCCTACGAACTATTAATTATCACCAAACCATTCTCTTTTGGAGGAAATTATAACTCACAATTATTTTTATTGGATTCGTTTCATTTTTCTGAGTCTAGGGGTCTTCGTTTCGCTCAAATCGGATTAACGGTTGAATTATTATGAATTAAACAAGATTTAATTAATTAATAATTAATTATAATTAAATAATCCTTAATTACATTTTTAAATAATTAACTAATAATTATTTTATTTTAAAATAATTAATCCCTAATTATTAGGATTAATTACTATTTATTACAATTATTTACAAATTAATAATACTTACTCGATCAGATCGATTATTTATAAATAAAAATCGATACAACTAACTGATACGCTATTTATCGAATAAATACTAATTACTCGAATTATAATCTAACTCAATGATTAATTACTCGTATAAATACGAGCTACTCGCGATTCTTGACTATTATCGAACTGTTATTATTATTACTATACCTAAACGATTAATTAATTATTTAATTATCTGTATTTAATTATTCGATACGAATAAAACGATATCCTTCGAATAAATTATTGCTCGAATAATAATTCTCATTATCGAATCACTACTCGTATGAATACAAGTTACTCGTAATATTAACTAATTATCGGATTATTAATCATATTATTTAATCCTTATTTATTAATTAATTACCTAATTATTAATTAATTACCTAATTAGTAATTACTTAGATAACTAATAAATAATTAGATAAATAATTAAATAATTAATTAAACAATTAAATTCGAATTTCAAAATTAATAAAATAATTTAAAAATTAATTATAATATTTTTCAAAATTTAAAACTGATTTTTATTTACTTTTTAGAATTACTAAAACTAATTTCTGATTTTAGAAAAATAAAATAAAAAAAAAAAAAAAACCAGAAACTTGAAAACAGAAACAGGGTTAGGGTTATATGGATCAACTCCGGGTCAAATAAAAACCCAACCGGGTCGGATCCGGGTTGGCAAGAACACCCGCCGGTGTTCTTCACGTTTCCAGAACACGGCGAAGTTCCGGCCACCGGAGCCCAACTCCGGCGATACCAATTCCTGACCAAAAACCGTGTGGTTCGACTCGTTCCTGCTGCAAATCAATTCCTCACCATCCCAGCCATTCAAACCTGCCATTCTCCTCCTTCCCCGTCGCCTGTCTCATCTTTCCCGGCGAAAATCGATCCAAAATCGGCGACCTTCAACTCCATGGCCGGTGAAATCATTTTTGACGAATACAAAACCAAACAACGTGATTCCGGTGTCAAATTAAAGCTACAGAGTTCTACAATTACTTTCTAACATCAATCGCGAGCAAAAACATATATAAATTTAAAAAAAACAAAATAAAAAATAGTTAAACTCAATAACTCGACATATCGATTCAGGGGTTGTAAAATCATAATAAAAATACCTGATTACTCCTAAGACTACAACGAAACTAACTACATAATCCAAACAATCAAATGATTCTTCAAAATCAAAAACCGAAATTCATGCCAAGAACATAAAAATCGATTTTGAGATTAAACAAACCTCAGTTGTTGATATTAGTATCAATAGATTCGTCTCTTCACAAGGATTGTATTGGTTACTCGAGCGTTTTCAGTGGATTAGTAAATCTCCCAAAATCACAGTTTAATCTTCTCCCTTCTTCAAGAACACAAACTTCACCCACACTTTCTAATTTTTATTTTCTGATTTTTTTAACAATTAATTAATGAATAATTTGATAGGGATAAATAAGTCCTGATTTTATAATTAATGGGCTGCTAAGCCCAATAATAAGATGTATAATATTCAGACCAGAAAGGTTAAGCCTGACGGACCAGATCAGGCCTGGTGGAATAAAAAAAAAGGCCCAAAAAGCCCTGATTATTAATTAATTTCGTAATTAATTAATAAGGGAGAAATCAGATGTTGAAAAGAGTCCCGATGAGGATATAAGTCCTTAGAGATTAGCCTCAAGGGGACCTAAAAGGATAAGGAATCAGCTTCCTACTTCCTAGGACTCCTAAGTCTATCCTAATTCAGAGGCTTATCCACCAAGTCTCCTATACCAAGTCCAATCCAAGGACTCCCACATCTATATAAGGGGCCTCACCCCACAAATCAGAACTACGTTTTTTGACTTGATCCTTGGCAATCAGCAAGGTACGTAGGCATCTTGTTAAGGCAGATTGAGTCACGAAACACAAGAGCAGTCAAATCGAGCCTCGAAGCTCACGTTCCTTAGTATTAAATACAGCAATTATATATAGTAGTTTTAATCCATAACATTTGGCGCCGTCTGTGGGACAAACGGAACAACAACCATGGCGAGAACACGGAGAACAACCAGCACTCTGGAGGAGGGAACACCATCAGGGACAACCCAGGTGATTTCATCAACCGTGGAGGTTCCTCCCCATTCAACTTATGCATCTACTCAGGGGGAAGCCCAGACAGGGGCAACTCATCCTCAGCCACAAGGGACAACTCCCCCGACTGTTCAAGGTACGAATCCTCAAGTTCAACAAATACATATACCTGTGAATTCTCGACCCGTCGGGTATGAATACTCAACTATTGTTACTACTAACCCCCCTTATGGGATGCCCCTTCACCCTGAGGTTGGAGGAAGTGGATATGCTGGGCGAAGCGAAGCACGAGGGCGGTCGCCCCCCTATATACGAGGTTTGGATCCTATCCCTGAGGATCGGGAATTTTCTGGTCCATACACTGAGAGAGACTCCGAATCTTCGGATGATGAAGTGGCCCCGAGAAGGAGGCGTCCTGGAAAAGAGCCAATGGCCGATGGAAGGCAACGCCCTCAAAGCACCCCAGGGGCGAATCCCCAAGAAGTGCAGGAAAAGATCAGGGCTCATGAGGCTGAAATCCAAAGGCTGAGGCGTGATTTGGAGGCTTACCAAGCCACCAGACCCCACATACCTCCTAGGGGGAGAAATCCTCCTCCTATCATAGACCTGGATGGTCCGGTAAGAAGAAGGGCTGCTGTCCCAAGAACTGATCCAAGCAATCTCCTTCCCCTTGGAGATCCTGATGATCCAACTCCACCCTTCACAGAAGAGATAATGAATGCCCATATCTCAAGAAAATTTAAGATGCCCACTATCAAAGCCTATGATGGCACGGGAGACCCCGCTAATCATGTTAGGACATTCTCTAATGCACTGCTGCTGCAACCCGTGAATGATGCTATAAAATGTCGGGCCTTCCCTCAAACCCTGTCGGGTATGGCTCAAAGATGGTACAGTCGCCTACCCCCAAATTCTATTGGATCATTCAGAGAATTAAGTCAGGCTTTTATTAAGCAATTCATCAGTGGAAGAGTCCATGAGAAAAGTTCAGCATCTCTTATGAGTCTTGTGCCGGGAGCTAAAGAATCCTTAAGGGATTACCTAAATCGTTTTACAAAGGAGGCTTTAAAAGTCCCAGACCTTGATGATAAGGTAGCCATGATAGCGCTGCAACAAGGAACTAGGGATGAGTTTTTCAAGATGTCTTTGGCCAAACGACCCCCTGAGAGCATGTTGCAGCTCCAAGAGAGGGCAGGGAAGTATATCAAGGTTGAAGAGAGTATGAGGAAGACCGTAGTAAGTAATGAGCCCACTGGAGGCAAAAAACGAAAAACTGATTTGGAGTACATCGCTAAGGATAAGTATCCTAGAACTGAACAAAACCCTGATTCAACCCCCAAGAAGGGAGGACCTGGGCAAAAGTTCACTGAATACGCTAAGCTGAATGCCCCCAGAAGTCAGATTTTGATGGAGATTGAGAAAGACAGAGATATTCGCTGGCCTAAGCCCTTGAAGGCTGATCCCGCCAAGCTAGATAAGGGCAAGTATTGCAGGTTTCACAAAGATGTCGGCCATGACACCGATGAGTGTAGGCAGTTGAAAGATGAAATTGAGTTTTTGATTCGAAAAGGAAGGCTGAACAAGTATACTGGAGATGGAGGAGACAGAAACAATAATGGAAGGAAGAACTTTGAAGATCGTAGGAGGGACCAAGATGATCAGGGGCGGAATCCCCAACCTAGAGGACCAGTTATAAACACCATTTATGGAGGGCCGAGACCTCGAGGGCCTGTAATAAACACGATCTTTGGAGGTCCAACTGCTGCTGGATTGTCCAAAAATTCCAGAAAGGCATATACTAGAGAGGTTATGCATATTGTTGGAGAAGCCCCGAAGAGGGCCAGGACAGAAGTAACATTGGCTTTTGATGATTCCGACCTAGAGGGTGTGAAGTTTCCCCATGACGACCCGCTGGTCATAACGCCGATAATAGGAAATAGCCCGGTTAAGAGGGTCCTTGTGGATAATGGTGCTTCTGTGGATATCTTGCTCCACGACACCTTTCTAAGGATGGGGTATAACGACTCCCAGTTGACACCAACCGACATGCCGATATATGGATTTGCTGGAGTAGAATGTCCTGTGGAAGGGATAATTAAATTACCAACCACCATAGGTACGGAGCCAAGGCAAGCAACGCAGATGCTGGATTTTGTGGTGGTAAAGGCTAGTTCAACTTATAATGCTATCATGGGGAGAACAGGGATACATGCCTTCAAGGCAGTCCCCTCTTCCTACCATTCAGTCATGAAGTTTCCCACCCGAAATGGGATTGGAGAAGAGAGGGGAGATCAAAAAATGGCTAGAAGCTGTTATGTGGCCTCTTTGAGGGCAGATGGAGTCGGGGGGCAGGTTCTTCCTATTGAAGATATGGATGTTCGAGAAAATGATGAGAATAGAGGAAGGCCAGCAGAAGAATTGGTTTCGGTTCCTTTAGATCCCAAGAATCCTGAGAGGATGACTTTCATTGGAGCTACATTAGAGGAGCCCCTTAGAGGGAAGTTAGTGAAATTTTTGCAAGAAAATAGTGATGTGTTTGCATGGTCAGCAGCTGATATGCCAGGCATAGACCCGGAGTTAATTACCCACAAGTTAAACGTGGATCCAAGCCGGAAGACAGTGAAACAAAAGAAAAGAAATTTTGCCCCGGAAAGACAAGAGGCTATAAAGCAGGAAGTGGAAAAGCTCTTAGAGGCTGGTTTCATTGAGGAGATTCAATTTCCGGAGTGGTTAGCAAACCCTGTAATGGTGAAGAAGGCTAATGGAAAGTGGAGGATGTGTATAGACTTCACCGACCTGAATGATGCATGCCCCAAAGACTGTTTTCCGCTGCCTAGAATTGATACTTTGATTGATGCCACCGCTGGACATGAGATGCTGAGTTTCATGGATGGATTTAGCGGATACAACCAGATCAAAATGCATAAGGATGACATTCCAAAGGTATCATTTATCACTGACTTTGGTGTTTATTGTTATCTTGTTATGGCGTTTGGTCTCAAGAATGCAGGAGCCACCTATCAAAGGTTGGTGAATAAAATTTTTAAGGATCTTATTGGGAAGACTATGGAAGTCTATGTTGATGACATGCTAGTCAAGAGTCTAGTAAAGATTGATCATATAACCCATTTGAGGGAAGCTTTTGAGGTCCTGAGGTACCACAAGATGATGTTGAATCCCACGAAGTGTGCCTTCGGAGTAGGATCTGGAAAATTCTTGGGATTGATGGTCTCAAAGAGGGGAATTGAGGCTAACCCCGATAAAATAAAGGCAATCCTGGACATGGAACCCCCAAAAACTGTCAAGGATGTTCAGAAACTCACAGGAAGGGTTGCTGCGCTAGGGCGATTCATCTCCAAGTCAGGAGACAAGTGTTTGTCATTCTTCAAGTCATTAAAGAACATTAAAGACTTTGTATGGAGTGAGGAAAATCAGAAGGCATTTGAAGAGTTAAAGAAGTATATGGGCCAGGCCCCGTTGTTGGCCAAGCCAGTTCTGGGTGAAGTTTTATTCTTGTACTTGGCTGTTTCAGAAAGCGCCTTGAGCGCGGTGTTGGTTAAGGAGGAACTGAAAGTCCAGAAACCCGTATACTATGTCAGCAAAATTTTGCATGGTGCTGAGTTGAATTATTCAGCCATTGAGAAATTCGCTTTAGCCTTGGTAATGGCTTCAAGAAAGCTGCGTCCTTATTTTCAAGCTCACCAAATTGAAGTGCTAACAAATCAGCCACTGAGAAATATCATTCACAGTCCCAAGGCAAGTGGGAGACTGATTAAGTGGGCAATAGAGTTGGGAGAGTTCGATCTCAAGTATAAGCCACGTATGGCCATAAAAGCCCAGGCACTAGCTGACTTCGTGGTGGAATGTACCATACCCAACCAAGAAGTCGGGGGGCAGGAAGATACCACACCTCAAGAAAAGGGAGTCGACAATGGGGACAAGGAGAAAGAATATTGGGTTCTCTATTTTGATGGAGCATCAAAAACAAATTCCAGTGGAGCAGGGTTGGTTTTGCAAAGCCCTGATGGATTCTTAATTGAGTATGCTATGAAGCTAGACTTCCCAACCACAAACAATGAGGCAGAGTATGAAGCCCTGATTGCTGGCCTTGGTCTAGCTGGGACACTTAGAGTCAAAAACTTAAAGGTCCGTGGAGACTCGAAGTTGATCATATCCCAGGTAAAGGGAGAATTTGAAGCAAGGGATGATACGATGGCAAAGTATGTTCGCCTAGTAAGGGCTGTGATGACCCAATTTAATGAATGCCATGTTGAACACATTCCAAGGGAAGAAAATGCTAAAGCAGATGCGCTATCAAAGTTTGCTTCATCTGAGATTGAAGAAAGTTCAGGAAGTGTGTACTTCCGTGTTTTGAAGACACGAAGCATAGATGTTAAACTTGTGGCTCCCGTAGGCTTGGGGACGTCATGGATTGATCCCATCAAGGCTCACATTCAGACCGGTTGGTTGCCAAGCGATACAATTGAGGCACGGAAGTTAACTGTTCGAGCACTAAGGTACTCTTTGATAGATGGGATTCTATATAAAAGATCTTTCGTGGTTCCTTACTTGAGGTGTCTCAGGCCCGATGAGGCACGCTTAGCTCTTGAGGAAGTGCATGGAGGTATTTGTGGGCAACACTTGAGGGGCAGGGCCTTGGCTCATAAGATAACTCGTTTAGGCTTCTATTGGCCAGAAATGATGGCTGATGCCAAAGAATATGTAAAGAAGTGTGATCGTTGTCAGAAGCATGCACCAGTCGCCAGACAACCCCCCGAGATGCTGACCTCTATCAACTCACCTATTCCCTTTGCTATGTGGGGGATGGATATTCTAGGGCCTTTTCCTATGGCCACAGCACAAAGGAAGTTTCTGATTGTAGCCATTGATTATTTCACCAAGTGGATCGAAGCCAAACCTTTGGCCAAAATCACAACTAAGCAGGTTGCACAATTCATGTGGGAAAACATTATGTGCCGATATGGAATTCCCCGTATCCTCGTCACTGACAATGGAACGCAATTCAACAATGAGGAATTCAAGAAGTATTGTGAAGAAAATGAAATTGAGTTACGATTCACCTCTGTGGCTCACCCGCAAGCCAATGGGCAAGCGGAAGTAGCAAATCGGATAATCCTGGATGGACTAAAGAAGAGGATCGAAAAGTCGAGAAATAATTGGGTAGATGAGATACTTCCCATATTATGGGCTTATAGGACTACCTGTAGAGTCACGACAAATGCAACTCCTTTCATGTTGGCATATGGGGCGGAAGCAGTAGTTCCCGTGGAGATATCACATTCTTCTCCAAGGATTCAGGCTTTTGATGAAAAAGAAAATGAGGAAGGGCAGAAGTTAGCCCTGGATTTAATCGATGAAGTACGAGATAAAGCACACGCAAAGATAGTAGAATATCAGAAAAAGGCTTCATTCTACTACAACCTAAGGGTTAAAGAGAGGTTTTTCAAACAAGGTGACCTAGTCTTGAGAAAAATAGAGGCTTCTGGTGTCGGACAGAAAGGAAAGCTTGCCCCAAATTGGGAAGGGCCGTATAGAGTCAAGAGCGTTCAGGGTAGAGGAACCTACAAGCTGGAGACTATGGATGGTTTTGAAGTCCCGAGAACCTGGCACGCACAAAACCTGAAGGTTTACTACGTGTAGGATGGTCGAAGTACGATTCTCACTCGTCAGGATGGCGAGTAGGTTGAAAAGCACCTTGAAGCTTTGCTTGCTTAGGATTTATATGTTTTAGTTTTATTACGAAATTTATTAAGACTTGTGTAAGGGACGAATCCCAGACAATTTTATGAAATTCATAAGTTCTTCAAAGTATGATTGTGGCCTAACAAATAAAAATCAAATGCATGGATGCAAAGCATAAAAGGTGATAAATGAGATAGATCTGATAGATGTTACAAAAGTTTGATAAATAAAGTCTCGAAAATAAAAAAAGCCACGCAGGGCTGAAAAAGCTCTAAGGAGCTGAGGTGCCCTCGGCGTCCATATCATCGTCTTCTCCGCTCTCGCTAGATGTCTCCGTCGTCTCGGAGGAGGAAGAGCTGTCATCCTCAGCAGGTCTGGAAAAAGACTCGGGAGGAGGAAGAAGTGGATCCTGAGGAACATGATCCGAGACAACTACTCGGGTACGAAACCTCTGTAGCAAAGCCTCGTCGTCAGGGCAGATGTAGTCCGCCGGGTTAATATCAGGACAAGCCTCGTTCACGGTCCCAAGGGCCGTGTCCCAGCCAATCCTAAAAAACTCGGGAAAGACTGAATCATCCCTAATCCTCATGGATTGGGCAAACTCCTCCGAGTCCAGATAATTGTCTATAGCTTTATCCTTCTCCGCCCGAAGTACCACCAGCTCGGCGTTAGACTCTCCGAGTTCTTCCTCCTTGCGCTTGAGCTTCTTCTCCAGGGTAGCATACTTCTTCTGCTGCCTCCTGAGGGCATTATCGGCCTTATCAGAAGCCCGCTTCCATGATTCGGCTTGCCTCACAGCGCCTTGAAAGTAGGCGTTAGACTGAAACAAAACAATTAACAAAGTATAAGGCAAGAAAGTGCTACAAGAACGAGAAATAAGTTTAAAAAAGAGAAGGCATACCGAAGCCAGAGATTGGGCTCCCATGAGCTTAATCCTCTCAAGGTCAGGGGTGGCCACCACATCAGTAAAGTCCTTTGGGGTCACGCTATGGTAGGACCAATCCCAAGCATGCTTCGTGGAACCAACCACGGTATCCCCTCGGCGGAATCCCCAGAGAGGCTGAAAGGCGCCTGTAGCAGCAGCAGCAGGGGCAGCAGCAGTGATAGGAGCATTATGGCCCTCAGCTCCTTCAGTTGAAGCCTCCCCCATAGGCTCCTTGTGCTTTCTCAAGAAGATAGGCTCTGTCGCCTTTCCTCTGGTGTCTAGGCCTGCTAACCGAGCTTTCTTCATCCTAGCTGTTTCCTCGACCAAGGGGACATTGTCCTCGTTAATCTCCTTAGCAGCTGAAACAAAGCAAAAGACAAAATAAGTGATGTTAATAATGCGTGAAATAAAGAAAAATTGAGAAGGGAAGAGAAATACCCTGTTGAGAAACAGAGGATAGTCCCACATGAATCAGGGAAAACTCTTCTAAAAGAGTCCAGCTGGTGGTGGTGCCATCATCCTGAGTGAGCCCATTATAAATGATAGTTTCTTCAGGAGTTAAGTGAATGGATTTGAGGCTACCATCACTGACCTTCCCGAAGGAAGATCGAAAGAGCGTGCCCCAATCGCCATTCTCCCAACGTAACCCGACGAAACTATTCCTCCAATTTGGATTATTATCCGGAATAGAGGCGCTGTTAAAGATATGTTTGCTTTTGGGCCTTTGTTTGACATAAACCCAGCCACAAATATTGGAAGAACTATTGTAACATTGAAAGACTTTCCTAAAAACGGCTACAGAAAGAGGAAAGCCCTCCCTAAGACAACAAACCATAAAACATAGAATATTCCTCCAGGCGTTTGGAGGAAGCTGACACGGGTTAATTTGTAAGTCAGCCAAAAGATGAGGGATAAAAGGATGAAAAGGGAACCTAAGCCCAGCATTAAGGGCGTCGGTGTAGATGAAGAGAGTATCAGGCCTCCAGTGGCAAGTACGGTCACCACCAGAGACTGGAACTAGTCTAAAGGGAGGAGGGACGTTATAACGAGCATTTAGTTTATTGAAATCTATGTTATGCCAAGTATTACAGTGATTAAAGGAGTCGAGATGTGCAGTGGAAGGATATTCATCCCCCCTAGTGTTAATCATATCAATTAAAGACATATATGAAGAGCGGATCTCGATATCCTTACCTCGTTTTGAAGCCGAGGCTATCTTGGCCGCCCTCTCAGAACTCTTGTCAGCCATTAGTAAAGCTGGGAAAAGCCTGGAAACTGTGGAAGGAAGGAGGCTGAAAGCTAGGGAAGGAAGGTTGAGAGAGTAGGAAGTTGGAAGGAATGAGGAGTGAAGAGTGTGAGTTGAACACTCCCCCCCACCCACCTTTATATAGCCAAAGAAGAGGTGGTTTGGGCCTCAAAAAGCCCATTTGGGCCCAACAAAGAGAAGGTTCTGGAAAATCCTGGAAATTCCTGGAAGGACCAAATAAAGAATTTTAATTTTTCAAAGATTCTAGAAGAATCCAGAAAAATCTTAGAAGAAAGAACCTGGAATTTGGACTTAGAGGTAAGGCCCAATTTTATAAGAATCTTGGAAAATCCAAGTGTGTAGGGCTAAAAAGGCCCAGAGCTAAGGCCCAGGTACAAAAGCCCTGTTTGAGGCCCTAATATCTTTTTGAAAGGGACCCAATTAAAAGGCCCAGTATATTGGAATAGGGTTAAAATAAGCCCGTGAGCTAAAAGCCCAGTTAAAAAAAAAAAAAAAAAAAAAAAAAAAACAATGGGCCCAGAGGATAGCCCCAAAAAAATCCAGGCCCAAATCAAGGGCCCAATAGAGTCCAGCCCAGACGTATGACCCTAAGAAAATATATGCATTAACATGTTCTTGACCCAATTCGATCAAGGCACGAACTGTATTTTTCCTTGAATGAGTTGTGGTTGAAAGGGCATCGACCAAGGCTGAGAGAAAGGTTAATTCGGTCAAAATATTATTTCCTGACCGAAAGGGTCAGAATTCTGATCGAGAAAGCCATGCCTGAAACCTTGTCGACTAGAAACCAAGGGAAAATTCTGGTCGAACTAGCCCTGCCCGAATTTGCATCGACCTGGGCAACAAATGAAGGTTAATTCGGTCAAAAAGCAGGACTCCTGACCGAAAGGAACAAAATTTCTGGTCGAAAATTTTCTGGTCGAAAATTGTAAAAAAAAAAAAAAAAAAAAAAAAATTAAATTAAGAGAAAAATCCTGGCCGAAATTCGACCAGGATTCCTGATCGAAAGCATCCTGCCCGAAAAGCTGTCGACCAGGGCAATATGGGGGTTAATTCGACCAGGATCCTGGTCGAATGGATTCCTGGTCGAAAACTGTATTAAAAAAAAAAAAAAAAAAAAAAAAAAAATAAGGAAATTCCTTAAATAATTTCTGAAAAATATTAATATTTTCAGAAATAAGGAATAAATCCAGAAAAATTAGGATAAATCCCAGAAATTAAGGGAAAAATCCAGAAAAATTGGGATAAAACCCAGAAATTAAGGGAAAAATCCAGAAAAAATAAGGAAATTCCTTAAATAATTTCTGAAAAATATTAATATTTTCAGAAATAAGGAATAAATCCAGAAAAATTAGGATAAATCCCAGAAATTAAGGGAAAAATCCAGAAAAATTGGGATAAAACCCAGAAATTAAGGGAAAAATCCAGAAAAAATAAGGAAATTCCTTAAATAATTTCTGAAAAATATTAATATTTTCAGAAATAAGGAATAAATCCAGAAAAATTAGGATAAATCCCAAAAATTAAGGGAAAAATCCAGAAAATTAGGATAAATCCCAGAAATTAAGGGAAAAATCCAGAAAATTAGGAAAAATCCCAGAAAATTAGGGAAAATTCCAGAAAATTAGGGAAAAATTCCTGGAAATTAAGATAATTTCTGAATAAAAGGAAGATTCGTTGTAAATGTGTAGGTCGCTCCACACTTTACGCAAAAACGAAACCCTGTAAGGGAACGAATAGATTTAACTTCTGCGAAACCTAATCAATGTTTCCCAAAAGTTGGGGGGCAAATGATAGGGATAAATAAGTCCTGATTTTATAATTAATGGGCTGCTAAGCCCAATAATAAGATGTATAATATTCAGACCAGAAAGGTTAAGCCTGACGGACCAGATCAGGCCTGGTGGAATAAAAAAAAAGGCCCAAAAAGCCCTGATTATTAATTAATTTCGTAATTAATTAATAAGGGAGAAATCAGATGTTGAAAAGAGTCCCGATGAGGATATAAGTCCTTAGAGATTAGCCTCAAGGGGACCTAAAAGGATAAGGAATCAGCTTCCTACTTCCTAGGACTCCTAAGTCTATCCTAATTCAGAGGCTTATCCACCAAGTCTCCTATACCAAGTCCAATCCAAGGACTCCCACATCTATATAAGGGGCCTCACCCCACAAATCAGAACTACGTTTTTTGACTTGATCATTGGCAATCAGCAAGGTACGTAGGCATCTTGTTAAGGCAGATTGAGTCACGAAACACAAGAGCAGTCAAATCGAGCCTCGAAGCTCACGTTCCTTAGTATTAAATACAGCAATTATATATAGTAGTTTTAATCCATAACATAATTAATAATAAAACAGGTATTTATACTAATGAAAATAATATCCCTAAATAAAATTAAGGGTCTAATTATACCTCTAATAAAAATATTTGGCCCCAATTTTTATAATTTTTGGGTATTAATAATGAATTTTTAAATATCCAATAAATACAAAATTAATGTCAAAAATTCCCAAAAATTGTGAATATTACAAAAATGCAAAGAAAAATGATATATGATAATTTCATGATCATATAAAAATAAAAATGTGATTTTTGTGGGGCTTTTGGTACCCGAAGGGGTCCGAAAAAGTCATTTTTCGCGAAAAAGATACATTTGTAAAACGTTTAGGGGTTCAGAATAGCGATATGGGATAGGGCATTTTTGGCAAAATAGGGCCAATGATTTTGTTTGAAATACGGGCTTTTAAAATATAGTTTTGAGCTGTACAGGTTTTGATATAATATATATATAACCGATGATAAAATGCGCAATAAATATCCAAAACACGTTTGGATCAAAACAGCCAACACATATCACATAGCAGTTAGGGTTTAACGACTTAACACATTTAACCACATAATAATACACATAATTTATCATTATTATAATATAATACAAGCGTAATTCCTCGGTCGTTACATTCTCCCCCCCTTTAACAAGATTCTGTCCTCAGAATCATATTATGCAAATAACTGAGGATACCTTTCTAACATTTCACTCTCAAGCTCCCAGGTTGATTCTTCAACCACTGGGTTTCTCCATAAAACTCTCACTAATGACACAGACTTATTTCTTAATATCCTCTCTTGCCTATCTAAAATTCTTATTGGTTGTTCTACATATGACAAATCTGCCTGAAGTTCTACTGGTTCATATTCTATTACATGCCTTGTATCAGGATTATACTTTTTAAGCATAGATACATGAAATACGTTGTGAATGTGCTGCATATGGGGTGGTAGAGCTAACTCGTACGCAACCTTCCCAATTTTCTTCAAAATCTCAAATGGTCCAACGTATCATGGCTTCAATTTCCCTTTATTGCCAAATCTGGTCAATCCTTTCCATGGCGATATTTTGAGCAATACGCGTTCTCCTTCCTGATAGTCCACATCCTTCCTTGCTTGGTCTGCATATCTGCTTTGCCTTCTTTGTGCTGTCTCGATTCGTTTTCGAATGAGTTTAATCTTTTCTTTTGTCTGCTGAATTAATTCTGGACCCAAAATCTTGCGTTCTCCAACTTCATCCCAATGCACTGGTGATCTGCATTTCCTTCCATATAATGCTTCATACGGTGGCATTCCAATACTGGCGTGATAGCTGTTATTATAAGAAAATTCCACTAGGGGTAAATGTTCATCCCATCTACCTTCAAAATCGATCGCACAAACTCGTAACATGTCTTCAATCGTTTGAATTGTCCTTTCACTTTGACCGTCAGTTTGCGGATGATAGGCTGTACTCATATTCAACTTCGTTCCTAGACATTCTTGGAATTGTCTCCAAAATCTTGAATTGAAACAAGGATCTCGATCCGATACAATTGATACTGGTACTCCATGACGCATCACAATTTCTTTAAGATATAAATGCACTAGCTTGTCCAATGAAAATCTCTCATTAATTGGAAGAAAATGTGCTGATTTCGTCAATCGATCAATAATAACCCAAATTGCATCGTGATTGGCTTTCGTCCTTGGAAGTCCCACTACGAAATCCATCGCTAGATGTTCCCATTTCCATTCTGGAATGTCTAATGGTTGCAATAACCCACTAGGACGTTGATGTTCTGCTTTAACTCGCTGGCATGTGTAGCATTTACTCACCCATTCTGCTATCTCCTTCTTCATATTCGGCCACCAAAAGTTTTCCTTCAAATCGCGATACATTTTCGTGCTTCCTGGATGAATGGAATACTTCGAATTGTGCGCATCTCGCATAATTTCTTCTTTTAATTCTACCACGTTAGGGATCCAGATTCTTGACGTAAAACGTAAAATTCCTTCATTATCTTTCTGAGTTGTAATCTCTTCTCCTGTTAAGTTGTCGTCTTGACTCATCACTTTATCTTGACAATGGCGAATCTTTTCTAGCAACCCTGGTTGAAAAGTCATAGCGTAAATAGTTCCTGCAGATTCATGAGGAATACGAATCTCAATTTCCAATTTGTCGAATTCTTTAACCAATTCTTCACATGAAGTTAACCGATTCAATCTTTCTTTTCTGCTTAGTGCATCTGCTACAACATTTGCTTTTCCTGGATGATAACTGATTGTAACATCATAATCTTTAATCAATTCCAGCCATCGACGTTGTCGCATGTTCAGTTCCTTTTGCGTGAAGATATACTTCAGACTTTTATGATCCGTGTAGATTTCGTATTTTTCACCATACAGATAATGTCTCCAAAGCTTCAATGCAAATACAATTGCTGCCAATTCCAGATCATGCGTAGGATATTTCTGCTCATGAGGTTTAAGTTGTCTCAACGCATATGCAATGACGTTACCATGTTGCATCAACACACATCCTAAACCACGATATGAAGCGTCACTGTAAATAACAAAATTTCCTTGCTCGTCTGGCAGTACTAATACTGGTGCAGTCACCAACCGATTCTTCAACTCTTGAAAACTTTCTTCACATTTACTATTCCATTCGAACTTTCACTTTGTCGTGTTAATTTGGTCAACGGTGTTGCTATCTTCGCAAAATCTTTGACAAATCTTCGATAATATCCTGCCAAACCTAAGAAACTTCGAACCTCTGTCGGCGTCTTTGGTCTTTCCCAATTCAACACAGCTTCAATCTTTGCTAGATCAACTTGAATGCCTTCTCTGCTGATGATATGCCCTAGAAACTGCACTTCTTTCAACCAAAATTCACATTTTGAAAATTTTGCATAAAGCTGCTTCTTTCGTAATATCTCCAATGTCGTTCTTAAATGCGCTGCATGCTCTTCTCCCGTCTTTGAGTAGATCAAAATGTCATCAATAAATACAATGATAAACTTATCCAAATACTTCTTGAATATTCGATTCATCAAATCCATAAACGCTGCAGGTGCATTCGTTAATCCAAAAGCCATCACAAAAAATTCATAGTGTCCGTACCTCGTTCTAAATGCTGTCTTTGGAATATCTTCGGCCTTGATCTTTAACTGATGATAGCCTGATCGTAAGTCGATTTTCGAAAACCATGCTGCTCCTTTTAATTGATCAAATAAATCATCGATGCGAGGTAAAGGATATTTATTCTTGATAGTTAACTTGTTCAGCTCACGATAATCAATACACAGTCGCATACTGCCATCCTTCTTTTTCACGAACAATACTGGCGCGCCCCATGGGGATACACTTGGCCTTATAATTCCTTTGTCAAGAAGTTCTTGCAACTGCTTTGCTAATTCCCTCATTTCAACAGGTGCCATCCGATATGGAGCTTTCGAAATTGGTTCGGTCCCTGGCGTCAAGTCAATAGTGAACTCGATTTCTCGATCTGGTGGAAGTCCTGGTAATTCGTCTGGAAAAACATCAAGAAATTCACAAACTAATGGAATATCTTTAATTTGTGGATTTCCCTTATCAGCATCACGTACATAGGCTAAATAAGCTTGACATCCTTGGCGTAGCAATCTTCTCGTTTGCATTATTGATAGGAATTTCTGCTTTTGCTTCTCACCTTTAAATATTACCGTTTCATTTTCTTCAGTTTGCAATTTCACTCTCTTATTCGCACAGTCAATTTGAGCATTATTACTCGATAGCCAATCCATTCCTAGAATAACATCAAACTCCCCTAACCTAAAAGGTATCAAATCAACTGAAAAATGACATCTTCCTATCTCAATATCACAACTCGGGCATACTCTATCTACTGCAACCTGATCATTATTGTAACACCCCCAGATCCGGGGTCGAGGATCCGGGTCGTCACGGTCTTTCTTTCCACAATATCACTTCACTTAATTAATAATAATAACCTTATGTTGTGACCCCACACTAACACACACCACAACCCGATATAGTCCCAGAGATGAAATTTAAATAAGTACAAGTCTTTGAATCCACAATTTAAAAGTTATTACAACCCAAAATGATTACTTGATAAATTTACAGTTAATTGCCATTATCTGCCACAAGTTATAATTATACATAATTGATTCTCAAAAGTAGATGGTCTGATCTACAATAGATCTACCTCTGCAGCTATAGCAGCTACAACATCAACGGGAAGACGCGGGACGCTTCCCACGCGCTTGCGCTGGGTCTGCTGGAGTCTGGCCATCTTTCCTAACTGTTGTTGTGTGATGAAGAAATAAAGCAAGGGTGAGCAGCAAGCCCACCAAAATAATATGTATAATGATTTACAATATATGAGCCTACTCATAATACTCATGAAAGTCTTGGTCAAAAGAAATGAACCAAGTTTGATATCTTAATGCGATGAAGTCGCAAAATATTCAGTATATATACATATATACTTTTCAAAATATTGGAAGTCCTCTTCCATGCATAATATACACAAAGTCCCAGTGTATAACTGTATAAAAAAATATCGTTGCAAGGTGATCTCATATATCTAACCTTGTCTCAACGTTTTTCTGAAAATCTTTATCATTCATAAGACAATTATTAATTAGATATAAGTTTAAAAGATGAGGTTACCAAATACCCCAATATACTTATATCTTTCCCAATACTACTTGAACTACCACCGTTCAAGTTATAATCAGTTTCAAAAGTTCATCACATAGATGAGACTACAAGACAAGATTTGAATAGATTCAATCTTTGAAATATTATTGAATGAAATAAAGTTACGAGATACTTTATTTAGTCCCGACATATATATATCCACATATATATATCTCTTAAACATTTCCTGGAACCTCTGTTATGTAAAGTATGAACAGAGTTTGAAACATCCAATAAATTTTGGAAAGGAAAAGAATTTTGGCATAAACCAGATATCTTGCTGATCAGGCAAAGATACCCATTAGTAACCTTTTCTACTAGTAGATGGACGAATTCCCCACTGGTCATCACCCTGGCCGCATTAGGACCTATGCTGGACTGCCACTCAGCCACTTATGCATTTGATGGACTCCCACTGAGCCACTTACACTATCATGGACGCCCACTGAGCCCATGTTGCTTATGCCGACTCAATAGATGGACTTACTTCCCGAACGTTGGGTAAGTAATAAATTCATTTACCAAAACTGCAACCTTGTTGCGAATATAAAATACACCACAGAGCCGGATCCCTCAGGTTTTAAGCGAGTATTTAAATCCCCTTAAAAAGGAAGATCTTAAATATAAAAATGAGTTTTGGGATCCACTCTAACTTTTAAAAATCATTTTGAAGACTCGAAAACACTTTATAGAGTGTTTGGAGTAAAGCTGATTTAATGAAGTAAATCAGTCCCCAGAATATTTAGAAAATGACTGAATATTATTATTTAAATAATATTCCCATAAAGAATAATCTTTTATAAAAATAATTGAAGTAGAAGTTTTAAAACTTATACTTGAAACGAGTATTAAATAACCAAAGATATACTTATATGAAAGTATTATCTTTATTTGAATAATCGAAAATAAGTTTGATTATTAACACCTTATTCTTTAATAAAATAAAGAATATATTTCAGCAAATAATCGGAGTCATAGATCCTCAAATGAATATTCAAATAATATTCATTAAATAATATAAACTGAGTCATAAGCCTTCGAATGAATATTCAAATAATATTCAATAAATAATATAAAAGAGTCATAAGCCCTCGAATGAATATTCAAATAATATTCAGATAAATAAATAAAAGGAGTCATACGCCTTCGAATAATATTCAAAATAATATTCATTAATAAAGTAAAAGGAGTCATAAGTCCTCGAATGAATATTCAAAATAATATTCAATAATAAAATAAAGTTAAAGTTATCGAATAAACCTTATTCGATTAATAGTTTTAAAAACTATATCCATATATATATATATAAATAAATATATATATATAATATACTCGGGAACATCGACTCCCGGTTTAGAAATATGTTCACCTTTTATCCCCTATACTAAGGGTATACGCAACTACTTGCTTATTTCTAGCATAGGTATTATGCAACTATAAGCATTGAAATCAACAGATAGATAACCAGATTACGAAACAGACATGCATATATACCATATTAGCATGCTCCAATATATCGCAAAATTTGCTAATAACAATCATGCAATATCACAAGATAATGCATATACATATATTTACATCACAGCAACAGTATAACGGGTAGAAAACTTGCCTGAGCGACTGGGGGTTACGAATGGCTCGGGACGAGTCTGGTAACCTATAAGCAACAAGTAAGTTGGAATTAAACCAAAGTCACTTGTAAATCTATACTTTAACTAACTTAGACTCTAACGCTCGTTTTGCGCTCACTGATTCGCTTAAGTCACTCGGGTACCCTCGGCTCCACCATTTTTAATAATTTAACCTTTACGAGTTTTAAGGCGATTCCTTCGCGAGTGTCTTACCAACTGCCTAACACACTTACCATAAATGTTTCATACTTCAATTAGTCCTTTTTGGTCTTTAACCTATGTTTCAAAGTAAGGCGAGGGGAAATGTTTCGTTCGCGAAACGCCGTTACTTGAAACGGTCGTTTCTCCTAAACCGTGCATCGGATTCGAACGAACTACATATCAAAACGAAGCTCGTAACATGAGCTATCTAAACATGGCAGTGGTCATAATCTAGCAGGGGGTTCTCGGGTCATAATGCTATGCACAAAAACAGTCCAAAGAAAATCGGACGTTACGACGGCTATGTTTACGCGATTTCCCAATTTTAACCATTCAAAACCAACCACAAACCAACCTCAAATCCAACATACAACCAACATCCATCCTCATCACATCATAACAACCCCAACCAATTCAATTTAATCATCATACTTATGCCTAAACTTAACTTTAATCATACTTAAGTTCTTTTAAATCAAAACCACAACAATTACCATTCCAAATCCCAAACTCTAAATCATAACAACAAACTACAATGTCAACCCACTAATCAAAATCATCTTATAATATATAGGAATCTAGGGTTTGGAGATGGTATACCTTCCTTGAAGTGGTGGGTGGAGCTAGGAAGCCTTAAGAAGCTTTGAGAAGTCTTAAGAATGCTTGGATCTTCAAGAAAAACAAGAAAAAGTTCAAGTTAAAAACTTGAAAACACTATTCATTGTCTTCTTCTTTGATTAAATGAAGAAGATTGAGAAGGAATTAATGGCTTAAACTCATGATATAGTCCTAACTAAGCATGAAGATGATTAGGGAATTATCTTACCAATTTAGGAAGCTTGGATCTTGGATTTTGAATTTCTCTTGCCTTTTGAATAGTGAAAAGCCGTGAGCAATGAAGAACAAAGCCTTGGTTGCTTTTGATTTTTGATGAAAATGATTTTACTTGGCTTGGTTGATTGGTTTTTGTGCTTGCTTTAGTCAATTACCTTCTTGCCCTTGGATTTGTATGGTTACAAAGCCACCACACCTCCTTCCTTCCCATGTCATGCTTATGTCATCCTCATGATGTCATCCTCCCTTCCTTGTCCTCTTTCTATTGGTTGGATGACATCATTCCCACTAATCCCTTTGATTAACTTCCTAATCGTTTGCCTAATGACCGCTGATCTGTTATACGGTTCGCTTAACTTTCGTTCTCGTTTATCGTTTGAAGGATCATACCCGGGATCTTATTACTTAGGTTCCTTTAACCTTTCTCAATACATTATATTCCTTTTTATGATCCTCTATTATAATCCTTTAATTTAAATCCTTTTTATCCTGTTACCTTTTACTCAATTCTCTCCGTATCTTGTGGATTTCCGGGAAAAACCAAAGTGTTCGGAATTGGATTCTGACGATCTTTACATACACTTATATACTTCATAGAGTACTAATAATATCCCAGAATATCCATAACAGAACCCCTACATAGCGTGGCATGAAAAGTTTTCTCGTTCAGCAAAAACACTATTCATAAGGGTTTCAAAATTTCTCAAAAATTGGGGTTATTACAGTCTCCTCTCCTTAAAAGGATTCCGTCCCGGAATCAGATAGAAACAAATGGGGATACTTTCTTAGCATTACACTTTCTAACTCTCGAGTCAATTTTCCCACATTGTGGTTCTACCACCAAACTCTGCTTAGTTTGATAATCCTTCTCCTAAGCACTTGTTCCTTTTCACTCTATAACCCTTCCTGGTTGCTCCATATAGGTTACGTCGGGTTGCATATCTATGCGCTCATATGCCTCTATTTATCTGGCATCTGAATTACACTCCCTTAACATTGATACGTGAAACACGTTATGACCTGCTACATGTTCGGGGTTAGGGCTAGCTCATAAGCTAACTTCCCAAACATCTTAATATATCCAAGGGTCCAACAAATTGTAGACTTAGCTTTCCTTTCTTTCCGAACCTCATCAATCCTTTCCAAGGGATACCTATAACATTACTAGGTCCCCTATTTCATACTCTTTATCCTTTCGTGTCAAATCAACATACTTATCATGTCCATCTTGGGCTACTACCAGCCGTCCTCTGATTAGATCTATCATATCCTTGGTCCTTTGGACTACTGCGGGTCCGAGCATCTTGCGCTCTACAACTTCATCCTAACATAAGGGAGATCGACATTGTCTTCCCTCAAGGATCTCATAAGGCGACATCTCGATAATGACATAAGATCTATTGTCGTAAGATAACTCAATCCGAATTAAGTGATCATTCCAAATTCTTTCAAGTCTATTGCACAGACTCCCATTATAGCTTTTATCATTAGAACTTTTGCTTCTCAATACCCATTCTTTTCCAGTTCGTAATCGCTACTACCTTCCGTTCCTAATATTATACTGGTTATACTTTTGCTCGCTAGCGTTCTATAACCTTTTAATAACCACGTCAACCTTAGTATCACGAATGTGTTCCCATTCCGCATACTACCACCACTTTATTACTCCTTTTTCAGTTGTTTCTATTTTCCAAAATTTGATCAATCAAATAGAAGTAAAGGAATTTGTTGAGAGATCACTATGATCATGAACACTTGTTATATCGCATAGTTAGTACAGAAGGTGGCCAGCCTTTAGTACTTGACAAGCAATTAAACAATAGCTGGTATCCTACTCGGCTTCTATCACACAGATAGATAGTCATTCGGCAATACCTCCCCTTCTGGAAGGGTTGTTCTTATCAGCTTACATGAAATGAAAAGAAGAGAAAAGAACGAACTGAAGAGAATTGTATATATGAAAAAATATACTGCCACAAAATATCTGGCTTGGAACCTACCTCTGAACTATAGAGGTTTATCATGGGAGAACAAAACATATACGTATTTATATCAGCATCGAGCATTATAGCCTCGTATTTCACGTGCCTAAATATTTTCGCTATCCCGTCCATCATTCTATGGACCCATGCTCTTCCTCGAGCTTATACACAATTACCTTTGAAACTCCCTCGACATCGAAAATCGAATCTGGGATCTCATTCTAGACATCATCGTTACTTGAATTCTATGCTTGCACCGCAACCTTCCTCGTATAATAATACGACTCTCTATTGATAAGAAAGAATAATAATTCACTAGGTAGATACTCTACTTAATTAGTCTATCAATGATAACTTATACACTACCACGACCCGATTAGTGGTACTCAATCTCAACACCCATTCCAATACAACTCCCACTGTTGTAATCAGCTCATTACTTGCAGAATCATTGCTGCCTTACTATGGTCCACCACTGACCTACTGTAGTCATTCATTTTCCATGAAGTCTTAATAGCTAACCATACGGAGTCCATACATGTCGTATCAAATCCTTCTAAGGAGGTAACATAATCACCATTCATGATTCATGGAGTACACTCCTGATCCTGACATACATACATGACATGAAGCATATAAAATTGCAGAAGAGTTTCAATCAAAGCACCGATAGCAGGTTAATACCATTCTTAATCATACGCCCTAAATAGAGGACTTAAGTCAAAGGTTCGTCTAGTCCTTTTTGAAACATGGTCCTGGCTTATCTCAAGATAGTACCTTCTAAGATAGATAGCCTGCTCATGGCGATTACACGAATTAAACCTTTACCAACTACTATTACGGTTGGGTATTGCACAGTCATCAGAAGGAATGTCAATCTTCCAAACCATAATACAACCTTCATAGCTTTAACCATCATCACTGTATTCCTTTGGCACAAGCGCCTATAATTATCCTCTTACCTTTAAAGTGTCGGCCACCTCTTTGGCCTTTCCTGATAGTAAAATTTCCTTACAGTCAATGTCATTTTAACCACCTCCAAATAAATTTTCTACCTTATTTCAATCACAGCTTATGTGAAAATACTTTTCTTTAATATCTGATGAGTAAAAAAAAATTTCCATTTTTCCATAAGTTATCCCCTCAGTCTTTAGAGGTTAATCACTGTCATGACTGACTCTCAATCATAATTAGAACATCTTTTATCTTAAGTCCTAATTGCCCTGAACAATTTCGACCATTACTGGTTCGATCCATACTTTCTCGTGGTTTAACACGTGCCCCACTTGGCAACATTATAATTACGTCATATTTCCTTTATCAACATTTTTATTCTTGAGAATTTTGAATATTACCTTTCTCCTTGTAAAACCTCTAAGGTTATCCTTCAATCGTTCCTCTTGTATTCCCTAGATACAGGGCATATCAAAATACCATTCACTATTACTAGAACCATTGTCTATATACTTCTGAAAAATTTCTCCACTGATCCTTAAAGGTTATTATTACCTTAATGCTTTCCAATTCATACTGTCAAAACTCATACTATCCCTATCAAGGGTGAAATGCCAACCTTTATGCATTCCCCTAGGATTCGTTTTAAGTTACCGATGTTCTATCCTTAATTCCACCTTTAAAAAGGTACAAGCATCCTTCCATGGATAAATAAAGTCATATATCCCTGATATGGGTATCTTATTCAATCATTCCCACCTCGATAGTAAATGCCTAATTTCACAATAACATCTGTATACAAAATGAGGTTAATCAAAATGGCCTCCAAAAGATAACAACGGTTATCCGCTTTTCTTGCCTAATCTGGTAACGATAACATGGATGTTCTGGAAGATATTGGTCGTGTTCAACGTGAACTTCTTCTTAATAATTCCTTATTTACTTTTGTTGTTTATCTCAACAGTCACCTCAATGTTGGGATATCTTTCATATCTGGCGTCTCCCTTTCTGGGTATCATGCCACCGGTCTTACACTTCACCTTCTTGAAGGTCACTTCCTTCATCCAATTTTCTTAATTTCTTACTTTCTTATCCCCTTAGTCTATCCGCGTCTCATTATTATCCTTCGAATTATCTCAAGGTTTCCTCGAATCTTCCCAACTTACAGGGGAAAAAATATATGTATCTCTTATGCCCTCAACCATCAATTTTAACTCATGGTGAATCACCCTCATCCTGACGATTACATACTCTTCTATTTCTATTTCTACGAGTCTTTAGGGTTTCCTCATACCCAACTCCCTTATCATTCCTCAAACTCTATTGCCGTTATATTCCTTTCCACTTCCACTTCAATTTCTTTTTTTTTTATTTTCCTTTCTCTTATCATTATTTCATGAACCAACACAACATAAGCATTGATTCCAACATCCCGTCATTCTGGATTCGTGTCCTCAGAACGAATTTTGACAACTTTTACAACTTAGATTCATAATTTTTCATACTCGTCTGCCTTTGTTCTGGCTCTAAAGCTTTTACTCTATCTCTATAACCTTGGGAAGTACTTTCCTGAAAACAATTGACTGAACTTAAATCAGTTTATTATAATCTCTTGCTCCGTGCCTTCCTTGGTCTTTCACCAGCGGGTGGTCTCTCTCTTAGGAGGGTAAGTGATAAAAACAGTCTTTTGAGATTCGTCAATCATTTAGAATCTCAAATGATTCCTATATTTCCTTTAGCCAGGCTCTTGCCTCGACTGGGTCAGCTTGTTCCTTGGAACTCTGAGAGCTTAGCGACTTAAAGGTCATGAAAGAATTTCCTACCGCATTGTTTCCTCAAGGTGGTGGCTGGGGATAATAGTCTAAGTTCTTTCTAGATAGGTCCATGAATTGCCGTATAGGAGTACCGTCTCGGGTCTCCTTTCCTTACTCGACTTTCTGTTTCCTTAGTATGAAATGTTTCATCCTACTCCCCATAATTGGGGTCATTTTTTTAAAATCCTCATTTTCCACTCCATTATGTCATGGGTTCCTTCTATCTTGATGGCGACCTCCCTGACTATCACGTTCAGGGTTTGCTCTAAATCTTATTCCTCCAACTATGGCTCTCATCTAAGTTCTCATCCTTACGCTCTTGAACTTTTCGGAACCCAAATTCTATAGGAATACCTCATTATTCCGTTATCATCTTTCTCGGTATTAATCTCATATTTATTTGTTGGCTCTCTGCCTTCATTCATCACCTTTCTCTGGCATCGTATGCTCTTTTCCAATAATTCGGTCTCTATTGCAATCTCAAACAGCTTTTCGGTACCGGCTCCGGTTACCTTCACTACTATTTCCATTTTCTCAAAATCTCTTATCAATTCTCCCAAAGACATTATCATCTTGAGTCTCTCTTTTTTACTAAGGGCATCAGCCACCACATTGGTTTTCCCCGAATGATAAAGAATCTCCCAATCATTATTCCTGATTAGCTCTAACTGCCTCCTCTGGCATATGTTGAGCTCTTTCTACGTAAAAATGTACTAGAGCTCCTATGGTTTGTGAATCTCACACTTCTCTCCATACAAGTAGTGCCTCAAATCTTTAGGGCAAAACTATTGCCACGAGCCCAAGCTCATGGGTGGGGATATCGAATTTTAAATTCCCTTAATTATCTTGACGCGTACGCGATTACCTTGTTGTGCTGTATAAGAAGCACCCTAATTCCTTATGCGAAGCGTCACTACACTTCACAGAATCTCCTTTTTCCATCCGGCAACGCCAGCATAGGGGTCGTCACCAACCTTTGCTTCAGTTCTTGAAAGTTGTTCTCGCATTTCTCTGTCCATTTGAACTTCTCAGTCTTATGAGTAAGCCACGTTAAAGGGGCTACTATCTTTACAAACTTGAACGAACCTCCGGTAGTGACCGACCAATCCTACCTCTGGTAGTCGACCTAACCATGGTCATCAATTCATCAGTGGTTCTTTATCCAAATCTTGTCAGGATCCTCCATGGGATCCTCCTCAACAACTATCCCTTCTAGGACAACATCCTCAACCGCTACATCCTCAATATCAACATCATCCGGTCCTGCATTAGGACACTCTATCGGATCCACAATCCGATCTCCAATTAGTAATAAAACATCATCGCGTTGTTGCTCCTCAACCTTAGGGTTCGGAGTCCCGCTACCATATACGATAACGAACTACGCTCCTATCACGATATTTATAAGGGTTCCCATAAGGGTTTTAACTGTCAGTACTACGTTAGGTAGCCCGACTATGAACTTGGCAAGAGTTCTTATTATCTTTGTGAACTTATTATCTTAACGTCCCATCATCTCTGAGGTTTATAACGCTTAGCTCTGATACCATTTCTGTAACACCCCCAGATCCGGGGTCGAGGATCCGGGTCGTCACGGTCTTTCTTTCCACAATATCACTTCACTTAATTAATAATAATAACCTTATGCTGTGACCCCACACTAACACACACCACAACCCGTTATAGTCTCAGAGATGAAATTTAAATAAGTACAAGTCTTTGAATCCACAATTTAAAAGTTATTACAACCCAAAATGATTACTTGATAAATTTACAGTTAATTGCCATTATCTGCCACAAGTTATAATTATACATAATTGATTCTCAAAAGTAGATGGTCTGATCTACAATAGATCTACCTCTGCAGCTATAGCAGCTACAACATCAACGGGAAGACGCGGGACGCTTCCCACGCGCTTGCGCTGGGTCTGCTGGAGTCTGGCCATCTTTCCTAACTGTTGTTGTGTGATGAAGAAATAAAGCAAGGGTGAGCAGCAAGCCCACCAAAATAATATGTATAATGATTTACAATATATGAGCCTACTCATAATACTCATGAAAGTCTTGGTCAAAAGAAATGAACCAAGTTTGATATCTTAATGCGATGAAGTCGCAAAATATTCAGTATATATACATATATACTTTTCAAAATATTGGAAGTCCTCTTCCATGCATAATATACACAAAGTCCCAGTGTATAACTGTATAAAAAAATATCGTTGCAAGGTGATCTCATATATCTAACCTTGTCTCAACGTTTTTCTGAAAATCTTTGTCATTTATAAGACAATTATTAATTAGATATAAGTTTAAAAGATGAGGTTACCAAATACCCCAATATACTTATATCTTTCCCAATACTACTTGAACTACCACCGTTCAAGTTATAATCAGTTTCAAAAGTTCATCACATAGATGAGACTACAAGACAAGATTTGAATAGATTCAATCTTTGAAATATTATTGAATGAAATAAAGTTACGAGATACTTTATTTAGTCCCGACATATATATATCCACATATATATATCTCTTAAACATTTCCTGGAACCTCTGTTATGTAAAGTATGAACAGAGTTTGAAACATCCAATGAATTTTGGAAAGGAAAAGAATTTTGGCATAAACCAGATATCTTGCTGATCAGGCAAAGATACCCATTAGTAACCTTTTCTACTAGTAGATGGACGAATTCCCCACTGGTCATCACCATGGCCGCATTAGGACCTATGCTGGACTGCCACTCAGCCACTTATGCATTTGATGGACTCCCACTGAGCCACTTACACTATCATGGACGCCCACTGAGCCCATGTTGCTTATGCCGACTCAATAGATGGACTTACTTCCTGAACGTTGGGTAAGTAATAAATTCATTTACCAAAACTGCAACCTTGTTGCGAATATAAAATACACCACAGAGCCGGATCCCTCAGGTTTTAAGCGAGTATTTAAATCCCCTTAAAAAGGAAGATCTTAAATATAAAAATGAGTTTTGGGATCCACTCTAACTTTTAAAAATCATTTTGAAGACTCGAAAACACTTTATAGAGTGTTTGGAGTAAAGCTGATTTAATGAAGTAAATCAGTCCCCAGAATATTTAGAAAATGACTGAATATTATTATTTAAATAATATTCCCATAAAGAATAATCTTTTATAAAAATAATTGAAGTAGAAGTTTTAAAACTTATACTTGAAACGAGTATTAAATAACCAAAGATATACTTATATGAAAGTATTATCTTTATTTAAATAATCGAAAATAAGTTTGATTATTAACACCTTATTCTTTAATAAAATAAAGAATATATTTCAGCAAATAATCGGAGTCATAGATCCTCAAATGAATATTCAAATAATATTCATTAAATAATATAAACTGAGTCATAAGCCTTCGAATGAATATTCAAATAATATTCAATAAATAATATAAAAGAGTCATAAGCCCTCGAATGAATATTCAAATAATATTCAGATAAATAAATAAAAGGAGTCATACGCCTTCGAATAATATTCAAAATAATATTCATTAATAAAGTAAAAGGAGTCATAAGTCCTCGAATGAATATTCAAAATAATATTCAATAATAAAATAAAGTTAAAGTTATCGAATAAACCTTATTCGATTAATAGTTTTAAAAACTATATCCATATATATATATATATATAAATAAATATATATATATAATATACTCGGGAACATCGACTCCCGGTTTAGAAATATGTTCACCTTTTATCCCCTATACTAAGGGTATACGCAACTACTTGCTTATTTCTAGCATAGGTATTATGCAACTATAAGCATTGAAATCAACAGATAGATAACCAGATTACGAAACAGACATGCATATATACCATATTAGCATGCTCCAATATATCGCAAAATTTGCTAATAACAATCATGCAATATCACAAGATAATGCATATACATATATTTACATCACAGCAACAGTATAACGGGTAGAAAACTTGCCTGAGCGACTGGGGGTTACGAATGGCTCGGGACGAGTCTGGTAACCTATAAGCAACAAGTAAGTTGGAATTAAACCAAAGTCACTTGTAAATCTATACTTTAACTAACTTAGACTCTAACGCTCGTTTTGCGCTCACTGATTCGCTTAAGTCACTCGGGTACCCTCGGCTCCACCATTTTTAATAATTTAACCTTTATGAGTTTTAAGGAGATTCCTTCGCGAGTGTCTTACCAACTGCCTAACACACTTACCATAAATGTTTCATACTTCAATTAGTCCTTTTTGGTCTTTAACCTATGTTTCAAAGTAAGGCGAGGGGAAATGTTTCGTTCGCGAAACGCCGTTACTTGAAACGGTCGTTTCTCCTAAACCGTGCATCGGAATCGAACGAACTACATATCAAAACGAAGCTCGTAACATGAGCTATCTAAACATGGCAGTGGTCATAATCTAGCAGGGGGTTCTCGGGTCATAATGCTATGCACAAAAATAGTCCAAAGAAAATCGGACGTTACGACGGCTATGTTTACGCGATTTCCCAATTTTAACCATTCAAAACCAACCACAAACCAACCTCAAATCCAACATACAACCAACATCCATCCTCATCACATCATAACAACCCCAACCAATTCAATTTAATCATCATACTTATGCCTAAACTTAACTTTAATCATACTTAAGTTCTTTTAAATCAAAACCACAACAATTACCATTCCATTTCACTACCATTCCAAATCCCAAACTCTAAATCATAACAACAAACTACAATATCAACCCACTAATCAAAATCATCTTATAATATATAGGAATCTAGGGTTTGGAGATGGTATACCTTCCTTGAAGTGGTGGGTGGAGCTAGGAAGCCTTAAGAAGCTTTGAGAAGTCTTAAGAATGCTTGGATCTTCAAGAAAAACAAGAAAAAGTTCAAGTTAAAAACTTGAAAACACTATTCATTGTCTTCTTCTTTGATTAAATGAAGAAGATTGAGAAGGAATTAATGGCTTAAACTCATGATATAGTCCTAACTAAGCATGAAGATGATTAGGGAATTATCTTACCAATTTAGGAAGCTTGGATCTTGGATTTTGAATTTCTCTTGCCTTTTGAATAGTGAAAAGCCGTGAGCAATGAAGAACAAAGCCTTGGTTGCTTTTGATTTTTGATGAAAATGATTTTACTTGGCTTGGTTGATTGGTTTTTGTGCTTGCTTTAGTCAATTACCTTCTTGCCCTTGGATTTGTGTGGTTACAAAGCCACCACACCTCCTTCCTTCCCATGTCATGCTTATGTCATCCTCATGATGTCATCCTCCCTTCCTTGTCCTCTTTCTATTGGTTGGATGACATCATTCCCACTAATCCCTTTGATTAACTTCCTAATCGTTTGCCTAATGACCGCTGATCTGTTATACGGTTCGCTTAACTTTCGTTCTCGTTTATCGTTTGAAGGATCATACCCGGGATCTTATTACTTAGGTTCCTTTAACCTTTCTCAATACATTATATTCCTTTTTATGATCCTCTATTATAATCCTTTAATTTAAATCCTTTTTATCCTGTTACTTTATACTCAATTCTCTCCGTATCTTGTGGATTTCCGGGAAAAACCAAAGTGTTCGGAATTCGATTCTGACGATCTTTACATACACTTATATACTTCATAGAGTACTAATAATATCCCAGAATATCCATAACAGAACCCCTACATAGCGTGGCATGAAAAGTTTTCTCGTTCAGCAAAAACACTATTCATAAGGGTTTCAAAATTTCTCAAAAATTGGGGTTATTACAATTATTTGCTAATTTTATGACTAACACTTCATCTAACCACTGTACCTCACAATTTATTTTAGAGATAAAAGCTTCAGAAATAAAAGATCTAGTAGCTCCTGAATCAATCAATACCAAAGCATTTACGGAATTTACAGGAAGTGTACCTGCAACCACATTCGGACTCTGTACTGCTTCCTTCATTGACATGTTAAAAGTCCTTGCTTTGGGCTGATATTGCTGTGGTAGTGGAGGTGGAGGTAATGCTAAAACTCTTGGAATACTAGCGGCCATTGCAATTCCTCTGCAGTCTCTGGCGATATGTCCTTTTCTCCCACATTGAAAACAAGTAACTTCTGCTTTTCCCATCGGACATTCTCCAGAATAGTGTCCCCTTTGCTTGTATTTGAAACACGTGACATTTGGCTTGTTGCAAATTCCCGTATGCTTTCTACCACACGTTCTGCAATCAGGTACAGGCGGTCGAATAAGCCTTTGCTGAGTTGGGGCAGGTAGTCGATTACCCATCCTCTGGTTGTTTTGTTCTGGCCTCCTAAAGTTTACTTTTCCTCGAGCTTGAAATCCCGGCCTTTTGTTGAAACGATTCTGAAAATTCCCTGGTCCTTTCTCTTTCTGAGCTGCTTCGCTTTCTCCTTCAATAATCATAGCCTTCTGAACAATAGCCGTATAAGTTGTCAATTCAAACACAGCTACCCTGCTACGAATCCATGGTTTTAGTCCTTGCTGAAATCTCTTGGCCCGCTTCTCGTCCGTATCCACCTGCTCTGGAACAAACCTTGCCAATTCCGTAAACTTGGTCTCATAATCCGCAACCGATAAGTTGTCTTGTTTCAGCTCCAGGAACTTGATCTCCATCTGGTTTTTCATAAAACGAGGAAAATATTTCTCCAAGAAAAGATCAGTGAATCTATCCCAGGTCACCACACCTTCTTCTTCCAAAGCTTTCTTCGATTCCCACCAGTAATTAGCTTCGCCTTTCAGGAAATAGCTAGAAAAATCCGTCTTCTGCTCTTCCTCAACCTTTACCAATTCCATCTCTTTCAGCCAAGCTCTCGCTTTTGTAGGATCCGTGGAACCCATAAATTCCGGTGGCTTCACCGACTGAAATTGCTTGAAAGTGGTCGTAGGCGCTGCTGGTGGTACTTGATGTCCTGGATGAGCGGCTTGCTGTAACATCTGTTGCTGGAACTGCTGCTGTTGCTGCTGCATTTGTTGTTGCATCATCAACATTTGCTGTTGCATGAGATTAAACATCTGATCCATCTGTTTATTATTGTTTTGGCCCTCGGTGTTCCCATTCGATGAATCGGGTTGTGTTTTTCTTTTAGGTGCCATCTTTCTGGTAAATAAACAACGGTCTTCTTTAATAACAGTATATTAAACATATATTAAAACAGTCGATTTGAGAAAATAAAACAGCTTATGAAATAACTGAATAGATAAAACAGTATGATGTGTTTTTTTTTTTACATAAGGATACAACATGATCGTAAATAAAACTACATTTGTAAATATGCAATGGTACTGAATTAAATATAAATGCTTAAATAACTAAAAATAAAATAAAGAAACGTGCAAAAGATCATCTCGTATATATACATGTAGAACACCAACTACAGGTGTCAGTGCTTGATACCAAAAACCTATGATATAACAGTCATACTGCTACTACTACTATCAGTCAAAGTCAGTAACTACACTCATACACACTAGTCATACAATACTATGTTGCCTCTATCTACAAAATATACATAATACCACACTCATTGATCTGCTGGTCTCAAAATCCTGGTGGTACGTGGCTCAACTCCTCCTGCAATGCCTCTAGCACTGCCTCGGTAAGTCCCAATGCTCTGCGATATGCTGTCTCTGCACTAAGATCCTGCTGTCTCAAATCAGTAAGCTGCTGCGAACTAACCCGGTGAATATGATGTAGTCTCTCTCTCAGTATATAATTCGGTCGTAATGCTCTGACAGGACCATCCGTCTGTGTCTCATACAACCCAAGGATCTCCCTACACTGGTTCTGCCATCTAATCCTCTCCTCCCTCTCTGCCTGAAAGCGCTGGTAAGTCACGGTATGATGCTCCCGAAGATCAGTGTTGGAACTTCGAGAAGGTAATGGTCCATCCACCACAATATCATCCATAAACTCTGGCTGAGGAAACTGATAAACTCCTGGAACAGGTGCATAAATGGCTAATGGGGCAGGAAATAAGACAGGCTGCTCCATCGGCGCATACACTGGCGGCTCTGCCTCTAGCTCCATATGTGGCAGCTCTGGAATCTCGACTGGTGGCATAGGAATCTGAGGCTCTAAATCCTCCCACTGCGGAAGATCAATCATGTCAGGAATATCGAACATCGGGAACTCTAGTGGTGGAAAATCTGGTATCTCTGGCTCAAAATATGGAAAATAATCTACAAAACCCGGTACCTCTGGGGGAAGTGGTATCTCTGGTGCTAGCTCAGGTGGCAATGGAGGTAAAATCTGCTCTGACACTGGGGCTACTACCGGTGCATCCCCTGGATCTGTCTCGGTCCTCTCCGTAGATGATGATAAAGAAGCCATCTAATATACATAAAAATAATAACACAAAAACAATCAAATCACAATCCTAAACTCATAACTTCTAATCACATAGACAAACAATCCTAACATTCTTACTCTCATCCTATCTCATTTTCCTATCTTATCTTAGCCCTAACGTTCTTGTTTTTAAAGGTCAAACCTAAGCTCTGATGCCAACTGTAACACCCTCCAAATCCGGGGTATAGATTTGGGGCATTACTAATAATAACTACTCACTAATCTCGCACAAGCGGAATATAATTGAAATAGTTACCCCGAACTACTACTACTCAGGATCTTTTAAGGTTAAGATTTGAAAACAAGAACCACATACTAACTTTATTACAAACCAAATAAAAACAATCCGTCTCAAGAACTCTCTTTATTACAAAACTTTATTCTATCTACATGCTCACCACACAACTTTTATTCAAACCATAATAGTACTTATCCTGTTACACCTGATCTGATAACTCAAAGCTCTCTTCAGGAATAAGGATGAACACCCTTGGTATAAGAGGGTCCCGCTGCTTGACTCACTTCTTGACTACGCGGGTTCTGATGGGTTTCATTCTCTACCTTAACTGTAAGACAATAGGAATAACAATAAAAGAGGATGAGCCAAAATTGCTCAACAAGCCTGCAACAATATAGATAGTATAAAGAGAGAGAAATAAGTGAACCAATAAGCTGCTGGTTTGATCAACCATCTGAGTCTGTATAGACTAATAATTTGCCAATACTGGCGAGTGCCAAATGAACAAGACTGGAAACAAGAACCAACATATGCACTATAACCCGCTGATCAGTCAGGATACAGTGCGAATCTATACCCAACTGTATAGATCCAACCAACATAAGGAGTACTCAGGCAGCTATGGCCTATTAATTAAAGGTCTGAGTAAAACCCAGCCTGTATCGTAACCATCCAGTCCGAAGTTTAGCATCCGGAACAATCGGAATGCTTTTGATGTATCCCAACATCAGGATATATCATAATATATGTAACAAGGGTAAAAATATTGGAATATGAATAGAGGATTCAATAAATTGGGAGAAATCAAGAATCGAAATGAAATAGAAACAAGAATCAATAGATATGTATCAGTGCATATTAACAAGAATTATCAAAGTGTAATTGATATGTAAAATGGAATATAATTCACTATTCTGATTTAGAATAGGGGAAAAACTTGCCTCGCGCGTACTTAACCTGATTCAACTCACCGCCTTCTGTCCCTAGCTTACTCTGCCTTGCTAACACTGAACCAATCATGGAAAGATAGTTGTTTAGATAACTTACTATATACGTGTATCTGGAATTGATATCACGTAACCTTATCAATCTACCCATGCGTTTCTATCTGATTCGCATATATACACATATATTGATATAGCACATAGGTTCACATAATCACATAAAGCACATAGCACATAAAGCACATAATAAATTTTTAGACTTATAATTATTTTTAGAATTGATTCTAGACTCATACCTGCATTAACTAGCCTTATCTGACTTTATTATAATTTTTCGGGATTATTCGATTAAATTATACCCCTATTAGGGCCTACGAACTATTAATTATCACCAAACCATTCTCTTTTGGAGGAAATTATAACTCACAATTATTTTTATTGGATTCGTTTCATTTTTCTGAGTCTAGGGGTCTTCGTTTCGCTCAAATCGGATTAACGGTTGAATTATTATGAATTAAACAAGATTTAATTAATTAATAATTAATTATAATTAAATAATCCTTAATTACATTTTTAAATAATTAACTAATAATTATTGTATTTTAAAATAATTAATCCCTAATTATTAGGATTAATTACTATTTATTACAATTATTTACAAATTAATAATACTTACTCGATCAGATCGATTATTTATAAATAAAAATCGATACAACTAACTGATACGCTATTTATCGAATAAATACTAATTACTCGAATTATAATCTAACTCAATGATTAATTACTCGTATAAATACGAGCTACTCGCGATTCTTGACTATTATCGAACTGTTATTATTATTACTATACCTAAACGATTAATTAATTATTTAATTATCTGTATTTAATTATTCGATACGAATAAAACGATATCCTTCGAATAAATTATTGCTCGAATAATAATTCTCATTATCGAATCACTACTCGTATGAATACAAGTTACTCGTAATATTAACTAATTATCGGATTATTAATCATATTATTTAATCCTTATTTATTAATTAATTACCTAATTATTAATTAATTACCTAATTAGTAATTACTTAGATAACTAATAAATAATTAGATAAATAATTAAATAATTAATTAAACAATTAAATTCGAATTTCAAAATTAATAAAATAATTTAAAAATTAATTATAATATTTTTCAAAATTTAAAACTGATTTTTATTTACTTTTTAGAATTACTAAAACTAATTTCTGATTTTAGAAAAATAAAAAAAAAATAAAAAAAAACCAGAAACATGAAAACAGAAACAGGGTTAGGGTTATATGGATCAACTCCGGGTCAAATAAAAACCCAACCGGGTCGGATCCGAGTTGGCAAGAACACCCGCCGGTGTTCTTCACGTTTCCAGAACACGGCGAAGTTCCGGCCACCGGAGCCCAACTCCGGCGATACCAATTCCTGACCAAAAACCGTGTGGTTCGACTCGTTCCTGCTGCAAATCAATTCCTCACCATCCCAGCCATTCATCCCTGCCATTCTCCTCCTTCCCCGTCGCCTGTCTCATCTTTCCCGGCGAAAACCGATCCAAAATCGGCGACCTTCAATTCCATGGCCGGCGAAATCGTTTTTGACGAATACAAAACCAAACAACGTGATTCCGGTGTCAAATTAAAGCTACAGAGTTCTACAATTACTTTCTAACATCAATCGCGAGCAAAAACATATATAAATCTAAAAAAAACAAAATCAAAAATAGTTAAACTCAATAACTCGACATATCGATTCAGGGGTTGTAAAATCATAATAAAAATACCTGATTACTCCTAAGACTACAACGAAACTAACTACATAATCCAAACAATCAAATGATTCTTCAAAATAAAAAACCGAAATTCATGCCAAGAACATAAAAATCGATTTTGAGATTAAACAAACCTCAGTTGTTGATATTAGTATCAATAGATTCGTCTCTTCACAAGGATTGTATTGGTTACTCGAGCGTTTTCAGTGGATTAGTAAATCTCCCAAAATCACAGTTTAATCTTCTCCCTTCTTCAAGAACACAAACTTCACCCACACTTTCTAATTTTTATTTTCTGATTTTTTTAACAATTAATTAATGAATAATTAATAATAAAACAGGTATTTATACTAATGAAAATAATACCCCTAAATAAAATTAAGGGTCTAATTATACCTCTAATAAAAATATTTGGCCCCAATTTTTATAATTTTTGGGTATTAATAATGAATTTTTAAATATCCAATAAATACAAAATTAATGTCAAAAATTCCCAAAAATTGTGAATATTACAAAAATGCAAAGAAAAATGATATATGATAATTTCATGATCATATAAAAATAAAAATGTGATTTTTGTGGGGCTTTTGGTACCCGAAGGGGTCCGGAAAAGTCATTTTTCGCGAAAAAGGTAAATTTGTAAAACGTTTAGGGGTTCAGAATAGCGATATGGGATAGGGCATTTTTGGCAAAATAGGGCCAATGATTTTGTTTGAAATACGGGCTTTTAAAACATAGTTTTGAGCTGTACAGGTTTTGATATAATATATATATAACTGATGATAAAATGCTCAATAAATATCCAAAACACGTTTGGATCAAAACAGCCAACACATATCACATAGCAGTTAGGGTTTAACGACTTAACACATTTAACCACATAATAATACACATAATTTATCATTATTATAATATAATACAAGCGTAATTCCTCGGTCGTTACAACTGGATTATGGGTTAACATATTTTAAAATCCCTATTTACTGTGATAATCAAAGTGCTATTGCTATGACAGGTAATCCAGTTCAACACTCAATGACAAAGCACATCAACATTAGGTACCACTTTATAAGGGAACATGTGGATGGAGGTACAGTGGAATTGCATTTTGTTCCAATAGATAAACAACTAGCAGATATCTTCACAAAACCACTATGTGAAGCTACTTTTACAAGATTGGTATATGAACTTGGAATGGTTTCAGGTTCTTTCTCTAAATCTGCTTAGTTTATGTTATAATACATCAGACTTTATGATCAGTATTTACATATATTACTATCTTTGTGTATTCTGTGCTTAAATTGAAATTTTCTAAGTGCTGATTGTTGTCTGATGTGAATTTCTAAACTCTGATAGTGATATGAATGTTTCTGTGACTATTCAATACAATGAGGATAACTGTGCTAGATGCTGACCTAGTAGTCTTTAATATACTAATAATCCCATATTTGAAGTAATTGTTTATGTGGAAATATTTTAACACAAGAAAATTCTGATAATTGAGCTTAGTTAAGTTTACATTCTAATTGCAAATACCCGACGCACATGACTGTGTTGTCACTGTGAACTGCCCTTTTGAATATGATCATCCGTCGGGACCATGTTGGTCATCCGTCAGATTCCTTGTTGATTATCTGTCGGGAGCCTTTGTAGATCATCCGTCGGGAGCCTTTCTGCCACTTGACTCTATTTCACTTATACGGAATTACAAGACATCTTATATTTACAATTAGCCACCCTATTCTGTATATCAATCTAGTAGTCAACATGACTTAAAGAATCCTACAACATCTACTCAACTAATATATTATTGTTTGTAGACATGTGCTATAAGACTTATTATTACATAAGCTACACTCCCGATGGATGTTCAGTGGTCATCCGTCGGGACTATAAAGTTCATCCCTCGGGACTATTGTAGTTAATCCGTCGAGAGCTACAAAAACACTAAGTTAAATCTACTAAGGTGTTTTATCCAACTTATCATCAAGTTCACAACATATTCCTAACAAACAGACCATACCGTTATTTTTTCTCAAAAAATCATGATCGCATCCTTCTTTTTATTCACTCCAAAATCATTTCTACAATACTATCCCAATCAATAAGCTACTTTTACTAGTTGGCGGGCTCTGTCTTTATTTTTATTCCATTTTGAATATGATGTAGGTGGACTCTCCATATCATGCAGGTACTAAGGGCATATGCTTCTACAATTGTTACCACCTTTATTTTTCCATAAAAAATATGATGCCTCGTATTTGTGCCTCTGTCAAGGCGCGCCTTATCGCTTCACTTTCCTACCAAATATTTTTTTATTTGGATTTGTCATGTCACGCAAATACACAATCTCAAGTGTTATTGTAACCATGTACTTCTTGTATTTGTAAGCCCTTTTTTTCAAAATGGTATTGTGTTGCTCCATTCCAAATAGTATTCATCAAAATATCAAAAATTTGAAGTTTTAGTGATCTCTTTCCATCTCACAAGCACATCAGGAAGCCAACAACCATGTTCCAAGGTTCCATTTTTTTGGTGAAACGTGATTTTTTTTTAAATAAGTTCACCACTCCAATCTAGCAACAGCACTCTCATACACCATCTTCTTTAATTTTCACATTCACGTATAAAATATTATTTTATTAAGGTGCACCCTCCTACATTCCATTTTTAGACATATCTAGTTCATTATTTTTACATAGAGGTTATGTCCTCTATAGCATGGTCGTCACTTTTTTAAGGCACGTGTTAGGTAATGAATTACACACAGGGGGTGAATGTTTTTTAGTGTTTTTATGCTTTTCTTGACTTCTTTTATGATTGTGAATAAAGTAAATCAAATCTTATAGAAAGATGTGTTAAAACAAAAATTAAACATGCAACCATGAATAACACAGATCTTTCAAAACTCACTTAATTTTATGTTAAAATTAAGAATATTTTGCTACAAAATTTCTAGGCACTTTGTTAATAAAGAGCTTAACTTCTTCCTTGAGAGAATACAAGATTTTCTAAAATTGTTACCACTAACAAAGGACCAGTGTTAACTTTATATCATAGTTAACTACTGGTTTACAAAGTGTATAATAAGAGATGTTATTTACTTTAGTAAACTGTTACTTATCATTTCCATTTTAGGAAAAGTATATCTTCCATTTCTGGCTTAGCATATCTTTGCATACTGTGTTAACTTTGATCTTCCCTTGTCAGTTAATCTTCACCCTTGATCTTACACACTCTTCAAGCTGCTTTTTGTAGACTTGTCAATCCAACTGGTTAGATTGTTTGTTGATTGTTAATCTTGGATATTGAACTGGTCTGCACTTTGTACTTTGAGTATTTTGCCTCGAGATCTCCAATTTGGCCTATAGAGAACTTGACATCTCGATAAGTATATTGGCCTATCGAGATCTCTAGTACTCCATAGTTAGTTTGACTTGTAGAGGTCTCTGAGTTTTTTATAAGAGAATTTGGCTTGTCGAGATCTCTCCACTTCATGTCTTCACTTTTGACTTATCGACATCTCTGAGTTCTCTAGTGACTAGTTGACTTGTCGATAACTCAGAGTTCTCTAGTGAATTTAGACTTGTCGATAACTCTAAGTTCTCTAATAAAATTTGACTTGTCGATAACTCAGAGTTCTCTAATAAAATTGGACTTATCGATAACTCAGAGTTCTCTAGTAAACTTTGACTTGTCGATAACTCTGAGTTTTCTAGTGAAGAAATGACTTGTCGATATCTCTAATCTTTGTGTCTTCAATTTGGCTTGTCGATATCTCTGAGTTCTCTAGTAGCTTTCTTGAGTTCTCTATAAGTCATTCTGGAGTTCTCGAATGACTTCTCTATAACACTAAATCTGTGACTTGTAGAGAACTTGACTTAGAACATTTTTCCCAAAACACATTTATTCAACTCCAAGTTTCTTCATAATTCTTTCGAGGCATGATCTTCTTGATCTTCTTCCAGATAGAATTATTAGGCTTGATACTGTTTAAAGAAAAAGACTTCAGTATGCTCTTTTGACATTTTACAGACTTTAAATATTACAATACAAAATGAAAACTAAGATTACAATACAACTTACTTAGGGTTGTCAATTTGACTTAGTCTTGTTAAAGTACAGGCATGTCTTGCACAACAATCTCCCCCAATTTGTGAGAAGATTGCTTAACACAAATTCATGCCTGTTAACAAGACTAACCCCAAGTTATATTGGAAAATAAGACTAATATAAAAATTGACACAATTACAGCAACTGTACATTAAATGATTTTGAGTTTGAGTATTTACAAGCATCAGACAAAGATTGGGACTTCTGATTCTTTTCTAATGAGGTCTTTTAAATATACAAGAATTTCAAGTTCCTCTATGATTGGAGTCCCTGTTAGAGCTTCTATCAAATTGAGTTTATCTTGCTTTGGATAACCATCTAACATTGCAATTCTTAATCTTGAAAATGAGCCAGCTTTTTCATTTAGAAATCTTTTATCTTTGGATATTCTGCTCATCCCTTTTTCTTTGAGTTCTTCAGATCTTTTCATATACATGTCAATCTCCTCATCATAATTCCTCTTTTCTCCTCATATTCTGCTATACTCCTTGCTCTTCTTTCCTCTCTTGCCATTAACCATTCAGCTAGAACTAGTCTCCATGCTCTTGTAGCAGTGTTCTTGTCCTTCAACAAACTTATCACTCTCTTGATTTCTGTTGGAAAGAGAGTGTCCATCAAATTACTGCCAAGAAAAGGTAATGACCCATCTTGAAAGTAGATTCTCACTTCCTTCAGAGTAATAACCCAAAATCTAACTATTTCCTTAGCCAGTTGTTTAAAAAGTCTTCATCTGAGCAGCACCGATTTAAGGGTAGAAAATCATTCTGATTGAAATAGTTCCAGATGGCCCTTTCACTAACTTCAACTTTTCCAGTAGGCTTAGTTTTCTTAGGTTTTCTCCCATCATACTTGAAATGAATTTTGTGTGATGGTTTGACAGAAGGTAGGTCTATTACTTTCTTAAGAGATGTTTGGCTTGTGGTGATTGGAATTTTTAGAAAAGAGTTAGCAGTTTGTCTGTATAAAAATTTGGGCTTAAAGGTTTGAGGTGGTTTGATGTTTGAGATTGTACACTTTGAAGGTTGAGCTAAAGGTTGAGATAGTTTTGTTTCGATTTTTAGGGTTTGTTGTAATTCTGAGCCATCATGTCTCTTCTTGCATCTTCTCTCACTTCCTCTCTTCTTCTCATCATCTTTCTTTTTATCCTCCTTCTTTTCTCCTTGACTCTTGTCCTTGCTACCAGTTGCTTTAGAGGCTTGACTTCGATTTGAGCCAGAAGGCTTTTGGTTGTCATCCTTCTGCTCATCATCATCCTCATCTTTCCATAAATTGTATGTATTTGGCAACATGGTTTCAGGATTTACTAGATATTTGTCCAAAATTTTTATTCTCTCCACATCCTCCTGTTATTTGTTCCTTTTGTGCTTTAGATCAAACTGCAAGGCCATGATCATCCTCATGTTTGATTTGACACAGTTTTAGGAACAATGAGATGTCTTGCTTGACTGGTTGTTGGACAGACATAAACTACTCCTTTGTGTGGATATAGATAGGCTTCTGGAAAAGCTGTTATATGTGCCTCTTGGAGAAGTTGAGTGTCTTCTTGAATGACTGGATTCACTCTGTCAATCATTACATCCAGTTCAGATGCTCTTAAAGTTTGAAGATATGGAAGAGTCACTTGGAGACACCTGTCCACACCAGCATTATTGATGTTCATGGCAATCCTTTTCTATAGAAAATTATCAACTTCCACCACTGCCCTTATAAAATTGATATTCTTGCCCAAAGCTTTCTTGAAGGCCATATATATGTTTTGAAGAGACACTCTTAGTGCTGCAATAAGGTCATTGAATTCCTGATCTTGATTGGGTCCTTCTGAAGCCCCTAGAAGTCTTTCTTTTCCAACATCAACATGAGCATTTGAGCTTTGTCCCACATGAACAGGCTCTTTAGATTTTGCCTTAGCATCCCTAGATTGTTGATACCTAGCCTCAATCTCCCCCTTAGTCTTGGTGACAGGCATGAGGCGGGGAGTTGGTAACTCTGGCCTTATTTATTCAGGTAAAGCAGGCAGTAATATGTTGAGCTTCCCCATGATGGCCCCCAAAGCAATATAATTCTGCATTTGAAGATGCTTGTGAGAGTCCACCAGGGTCTGGATGTCTGTTTGTTGACTCTTGACTAGAGAGGTCAAGGCTTGTACTTGTGAATTGAGAGAAGCATTAGAGGTCTGCAAGTCTGAGACTTGTTGTTGGAGAGATTGGATTTGCAGATTTTTAAAAGTTGAGCCAGGCTGATAGAGTTTGTGGACCCAAAGGTTTCTTCCACAGCTTGTTTGATGCCATCCATAAGCAAGGTAGAGGGCTCAAATCTGCTCTGGTGAAGCTATTCCAGCTTGACCTTTGAGTCATTTGTATTGGTGATTTGTTTTTGAACAACTTCATGAAGGGCAATGAAGGATTGTTTAAAATTTTTGACTTCTTTTTCAATAGTACTCAGATCCATCCTAGTCATTTGATCAGCAAAATGCTTGAATTTGGAGTTGATCTGTACTTGAGATGGTATAATTTCATCCATTTTCTCCTTCACCAGCTTCCTTATCTTGTCTTCATGAATAGTCAACTTGAGTTCTAAACCTTTACCAAATAGATGAAAAGCCTTGAGTTGAGCTTTGTAGACCTCAGTTACTGCATCATAGACATTCTGTGGAGTCAAGACCTTGGCATTGTTCCAAGAATAGTGACATATTCATCCCTAAACCTAGCCAAGACTTGATCAGCCATGCATCTACATTACCATCATGTTCTTCATCATTCACAATCTTCTCTTTTTGTTTTTCAACATCTTCATTGTATGTGAGCATGATGGCTTGATAGTCTTGATTGCCCATGTCAGAAATGAGTAGATGCTAAGAGATGTTTGCTTATCCAAAAATCTGCTCAACTAGAAGATCATTTACAGATGTGGGTTGAGATTTAGATTATTGTAGCCATTGAGAAAGAATGTGTTGTTGTTGAGGTTGTGATGTTGAAGGTTGAGCTGTTGAGGGATCAGAACTACCTATGACTGAAGTCACAGTTTTACTCACAGATTGTTATGTGTTTATGATAGTGTGTTGTCCTCCACTTGTAGTGGGAACCTCCAATTAAATTGAAGGGGATTTGACTGGGTTACTGTCATGTACACCAACCTCAAACTCTTGTGCTTCTTGCAAAACACTGTCACATGAATGATAAACTTGCTTCTCCCATAGCAGGATCATTGGCAATTGTACTCCTAGCATCAACTGCTAATGCGATTTCTGCTAGGGTTTTGAGGGGAGTTGTTCCAGTATGTGAAGACTGATTTGCACATGAAGGTGCATTTGTGACATCCATGGGGTCTTCGGTAAAAACTGATAAATCCCCCATATTTTTTATGGTATCATCAAGGCCTACCCCAGCTAGTAGCCTCTCACCATCTGAATGTAGTGTCTGGGGGGTGAGCAAGGTTTCTTGAACCAAGTCACTTGATTTAGCTTGCACTTGAGAAATAGATTCATGAGCAGTATGAGAAGAAGAAATTTGAGAGATTAGAAGTTATTGTTCAGAAGTAAGTGTTGGCAGCTCCCCCTGAAAAGGATAGGGAGCTTCAATAGATGTGCTCTCACTGTGTATGCCATCCTTATTTCTCCTACCATACACTTGAATTTCTTCAGGTGCATGATGTGCAAACTCTATACAGGATGCATTTGGGTGAATGCTCTTTTCAATAGACACACCCTGTTGAGAGGATGTATCTAGAGTCTGTTTAATCCCCATTTTTACAACTGCATCCTTTTGGGCGGATACAGAGGTGGCTTGAGTGGTCATCTCAGATTTCTTACTCTTCTTTGTTCTCTTGACCAAAGGTGACTCAGCTTCTGTTTGGTCCTCACCACTCTCAGCCAAAACAGTTAAGGTGATCTCCTTTCTCTTCTTTTTACTCACCTAATCCTTTTGGGAGGATGAGGTGGTTGGTGTCCTAGATGATATTTGTTGGTTTGAAGAAGTGGTTTCAACTTGGGAAGGTCCCTGTGGGTGTTTCTGTGTTTGTACTTCCACAGGTTCAGGAACCATAGCAGTGTTAGATTGTGCATTGGATTTCATGTCAGGCATTAGGTAAGTGTAAGTCCTAAATCTCTCCATCATAAATGGAGTAATTTTCAGACTTACATTTACCTTATTCTTTGTAGTAAGTGAACCAAATATTATTTTGGACACTTGCTTACAATTGCCTATTTTGGTTCTATCTATACCATTCAACAAATATATGTCTGTTACTTTATGATTTAAAGTAGACATAATGAATCTAGGAAAGAAGATTTCCTTACCTCTAGTAGACAGGGGCATGTTCATCCTGGTTGCAAGTTCTTCCAGGATCGATAGACCAACATTCAAGTGTCTATTATGGGCTATTGAGTACACCAGTTTCTGCACCACACTTGAAATGTTGTCATACAATGTCTTCCTGCATGTGAAGGCCCTCACCACAGAATCGAACATAAAGGACCATTCTTTCCTTAAGTTTGTCCTATTCAAGCTTAACAAGTTGATTCTCCCACCATAGTTGATGAAGTCCATAAACTCAGTCAATTCATCCTGGGTTGGCACCCCCACTAAGTTTGCAGTTGGAAGACCCAAGGCTATGTTTACATCTTGCTCATTAAACTCAATCTGTTGGCCTCCAACTGAGCAAGTTACCACCAGAGATACTGAATTGTCATTCATAATAGTCCTTACCACAGCTGTTGTCCAAAACTCATGCAGAACATGCAAGTATAACATAAGGTTAGCAGTCAAAGCTCCTACAAGATAGGATTCAGACAAGAATTTAACAAACCTTTTGAAACTATCAGGGCTTGGTTAGCGTCAGTAAAAGCTAGGTAGTTTGTTCTTTTCTCTGGGATAGTAGCTTTAACAACATTAAATGCCATATTTGTTTAGTGAGAGTGAATGGGTAAGAAAAATTAGTGAGAAAGGAGTAAAAACGTGAGATAAATTGGTTTTGGGTTGAAAAACTAGGTCACTTGAGATCTCGAATGTGTAAGTATGTATATGTATTGAGATACTGGGTATTTATAGTAAAAGCAAATGACTTGTCGAGAGTCAAAAATAGACATTTGGGTTATACTTATCGAGATGTTAGTTTGGAAAAGAATTACATATCGAGAAGTAATTTTAAATTTACTCTTATATAGAACTAAAAATTGACTTATCAAGATGTCAAATAAATACCAAGTTTGTCCAAAAGTGGACTGAATTTGATTCCAATTTTTATCTGAATAAATTTAAAATAAAATTAGAATAATTTTGCCAAAAGTATTTTACCAAAATAATTTATTGAATTAAATTATTTTAGTTATGAGTTGTCTATAAGTCTAAAAAAATACTTGTAGAGAACTCTGTAAGTTTACACTTATAGAAATCTACAATGACTTATCGATAAGTCATAATAATGCTTATCGAGAAGTCACTCAAGAAGTCAGTAAATTGACTTATCGAGAACTCACTCGAGAAGTCTCAAAATGACTTGTCAATAAGTCAGTTAGACTTATCGAGAACTCAGTTCTCTATATACTTTTGATCAATTTAAGTATGCCTTGTGTTAATTTTACATATTAAAGATGTAAATTAACAACTTAGCAGTTTACTTAGAATTTAAAAAAATCCAAGTTAAATTTGTGTTTTGAAATATAAATATGTAGAGATTTCTGAAATATTTATAATTCATATTTCAGTTAATTTCCAATTAAATCAAATTAATTTTGATTTTCTAGAAATTAATCTACTACAACATATTAGATGAGTTCTTGCCTTAGGATGAAGAATTAAGCATTACAATTTCACCTACAAGTCTAGTGAAAGTTGCTTCATCGAAAGGTTTAGTAAAAATGTCAGCTAATTATTTTTCTGTTGGAATAAAGATATGCTCAATGGTACCATTTGTAGCATGTTCTCTAATAAAATGGTACCTTACATCAATGTGCTTTGTTCTAGAATGATTAACTAGTTTAGTCATTATAGATATAGCACTAGTATTGTCACATATAATTGGAATTTTGTGTAACAGTAGGCCATAGTCCATTAGCTGATTTCTAATCCAAAGCACTTGAGTACAACAACTTCCTGCAGCTATGTATTCAGCCTCTGCTATAGAAGTTGACACAAATTGTTGTTTCTTGCTATACCAGGATACAAGTCTTTGTCCAAGAAATTGACAGCTTCCACTAGTACTCTTCCTGTCAACCCTGCATCCAACAAAATCTGCATCTGTGTAGCCAACAGTTTTAAAACCAGTTCCCTTGAGATACCACAATCCCAAGTTAGGATTCCCCTTCAAGTATATGAAAATTCTCTCTACAGCCGTCAAATGTGATTCTATTGGATTTGCTTGAAATCTTGCACACAGACATGTAACAAATATGATGTCTGGTCTACTTGCAGTTAAGTAAAGTAATCATCCAATCATCCTTCTATAGCTTGAAATATCTACACTTTTGCCCTTGTCATCTTCATCCAACTTTGTTGCTAGAGACATAGGTGTAGATTCAGGTCAACAATCAACCATACCAAACTTTTTCAATAGATCCTTGACATACTTGGTTTGACTGATGAAGATTCCATCACTTCTTTGACTGACTTGTACTCCAAGAAAGTAACTTAATTCCCCCATCATACTCATTTCATATTCACTCTGCATAAGCTTAGAGAACTTTGGCAAAGATTTTCATTTGTAGGGCCAAAGATGATATCATCCACATAAATTTGAACTAGGATCATATCATCACCATGTTGCTTGTAGAAGAAAGTTTTGTATATAGTCCCTCTAGTAAAACTATGCTTAAGTAGGAATTCTGACAATGTATCATACCAAGCTCTAGGTGCCTGCTATAGTCCATATAAAGCCTTGAGTAACTTAAAAACAAAATTTGGAAATTCTGGATCTTCAAAGCCAGGTGTCTATTGCACATACACTTCTTCTTCTAACTCACCATTTAGGAAGTCACTCTTAACATCCATTTGATAAACTTTGAAATTTGAATGTGCAAAAAATGCTTAAAAGATTCTTATTACTTCAAGTCTTGCAACTGGAGCAAAAGTTTCATCATAATCAATTCCTTCATCATGTGAGTAGCCTTTTGAAATCAGCCTTGCTTTATTCCTGTAAACTACACCATTTTCATCCATCTTGAACCTGAACACCCACTGTGTTCCAATTATACTTCTATTCTTTGGTGCAGGAACTAGCTCCCAAATTTTATTCCTTTCAAACTGATTAAGCTCCTCTTGCATTGTAGATATCCAATCAGGATCCATTAGAGCTTCTTCAGTTTTCTTGGGCTCTACTTGAGACAGAAAGCATGCATATAGGCACTCATTAGCAGTTGCACTTCTAGTTCTCACACCGGCAGTAGGATCACCAATAATTACTTCTCTAGTGTGACTTCTATCCCACTTTCTTGTATGAGTCCGTTGACTTGTGCCTTCCTCATTTTCTTCCTCATTGGTAGATTTGTAGATCCTTCTTCTCTTTCTCCCCCTGAGTTTGTGCTATCAAATTCAGGTGTTTGAGAGGAGCTTCCATTCCCATGATTTTCCTGTTCAGTAGTCTCTTCATTCAACATCTGTTGTGCATTGACTTCATCTTCACCATCAGAATCACTATCAATTTTGAGGTTTTCAAATGCAAGGGCTTCAACTTCATTTTCATCAAGGCATTCCAAGCCTGGACACTTGTCATCATCAAAAGTCATATTTGTGCTTTCCATAATCTTCGTTTGATCAATCATATAGACCTTGTAGGCAGTCCTCTCCAATGAATATCCCAGAAAAATTGCTTAAAAAACCTTTAAGTCAAATTTTCTCACATATTCAGAGTTGTCTTTTAAAATGCAACACTTGCTTCCAAACACATGAAGATGCTTTACAGTAGGCTTTCTTTTAGACATGATTGAGTAAGGTGATTTTCCATGGGCCTTGTTAATAAGATATCTATTTTGAGTATAGCATGCAGTGTTAACAGCATCCTCCCAGAAACTTGTTGGCAACTTGGCATCTTGCAGCATTGTTCTAACAGCTTTAACTAATGTTTTGTTCTTTCTTTCAACTACTCCATTTTGTTGAGGTGTTCTAGCAGTTGAGAATTCTTGAACAATGTCGTTGCTTTTGCAGAATTCACTCAATGTTGCATTCCTGAATTCTGTTCCATTATCACTTCTTAATCTTTTTACACAATTATGATTTTCAGCTTGTTTTTCAATCTTCTTGATGTGCTTAATTATGATGTGTGGAGTCTCATCTTTAGAGTGCATGAATTCTACCCAAGTGTATCTTGAGAAATCATCCACCATCACAAGTGCATATTTGTTCCTTGAAATTGATAAGACATTTACTGGCCCAAACAAGTCCATGTGAATAAGCTGCAATGGTGCACTTATAGAATTCACAGTTTTTGACTTGTGACTTGATCTTTTTAATTTTCTTTTCTGACAAGCTTCACAAACTTCAACTTGAGCAAACTCCAGATTAGGCATGTCTCTTACTAACTCCTTTTTGACCAAGGTGTTGATTGCCTTGAAATTTAAGTGAGACAACTTTTTATGCCATAGCTTGCTTTGTTCTTCTAAAGCCTTGATGCAGAAGCAACAAACACCATCCTTATTTGTTGAGTCCAAGTATGCAACAAACAAGCTTCCTTTTCTTGCCTCTTTTAGAGCAACTTTACCAGTTTTCTTGCTGATAAAGACACGTTCCTCTTTGTTGAATAAAACTTCAAAACCTTTGTCTACAAATTGGCTAACACTAAGAAGATTCACTTCAAGAGCAGCTATGAGTGTTACATAATCAATGACAACATTTCCAGAAACAATCTTGCAATATCCCATTGTGAATCCTTTGTTGTTGTCTCCAAAGGTCACCAAAGGGCCAGCCTTTTCCTCAAACTGTGATAGCAGGGCCTTATCACCTGTCATATGTCTAGAACACCCACTGTCTATGATCCATATGACCTTCTTCATTTTGCCCTGCACACAATTAGTTTTAAGTGTGTTTAGTGTTAGGCACAAAGCATGCACTAATAATTCACGCAAGTATACGCGTTCGCAAGTAATATAGAATGATTTCTAGTTCGTTCCCACAGAGACTCAAACTAATTATATTTAATTAACACTCACTCACCAATGTATGATTACTTCTCAATGTCAAGACAATAACACTTAAGGTTGATTAAATAATTATTAACTACGATTAACTACGAGAATAAAACACTTAAATAACACTTGAATTAACAATATTAAACACATATGAGATCATAACTTCATTACTAATTCATTCAATAGTTATTGTTATTACCCTTAGCATGTAACAGTGATGATATTAATCTAACAACACAAAACTGATAAAAGCCAATTTTCGTTGTACAAGTACCATTTTACCAAACATCCACAATTATGTTGAGACCCTGTAATAACCCCAATTTTTGGAAAATTTTTGAAACCCTTATGAATAGTGTTTTTGCTGAATGAGAAAACTTTTCATGCCACACTATGTAGGGGTTCTGATATGGATATTCTGAGATTTTATTAGTACTTTATATGGGATATAAGTGTATGTAAAGATCGTCAGAATCCAAATCCGAACACTTTGATTTTTCCCGGAAATCCACTAGATACGGAGAGAATTGAGTATAAGGTAACAGGATAAAAAGGATTTAAATTAAAGGATTATAGGAGAGGATCATAAAAGGAATATAATATATTGAGAAAGGTTAAGGGAACCTAAGTAATAAGATCCCGGGTATGATCCCTCAAACGATAAACGAAAACGAAAGTTAAGCGAACCGTATAACAGATCAGCGGTCATTAGGCAAACAATTAGGAAGTTAAGCAAAGGGATTAGAGGAAGTGATGTCACCCAACCAATGAGAAGAGGACAAGGAAGGGAGGATGACATAGCAATGTGATGTAAGCATGACATAGGGAAGGAGGAGGTGTGGTTGGTTTATAACCACACAAATATAAGGTTATTAAGGTAATTAACCAAAAACAAAACAAAAAACAACCAAGCTAAGCCAAACAAATCAAAAAACACAAAATCATTTCATTCTCATCATCTTGCTCTCGGCTTTTCATCTTTTTCAAGGGAAAGAATTTCAAAAATCAAGTTCCAAGCATTGTTAAATCACAAGGTAATTATCTAAGCTTCCTTGTACATAGATATGGATATGCTATAAGTTTAAGCTCCTAATTCCTTCACAATCTCTTCCAATAAATCAAGGAAGAAGATGGTGAATAGTAACCTTCAAGAAATAACTTTAGTTTTCTTGAATTTTTATGAAAGATTAAGGTTATACAAGCAAGGATCAAGGTTCTTTTAGGCATTCAAAGCTCTTGGGTTGTGTTAGGAAGCTTCAAGGAGGTATAAACAACTTTCACCTTTAACTTATAGTTTGAACTTTGAGTTTTGATGAGTTCATGGATGGATTAATGTATATATAGAAATATCCATGTATGTATAGCAAGATCCATGTATGTTAGATAGTTTGGTTGGATTTGTGGTGATTTTGGATATGAATCTTGGTTAATGGTTAATGAATCTTAAGTTATGGTTAGTAGATCATGTTTGCGGTTGAATAAGTTGGAAAACCTTGAGATTATGGACTGACTTTGCCTTGATATAAGTTGTGTTTGATGTATTGATGATGGTTGGGTGGTTTGTAGTGAATTGGTAAAGAATTGGAGTGGTATAAATATTGGTAATCGCGTAAACATAGCCGTCGTAACGTCCGATTTTCTTTAGACTGTTTTGTGCATAACATTAGGACCCGAGGACCCCCTGCTAGATTATGACCACTGCCATGTTTAGATAGCTCATGTTACGAGCTTCGTTTTGATATGTAGTACGTTCGATTCCGATGCACGGTTTAGGAGAAACGACCGTTTCAAGTAACGGCGTTTTGCGAACGAAACTTTTTCCCTCGCCTTACTTTGAAACATAGGTTAAAGACCAAAAAGGGTTAATTAATGTATGAAACATTTATGGTAAGTGTGTTAGGCAGTTGGTAAGACACTCGCGAAGGAATCGCTTTAAAACTCGTAAAGGTTAAATTATTAAAAATGGTGGAGCCGAGGGTACCCGAGTGACTTAAGCGAATCAGTGAGCGCAAAACGAGCGTTAGAGTCTAAGTTAGTTAAAGTATAGATTTACAAGTGACTTTGGTTTAATTCCAACTTACTTGTTGCTTATAGGTTACCAGACTCGTCCCGAGCCATTCGTAACCCCCAGTCGCTCAGGCAAGTATTCTATCCGTTATACTGTTGTTGTGATGTATACATTTGTATATGCATGATCTTGCGATAAATGCATATTGGTTATTTAAGCAAATTCTTGCGATATATTGTAGCATGTGATATGGTATATATGCATGCCTGTTTCATATTCTTGAAATATATATCTGTTGGTTCAGTTGATAATACCTATGCTAGAGAATAGCGGTAATTTGCATATACCCTTAGTATAGGGACCCAAAGGTGAAAACATTTTCTAAAACCGGGAGTCGAGGATCCCGAGTAGATTTTATATATATATATTTATATATATATGGTTATAGTTTTCCAAACTATTAATCGAATAAGGTTTATTCGATAACTTTATTTTATTTATTGAATATTATTTGAATATTCATCCGAGGACTTATGACTCCTTTATTTTATTATTGAATATTATTTTGAATATTCATTCGAGGGCTTATGACTCAGTTTATATTATTTAATGAATATTATTTGAATATTCATTTGAGGATCTATGACTCCGATTATTTGCTGAAATATATTCTTTATTTTATTTAAGAATAAGGTGTTAATAATCAAACTTATTTTCGATTATTCAAATAAAGATAATACTTTCATATAAGTATATCTTTGGTTATTTAATACTCGTTTCAAGTATAAGTTTTAATACTTCTACTTCAATTATTTTTATAAAGATTATTCTTTATGGGAATATTATTTAAATAATAATATTCAGATATTTTCTAATATCTGGGGACTGATTTACTTCATTAAATCAGTTTTACTCCAAACACTCTTTAAAGTGTTTTCGAGTCTTTAAAATGATTTTTAAAAGTTAGAGCGGATCCCAAAACTCATTTTTATATTTAAGATCCTCCTTTCGAAGGGGATTTAAATACTCGCTCAAAACCTGAGGGATCCGGCTCTGTGGTGTGTTTTATATTCGCAACAAGGTTGCTGTTTTGATAAATGAATTGATTACTTACCCAACACTCGGGAAGTAAAATTCTTGGAACAAGTTAATCCATTAACAGGCATCGCCTGGGAAATATCGGTGAGTTCTCCTTTCCAAATAGATACGACTTCTTGGTGGAGCCGTATCAACAAGTTTCTACTTGGGGAAAGTAGGGACGAGCTTTACGTTTCAGAGTCATGGATTTCATCTGAACTAGGAGTGGCGTAAGTGGCCGAGTAGCGCCGGCCCAGCCTTATTATATTGGCCCAAATGGCCTGGAAGTTCCGCTAAGGCGGTCCATTCCTTAGGAGTTCAGTGTTCGGTTGACAAGTAAATCTGACAGGTTCTCCTCTACATGTAGAAAATGGTGGGGTTGAACTACTACGACTGATCATCGTAAGTGGTCTTCCTGGCGCGGCAAACTCCCGTAATGAGTTCATCATCCAATTGGATATTTCTGCAACACTACCCAGAGCACTTCGATAGAAAGGCTACGGTTGGGCGATTGTTGAGTGTTGGCAGGGTCAAGTTTTCAAAATGATGTTTGCATCAAATGAAGTATCTCATAACTTCATTTTATTTTGATGATATTTTAAAGGTTGAATCTATTCAAGTATTATCTTGTAGTCTCATCTATGTGATGAACTTTTGAACTAATTATAACTTGAACGGTGGTAGTTCAAGTAGTATTTGGAAAGGATATAAGTATATTGGAGTATCTTGTAACTTCATCTTTTAAACTTATATCTAGTAAATGATTATCTTATGCATGGCAAAGATTTTCAGAAAAACGTTGAGACAAGGTTAGATATATGAGATCACCTTGCAACGATATTTTTTATACAGTTATACACTGGGACTTTGTGTATATTATGCATGGAAGAGGACTTCCAATATTTTGAAAAAGTATATATGTATATATACTGAATATTTTGCGACTTCATCGCATTAAGATATCAAACTTGGTTCATTTCTTTTGACCAAGACTTTCATGAGTATTATGAGTAGGCTCATATATTGTTAATCATTATACATATTATTTTGGTGGGCTTGATGCTCACCCTTGCTTTCTTCTTTCATCACACAACATCAGATAGATAAGATGAACAGGACCAAGCTCCCAATTCGCAAGCGGATAGGAAACGTTCCGCAGCTTTCTGGAAGCGTTCAGGCCGCTGTAGCTGAGGTAGAAATTACCAATAGGCTAAGTTTTCAACTAGTAATGTACCAGACTTATGTATATTATGAATTGTAATAATGGCAAAGAAATGTAAATTTATTCAGAAACCTTTTTAAGGTGTATTGACTTAATTGTGGATTCAAAGACTTGTACTTATTTAAATTTCATCTCTGAGACTATAACGGGTTGTGGTGTGTGTTAGTGTGGGGTCACAGCATAAGGTTATTATTATTAATTAAGTGAAGTGATATTGTGGAAAGAAAGACCGTGACAACCCGGATCCCCGACCCCGGATCTGGGGGTGTTACAGAAATGGTATCAGAGCTAAGCGTTATAAACCTCAGAGATGATGGGACGTTAAGATAATAAGTTAACTAAGATAATAAGAACTCTTGCCAAGTTCATAGTCGGGCTACCTAACGTAGTACTGACAGTTAAAACCCTTATGGGAACCCTTATAAATATCGTGATAGGAGCGTAGTTCGTTATCGTATATGGTAGCGGGACTCCGAACCCTGAGGTTGAGGAGCAACATCGCGATGATATTTTATTACTAATTGGAGATCGGATTGTGGATCCGATAGAGTGTCCTAATGCAGAACCTGATGATGTTAATATTAAGGGTGTAGCGGTTGAGGATGTTGTCCTAGAAGGGATTGTTGCTGAGGAGGATCCCGTGGAGGATCCTGACAAGAATGAATAAAGGACCACTGAGGAATTGATGACCATGGTTAGGTCGACTACCAGAGGTAGGATTGGCCGGTCACTACCGGAGGTTCGTTCAAGTTTGTGAAGATAGTAGCCCCTTTAACGCGGCTTACTCGTAAGACTGAGAAGTTTGAATGGACATAGAAATGCGAGAACAGCTTTCAAGAACTGAAGCAGAGGTTGGTGATGGCCCCTATGCTGGCGTTGCCGGATGGAAAAGGAGATTTTGTGATTTGTAAGTGACGCTTCGCCTAAGGAATTAGGGTGCTTCTTATATAGCACAGCAAGATAATCGCGTCTGCATCAAGACAATTAAGGGAATATAAAATTCGATATCCCCACCCATGAGCTTGGGCTCGTGGCAATAGGTTTGCCCTAAATATTGGAGGCACTACTTGTATGGATAGAAGTGCGAGATTTACACAAACCATAAGTGCTCTAGTACATTTTCACGTAGAAAGAGCTCAACATATGCCAGAGGAGGCAGTTAGAGCTAATCAAGAATAATGATTGGGAGATTCTTTATCATTCGGGGAAAGCCAATGTGGTGGCTGATGCCCTTAGTAAAAAGGAGAGACTCAAGATGATAATGTCTTTGGGAGAGTTTATAAGAGATTTTGGAAATAGTAGTGAAGGTAACCGGAGCCGGTACCGAAAAGCTGTTTGAGATTGCAATAGAGACTGAATTATTGGAAAAGAGCATACGGTGCCAGAGAAAGGTGATGAATGAAGGCAGAGAGCCAACAAATAAATATGAGATTAATACCGAGAAAGATGATAAGGGAATAATGAGGTATTCCTATAGAATTTGGATTCCAAATGTTCAAGAGCTTAAAGATGAGATCTTAGATGAAAGTCATAGTTCAAGGAATAAGATTAAGGGCAAACCCTGAATGTGATAGTCAGGGAGGACGCCATCAAGATAGAAGGAACCCATAACATAATGAAGTGGAAAATGAGGATTTTAACGTATAAGATAACCCCAAGTATGGGGAGTAGGAAGAAATATTTAGACGGAGAAAACAAAAGTCGAGCGAGATAAGGAGACCCGAGACGGTACTCCTATACGGAAATTCATGGACCTGCCTAAAAAGAACTTAGACTATTATCCCTAACCACCACCTTGAGGAAACAATGCGGTAGGAAATTCTTTCAGGACCTTTAAATCGCTAAGCTCTCGGAGTTCCAAGGAACAAGCTGACCCAGTCGAGGCAAGAGACTGTTTTTATCACTTACCCTCCTAAGAGAGAGACCACCCGCCGGTGAAAGGCCAAGGAAGGCACGAAGCAAGAGATTATAATAAACTGATTTAAGTTCAGTCAATTGTTCGAGAAAGTAATTCCCAAGGTTATGGAGATAGCGTAAAAGCTTTAGAGCCAGAACAAAGGCAGACGAGTATGATGAATTAGGAATCTAAGTTGTAAAAGTTATCAAGATTCGTTCTGAGGACACGAATCCAGAATGACGGGATGTTTGAAATCAATGCTTATGTTGTGTTGGTTCATGAAATAATGATAAGAGAAAGGAAAATAAAAAGAAATTGAAGTGGAAAGGAATATAAAGGCAATAGAGTTTGAGGAATGATAAAGGAATTGGGTATGAGGAAACCCTAAAGACTCGTAGCAATAGAAATAGAAAAGTATATAATCGTCAGGATGAGGGTGATTCACCATGAGTTAAAATTGCTGGGTGAAGGCATAAGAGATACATATATTTTATCCCTAGTAAGTTGGGAGGATTCAAGGAAACCTTGAGATAGTTCGAAGGATAAATAATAAGACGCGGATAGACTAAGGAGACAAGAAAGTAAGAAGGTAGGAAAATTGGATGAAGGAAGTAACCTTCAAGAATGTGAAGTGTAAGACCGGTGGCTTGATACCCAGGAAGGGAGACGCCAGGTATGAAAGATATCCCAACATTGAGATGACTGTTGAGATAAACAACAAAAGTAAATAAGGATTTATTAAGAAGAAGTTCACGTTGAACACGACCAATATCTTCCAGATCATCCATGTGATCATTACCAAATCAGGAAAGAAAAGCGGATAACCATTTTTATCTTTTGGAGGCCATGTGGATTGACCTTAACTTGAATAAGGATGCTATTGTGAAATTCGGTATAGACTATCGAGGTGGAAATGATTGAATAAGATACCCTTATCAGGGATATATGACTTTATTTATCCATGGAAGGATGTTTGTACCTTTTTAAAGGTGGAATTAAGGATAGAACATCGGTAACTTAAAACGAATCCTAGGGGAATGCATAAAGGTTGGCATTTCACCCTTAATAGGGATAGTATGAGTTTTGACAGTATGAATTGGAAAGGATTAAGGTAATAATAACCTTTAAGGATCAGTGGAGAAATTTTTCAGAAGTATATAGACAATGGTTCTAGTATCAGTAAATGGTATTTTGATATGCCCTGTATATAGGGAATATAGGAGGAACGATTGAAGGATAACCTTAGAGGTTTTACAAGGAGAAAGGAAATATTCGAAATTCTCAAGAATAAAAATGTTGATAAAGGAAATATGACATAATTATAATGATGCCAAGTGGGGCACGTGTTAAACCATGAGAAAGTATGGATCGAACCAGTAAAGGTCGAAATTATTCAGGGCAATTAGGACCTAAGACAAAAGATGTTCTAAGTACGATCGAGAGTCAGTCGCGACAGTGATTAACCTCTAAAGACTGAGGCAATAACTTATGGAAAAATGGTGATTTTTTTTTTTTACTCATCAGATTTTAAGGAAAGCATTTTCACTCAAGCAGTGATCGGAAATAAGGTAGAAAATTTATTTGGAGGTGGTTAAAATAACATTGACTGTAAGGAAATTGTACTATCAGGAAAGGCCAAAGAGGTGGCCGACACTTTAAAGGTAAGAGGATAATTATAGGCGCGTGTGCCAAAAGAATACAGTGATGATGGTTAAAAATGTGAAAGTTAAATTATGGTTTGGAAGATTGACATTCCTTCTGATGACTGTGCAATATCCAACCGTAATAGTAGTTGGTAAAAGTTTAATTCGTGTAATCGCCATGAACGGGCTATCTATCTTAGGAGGTCCTATCTTGGGATAAGCCAGGACCATGTTTCCAAAAGGACTAGATGAACCTTTGAGTTAAGTCTTCTATTTAAGGAATATGATTAAAAATGGTATTAACCTGCTATCGTTGCTTTGATTGAAACTCTTCTGCACTTTTATCTGCTTCATGTCATGAAGGTACGTCAGAGTTTGGAGTGTTCTTCATGAATTGTGATTGGTGGTTATGTTAACTCCTTAGGAGAATTAGATACGAGATGTATGGACTCCGTATGGTTAGTTATTAAGATTTCATGGAAAATGAATGACTATAGTGGGTCAGTGGTGGACCATAGTAAGGCAGCAATAATTCTGCGAGTAGTGAGCTGATTACAACCATGAGAGTTGTATTGGAATGGGTGTTGAGATTGAGTACCACTAATCGGGTCGTGGTAGTGTATAAGTTATCATTGATAGACTAATTAAGTAGAGTATCTACCTAGTGAATAATTATTCTTTCTTATCAATAGAGAGTCGTATTATTATACGAGGAAGGTTGCGGTGCGAGCATAGAATCCTAGTAACGGTGATATATAGAATGAGATCCCAAATTCGATTTTCGATGTCGAGGGAGTTTCAAAGGTAATTGTGTATAAGCTCGAGGAAGAGCATGGGTCCATAGAATGATGGACGGGATAGCGAAAATATTTAGGCACGTGAAATGCGATGCTATAATACTTGATGTTGATATAAATACATATATGTTTTGTTCTTCTATAATAAACCTCTATAGTTCAGAGGTAGGTTCCAAGCCAGATATTTTGTGGCAGTATATTTTTTTTCATATATACAATTCTCTTCAGTTCGTTCTTTTCTCTTCTTTTCATTTCGTGTAAGCTGAGAAGAACAACCCTTCCAGAAGGGGAGGTATTGCCGAATGACTATCTATCTGTGTGATAGAAGCCGAGTAGGATACCAGCTATTGTTTAATTGCTTGTCAAGTACTAAAGGCTGGCCACCTTCTGTACTAACTATGCGATATAACAAGTGTTCATGATCATAGTGATCTCTCAACAAATTCCTTTACTTCTATTTGATTGATCAAATTTTGGAAAATAGAAACAACTGAAAAAGGAGTAATAAAGTGGTGGTAGTATGCGGAATGGGAACACATTCGTGATACTAAGGTTGACGTGGTTATTAAAAGGTTATAGAACGCTAACGAGCAAAAGTATAACCAGTATAATATTAGGAACGGAAGGTAGTAGCGATTACGAACTGGAAAAGAATGGGTATTGAGAAGCAAAAGTTCTAATGATAAAAGCTATAATGAGAGTCTGTGCAATAGACTTGAAAGAATTTGGAATGATCACTTAATTCGGATTGAGTTATCTTACGACAATAGATCATATGTCATTATCGAGATGTCGCCTTATGAGATTCTTGAGGGAAGATAATGTCGATCTCCCTTATGTTAGGATGAAGTTGTAGAGCGTAAGATGCTCGGACCCGCAGTAGTCCAAAGGACCAAGGATATGATAGATCTAATCAGAGGACGACTGGTAGTAGCCCAAGATGGACATGATAAGTATGTTGATTTGACACGAAAGGATAAAGAGTATGAAATAGGGGGCCTAGTAATGTTATAGGTATCCCCTTGGAAACCCTTGAAAAAGGATTGATGAGGTTCGGAAAGAAAGGAAAGCTAAGTCTACAATTTGTTGGACCCTTGGATATATTAAGACGTTTGGGAAGTTAGCATATGAGCTAGCCCTAACCCCGAACATGTAGCAGGTCGTAACGTGTTTCATGTATCAATGTTAAGGAAGTGTAATTCAGATGCCAGATAAATAGAGGCATATGAGCGCATAGATATGCAACCCGACGTAACCTATATGGAGCAACCAGAAAGGGTTATAGATCGAAAAGGGACAAGTGCTTAGGAGAAGGGTTATCAAATTAGTCAGAGTTTGATGGTAGAACCACAATGTGGGAAAATTGACTTGAGAGTTAGAAAGTGCAATACTAAGAAAGTATCCCTATTCATTTCTATCTGATTCCGGGACGGAATCCTTTTAAGGAGGGGAGACTGTAATAACCCCAATTTTTGGAAAATTTTTGAAACCCTTATGAATAGTGTTTTTGCTGAATGAGAAAACTTTTCATGCCACACTATGTAGGGGTTCTGATATGGATATTCTGAGATTTTATTAGTACTTTATATGGGATATAAGTGTATGTAAAGATCGTCAGAATCCAAATCCGAACACTTTGATTTTTCCCGGAAATCCACTAGATACGGAGAGAATTGAGTATAAGGTAACAGGATAAAAAGGATTTAAATTAAAGGATTATAGGAGAGGATCATAAAAGGAATATAATATATTGAGAAAGGTTAAGGGAACCTAAGTAATAAGATCCCGGGTATGATCCCTCAAACGATAAACGAAAACGAAAGTTAAGCGAACCGTATAACAGATCAGCGGTCATTAGGCAAACAATTAGGAAGTTAAGCAAAGGGATTAGAGGAAGTGATGTCACCCAACCAATGAGAAGAGGACAAGGAAGGGAGGATGACATAGCAATGTGATGTAAGCATGACATAGGGAAGGAGGAGGTGTGGTTGGTTTATAACCACACAAATATAAGGTTATTAAGGTAATTAACCAAAAATAAAACAAAAAACAACCAAGCTAAGCCAAACAAATCAAAAAACACAAAATCATTTCATTCTCATCATCTTGCTCTCGGCTTTTCATCTTTTTCAAGGGCAAGAATTTCAAAAATCAAGTTCCAAGCATTGTTAAATCACAAGGTAATTATCTAAGCTTCCTTGTACATAGATATGGATATGCTATAAGTTTAAGCTCCTAATTCCTTCACAATCTCTTCCAATAAATCAAGGAAGAAGATGGTGAATAGTAACCTTCAAGAAATAACTTTAGTTTTCTTGAATTTTTATGAAAGATTAAGGTTATACAAGCAAGGATCAAGGTTCTTTTTGGCATTCAAAGCTCTTGGGTTGTGTTAGGAAGCTTCAAGGAGGTATAAACAACTTTCACCTTTAACTTATAGTTTGAACTTTGAGTTTTGATGAGTTCATGGATGGATTAATGTATATATAGAAATATCCATGTATGTATAGCAAGATCCATGTATGTTAGATAGTTTGGTTGGATTTGTGGTGATTTTGGATATGAATCTTGGTTAATGGTTAATGAATCTTAAGTTATGGTTAGTAGATCATGTTTGCGGTTGAATAAGTTGGAAAACCTTGAGATTATGGACTGACTTTGCCTTGATATAAGTTGTGTTTGATGTATTGATGATGGTTGGGTGGTTTGTAGTGAATTGGTAAAGAATTGGAGTGGTATAAATATTGGTAATTGCGTAAACATAGCCGTCGTAACGTCCGATTTTCTTTAGACTGTTTTGTGCATAACATTAGGACCCGAGGACCCCCTGCTAGATTATGACCACTGCCATGTTTAGATAGCTCATGTTACGAGCTTCGTTTTGATATGTAGTACGTTCGATTCCGATGCACGGTTTAGGAGAAACGACCGTTTCAAGTAACGGCGTTTTGCGAACGAAACTTTTTCCCTCGCCTTACTTTGAAACATAGGTTAAAGACCAAAAAGGGTTAATTAATGTATGAAACATTTATGGTAAGTGTGTTAGGCAGTTGGTAAGACACTCGCAAAGGAATCGCTTTAAAACTCGTAAAGGTTAAATTATTAAAAATGGTGGAGCCGAGGGTACCCGAGTGACTTAAGCGAATCAGTGAGCGCAAAACGAGCGTTAGAGTCTAAGTTAGTTAAAGTATAGATTTACAAGTGACTTTGGTTTAATTCCAACTTACTTGTTGCTTATAGGTTACCAGACTCGTCCCGAGCCATTCGTAACCCCCAGTCGCTCAGGCAAGTATTCTATCCGTTATACTGTTGTTGTGATGTATACATTTGTATATGCATGATCTTGCGATAAATGCATATTGGTTATTTAAGCAAATTCTTGCGATATATTGTAGCATGTGATATGGTATATATGCATGCCTGTTTCATATTCTTGAAATATATATCTGTTGGTTCAGTTGATAATACCTATGCTAGAGAATAGCGGTAATTTGCATATACCCTTAGTATAGGGACCCAAAGGTGAAAACATTTTCTAAAACCGGGAGTCGAGGATCCCGAGTAGATTTTATATATATATATTTATATATATATGGTTATAGTTTTCCAAACTATTAATCGAATAAGGTTTATTCGATAACTTTATTTTATTTATTGAATATTATTTGAATATTCATCCGAGGACTTATGACTCCTTTATTTTATTATTGAATATTATTTTGAATATTCATTCGAGGGCTTATGACTCAGTTTATATTATTTAATGAATATTATTTGAATATTCATTTGAGGATCTATGACTCCGATTATTTGCTGAAATATATTCTTTATTTTATTTAAGAATAAGGTGTTAATAATCAAACTTATTTTCGATTATTCAAATAAAGATAATACTTTCATATAAGTATATCTTTGGTTATTTAATACTCGTTTCAAGTATAAGTTTTAATACTTCTACTTCAATTATTTTTATAAAGATTATTCTTTATGGGAATATTATTTAAATAATAATATTCAGATATTTTCTAATATCTGGGGACTGATTTACTTCATTAAATCAGTTTTACTCCAAACACTCTTTAAAGTGTTTTCGAGTCTTTAAAATGATTTTTAAAAGTTAGAGCGGATCCCAAAACTCATTTTTATATTTAAGATCCTCCTTTCGAAGGGGATTTAAATACTCGCTCAAAACCTGAGGGATCCGGCTCTGTGGTGTGTTTTATATTCGCAACAAGGTTGCTGTTTTGATAAATGAATTGATTACTTACCCAACACTCGGGAAGTAAAATTCTTGGAACAAGTTAATCCATTAACAGGCATCGCCTGGGAAATATCGGTGAGTTCTCCTTTCCAAATAGATACGACTTCTTGGTGGAGCCGTATCAACAAGTTTCTACTTGGGGAAAGTAGGGACGAGCTTTACGTTTCAGAGTCATGGATTTCATCTGAACTAGGAGTGGCGTAAGTGGCCGAGTAGCGCCGGCCCAGCCTTATTATATTGGCCCAAATGGCCTGGAAGTTCCGCTCAGGAGGTCCATTCCTTAGGAGTTCAGTGTTCGGTTGACAAGTAAATCCGACAGGTTCTCCTCTACATGTAGAAAATGGTGGGGTTGAACTACTACGACTGATCATCGTAAGTGGTCTTCCTGGCGCGGCAAACTCCCGTAATGAGTTCATCATCCAATTGGATATTTCTGCAACACTACCCAGAGCACTTCGATAGAAAGGCTACGGTTGGGCGATTGTTGAGTGTTGGCAGGGTCAAGTTTTCAAAATGATGTTTGCATCAAATGAAGTATCTCATAACTTCATTTTATTTTGATGATATTTTAAAGGTTGAATCTATTCAAGTATTATCTTGTAGTCTCATCTATGTGATGAACTTTTGAACTAATTATAACTTGAACGGTGGTAGTTCAAGTAGTATTTGGAAAGGATATAAGTATATTGGAGTATCTTGTAACTTCATCTTTTAAACTTATATCTAGTAAATGATTATCTTATGCATGGCAAAGATTTTCAGAAAAACGTTGAGACAAGGTTAGATATATGAGATCACCTTGCAACGATATTTTTTATACAGTTATACACTGGGACTTTGTGTATATTATGCATGGAAGAGGACTTCCAATATTTTGAAAAAGTATATATGTATATATACTGAATATTTTGCGACTTCATCGCATTAAGATATCAAACTTGGTTCATTTCTTTTGACCAAGACTTTCATGAGTATTATGAGTAGGCTCATATATTGTTAATCATTATACATATTATTTTGGTGGGCTTGATGCTCACCCTTGCTTTCTTCTTTCATCACACAACATCAGATAGATAAGATGAACAGGACCAAGCTCCCAATTCGCAAGCGGATAGGAAACGTTCCGCAGCTTTCTGGAAGCGTTCAGGCCGCTGTAGCTGAGGTAGAAATTACCAATAGGCTAAGTTTTCAACTAGTAATGTACCAGACTTATGTATATTATGAATTGTAATAATGGCAAAGAAATGTAAATTTATTCAGAAACCTTTTTAAGGTGTATTGACTTAATTGTGGATTCAAAGACTTGTACTTATTTAAATTTCATCTCTGAGACTATAACGGGTTGTGGTGTGTGTTAGTGTGGGGTCACAGCATAAGGTTATTATTATTAATTAAGTGAAGTGATATTGTGGAAAGAAAGACCGTGACAACCCGGATCCCCGACCCCGGATCTGGGGGTGTTACAGACCCTATATGTCTATAGAATTTGACAACATAATGATTTAAGTGCAAGTTATTCATTATGATTACACAGGGCAAGTAAAACGGTTAGAGTTACCCACTAATCATGCATACAAATACATGAACCTATGCTAGCATGGCAAGTTCTAAGTCTCAAGATTCACCGTCGCTTCACAAGAGATTAACAGGCTATCTTATATGTTCGCGACGCACATAAGACGAATAAGCGCAACTTATGCTAGATATCATACAATCATCACATACCAAGGTATTAAACAATTAACTAAAGAAATCCATAGTAAATCCGCTATGACCCCATGATCACGATTAGCCCATGATAGAACTCATCGTCACCAGGGGTTCATATGAAAACATGATAATAACACGACAATATAAACTAATAAAATACTTATTAAAACTAGAGTACGTCACAAGAGTATTAAGGTTCAAAGTAAAGAAAACTAGCATCCACTGTTACAACGAATAAAAGAATCACAAGATAACGTATGCTTCCTCTTCTTCATTGCGGTGTGCTAAAACGGTCTTCTTAATCTTCTGTTCCTGTCTTGCTTGATTGATACTTCTTGCTTGTTATTTCTTATTGTGAAATGTCTCTGAATATTACTTATATAGAAGTCCAAAAGAATCAGCCGTCTTAGAAGTCCAGTAGAAGTCGAATTATAAAAAGCAGATTCTGAATTTACGACCCCAAGCGGCCGCCCCAGATCTCTAGGCGGATGCCTCAGCTCCCAAGCGGCCGCCCCAGATCCCAGGCGGGCGCTTGGCATGCTTCTGGAAAATTCTTCTTTCTGGTCCTGATTTTGCTGATTTCTTCGCACAACTTCCCGCAACTGATTCCATGTACTTCCTTAGGCTTATTATGATGAATTCTCCTTACATACGCAAGTTATACCCTGAAATGCAAAAACACTAGAAAAACACATCAAATACACAAAATACTTGATTTCAAGACATCAATTCAAGCCATTATAAGTCGTTCTAAGTGGTATAAAATACCACTTATCACACCCCCAAACTTAAATCGATGCTTGTCCTCAAGCTTCATAGACTTAAAAATAAAATAAAACATGCATGAATGCAAACTACATGAAATGCAGTGATCCCCATCGCAATGACTAAACCAACCAATACATGACATCTCAACAAATGCAATTAGGCGACTAAAGATCAATCAAATCACGTAAGATAACATACAACTGGAAACGTGGTGTGTGCGAATGCTTAACAGATATGCTTCGAAACTAGATCAATTATCATAACTCAATTATCCTCAAGGCAATCACATGATTATACAAAAAATAAATTCTAGACACAAAATGACTTATAACACTTCAAGATCACTGGAGTTTATTACGGAATCATGCTTTTATTCAACACAATAAACAAATGCTTATTTGATCGTGCAATGTGTGAGGTCCACAAAAGACTTATGCAATGGCATCCATTTAACGAGCGTTAGGTTAGCGGATCCCAGACTATAAAAGCCTTAGGTCACTAGGCACAAAGTCCCCTAAGAACTTAATAACTCAAATACCAAAGAGCTCACTCGTGATCAATTATGCATTAAACCATATTTTTTTTTCTTTTCTTCTTTTTTTTTTCTCTTTTTTTTTCTTTTGTTTTTTGTAATTTCTGAGCAAGTGTGTTTCGCTCCATCTTGCTCAAGCCTAGACTACTCGCATACAATACGAGCCGGCTACTAGCCATTTGACGCCTAGCCACGACTAGCAATGAATTCCAATTTTCACTCCAATTTTATCTTTTCATGCCTTTTATCATTAAAAGCCTATCATACATTCTAAGCATAAACAATAGATTAACCTCAAAAACCATCAAACCATGACAACAATCTAGTCCTTAAGCATACTCTAAGACTTAGTGAAATTACAAGTGTTTCTAGCATGCATGTCAACCTAACAAGATTCAACATCACTCTACCGCTATCACTAAACTCGCATCAATATCACATATCAATTAGTAAAACATCACAAAAGGGATCATGGTATATGCATGAGCTAAATCTATCAATAGGAGCGGCCGGCATCTGTAGCTGCTAATAAGAAGGCCAGTGGACTCCAACTGCCTTGCACAGCTTCGTGACGATAGAGGCATAAGGGATGTTGCTATGCAACCTCCCCCTCAAAAACTTCAAAATCCCTTGGTAGATAAAATCACCAAGGTCCACATAATACTCCTCATTCAAAATCCCCCACAACAACCTGGCTCTCTCAAATTTAACCTCATGTGCATGCGACGAAGGCAAAATATTAGCACAAATAAAGGCATTCCATGCACGGGCATACCTGTTCATCGCAACAGCCGAAAAAGAACGATACTCGTTAGATCCCGTCTTAAACTTCCACACCGTGCCCGGCTGACAGAGAGTAGCTATAATCAAATCCGAGTCAAAATCCTCGGGGGTCTTCTCGTTCCAATTCTCCTCCTAGGGCTTCCTTCGTCGATGCCTAATAACACGGCGAATTGCCTCGGCCTGGTAATCAACCGTGAGCCCCCTAACAACAGTGTACCCATTCTTGTTGGCCTTGGCATTCGCATAAAACTCGCGAACCATACTCATCGGGACCGCCTCCGGCGACTCACAAAAAGCAATCCACCATTTCTTTACAATCATCGTCAATAACTCACCATCCCTTCCCGATGGCAAAAACCCCCTCTCCTTCAGAATTGGCTTCGTCAAAAGCCAAGCATACTCCTCCTCAGTAGCCCTGTCCACCAATCGGGGTCTCGCAGCAGTACCCCTCGAAGAATCAGCAGTAGGAATGGTGCTGCTGCTATCAACAGTTCGAGATCTCTTAGGGGCCATTGAAACTGAGAATAAGTGTTTGAGATTTGTGTTTTTTGTGTAGGAGAGAGTTTTTAAGTTGAAAGTATATGGTAGTGTATATGGAGAGGTTGTGTGTATATATAGGGTAGGATTTAGGTTTAGACCTAGAGTAAGAGTGGTGTTTGTGGCTTGTTTGTAGGAGAAAATTCGTGGGTTAATGGGGTTATGGTTGTGGTATTTTATTTTTGTGTTTTTTCTAATTTTTTATAAGGCTGGAAAAAAATTTCTGGCAGTCGGGCTCCAAGCGGCCGCCCCGGCTTTCGAAGCGGGCGCCTAAGCTCCCAACCGGCCGCCCCAGATCCCAAGCGGGCGCCTGGGAGGTTTCTGGAAAAAAAAATTCTGCCTTTATTTTTTATGATTTTTTTGGGTTTTTGGATGGAGTACTAACTTCTAAAGGTTCCTATAGTCTCAAATCTTAGGTTGCCTCCCAAGAAGCGCTTCTTTTACATCATTAGCTTGACGTAGAGTAGTTCGATCAAGTTGACAATAAAACAGCACTAACCACTTCCCGGTTTTCCGTGTCCCCATAATAGTGCTTTAATCTCTAACCATTAACCTTGAATGATTGGCCTGGATCGTTCTCAAAGATCTCCACGTCTCCATGTGGAAACACAGTTTTGACGATAAATGGTCCAGACCACCTTAATTTCAACTTTCCAGGAAAAAGTTGGAGACGAGAGTTGAATAAAAGAACTTGTTTCCCCGGCATGAATGACTTAGGAGATAGCTTCTTGTCGTGCCACCTTTTAATTTTTCCTTGTACATTTTGTTGTTCTTGTACGCTTGCAGTCAAAATTCATCAAGTTCATTTAACTGAAGCATTCGCTTCTTCCCAGTTGTATCTAGATCAAGGTTTAACTTCTTCAATGCCCAATAAGCCTTATGCTCAAGCTCCGCAGGTAAATGACATCCCTTACCATAGACAAGTTGAAACCGGGACATCCCAAGTGGAGTCTTGTATGCTGTTCTATAGGCCCAAACAGCTTCATCGAGCTTTAAAGACCACTCTTTCCTTGATGGACAAATAACTTTCTCTAGAATACGCTTGATCTCTCTATTAGACACTTCAGCCTGACCATTAGTTTGCGGATGATAGGCAATAGCAATATGATGATTCACATTGTAGCGCTACATTATAGAAGTGAACTTACGATTGCAGAAATGCGTCCCCTCATCACTTATGATTACTCGTGGCGTTCCAAACCTTGTGAATATCTGCTTATGAAGACTACTCAACACTACCTTTGCATCATTTGTCGGTAGAGCCTTGACTTCTACCCATTTCGAGACATAATCGACTGCCAGCAAGATGTACTGTTTATTGCAGGACGAGATAAATGGTCCCATGAAATCGATTCCCCAAACATCGAAGACCTCAACTTCAAGCATCACATTTAAAGGCATATGATCCTTTCTAGTAAGATTCCCAACTCTTTGGCAACGATCACACCTTAAAACGAACTGATGTGCATCCTTAAACAACGTAGGCCAGAAAAAACCTGCTTGGAAAATACGAGCTGCTGTCTTTTCACCACAATAATGTCCACCATAAACTGTGGAATGGCAGTCTCGTAATATCCCCTCTGTCTTACAGAATGGGATACATCTCCTGATGATCTGGTCAGCTCCTTGTCTAAACAAATATGGTTAATCCCACATGTACCACTTCACCTCATATAAAAACTTCTTCTTTTGAGCCGCATTCATATTAGGAGGCATTATATTGCTAACAAGATAGTTCACAATATCTGCGAACCATGGCTCTTCCTCCTGAACTGTGAACAACTGCTCATCTGGAAAAGATTCGTTGATCAATGTCTTATCATGCGAATTAGAATCGGGATTCTCCAATCTAGAGAGATGTTCAGCAACTTGATTTTCAGTACCTTTTCGATCCTTGATCTCTAACTCAAATTCCTGTAGCAAGAGCACCCAACGAATAAGTCTAGGCTTCGAATCCTTTTTTGAGACCAGATAGTGAATGGTAGCATGATCAGTGAATACTGTCACCTTTGCCCCAAGCAGATAAGATCGAAATTTTTCGGAACCAAAGACTATAGCTAAGATCTCCTTCTCAGTAGTGGTGTAGTTCATTTGAGCTTTATTAAGCGTCTTACTAGCATAGTAGACCACATGAAAGATATTATTCTTGCGCTGCCCAAGAACTGCTCCCACTGCATAATCACTTGCATCGCACATCATCTCAAAAGGTTCTGTCGAATCAAGTGCCATAATAACTAGTGCAGTTATCAAACTCTTCTTGAGAGTCTTGAATGCTTCCAAGCATTCATCATCAAATTTGAAAGGCACATCTTTCTCAAGCAAGTTGCATAACGGCTTAGATATCTTAGAGAAGTCCTTCATAAAATGTCGATAAAAACCCGCATGACCAAGAAAACTACGGATTCATTTCACAGAAATAGGTGGCGGAAGATTTTCAATGACTCCCACCTTGGCTTTATCCACCTCAAGACCTTTACTAGAGACCTTATGCCCAAGAATGATGCCCTGTTGCACCATGAAGTGACATTTTTCCCAATTGAGCACCAAATTAGTTTCCACACACCTTTAAAGCACCAAACGAAGATTATGCAAATATTCATCAAACGAATGTCCAAAGACGGAGAAGTCATCCATGAACACTTCGACATTATTTCCAATCATATCAGAGAATATAGCCATCATGCATATCTGAAAAGTGGCAGGTGCACCTCATAAGCCGAAAGAAACTCTGTGAAAAGTGAACGGCCCAAATGGACAAGTGAAAGTAGTTTTTTCTTGATCTTCTGGTGCAATGCAAATCTGATTATAACCCGAATAGCCATCCAGAAGACAATAATACTCATGACCAACCAACCTGTCAAGCATCTGATCAATAAATGGAAGAGGGAAGTGATCCTTCCTTGTGGCTTTGTTCAGCTTTCTGTAGTCCATGCATACCCTCCATCCTGTGACTGTTCGAGTGGGGATGAGCTCGTTCTTCTCATTTGCTACCACAGTAGTACCTCCTTTCTTAGGTACACATTGCACGGGGCTCACCCAAGAACTGTCAGAAATAGGATATATGATTCCTGCATCCATCCACTTCAGAATTTCTTTCTTCACCATTTCTTTCATGATAGGATTAAGTCTTCATTGGTGCTCAACAGTCGGCTTGCTACCTTCCTCTAGCAGAATTTTATGCATGTAATATGAAGGGCCGATTCCTTTTATATCTGCTATAGTCCATCCGATGGCCGATTTGAATTCTCTCAAGATCCTCAAGAGCTTGTCCTCATCACTACCTGAAAGGTTAGATGCAATAATAACAGGTAAAGTAGATGCATCACCTAAAAAAACATACCTCAGGTGTTCAGGCAATGGTTTAAGCTCCAAAGTAGGTGCTTCCTCAATAGATGGTTTGAGCTTTCCCTTAGCATTCTTGAGATCAGTAGTACCAAGAGATTCAAATGGCATGTCTAGCTTCCGCTTCGAAGGAGAAGCATTTAGATATTGTAGTTGCTCATTGCCTTTATCATCTTCACTGTCAAATTCCCCTACTAAGGCTTTTTCTAAGGCATCAGACCTTAGCACATGATCAAGTTTTGAAGTTACCGTAGAATCAATCAAATCCACCTTAAAGCACTCCTCATCTTCTGTAGGGAATTTTATCACATTGAATATATTGAATGTCACGTCCTGATCTTGCACCCTTATAGTAAGTTCACCTTTTTGCACATCTATCAAGGTACAACCTGTAGCCAAGAAAGGTCTTCCCAAGATTATGGAAATCTTCTTATCTTCCTCGAAATCCAGAATGACAAAGTCTGCAGGAAAGATGAGCTTATCCACCTTTACTAACACATCCTCCACGATGCATCGTGGGTATGTAATAGAACGATCGGCCACTTGTAGAGACATAAAGGTGGGCTTTGGATCAGGCAAATTCAGCTTTTTGAAGATAGACAACGGCATCAGATTGATGCTTGCTCCCAAATTGGAAAGGCACTTGTCGAATGACAACTTGCCAATGGTGCAAGGAATGGTGAAACTACCTGGATCCTTAAGCTTTGGAGGTAATTTTTGTCGCAGCACAGCACTGCACTCTTCCGTTAGAGCAACGGTATCAAGATCATCCAGTTTCACCTTCCTTTAAAGAATACCCTTCACGAATTTCGCATAGCTAGGCATTTGCTCCAGAGCCTCAGTAAAGGGTATGTTGATGTGAAGTTTCTTGAACACCTCCAGAAACTTACCAAATTGCTTATCCAGCTTTTGTTTTTGCAATCTCTTAGGAAAATGTGGTGGAGGATAGAGCTGTTTCTCCCCTGTATTACCCTCAGGCAGAGTGTGTTCAACAGTAGTCTTCCTTGGTTCCGCCTCTTTCTCCTTTTGCTTCTCTTCATCATCTACAACTTCAGCTACTCCATTTTTTTCTTTTTCAGCATCAACAACTTTTCCAGACCTTAAGGTAATAGCTTTGACTTTCTCTTTAGCTTCCTTCCTGCCTGGCACTTCAGTATTGCTAGGAAGTGTGCCAGGTTGACGATTGAGCACAGTATTGGCTATTTGACCGATTTGATTCTCCAAGGTCTTGATAGAAACAACTTGACTTTTGCACAACAGCTTTAACTCCTCGAAATCAGCACTAGAAGGTGGAGCAGCACCTCCTTGTTGAGGATATGATTGCCTTTGAGCATATTGCTGAGGTTGCGTGAATCCAGGTGGATTAAACTGTTTACTTACACCTTGTTGATATGGTTGCTTAACAGTATTCTGAGTATTGCTCCAGCTGAAATTGGGATGATTTCTATTATTAGGATGATAAGTAGCTGGAACAGGCTGCTGTGGTCGCTGATAATTGTTCACATACTGAACAGATTCATTGACAAGAGAACACTGATCCGTAGCATGAGAGCCTGCACAAAGCTCATAAACCATAGCTATCTGATTGATTCCATAGTTAGCTAAAAAATTGACCTTCATAGACAGCGCTTGGAGCTGCGCTGTAATAGCTGTAGCTGCATCAACTTCCAGAGTACCTGCTACTTTACCATATATCATCCTTTGAGTTGGGTTTTGATGCTCGTTTGCAGCCATAGTTTCAATAAGATTATAGACTTCAGTATAGCTTTTGGCCAACAAGGCGCCTCTAGCTGCTGCATCGAGCATGGGCCGAGATTGGGCCCCCAAACCATTGTAGAACCCAGTGATCACCATCCACTCAGGCATACCATGATGTGGACACTTTCTCAATATCTCCTTATAGCACTCCCACGGTTCGCACATAGATTCTGTTGGTTTCTACACTAACTAAGTAAGAGCACTCCTCATAGGTGCAGTCTTGGCCAATGGATAGAACTTCACCAAAAACTTTTGCGCAAGATCTTCCCAAGTAGTGATGGACCCAGCTGATTCTGAATGTAACCAGTCCTTAGCTTTATCCCTCAGAGAGAATGGGAAAAGCCTCAGCTTGATAGCCTCATCAGTAACACCATTATATTTGAAAATACTACAGATCTTGACGAAATTTCTGATATGCATGTTGGGATCTTCAGTCGCAGCACCTCCGAAAGAAACATAATTCTGCACCATCTGAATAGTGCCCGACTTGATTTCAAAAGTATTAGCCTGAATAGCCGGATGAAGGATGCTTGACTGAGTGTCATCAATTTTAGGCCGAGAAAAGTCCATAAGAGCTAGATCTGCTGGAACTATACGATCACCCATGATTACCGGTTCTTTCTTCTCACTCTCTTTATCCGAATCTTCAAAATCTATCTTCTCTGGAATATTAAGAACTGAGTCTATCTCCTCAGCCATATCTAGAGTCCTCTTGGGAGTGCGAGAACGTGTTTGCATAAACGCTCGCTAGAGTACCTGAAACACAACCGGAAATAATAAATAACAAGTCTTAATCAATGAGTCCTAATGACCACTGATGGCAAGTACATAAACTAAACAAATTAACACCGAGTCCCCGGCAGCGGTGCCAAAAACTTGTTAGGCACAAAGCATGCGCTAATAATTCACGCAAGTATACGCGTTCGCAAGTAATATAGAATGATTTCTAGTTCGTTCCCACAGAGACTCAGACTAATTATATTTAATTAACACTCACTCACCAATGTATGATTACTTCACAATGTCAAGACAATAACACTTAAGGTTGATTAAATAATTATTAACTACGATTAACTATGAGAATAAAATACTTAAATAACACTTGAATTAACAATATTAAACACACATGAGATCATAACTTTATTACTACTTCATTCAATAGTTATTTTTATTACCCTTAGCATGTAACAGTGATGATATTAATCTAACCAGACGAAACTAATAAAAGCCAACTTTCGTTGTACAAGTACCATTCTACCAAACATCCATAATTAAGATAGAAGTTGAATAGGTATCAATAATGTTGAGACCCTATATGTCTACAGAATTTGACAACATAACGATTTAAGTGCAAGTTATTCATTATGATTACACAGGTCAAGTAAAACGGTAAGAGTTACCCACTAATCATGCATACAAATACATGAACCTATGCTAGCATGACAAGTTCTAAATCTCAAGATTCACTATCGCTTCACAAGAGATTAACAGGCTATCTTATATGTTCGCGACACACATAAGACGAATAAGCGCAACCTATGATAGATGTCATACAATCACCACATACCAAGGTATTAAACAATTAACTAAAGAAATCGATAGTAAATCCGCTATGACCCCATGATCACGATTACCCCATGATAGAACTCATCATCACCATGGGTTCATATGAAAACATGATAATAACACGATAATATAAACTAATAAAATACTTATTAAAACCAGAGTACGTCACAAGAGTATTAAGGTTCAAAGTAAAGAAAACTAGCATCCACTGTTACAACGAATAAAAGAATCACAAGATAACGTATACTTCATCTTCTTCGTTGCGGTGTGCTAAAACGGTCTTCTTAATCTTCTCTCTTTGCTCCTTGCTTGATTGATACTTCTTGCTTATTACTTCTTATTGTGAAATGTCTCTAAATATTACTTATATAGAACTCCACAAGAATCAGCCGTCTCAGAAGTCCAGTAGAAGTCGAATTATAAAAAGCAGATTCTGAATTTACGACCCCAAGCGGCTGCCCCAGATCTCCGGGCGTGCGCCTCAGCTCCCAAGCGGCCGCCCCAAATCCCAGCGGGCACTTGGCATGCTTCTGGAAAATTCTTCTTTATGGTCCTGATTTTGCTGATTTCTTCGCACAACTTCCCGAAACTGATTCCATGTACTTCCCTAGGCTTATTATGATGAATTATCCCTACATACGCAAGTTATACCCTGAAATGCAAAAACACTAGAAAAATGCATCAAATACACAAAATACTCGATTTCAAGACATCAATTCAAGCCATTATAAGACGTTCTAAGTGGTATAAAATACTACTTTTCATTTAGCAACCCAAGTAGTGTTGGATACTTTCTTCTTGTTAACTAATTTAACAGAAGTAGAATGAGTTGTTTCAGATAAAATAGAGTTCAATGACTGTTGTGCATTTTCCCTATCTGTTGCAGACCCAATTTTTGTTTCTTTAAGGTCTACTCTCAGTTTGTGGCAACTTTTCATCACTTTCAAGTTGCAAGGAATGCAATCACAATTGTCACAGAATGAGTAGGGATCATTTGCATCTGCTTTATTTTATTTGCAGGCTCCTTCAACTGGCTTGCAAACAACCTTTTAACAAAGGTGAGTTAGGTGATTCACAGAGCCACATTTCTCACATTTCTTTCTTGGAGCATATGCAACATAAGCAAAATTATTGCTTTTGTTTATCCCAATTTTCCCATTTCTATTTTTCTTCTTCTTTCTTGCATCTTCAGTTTTGATTTCTTTAACATGTGTCTTTGAATCTTCGTTGTCCATCAGCTTCTCTTCAGCTTTGGAGGATTGAGTTATTTCTGCATCTTTCTTCTCATTGTCTTCATCAACAATTTCTTGCTTGATAATCAACTCTTTTTCACTGAAGTTAAATTCACATGCCTTGAACATAGGTGAATCAACCTTTTTCAGTATTGTTGGAACATTTTCATTTTCTGTTGCTTTTCTTTTGTCACCCATATTTTTCTTCTTGCTGTTCAATGCATCATAATCAAGACCAATAGCAATATTTCCACATGGCTTATTTTTCTCATGGTATTGTCGAACCAACTCAGATGCATTCTTGAAGGACTTCAACTTCACCTCATTCTTTTCCAGCTTTTCCCTTAGCACTGCTTCAATTTCACTTGCACACTTGAGCTTGTTCTTTAGATATGCATTTTCTTATCTTATAGCTTCAAGCTCTACCAACAACAATTCAGCATCTTGTTTCTTATTTTCAAGCTTCTCATTTATCTTTGTCAGTCTGCTAACCTCTTCATTAGGAGAAACCATACTTGTATGAATGTGAAACATTTCTGTGCTCATCTTTTCTACAGTTTCCTTATATTGACTCACATTTAAATCAATAGTGGTGAGAGTTGGTACCTGTGATTTTGATGAAGATGATTATCCTTGCTCCAAGGCCATTAGTGCATAATTTCCAACTTCCTTATCTTCATCATTATCATAATCATCCCAACTTTTTCCCTCTACAATATAAGCTTTGCTTTGCTATTTCTTCAGAAGAGCTTCATACTTTGCTTCCAGTTTAAGATAAGCTTTATCTTTCTTTGCTTTCTTGGGTTTCCTGCATTCTGTAGCAAAATGTCCTAGTTCATAATAATTGAAGCACCTTATCTTTGATTTGTCAACAGATCCAGTTTTGCATTTTTGCTATCAGATGTGTACTTCCCATTTCCTTTCCAGCTGCTGTCTTTATTGAATGACTGTCCTT